>NC_090698.1:70640949-71853866 GCF_040954835.1 Lepisosteus oculatus | reverse complement strand
CCAGATTTTGGGGGATGTTGCTTGTCATCAACATCGAGCATGCTGCTCTTCATCTCTGTCTTTAACTGTTCCCAGATGCCCACTTTCACGTAGCAGTTAATTCTGAACAGCATCCACAGCACGAAAGCGCATCGGTGACACTGTAGCTTTCCCACACCCAGCTCCTCAAACACACGGAACAAAAATGGGAGATGACAGGCTGGTGTTTGATATATGAATACATTATACACTGCATACATACATCAATGAGACTTTTTCAGAAATAAACTTGGACGGTCAGATGTACAGAACCTTTTCAGAAAGAGACCTAAAGAAAGAAATGGGCATATGGCATGACATGTGCTGTGACTCCCTAGAGTGACTGATGGGATTGCTGTCATTCTCCCTCACCCTATCTTAAAGAGTCAAAGGTCATGCATTATATTGAGGTGAAGCCTTAAATGTTTATTTTGTAGATTATTACTTGATGGTTATACATTGTAAAATTGTAACAGAGAATCACAGATCCTAATTAAAATGCATATGGTTTCTTCATACCACGGTGAGCATCTATTACATATAAGCTGAGTCTGGTCCAACTGCAGAAAACACCCATGACGACACAAAGCTCGGTCTTGGTTGTGTCAATACACCTTAATCAATGTATATTGTCCATAAAGGAATTTTTTTAATGTGTTATGTTTAGTTTGGCTTCCTGAAATTAAGTTTTTGGTGTTTTATGCTTTAGGAAATACAGAAGTGACGTACTGTCATTCTAGCAAACAATAAATAATTTCTAGATATTTGCCCTCATTTGGGAGAGGTCACTTTGGCTGAACTGACAGGGCTCTTGGAGGTGACAGTGTTATGACTGATTATGTTGCATACAATAAAATCACTAGTAACAATCAAATCTTTATTAGTTCAGGCGAGGAGCTGTGTCAGCATGCATAGGCTGCAAAGGAACAAGTAATAGGTTTATTCCATGCTGAAAAGAGAAGACAAAAAACACAACATTTCGGCCGTGGAGCCTTCTTCAGGTGTGCACACCTGCATCAAATCTTTATTGGTCTTTATCACACCATCTGCTTTAATATACTCTAGAGCTTCTATCATTGAAGTAGATAAAGCAGGAAAAATACAAAAATGTAAATAATTGCAAGGTTTACTAAAGTAAGCCAACATCTGGATACTCCAGCACAGTGATGCCCACATCTGTATTATTGTGTTGTAGCCAAAGAGCTGCTCCTAGCCTGCTGTGCTTATGTTTTCACAATTCACTGCTTTGAAACATCAGGAATATTGAATATCATTCTGTTCACAAATTTAAATACAATGTATTAATTTATTATGAATATTATCATTAATGTATTACAGTGCTATTTTGACCAAAATGCTTCATTCCTGTCAATGAAAGAGAAAATGGTCTTTTGAAAAATAAATATTGCTGCGGCTTTTGGATGTGATCACACAAAATGCTGAGTTGAGTAAATCACAGGTATAAGAAAGATGGCTACATTCTTTATTTCACTTGGAATTACAACAACCTTAGTTTTTTCCAGGAGGTCTCTCCTTCAGGTACTGAGCAGGTTCACACCTCCTGAGCTTCAGTGGGGCTGCCAGTTGTGAGTTGCAGGGTGAAATGGCTGCTGGCCTTTGATGAGGGCTAACCTCCCGGCCACAGGATGAAGAGGCAGAGACCCCCTGCAAGTTAAGGTGTGACCAAGGGGCAGCTGCAGAGGTGGACATGGGGTGGACGTGGGATTCAAAAAGGCATGTGAGGGAAAGAAGGGGATTGCATATAGTATTTACAATATAATGTTTTAAGTGAAGAAATCCTGCAGCCGGCAGAAGAATCCTACTCTTTTGGGCCCCTGAGCAAGGCCCTTAACCCCAACTGCTCCAGGAGCGCTGTATAAATGACTGACCCTGCGCTCTGACCCCCAGCTTCTCCCCCTGTCTGTGTGTCTCATGGAGAGCAAGCTGGGGTCTGCAGAAAGACAAATTCCTACTACAAGAAATTGTATATGGCCAATAAAGTGATCTTATTTTACCTTATCTGAAATGACGTCAAGAGTGATTAGATTTACGACAGCTGAGGCTGATTGAACTTGGCTGTTGTTATATTTGATTGTGAGGTTCAGCATCTGACCTTGATACCTGTTTTTTTCATTTTTTTCTCACTCTTACATTGTGAATTTTCTGCAAAAATACCTAAAAATCTTAATGGGTCAATTACAAATAACACATGAAGCCTGTAAAACTTTTATTATTCTGCACACCACGAAACACCATTTTTAAAGATCTCAAAACCACAATTCATGTATTTTCTAGTAAACCATTACTTTTTTGCACCACAGTGGAACAATTGCAGAATCTTGATAAACTACGTGTAAAGTGTCCTTGAGACACAAAGTACAGCATCTGTGGATCAATTAAAACATTTATTAAGTGTAATTCTATTAGTAACGTTCATTCAGCTATCAATTTAACCTGCAATAGAGGCAGATTATATACAGAGGGAGCAGCGTCATTAAGAATGCCATTTTCTTTAGGTGAATTTATCATTAATCTTCAGGATTAATTAAAGCTTTATAAGAAGGGGTTTTGGTCATTTGGGAATGAAAGGTTTCCACAGAAATGGAGGAGAGAGGAGACATCGAAAGGTTCATGAGAGAGGTTTGCCTCTAGAAAGGAGTGAACGAGTGAGGAATACATAGAGCGGGAGAACTCCAGGCGACGAACACAACGGTGACAACAATCACAAATCCCCCCACAGAAATAAAACAGGCAGTGTGCTTTTACTCTTCGCTCGCACAATGTTCTTTACAACCTCTTCCACCCTCCCCTGCTAGCTGGTCTAAAGATGCAGGACAAGTATGTTTCCTACCCAAAGCAGGTGTTTCCCAAATGGGTCCATTTCCCTTGACTGCTTACTCTTTCACAAAATCCCACAGTTCCCTGGGACTTGCAGTTTCACAGACTTCAGGCTGGCTCTCCATACCTCCATTTCTCTAGTCATTCTGTTACCAATGTTATCAATGTTGTATTACCTGCCCTGCAGGGGAGTAACAAAGTTTTCAAACAGAGCTAACTGTGTATTTTTGTTAGTTCATCCACAAGTGCATCTTTGTAGACTCACTAGCAGGAAGAGGGAGAATGGACTAATGGTTGAATTTGCCATCAGAGGTTACACTGAAACTCATGATCCATTAATGAAGAAATGCTGTTCTCTATAGTAATAGGACATAGTTTTTACTTTCATCTCCAAATAATCTGTTTTAAAAAGTGTTTAATATCAAAGGTTTCAATTAGAGCTGCCAGAAATCCTTTGAAGTTTGGAGCTCAGTAGTACTCCTCAGCATCACTTGTCATCGTAGAACAGGAGTGGTGAAATTGAAAACATACAGTTGTGACATACAATTAATTGAATACAGTCGTTTTATCAGATATAAATTGATAAAGAATTTTGTCTGTAAAATCAAAAATACCACAATAATTTATTAATATTAAAACATATACTTAAAATGCTAACCATAAGTAAAAAAAAAGGCTGTGTCAAATTCAAAAATAACAAAACAATGTAAAAATAAATACTACAGTGTAACGTCTCTTCAAGCAGTATGTGGAAACAAGGAGCCAAGGAGACTGTTTTCCTCGCTCATACTAGGGGAGGTTTACTGTCTTATTTTCTAAAACAAAGGTTTTAGCAAAGGCAGGGGAGGAGCACAGAGAGAAAGAAACGCGCTGTCTTTCCGGAATCAAAATACGGAAAGAGAAACCGGGCGCATTTACCCCACCTTTTTTATGAAAAGTGAAAAGTAACTGGGCAGTCCATTACAGGGAAAGAGCGCATCGCTATAACAAGTTTAAAATTCAGTAACAATAACGATGCCCTTAAGGGGTATGTTCGTTGCTTACGATGGGCGTTTGTGTTTCGAATGCTTCAGCAAATTTTATACAGTATATTTACGAAACAAGAAGAAAAGACCTGGGATATTTATGATAAAAGAAGGCAGAAAAAAATAAAATAATTGCCTGTGTTGAAAGTTGTTAAAAATACGTCAAAAGATCTAGAGGAAATATACAGTCTATAGTATGCATTTTGTTATACAGTCTAATAGTGTGTTTTGAGGCTGAAAACCGTCAATCGTGATTTAATGGAAAATCCGGAAATAACTAACACCACTTTTCGTATAATTGTCCGTCAAACCGAGGGTTTGCACTACTAAATATATGAAGGAAAATACCTCCATATTGCCCCAGTGAATTCTCCAGTTTTGGTCTAAGAATGAAAACATCTCCCCTACACTCTGGGTTAAGGGGAATGAGCCTTTAATCTAACAAAAAGTCAGACACAAGCATTTCATGTGACAGAAAAATATAATAATTTTATAACAGATGTATAAAACATGTACTACTGACATAGCCTCCACTCAAATGTTTTACAAACTTTTACTGAGACAGCATTCTCTGTCTCCCTGTGGGGTCCCCATAAGTACAGTAACTGTGGATAAGATGCTGTAGAAGTTTTCTATACAATAAACCTGCAGTGTTTTATACATATGATACACTATTTTAAAACCGTGTTGTGATAAATAATTAATAAAACAGAATTTGAATCAAGTGTCGGTTAATTGTAAATAGGTATATGATGTAATTAAAGTACAAAAGAATTTAATCTGGTTGAAATTAAATTAAACCAAAGTTAATTTGAAGGGCTGTCTTTGATTTTATAATTTAAAATATTTATTCAAGCTGGTTCTTAATGAAGTTACACCCAAATGTTTTACAACTATGCAAATCATACCAATACAGAATAGGGATTGTAAACTGTAGTTGTACATACAGACATCTTTATCATTGTTGATAGATTATTCATTATAAAAATAAAACTCTGGAGTCATCGATCTTCTCCTTACAGTTTTAAAGTTGGATGTGGTGTTATAAGGGGCGCACACACATACAAAAAGGTTTTGAAATCCTAACTAGTACTGACAGCCTAGTCTCAGGTAAGCATATGAATGCTGTCTCGAAAGTAAAGATACAATAAAGTGATCTGCTGAAGCTGAACTCTTATGACAGCAAGCCATCTGTGATGCAGTTGGCTTGACAGAGCTCTGACTATCACTGCTGCCATTGCCTTATGCCTAATAAACCTTAAAATAGGCTGTGTATTTATTATGGCCTTTACACAAGCTGCCTTCAGCTGTACAGTGTACGAAGTTGTGTTCTAAATGAGAACCAAAGTTAACTTTGAATTATTAATGCATTTGACGGTCTGAGCTGAGGAATCATGATTGTTATACAGTATGTGTTCCAATTCTTTTTTGACCTCTTTGCACCAAGCCCAGATTAAATCAGAAATTGAACTCACCCACCAATCACAAATTCGATGATGATGGTGGTTTTTTTTTAAGTAGGCCCTTCTTGCTCGTACTTTGTGGACACCTGCCATCAGCTTTTTTGACATAATGCATAATTTAAAACTGAGAACAGGAAGCACTTTTTGTCACAAAAGGATTATGGAAGATAGTGGGCTGTGGAGTGTAGGATGTGGGTGAGAAAGGCCATCAGCTGGTCCTCGTTGGGGAGTTCACAGCTGCTATGAGTTGTTGCCTTAATGGGTAGCAGCTGTGATCCTTATTTTAATGTCCTATTGAACTCTCTTCAGAAGCACAGCTCTTTATGGTGGAAACTCTCTTGAAGCTAGTCGATATATTCTTGGTGTTCTATGGTTTCAGCAATTGACATATTATTTACGACAAAGTGTTAATTATACCGTATATTTGAGGGAGTTTGCCATCGTGTCAAATAAGATTAGCCAAAACCTGAGTCAGTCTATGGGGCAACATGTTTCTAAGATTTGCAATGATATAGGATGCTTTGTCTTAAAGGGGAACTGCAGTTCCCAGACCGGTTATTTAAGCTAGGTAAAAAAAATAATTCATTGACGTTACAGAAACAATTTACGAATTTCGAATTAAGCACAAATTTGTAAACTTTGTGAAAGTACTGAAAGTTGCCATGTGGTTGCAAACTGGCATTCGAGTTCCCACGAATTGAGACAAGAGGCAGCCCTTCCTGCTCACTCGTCACCATAATGACTAATGTAATGAGATGTACGATCGAATAAATACATATTTCACTTCAGAAATGTTCCAATGTGATCAGCAAAACTGTGTCGAAATCAAAATCAATATTTCTATTGGATTAAAAGAGGTGTATTCAGAAGCCTGCTTGTTTACAATGTCATAGGGCCCCATCACATCACTAGAAGGTTTGTTGCCTTGTTTAGAATCACAGGATGTGGCGCTGCACATACCTGGAAAAGTTGTCTATTTTGTGATGTAAAAGTGATGTTTCACAGGTAACTGTGTACATTTGACTTTCATTGCCATTTGAAATGCACTCCTCAATGCTGATTCTTTCTAACCCCAAAATATGAAAATAGCATTGCAGTTCCCCTTTAAATAAATGGTTAAACTGAAAACTCATTTCATCTTTTTGTACATACCACCTGTGAAAGCAGTCACCAGAGAAGTGGCCTGGCAGGGGAAGAGGAGGTGCTAGATACAGTATGCGTGCTGTGTGAGTGCAGTCTCAGGAGAGGAGGTGCTGTCTTCACGCACAAATATCTTTTGATCTTAGATGATAAATTTAATATGAGAAAGCTTTCTGGTAACTGTCCTGGGTCCTCATCCTTGAATAAAATGTGTGATAAATTAACAAAAACATATTTATAGAAGTTCCGTATTGTAAAAATCATATATATATATAATCATATGACAAACAATTATGTTGCTCTCTACAGAGCAACAAAAAATATATATTTTTTTAAACTCCTGTGATAGATAATTCAGTCAGTCAGTCCCAGCCACTTAGACGTGTTTTATTAAATACATTTTTATTCTTCAACTGGAGACTAAAAATGTTTGATAAAAGATATCCAAGATGTGAAGGGGAGGAGACTTCTTCACAAGCAGACAGAACACACTTTTCTGTTGTAATGCAGTCAATATGGTACCGTATGAAAATGCACTAGAATCATTTACACATCTCCTCAGTTATAGTATGTTACTTGCGTTTGTGAAATCCTATTAAACCTGTTGTGTTCTTATTAAATGAGAAGCAAACAACAGTAAATAACTATATAGAGGTTGTTTTTCTGTGATGTTCTGATATTCCCTGTAACTGTAAGTGGAGTGCCGATCTTGCCAGTATTGCACAATCTGAAGAATCCTTTACAAACCTGTTTCAACTTTTCGCCTGGGTAGCGGATAATCATTGGCAATCTTGATTTACAGAGATACTGTATTCAGTCAGTGAGTATAAAGTGTATGCTTGTTGAAAGGCAGTTGCCAGGAGTATTTCTTTGACCTGATTAGCCTTCTTGGCTAAGAATAGTGTTGTTATGCATTGTCGGTAAGATGTTTTGTTAGGTTATTCTCCGTAACCCTCCCTGAGGGTTTTCACTATAAATTGCTTGTTTGTCAGGGAAACTATAAGAACTGTCCTTGAATTAAACATAAAAGGGAGCTAAAGCCTGTGTTACAAAGGATGTAATCTTATTAAGTGTTTATTTAGACTGCAGATACAGTAAATGAAGAACAAATATGGTAAGAAAAAATGTAGAAGTATTTATTCAAATAAATGAATGCTTGCCAAATAATCTGTTGGAGGAGGTGTGCTATGCAGTGGGTTTATTCACCAGCTTTCACCCGTGACCTTTTAACAGCAGTGACTGTTACGTTTCATTTGGTTTAAAAGCTTTGTAATTCCTCATTGTAACTCTATATTTTATAGCTTGAGGTGCACAGAAGAGCAAAAGAGATGAGTTTAGTTCCAGTAAAATAATGCAGTACCATGTGAGGCAGCCATATCACTCTGCAACTCACCACTGGCAATCCACTGGAGCTCAGCAGGTGTGAGCCTGGTCAGTACCTGGATGGGAGACTCCTGGGAAAAACTAAACTAACACTGCTGGAAGAGGTGTTAGTGGGGCCAGCAGGGGGCCCTTACCCTGCAGTCCATGTGGGTTCTAATATCCCAGTATAGTGACGGGGACACTATACTGTAAACAGGTGCCGTCCTTCGGATGAGATGTAAAACCGAGGTCCTGACTCTCTGTGGTGTAGAAAACCCAGGGTGCTTCTCGAAAAGAGTAGGGGCACCAATCATGGCCTCCTAATAATCCCCATCTATGAATTGGTTTCATTAGTCTGCTCTCCTCCCTACTGATGGCTGATGTGTGGTGAGCATTCTGGTGCACTATGGCTGCCGTCGCATCATCCAGGTGGATGCTGCACATTGGTGGTGGTGGAGGGAGTCCCCTTTACCTGTAAAGTGCTTTAAGTGGAGTGTCCAGAAAAGTGCTATATAAGTATAGCACTTTTCTGGACAGTGGTCTACGTTTTGAAAACACTCAAGGGCAGGGTCTATACCATGGTCCTAGAGGACTGGTTTCCTGGTGGTTTTTGTTCCACTTCAATACAGACCTAAACCCTTAATTTACTGAAAAGTATTAATTTGAATGTTTTGGTTTTCATCTCTCAAACAAGGAGGACGCCCTTTTAATTATCGCATTAAAAATCAAATCTAAAACTTTTGAGTAGAAAAAAATTGCACATATTCCAAATAAGCAATTTTGTAGGTTAAGCTTACCTTAAATAAAAACTAACAGGTCTTTTGTTTTCTCCTGAACTGGGACATCCACTCCCGCTCAAAGACATTGGCAGTCAACCTGATTAATTTCTTCAGGATCAACAGTTAAAGAGGAACTGCAGCTATATTTGTATATTTCCGGTAAAAGTAAAAACTGTACACAGTCACTTGTAAAACCTGCAATTCGCATCACAAAATAGAATTAATTTCCAGATAGGCCCAATGCCATGTTCTGCGATTCAGAACGAGGCAACAAAACTTCTGTTGAGGTGTTGGCGGCTGTATGACACTGTGAACAAGCAGGATTGTGAATAAATCTCTTTTAATCCAATAGAAATATTGCTCTCGATTTCGAGACCGTTTTGCTGACAAATACTCCTTGTTAAGTCTGCATGCAGCTCACGTTCGAACATTTCTGCGGTGAAATCTTGGCTACACAACCTGTACTTAGTAGCTCATACATCGCATTACTTTTGTCCTTACGATGGCTAGTGTGTATGAAGAACCGTATCTCGTCGCAATTCGTGGGGACTCGAATGCGAATTTGCAACAAAATGGGACTTTCTGTGTTTAATTCGAAATGTGTCACATTTTCTGTACCATCGATGAATTTAATTTGTTACCAAGATTTAATAGCTGGCCTGAGAAATTGGGACTGCAGTTCCCCTTTAAACACAAAAAAGAGGACAAAAGTGGGAACCATGTGGAAGTAAATTAATTTAAAAAACAACCCTTCTTCCCTATTTCTGAGAGTGGTGTTTAATCTTTTAATACAGAGCACAAATGGAGATGAGATGTTCCGGGTTGTTATGGAGGGTGAATCAACTTACAGCCTTTAACAAACTAATGCACAGTAGCATGGAGTTGTGGTAAGGAATCTGGACTAGAAACTGGAAGATTATGAGTTGAAATCTCAGGTGAGACACTGCTGTTGGGGTGAGGCATCTAGTTGTTTTCATTCCATCCACCTTAAGTAGATCATTGATCTAAGTCACAATTTGGGGATTTTATTTCACTTACAAAATATGAAGGTTTAAAGCTCCAAAATGTTTAAGAGCTGGGAAGAAACAGTTCAAATTAATCTTAGTATTCTTAAAGGGAAACTGCAAGGCTATTGCTATATTTTAGGGTCAGAAAGAATCAGAATTGATGAGTGCATTTCAGACCACAATGAAGGTGAAATATACACAGTAACTTGCAAAGACAACCAATTTACATCACAAAATTGACTACATTTCCATGTATGCACAGTCTTCCAGTGATGTGAAAAGGCCCAATTACACTGTAAACACGCTGGCCAGTTAATACATCTCTTATAATCCAATAGAAACATTGGAGAGTTTGAGGCGGTTTTGCCAACAAATACTACTTGTTAACTCTGCATGTTGGAAAATTTCTGCAGCGAAATGTCTGCTGCACAACCTGTACTTATTCACTCGTACATCACATTGCATTAGTCATTACAGTGACTAGTGAGCAGGAAGGGCTGCTGCACGTCACAATTTGGCTGAATGTGGTGAAACTAGGGGTTCCCAATCTTGGGAGCATAGCAGAGGGGGACTTACAGTACTTTCACAAAGTTCACGATTTTGTCCTTAATTCGGAATTTATTATTTGTTTCAATACATTCAATGAATTTATTTTGTTACCGAGATTTAATGAGGATCTGAGAAATTGGGACTTTGAGACAACAAAGGGTTTGATTGTGTAAGCAGGAACAAAAAACAACAGGTGAGTCACCAGGTCACCAGGACCAGGATTAGGATGTCCTGCTCTAGACAGAATTCAAAGGATCAGTCTTCTCTCAATCAAGCTTTAAATGGAGACCAAGCAGAAGCAGAAATTCTAAAAACACCCAATGAATTTGAAATATCAATATAGACCACACAAAAGGATGTATGTGTTTTAAATGATGTTTTAAAGGCATGCTCTTTTGTTTCTAGTTACCTTTTTGCTTTTGCTTTGCTTTTTAGAATTTGCTTGGCAATCTTTCTAGTGCATTACCTTTGTACCCGGCCTCTCTAAGAAGGTCACTCTCCTTAACTCATGATTGATTTCCTGTGTTGTTTACATCATACAAGATACAGTATTTCCCTGCTGTCTGCAATTGGATTTCTTGAATAGTCTGATTGTGTTAAGATGGACATTTAATAAGCAGAGGGAGATACTTGTCTTTTCTTACTAGCTAGTAGTGAGCCTCACAATGGTTCTTATGGAGCTCTCATAGTTCGATGGGAGTGACATCACCTTCTGCAACAGACTTGCTGGACAGTAATGCCATCACACAGTGTCCTAGACAAAGGTAGAAGATAGCATGCTAGTTGTAAATGGGAGAATTCACACATCTCAGTTTGCATTGTTAGTGTTTTTTGACATTTTAGGAGACATTTTAGTGAGACAGAGAGAGATGAGAGAGATGTTATTAAAAAAAATATAACCAAAGACAACATTTCAATCCCTCTACACACTGTATGGCAATATATTAATAATGTAAACAAGGTGTAATTTGTTCATGTCAACACATTATTTCCGGACAGAAGAACGTAAGAAAGATTGGAAATGACAGGAAGTCATTTGAACTAGCTAGCTCATTTGGTTTTTCAAACACCTTATATAATAAGCTTTCATTGTCATAAGATTCTTTATGTATGCAGAGCTAATTGTGTTGTTCGTTTTGAACATGACAATAAAGGACTAAGATCTTATTTTTCTTAAAATTCTGTTGACTATGATTATGAACAACACAGATTTCTTTTCAAGAACAGAAAGGAATGATACAACAAGTTCTGTCCTAGTGATTGTTATAAGCATGTTTTGTATTTTTGTTTTGTTTGCTATGAATATTTAGCCAGGACACCAGGGTTACACCACTACTTCTTTCGAGGAACTCTCTGGGTTTTTAAATGACCAAGTAAGTCAGGATCTTGGTTTTATGGCTCATCTGAAGGACAGTGCCTTTTTAACAGTTTAATGTCCCCATCACTATACAAAGGCATGAAGGCATAGGTCAATGAAATATAAGGATCACAATAGTAATGTATCTAGAACTAGTAATCTATTTAAACACAATATCTGTGTTATTTGTTCCCTTCATAAAACTCTGGGAGCTGAGATGTAGCCAATAATTTGTGAAAAATATGTTTGGTGCACTCTCAAGGTCAGTAATGGTACTGCAGCTAGTTTTCTTGGATAATTGCAGTCTTTTATCGTCTTTTTCTTTTGCAATATAAGGTACTCATATACACAGAGAGAAATGTAAATAGCAACATAACATGTCTTGGAAGCCTTTAGACGAAAGTTCTTCCAGGGTTAATTCTGAATTGACCCTGTCCTTTTGGTCTTTAATGCTTGGTAACTGAGGAAGCCATATGACTGAGAAATGGTTCAGGAAACCTATTCTTCTTGTCCTCAAATCAATGAAAGTATACAGTATCTCTCGCTTCTCAGAATGAGAGCCCCATCAGAGCTTGGGGTGTTAATTGCAACACACTGCAATTGGTCCCTTGCAGTGTGAATTGTGTAATTAAGCTTTGTCGTGGAAGTAGGTGTGACAAGAGTCCAATGAGATCAATTTAATTTCAACACCTCCTTCACCATCAAGAAGGGAGTGTGGGACAACCAAAACTCATTTGCTGATATTCCGATCAAGAGTGATGAACAAGCTGCGTTTTTCAAGTGTCTGACAGTTTTGAAACCCCAGCACGTAGCTTAAAAGGGTTTGAAATGATCATCACCATTACCCAGTGATACTTGCAATTTATGTACAGATACACAGCAAAGGAACAAGTAATAGGTTTATTCCATGCTGAAAAAAAGAAGAAAGAGAACACAACGTTTCGGCCGTGGAGCCTTCTTCAGGTGTCAACACCTGAAGAAGGCTCCACGGCCGAAACGTTGTGTTCTCTTTCTTCTTTTTTTCAGCATGGAATAAACCTATTACTTGTTCCTTTGCAGCCTACGCATGCTGACGCAGCTACCCACCTGAACTACTACCAGATACACAGCATATAGTTTATATTATATAATATGGTACATATGTAAATTTGAAATATTCTCCACTTAAGTGACAGACATTACATTACAATGTCTCTAGACAAAATGGATTCTGCAGGTTTCTCTGGTGACCTGCATGTTTTGCATTAGAAAAGTCGTAGAAACATTGAAACAGTTCATACACAATGAACTGAATTCTGCAATACTTCATCCATTACAAATCAATACTTTATTGCTGCTTTTTGCATTATTCTTTTTAGGAGTATCTCCGAGTTTAGATGGCTCTCCAGCTGATGGCACTGTTGCTGCAGGACAATTAAAAAATATCCCAGTGTGATCCAACACAAGACAACCTGCTGTGAATAATTAAGTTTTTAAGAAGAAATGTGCATTGATGCCTTAGAATGTGATCAGATATAACTCATAATTATAAGATACCTAATTATCTTAATATTGTGTTTTACATTGTGCTATTTGAATAATTAAGCCTTTCTTGTTAGATCAGGATTTGCGTTTAATATTTTTAAAATATGCAAAATGCTTGTGAGTTATTACAGTCTATAAATGCTTTAGAGATATATTTCATTTATCAAATGTTTATAAAGCCTTAATCTAAGATTTTGCTGAGAGCTTTGGTTGTTTAAATATGAAAACAGCTTATACTGTGGACTCACTGCATGTTAGCAACAAAAACCTAATCCTGAACCATACCCCTAACACACACTATATACACAGTACTTACGTACTACTCATATAACCAATAAACTCCTATAATCTAAAACTATTTTTAAATACAGAATTATAGAATTAGATGATGTGACAGAATTTAAATCTTTCTCATTTTTTCCCAATATGATAAGTCTGGAAGCAGATGTATACATGATCGTGTTCATAAGGTCATAAGAAGGATTAAGAATGAGAGGAGGCCATTTGGTTAAGGTAGTCAGTAGCTAAATGGATTTCATTCAGCCGTTTCTTGAAAGAAGACAGGGTATCGTTTTCAACTACATGGCAGGGTAGCTTGTTCCACACCCCACAACCCTTTGTGTATAGAAGAGCCTCTTCTCCTCAGTTTTAAAAGCAACTCCCCTTTAATAGCAATTTGTGTCTTCTAGGTCCTGTTTTAGTATTAATCGTAAATGATTCCAGTCCTTTCACCTTGTCATTGCCTTTCAGAGATGCTTCTACAGCAAAATGTGCCTTTCAGATTCCACTCTTCTGCTGTAGATCATAAACACTGTTTAAGATCTTTTTCGGCATCAGGCCATCCAAGTTTGAAAAAACCCTTTGCTGAATAAAATGGAAATACTGTATTCAGAAACTATAACTCACACTTGCCTGCACACACCTCTTCCAACTGCAGTGACTGGCAGGGTAGGTGAGGCATTCTTTCGCTACGTGAAAAAAGAAATGGACCTTTAACTATCAAACCGTCAGAATATAAGGTGTGCGCAGTTTAAACATACATTTTGTGTCAGTATGTGGAGCTTACAACAAAATCTGGAAGGGATGACGGGACAGCAGTCAAGACCACATTCACCTCAGCTGCCCAAACTTGTAATCATTAGTGCTGTCTTTCCTTAAATTAAAAAAAATATATAAATACTACACATAACCCTTTTCTCCTTTGTTTACATCTCTTGCATCTGTTCTCCGCCCAGTCTCCACCCTTTGCAGTTCCCTGTTGGTCACATTCTGCGTGTGTCCCAGTCTCTTTGTCCCATGGCTGAAGTGTTGGTGCTCAGTGAGGCAGGGAAGCCAAAGTTTACTATGACTAAAGCTCTCAAACATTTTAACACATTTGTTATTCCTCATGAAGTTCCCATTAATTGTAGCACCAACAGTGCCTGTTTCCAATCCGTCTTCTCTTTCTTTATGCCCACTTTTGAAGTCCACTGGTACATTTGCTGCTCATTGACATTCTGCTCAGAGAGTGACAACAGGGGGTGTTTATTTCAGATAAGGCTAACAAAGCCAGTCACACACACCATTGGCACATTCTTGAGAGAATATTGCATCTTCCTGTGCTGCGCTTCACTCTGTTTCGATAGAGAGGATTTCCTTTGGAAAACATTTCCTCATTCCTGAAAGAGGGAAAGAAAAGAGCCTGCTGATTATTTTTGTTATCAGCCTGCATGCCCACATGCCTGAAAGCAGAGAATTTCCAAGTCAAGACATTAGTCAGGCTCGTAAAACCGAAGCTGTTTAGCTTGTAGTGTTATATATGTATATACTGTTTTGCATATAGACTTTATATAGCTGTGACTATCCTTAATTAGAAAATTATCTTAAGTGCTTTATCTCCATAGTTGTCTAATTGACCGATTGATGGGCAGGTGCTTGCACACAAGTCCTTCAATCTCAAGAAGTCACTTCATGACATCAGTCAGCCAGTTAAGAGGGTGCATCCAGCTGTGTAAGTGATTCAGAAGACACAGTTTCCACGTACTGCACCACTAAGCAAAGAGGCAATATCACAATGAATTCCCACCTGCAGTTCTGTGCCAAGTTGTGTAGGCAGTAGGGCAAGCACATGGCCTTCAGGTGTTAGATTGCTGAAGTTGCAGGCATGGGCAGGGAGTTTCTGGGGCCACACTGCCCATTCAGGAGACAGCAATCAGCAGTGCTCCACTCTCCTGGCCCTGCGAGCCATCCTACTGTGTTCCAAGTGGGTCAGTTCTCTCCTTCTGAATAATGTGCAGTGTACTGTACATATCCTGGTTTTTCAGGTCCAGAGGCACCGCAAAGCTGGGGAGTGGTCAAGGAAGTAAGGAAATGAACCAGTGGCTCTATGCACAGCTTGCAGATTTGCGCTGTGTCTTATGGATTTTCTCCAGCTGCTCTTGTTTCATCCACTTCTGTCTGGTAAAGGTGGTGTCTTCAAATTGTCCTGTTTGTGTGTGTACATAGCAGATCTCCTGCACTGAGTTACAGTTACAGAAGTGACCCCCTCCCCTGTGAATCCAAACGGTGTAAAACTGTGCTGCAGCAGTTGACTTTTGGTCCTTTCGTATGGCGGAGTAGTGGTCTGATCAGGAGTGGTGCTGTGTGTGCGTGGAGCAGGGAGAGCTGCACTCATCACATGCACAGTATGTGTAAGAGAATATATGGAATGCTGTCCAGAGTGTCACCCAACCTCTTGCCTCTTGCAAAGGCATACGATCAAGAGTTGAAAAAAAAAGTGTTGCTGCACTCAAGAAACACACAAAAAAGGTTTGGCACCCCATTGTGCAGAGCCTGGAACAATGATTGTCACAGTCTTCCTGCATTAAAGAGGCCTGACTCAGCAGGTCTTAGATTAAAAAGAGCCAGACAACACTCATGCACCAAGTCATCAAGAGAACATGGAGGTTTAAACCTCAGTGAATTTTACGTGTGAGAAGTAGAATCCTAAAATCCACTGTAAATTTTACAGGAGACAGAATTTACAGAAAATGGGAATTATGTGTTGATGCTGAGTACAGTTAGCTCCCAAGGTGCAGAATTGTGGATATGCCAATGAGTGATATTTTGACAAACCATTAGTGATCAAGGTGTAATCAGCTAACAGAGGTCTAATCTTGATTAAATACAGGCATGTCATCATACCAGACAGCAAGCACCTTATTTGGTGGTGGTGGAGGGGAGTCCCCATTACCTGTGAAGCGCTTTGAGTGTCCAGAAAAGCGCTTTATAAGTGTAAGCAATTATTATTATTATTATTATTATTATTTGGGAAATGGCAAGCAGAAGGGGAAAAAAATCCCTTGGTGACATTCCTAACCTGAGCTTCAAGTTACAATACAGGGTCGAGAAAGTAACACCAAGGTTTCTAACTTATGTCAAGGGTGCAATGTTCCCACCATCAACAACAAAACTGATGTCACCAGCTTTGTGCAGCAATAGTAACAACGCTTAATGAAAATACATAAATCCTGCATTGCTGTAACCTAAGTTGCTGAGGCAATTGCACACTTAATGCCTTGAAGGTGCAGTTATAACACAATGACATAACATTGTTCTCAAATGTATTTACAGAATGAACGACTTGGTGTATGATTCATTAACATTGCATCTCAGAACTTGCAGTAGTGAAGGAGGTAGCACTTTCAGTCCCCAAATTGAAGAGTTGGATTTGCAGTAAAATGCTGTATGTTACAGCCCAGAACAATTTCTGTTCCTGAATCTTTTCTATACATATATTATCTGTGGTATGGTTCTGCCCATTTGCAGAAGATGAAGTTAAGAGCCCTGTGGAGATGCCATATGATTTGTTTGCATTGTAATAATGCAAAATGTGTATTGTGAATTATTTATATGTATGATAAACAGTGTATCTTTCTCTATCATTCAAGTACAATTAGGAAAACTCACCACATTTGAACAGCTTAGTGCTGACACTACTCCAAGGCAATAAAATCTAATAAGGCAGTATAACAGCAATGGAAAACATCCCCTGGTACAAAGAAAGGATTTGTTGGGAAAAAAAACGTTTTTGCATATTTAAACAGAAAAGGCATCTTATGTGTTTTTCATGTATTTTGTTTTTACAATTCTGGATGCGAATGTAGGTCTAACCTGCACT
This sequence comes from Lepisosteus oculatus, assembly GCF_040954835.1. Taxonomy (NCBI): domain Eukaryota; kingdom Metazoa; phylum Chordata; class Actinopteri; order Semionotiformes; family Lepisosteidae; genus Lepisosteus; species Lepisosteus oculatus. The sequence goes on along the minus strand of NC_090698.1, from coordinate 71,836,666 downwards.
AAAATAAAATGAAAGCATTGTGCTATCTGAGAACAGCAAGAACACTTAAGTATGGTTCTTGCAAATGGCAAATTCCTGTTTATTTCTTCAGCTGAGTGTAAAAACAACAGGCTCCACCTCAAAATAACCCCCTGGAATATGTTCCACAGGAGAAAAACCAATCACGGTATAAATATATGCATGACATTGTTAATTAAAGCCTTATGTTAATACTGTAACAGTATAACAGTCTAACTTATATTGTGTGGGATCTTTTCCTTCTCACTGTGGGCATGTGGCAGCCTGCACAGTATTGCAGTAGTTAGCATTGCTGGGGTCCTGGGATCAATTTAAGGCCTGTAGTGCTATCTGCATGAAGTTTGTTGGTTTTCCCAATATTCGCAATGGTTTCCTCTGGGCGCTCCAGTTTCCTCCCACAGTCCACTGACAGACTGGTGGGTTATTTGGCTCCTGGGGAAATTGTCCCTGGTGTGAGTGTGTGAGTGTGTGGGCGTCTGTTTGTGAGTGAGTGTGTGAGTGTGTGGGCGTCTGTTTGTGAGTGTGTCCTGTGATGGACAGGCGTCCAGTTCAGGGTGCCTTGTGCCCATTGCTTGTCGGAGGTGTTTTTTCTGTTTTCACAGTATTCCAACTTCAGAGGTGGAGAATGAATTCGAATTAATGTTGAAAATATTAAAATTAAATGCTTATGTTACAGCTAAATTTTAGCACATGTGTTTTTGTTTTCGAGTATATTATACAGGTCTTTACACAGGGGTGTATGATTTATGAAATATATTAAATCATGTATGAAATATGATTTAACACAGAATACGTGTGACATTTAAATCTCATACTTTGCAGAGAAGCTGAATGTTTCCATAGTCATGTCTTCCCAGACTGTGTTATCGAAGGTACTGCTCATTAGGGAGACCAGTTATTACACATCCTGACTGACATACTACCATGTTATAAAGCCTTCTTACTAATCAAATCTAATTTACAATCGTACAGACTAATAATACCATATTCCTTAAGCCATGCCACACTATATTCAGGGGTCTGCTCTACACCAACAATGGACGAGTAGAAAAAGTTTCCATCACATGAAAAAGTTAAATCATTATTTTTCCAGGTTTGTGTTTTTTAAAGCACTCTTAAGCACTAGCAACACCTGACGGTTGCCCAGTTTGAAATATTTCATTGCAGTACCCGATGGTTGCCCAGTTTGAAATATTTCATTGCAAGAAACAGAACATATGGGTGCAGATGAGATCTAATTTCTGTGACTGGAAGCCTTGAGACTCCAGGAAACATGGTGATGGGACAGACACATCCCATATGCATGACTTTGAATCCAGCAGAGACAAAGGACACTGTGTCTTATCAAAAACGCTACAAGGGCCAGGAAGCATATACAGTAAGGGCAGACAAACTCTTACTAAGAGCTACTGTTGATGCCTCTGTTCATATACTACATAGACTTAATATAATATTTGACTCATCTGCTTTAACTGTTATTATAGCAAATCTGTGACTTACAGATGAAGAATTAACACTTATATTTGTTGTTATATACTTATATATATAGTTTATACATAAAACTGTTTTTTTTACTATGAGTTTCCATATTGATTACATATCAGCTGTTGCTAATGTAATCTGTAAACTCCAGATCAACTTAGTATTTGCACTTTAGGGCTGACTATTGCAGTAAGTATTTTCTTAAGAGACACATTCAAAATGTACTTAAGGGCTCTCAATTAACACTGAAAAGTCAACCTGAATTAATCAAGCCTTTGCAATTAATTTCCAATACTGAACTGATCATTAAACAGTATAAAGCATCATAAAAACTGTATAATGGGGACATTATTATATGATTGTTGCAGTTCCACCATCTCACCACCAGAGGCCATCCCCAGCTCCAGCAGAGGTGCAGACATGCAGACATCTGTAGCCAGTCCCTGGTTGCCTCCTGTGTCTAGCTGGCCATGTCTCTCCTCCTCAGGCCTGTTTAAGCCCTGCTCTCTGACTATGCTGTGCTCAATATTGTTTTTCTCTACATGGAACTCCTGCTTCTGACTTCCTTGAAGTTTTTCCTGTTATAGTATTTTTCCTTCTTGCCCTGATTTCTTCTCTTGTTTGCTACTTTTGGATTTTTTCTAGTTGCAGCTCTCACTCCTGGTGTTTTGTTTTATCTGGATTACTTACCTGGTTTTGGACTTTGTCCTGTTTCTTGACTGCATCTCCAGACTGTCTTTTTACTCTGGACTTTAGCTGGTTTCTATACCTTGACTGTGACCTTGAACTTGACTTTTACAGTTGGTACCAGCACAGAGCCCATTCCTCAGAGTAATTCTGAGCTGCCAGACAGCCCTTTCAATGATCTGACTAATAAATCTCTAACTGTAACTAGGGTGTAGCAGTGATGAATGGTTCACATTGGGAGTAATGAATCTAAAGTCAGTGTGCCTTGTTCTGTATTTTGGCTCAAAAGACACTAAGGAACAGTTTATACTGTTTATACATGTGTCATTATAAAAACAAAAACGTTATCTGTTTATCATTGGGAGTGAGCCACCATACAGAACATTGAATAAGCACAGCTGGACTGCAGCTGTTCTTAACTGCCTGCATAACATTAGACCGATTTCAAAAAGCATCTGATCTTTTCGAGAGCCCAACCACTTTCTTTTGCAGGCTTCTGCTAATAAGATAGACATACTATGTTTTCTTTATGAGAACAAAGTGGGTTTTATGAACAGTAGTTCCAAGTCATTTGCTACACATACTGTAGGGCAACTTTCCCAATAGAAGTGGAAGGAACAGTTTCTGTCATCCATTGGCTATCCCTTACTGTCGAGAATGATTGTCTTACATGTGCCCCTAGGTGAGTGATAAGATCAGTATGAGATCTGTGCACTCTGTACCTGGTTGAGTGGGGGTGTCTGAGGAGTGATCTGGTGTTGACTTTCTTTGACAATCTTTCTGTCTCCTCATTCTGACATCTTAGAGCTTTTGATATCCTTCCAAAATAGTTTTCCTCTGTCTGATTCAGTTAAGTGACATATTGCCCCAGGTGTTAATTTTGATGTTTTCTTTATGTTTGCTTTTTGACTAATTTCTCTTGTACGATCGCCTTAGCTATACTGGGAGCAGAGAGCCTTCTTTGGAATCCAGATACGTGGCATCTGGTCAACATGACCACCCAAACAGAGCTGATGGAGTACAATCATAGCATTGGTGCCTGTGATCCCTTCTTGGGACAGAACAAACTAGTGCATTTACTGTATATATAAATAAACTCTATTTTCTGTAGTGCAACTACATCAGATCTCCCTGCAACTCACAACTGGCAGCCTCACTGAAGCTCAGCAGGTGTGAGCCTGGTCTGTACCTGGATGGAAGACCTCCTGGGAAAAACTAAGGTTGCTGCTGGAAGTGGTGTTAGTGGGGCCAGCAGAGGGCGCTCACCTTGTGCTTTGTGTGGGTCCTAATGCCCCAGAATAGTGATGGGGACACTATACTGTAAACAGGCGCCATCTTTTGGATGAGACGTAAAACCGAGGTCCTGACTCTCTGTGGTCAGGGTGTATCTCAAAGAGTAGGGGTGTTACCCTGGTGTCCTGGCCAAATTTCCCATTGGCCCTTACCAATCATGGCCTCCTAATAATCCCCATCTATAAACTGGGTTCATTCTCTCTGCTCTCCTTCCCACTGATACCTGGTGTGTGGGGAGCGGTCTGGTGCACTATGCCTGCTGTCGCATCCAGGTGGGGCTGCTCACTGGTGGAGGTGAATGGGATCCCCATTACCTGTAAAGCACTTTGAGTTGAGTGTCCAGAAAAGCGTTATATAAGTGTAAGCAAGTATTACTATTATTATTACTACTACCATGAAAATACACAGCAACAGGAGACAGTAGATGGGGTACTGAATATGGTAGGAACAGAGGGGAACAGAACCAGTTCAGTAAAGGCTCTTCTAAAGAAGGTTTTGAGTCTAGATTTGAAGGAGTTTAGAGGAGGTGTCTCTGATATCTTTGGTGAGAGACTTCTAGAGCTTTGGGGCAGCAGGAGAAGACACTGTCCCCCCTCGAGTGTAGACGGGCTTGGGCGACGGATAGGAGACCAGAGTTAGAAGAGCAAAGGTTGCGAGGTGGGGAGTAGGATGATAGTAGCTAAGACAGGTAATAAGGTGCCAGGCCATGCAGAGCCTTATACTGTAGGTGAGCATCAGGATTTTGAAGTCGACATTTGAAACCTGACAGGAAGCCAGTGCAAGGACTCCAGGATAGGAGTAATGTGATCACTTGCACTAGACCTGGTCAGGATTCCGGCTTTATCCTGTGACTTGAAATGTAAAGATCTGTGTGAATGGCAGGGGTGAAGCAGCTCCAGTCCTTTTAAGTGTATGCTGTCCATGTTTCAGATGTGTACAGGAAAGCAGGAATGATGGCTGAAAGCTAGACCATCACTGTGGTCTCAGTTTCAGATGCTGAAAACCTCAAACACCTGCCAGTTTCTACACAATATATCGTAAGGACTGGACCAAATGAAGCACAAGCCTTTGATGTGCAGGCACCACATTTATTGAACCTCTACCCATCAGATGTAACAGTCAGAGATTTGGAACTCAAACAAAATGGGGTTTTCACACTCAGGGTAACAATTAGGAAGGGCAAGGAAAGACAGCCTATGATGGATAACAGAGACATAAGGAGAAAGCAATAAACACTATTTAAACAATAACTATTTACAAGGGTTACTCAGTAAGGCACTACAACTATTTACACTGCAATGTCAGTCCCAGGTCAGCTCACTGACCACTAGTCCAGTCCCTCGGAAGCTGCTCCCAGAATGCCTTGCGGGCACATCGCTAATACTGGGGTTCAGCCGCTAAATTGCTGGCGCTACAATATGTCAGGTGTAAGACTATTTGGCCTGTAAGTGAATCTGTTACCTATCTTTCCCATTTGAATAAAACTCAGGTAGGTACTGCCTTTATGAAAATGACCTATGGATGACCTGCAAGTTTCTACAGAAATGGCCCAGTTTTCTATAAATAGGTTTGTGTTGACGATCAGGACAAGTTATTTTTGTAAGGGTGAACAGTGCATTTTCTTCACTCAGCAAATTCAGACATAAGCCCACATTGAGTGTCAAAGTGAAAACCTACTTTAAATCAGAACCACAGACCAAACATACAAGTCAGGAACAGAGTGCCTCAGCTTTAGGGGGCATTCTCTTTTCTCAAGATAATATTCGTCACGTTCATTCCTTTCAGGACTTGCCACATAGACAATTCCAATAATTTATAGTATTATAAACAGACAGCTTTCAACCAGCCTTTGTGTTGCATAGAAACTTGGCTTGATTATGATATGTTTCATGCAGTTAGACTGATATTTTGACACTATTGGAACTCCCAATTTTTTTTAATTGAAAAAGGTGTATTTTTCAGCTTTTAATTAAACAAATGTCTTTGTTGCAATACAATATTGTATCAGAAAATTCCTGCGGTATCTATATATAAATATACTGTAGATACACAGGAATGCATCATGCTCTTAACCCCATTCACACTGAGAAATGGTGTGCATTATTCAAAGCCCATAATTGATTTTTTTATTTTTATAACAAACTGACTTATGATTCAGTGCAGCCCAAATTAATGCCCCACCTCTCTATGTACTAATACAGGAAACATTTCTGTATACCCCCAGAAGTCATTTTTCAGCACAGTACTGGTAAAATCAGCTGTACACATTCTGGTAGACCTTTTAATTTCTTTTTTGTTTTGTTCCACAGACCACCCCCTTCGTCCCTGATTGCTTCTGACCAGCATTTGCATCTGTTCCTTAAAGCCTTAAAGCGTTTGACAGTAAAAACAAAGGAAGAAGCCATTCAGTGTACAGTATATTCCAGCTCAAAAATAAGCTGAAGCAAATAAAATATGATTCAAGATTCAATTTGGAAGAGTCAGGTGGATATACAGTATACCACTGTGGGGAAGCTCCAGGGAAACAGTGCTTCACTGCTAAAGACCAAGAAACCACAGAGAATGTACCTCAAGTTCTGGATTATTAAAGGTACAGTTTAAGGGTAATAATGAAAAAATACACATATTTTAAACCAAACACAGGGTTTGGAATTAGAATGTTTTAATGCAATTTAAGCACATTCAGGAGCTCTGTTCAACCTTCTTGTCCAGCTGATTTTTTAAATCTGCATGTCACTGAAGAATAATACTCTCTTTTTTCCCTGCCAAATTATATATTTTTCTACATCTGTGCCATAAAATTCTGTATCCAGAAAAGCGCAATATAAATGTAAGTGATTCAGCTTTTATAAAGGTATTCCCAAACTAAACCACATTTCTATCTTACCACCCAGAACTACTGCTTTTACATAGTTTTATTAGACATTTTATACACTTATTGACAGCTTTATAATCATGTGTAGCATTATCTGATTTTGGTATTTATTATTAAGGTAAGCATTTGTTTACCTAAAAATTATGAACGCATTAATTTACGCTAGGAAATTATTTAATTATTTAATTCTTAAACAGTTTATGATATGGTTTTTAAATACCAATTGCATTATCTCTTGTCTGACTAAACTAGGATTGAATTGAAGCTACAATGTTGTGGCATAAAGTCTGCAGGTAAAAGAAGAGAGGCCATTTCTCATGGGGCTACGGGACTACTTTCCTCTGCAGTGCAGCTTTTCTGCGCACTCCACATAAACTGCCACCAGAGGTCAGTGTTGTTACACCCTACAATTTGATTTCAATCATTTGTTTTCTCCCAGTCATTTCTGCTCCCTTCCAACAGCTTGCTGAATATTATTGACGTTCTGTATATCTGGCTTCTATTTCTGCCAAAGTTAGTCCCTCATTCAGAGGTTCTTTCTGCAGGAATAGACAAAGTAACAGTTTAGGACAGTGGCTAAAACTCTGAACTGAAGGTATGTGGAATCAACTGGTGAGGGTTCTTTTGTATCCCTCAGAAAACTTCTTTACTGAATTTCCTCCAATAAAGGCCCCGCTGTATAAATGTGTCTCCAGGCTCTCATTGTAAATGAGAAACAAAACTCTTCCAAAAAATGCAGTAACAAATAAATTATGCACACCTGTAAGTCATTGACAGAAATGTGGATGTTCCCTTCTTATTTCATTTAAATTTGGCTTTTAACTAATGTGCTAGTTAACAGATAGCAGTCTGCATTACAGCATAGGCACAAATACAGTCATGCGGTCAAGCACTGATGCTACAGAGCTGGAGAAGAGTGACCACTACGTACCATGCATGAGGGGCAAACTAAGCAAACAGTTGAAAAGAAATACCGGACGTTTATAGCAGTATTCAGTAGGTCACTAATTAGTGCAGGGGACAGAGCAGACCTGGCAAGTACTATCAGTAACAGAGCGGACAAGACAAGTAATGCACCACTTCCAATAGTAAAGGGGCTTAAACACCTGAAGCACACGATTCCTCCTACCACTTGGCCTTCTTTTACCCTTCATAGAATATATACTCTATAACCTGATGATTCTTCACCAGGGATCACACCCCAGAATGAAATACTGAAAAATATGGAGTGTTTGCTCCTTGTTAGGTTGGGCTTAATCAGCGTGGCTGAAGAAGACTCTCCTGCAGAGCGAGCTGCACAACGGAAGACAGGGTGGAGTGGAGATGTGAAAAATGCACACGGAGAAGAATATGAATATGTGTGGTGCTGGTACTTCTTTTTAATTTAGTAACTCAATTCATGCCATTAGGAAATGACAACAGCAAATGTTGGGCAGACTTAACTGGCATTGCCATCCCTCCTGCATTGTTTTTGTAAAATACAATAATAATGAATAATAATATGGTCTGAACGGGCATCAACATGCACTGGCTGCAAAAGAACATGTAAAAGTGCATTCCACACTGAAAAATAGAAAGAAGAACCAATATTTTGACTGCTGAGCCTTCGTTTTAGGAGATACTTTACCGGAGAAAGTCTCAGCAGTTGCAACTCTGCGTTTCTTCTTTCTACTATTCAACATGAAATTAGCTTGACTCCTGCATGATGATAATGTTCATCACCCATCATTACCCATTGAAGAAGGTTAGCTGAGGAGCTGCAGTACATCGGTGTGTGTTGAGCACAAGGGAACAACTAAATAGTTTCTGAGGAATAGGTGACACCGGTTCTGTGTCTTTTTACTGTTCTTTAGTGTGGAACTAACCTTTAGTTGTCCCATCATCAACCTTTATTTTATCAGATTCGCCAGCCAAGAACAGGGTCTCATTTGCAATAACAATCTGTCCAAAAGACAGAAGGTGAAACATGGAAAGAAATAGAACAATCAAGCAACTGGGCAGTGTTGTAAAAGGGCAGAGCAGAGCAGAGCAGTCCTGGCTAGTGTCAGACAGCTCAGATTTAAACAGACAAAAGATTAAACTCCCTAGAAATAGTGAAACACAAGAGGGCCTATACAACTAAATTACTTTGATATGTTTTTTATTGCCATTTAAGTTGTATTGTATTGTATAGCTACAGAAAATATTAAAAGAATCTGGTGTGGTTTGAAGATGAACATCTGGAGTTTCACATCCTCTTATTTTTAGAAACCCAGAGAGTTGTCTTTTGGCTTTCTGTGTATGATACCGACAATTACAATTCAGTGTGTTTTAAAGGCTTTGGGTTGGTATTTTGTACTGGAAAAAAATCTAAGCATGTCACACAAGGCAATTGTGTTTTTCTGTCTCAAAACACAAGGAAATATAACTTATTTTTATGTTTTTCAGGCTTAAAAACTATTCCACTCTCTACACAGATCAGGAAAGGGTTAGTGAGCACAATAATATACTTATCAAGACCCAGATGATGCCTCTGTTTTCTTCTGGGGCCTTGGGAATTTACTCTGAAAATGAGTAATCTTTACTCTTTGTTGAAACAGCAAACTGCAGATTATCTGAGTGGAAAGATACAGAAAAAAATTGAAATGTTAAAGTTAACAAAGTAAAGATAAGAAGTTAGAGCATTTGCATGAAAACAAATAAAAGGGACATGGATGATTTTAGCTGCTTTAAATCATTGCTGGATATTGCTGTCTAGAAATTTTTGATTCCATGCTCTGTGATTTGATTAAATGAGGATTTATGTAAAAGAGATGCAGGCTTTTATCAAGAATACTTAACGTGATGTTGGATGGATGCAAGAAAAACATGATATTGATGTTTTTAGTTCTTAACTGTTATTCTAAGCTTTTTTACATCTAAAAATACTCCATGTGCTCTGACATGCATAGTATGTCATACTGTATGTAAAAAGTAATTGCAAATATAGTATATTACTGTACAACACATATTGCATGAATGTGTTTGGCAGTCAAGATCACTTCATCCACCTATTTTTTATCCACTTCTTTGGATTCAGGATTGCAGGGTAAAAAAAGAGCCTATCCTGGCAGGCAACAGGCACAAGGCAGGATACGCCCTGGATGAGACACCAGTCCATCACAGTGCACACAAAGACACACACTATCATTACCAGGGACAGTTTTCCCAGAAGTCTTTGGACAGGGGAAGCAAACCCAATCAAACACAGGGAGAACTAACAAACTAAGCACAGGTCTGGAATTGAACCCAGGGCCCCAGTGCTGTAAGGCACCACCATGCCTCCCAAGAACTCTTCCAAGGAAGGTTACAAAATATGATTTTAATCTGCTTTTGATTTGAAAACTCCCCCTTTTCTCAAAGCATTTTTGAAACAACTTTACTTAGAACTTTACAGATTTATATGTCTAATAACGTTCAATTTAGAATATTAGGCCATATTACTTCAAAGATGGTTCTCTGCCATAAAATGAAACAGCCAAAACAGGCACATTTCATCATTATGATCACTAGGGGGTTCTGTGTGACTAGAAGATCGATACTTGGAAAACCTGGCCTCTTCCCATAATCATTTAATTTTCCTTTAAAATGCAATCATCTCAGAAGCACTGATCTTATAAAAAAGTCTAATGATGGAGAGCAGCTGCACAGCAGTAACAAACTTTTCAGATTAATGATGTTCAACAATATATTTTTTTTCTTTTGATCACTGCAGGGAGTTATTGAATTCAATTCCGATCGGGCACGCTCAAAATTCAGAGCAAGGGCACATTGCTGAAGCCTGGCAGTTCAATTCCTGAAGTCACAAGCTAGCTGAAACAGAACATCAGCAAGAAAGGCAGAAAACTAAAAATAAAATCATAGAAATATCTGTTTTTTGGCCACTTCCTGTAGGTAACAAAATGTCAACAAAAACATATAGTGCATTGTACACCCATTCCACTTTAACATATGACTAAATAGATCTTCTACTAAGATTTAGATTCCTATTAAAGAAAGAGAACACATTTGAAATATACTGTAATATGGGCTGAGCCTGACAGAAGAGTGCAGATGGGTACAACAAACACAATTGTGCTCTCGGACAAGTGCTTTACAGGTAAAGGGAAATTCCCTCCACCACCACCAATAAGCAGCATTCACCTGGATGATGCAACAGCAGCCATATTCAGACGGCAGATGAAGCCATAGTTGGCGATTATTTGGATGCCATGATTGGTAAAGGCCAGGAGGAAATTTGGCCAGGACAACAGGATAACACCCCTACTCTTTTCAAGAATTTTAAATGACCATGGAATGTCAGGATCTTACGTCTCAGCCAAAGGACAGCACCTTTTTATAGGAGGACTCACACAGACTGCAGGGTGAGCACCCCCTGCTGGCCCCACTAACACCTCTTCCAGCAACACCCTTAGTTTTTCCCAGGAGGTCTCCCATCCAGGTACTGGCCAGGCTCACACCTGCTGAGCTCCAGTGGGTTGGCAGTTGTAGGGTAATATGGCTGTTGGCTACATTACTTTGCCTATTCCCCTGGCTTCTTTCTCTTTTACTGTGTTCTTCTCCTGTCTCATTCTCCAAACTCCATTACACCAGCACTCCTCTTCCTTGCTCTCGCTGATGTCCCTCTTTTCTGAGACAGGCTACACAATATCACCACTGTGTACTCTGCCTGCACTCATTCCCACTTGACCATGCAGCATGATTCTGGTTACCCCACAGAACTAGTACAGCAGATATGCAGCATACTGTATATGAACGATAAGTAATTTATATTAAGTAAACGCCTGGACACACAATAAGTAAATCATCGCTGTTGATAGTAGGCCCAGGGGTTCTGATATCAGTCCCGTGATATATATATGTAAATATACAGAATGAACATCAAAATCTGTTGCAGTAGTGTTAAGACTACTTACTAAACTCTGCTCATTTACAGTGAAGAAGTGCCACTATGTACAATTGAGTGATTTCATGTTAAGATGAATTCTCAAGTTTTATGAGGGACAAAAAATTATTCTAATCAGCAGTCAGTTCCAAAATCAACGAACCTTTTTTATTTTAATCATTCCCCCAAAAATCATTCCCTTTTTTTATGTTGTACACATGATTTAAATGATTAAAGACTCATTGGTTTAAAACAAAATTCTTTCTACAGCTGTTTAGAAAGAACTAAAAAAGAAATTTAATTTATAAGGTGGCTGTCTTCCAATGAATAGTCAGGAGGCCTTGGAATTGATTTCCTGACAAAAGTGTGTTAATTCGCGTAGAGACAGTTCCATTTTTTGCAACCAGCCATGTATTAAAAACATAAGAACAGTTACAAATTATTTTGCCTATTTAGCCAGTTTGGTCGTTAGTAGCTAATTGATCCAAGTAGTTTGAAAGAAGCCAGTGTATCGTCTTCAACAGCATCACTGGGTAGCTTCAAGAAACGTATTGGATATGTTCCAGAACATAAATTTTCAAAAAGGAAGATTCGTAGTACAAAGTTACAGTAAATGTTAAAAAACTAAAGTTAAAAAAATTAAAATGTGGATTGCATAAGTATTCTTTCTCTCCCCTTATCTGGTGGAAGCAAATTGTGCAGGAATTACAGGCTTTATGGGCAACTTCCGGGAGATTTGCTCAAACTCCGCCAGGTGCTTGGGATTTGCTTATGGACTGCAGTTTTCAAGTCTGGGCCACTCGAGGGCATCCACTTTGTAATTCTTACGCTACTGTAGTGTAGCCTCAGCTATGTGCTTTGGATCATTCTCCAGCTGGAAGGTGACATCTCACCACAGTTTTAAATCTTCAACAGACTGAGACTGATTTTGCTCTTGTATTTACCTGCACTTTGCTCCATCCATTTTCCCCATCAACCCTTCCAGTTCCTCGGGAACAGAAACATCCCCATAGCATGATACTGCAACCTCTGCGCTTGGCTGTAGGGATAGTGTTCACCGAGAGATCCAGTGTGTTGGGTCTGCGCCAGAGGAGATGCTTGTCGTTTAGACTAAGAAGTTCCAATCTTGTCTCATCAGACCACAACACCAATTTTTTGCCAATTTTGCAGGTTTGCCCCACTCTGCCCTACAGGACATGAGATGTTATGAACTAATGCAGTTGTTTTCTCCCATCTCTCTGGACCCTGTTGCTCTTTTATAGTTTTTGGCCTCATGGAAGCATCCGTGACCAGAACTAAGCAGTGCTTGGGTGGTACAATACACCCTCCTTTTCTTGACTCTGGGATTATTATGCTTACAGGAATATTCAGAGACTTTCATATTTTTTGTACCCATCCTATAAGCTGTACATTCCAGTGAGTTTATCCTTAAGTTGCTATGAATCCTTCTTAGTCCTAAAATTCACTACCTGACCAAAGACCCCTCAAGTGTTTTTATTCTGAAATAAGAAACACAAGAACACAATGATATCACACATGGCTCAATTGTGGCTCATTAAGGTAAGCAAGGTGTTGCAAGTAAGAGACTCAGAAATAAAATTCACACAAAGTGACAACACTCTTTAATGTTGTACCTGTATCTATATACATTTGCATTTTCTAATAATCAACTTGTAGACATAAAATAAATGTCTTGCAATGAATAATGGTCAGGAGGCCCTGGAATCGATTTCCTGATGAAAGAGTGTTAATTCTCAAAGTAACACTTGTTTCATTCTTTTTTTTTGTAATCAGCTGTGCTAGACATAAATGTTTTCAATAGCCATCTTTCTACATAATTGAAAAGTATTGTCCACAATATTGGCACTAGCTGTCTGTTTTTAAAAATGAGTTCTCTTCCCCAGATAGGAGGCTAGATCTAATTTATCGCACTGTCACAGCTTAGTCTATGTCATGATAAAGTGAAACTCTTCGGAAAAAAACAAGCTAAAGAAGTAAATATTAATATAACTGATGGATTACAAAACCAGACCTTCAATATGCAGTCCAATTATCTATCTTTTGTATACAGTATGTGGCTGTCAAGACCACAAAATTTGCTTTGAAATGCACTCACACTGAAACAACTCAAGCTAAATACAGTACATGCAAGCCTGCTTCAAGAATAAGAAAAGAATGAACTGCAATTAGGATTGATCTAACTATATGTTGTCAACATTTTGCATTCACTGTGCATTTACAAAGCACAATGAATTAAAAAAAAATACTTTGGAAGATAATTAATGCAGAGGGTGGAAATTGGCCTAGGGTAGAATATGATTGTAACAATGTAACTAATATGTATATTGTCCATAACATTTTTAATACTTTGGTGATCAAGTCAGCCAAGCATGACAATAACATGACTGCAATGGTCAATCTGCATTTATATGAAACAACACTCACAACAAAATCACATGAATGTACAGTATGAGTGTAAATCAAAGTTATAAACTGGTGCTTCCATCCAATTGTCGAGTAAGGAAACACACCTTAAGTTTTAAGTCAGTGAACAGTATATTCAAAATGAAATAAAGTATGCAAGAGTACCTTGTTAGTGGTACATTAGTTCACACATAAACAGACATGCTTCTAACCTGTGTCACTTCTGCGTCATTTTTCAATATAGAATGTAGATATTATTGTCTCTTGTGGGAGAGTGAATCAACCTGAAGTCCCTGTCCTGCACAGGTTGAATGAGGACTTGTACGTGCTCACCTGACAGAGTCATTCATCGGTCACTGTGCCCTAAGTGCCTTAAACGAGACATCGCCCTGACTGGAGGTGCTCTGTCTCTCACCAATGTCACTGCAAGCCTGAAGGTCTCAAGCAGGAACCCGGCAGCTCCAAGAAGTTTCTTTAGAAGAACAAGCCAAGGAAAACCAGAGTCACATTGAGCCGAGTGTCCCAAACTCTGACGGGGTTTAGCCATTGTGAGCTACAGTAACAATATTTCACACTTCACACTATTGGCTCCAGGGATCCTTTTACATAAAGTATCCCGCACTATAAACACATGGAGTTTAAGGTTCTGGAGCTTTTGCGACTTTATTTAACACAGAGAAAGCCAAACCTTTTCTAAAACTGTGCAGCTAGTGCTACCTCTGTGATTCCCTTGAACAAACTACATGCCATACTCTTGAATATATATTGTATATACAGTATACTTATATATATATATGTGCTCTTGTATCAAACATCTAATGTGAATATTTGTAAAATGGAGATGCCGCATAGCCATTCTGTGAGTCACCACTGCATAGAAATCATAGAAATATCTTTACGCACTATACAAAACATCCAGTATATGATATAATTCATTCTTTCCACCACAAAAGACTCTACAACTCCATGGTTATATCATCAGAATGACTTGACTGAGCCTGTAATGTGAATGCATTAGTATCTTCAAATGTTATTGATTGGCTGCTTTTCCTTTGTAATCAAGGGCAATAAAGTTGGTGGAACATTTCTCTTTCAACAAAAAAAAAACAGCAAAACATGATCTACAGTAGATTGACCCACAAAATCCCTTATCTTATAAATTGCTTTAGAATAACATAAGAAATTAAGCATAATGGTCCAGAATAAACAAGAACCTCACACTGCAACCTCTTTCATTTGAAAAATTTTGCTAGCAGTTTCATGAGGGCCATTTTCTCTTAATGTCTGTGAATCTACTGCACTGTTATAAAGTTTACATAAATGACCTCATTACAGAAGAGAGCCTGGTGCAAGATTGTGCCTCCCACTCTACCAGCTGAAAGGGCTTGTGATAGTTTATCCAGCAGGAGACAGGACCATTCCCAGCAGTCCCCAGATAACTCCTCTGTGAGGTCATTTGCTTTCTACGTGATTAAACGAAAGTGATGAGAGCAAAACATGCGAATCACCTGCAGTGTCTGGCTCTGTTCATCCTCATGCTTCGTCTCCAACCTTGAGCGAAGAGACTCGTCAGTTAGCTTTTTGCATCTTCCCCACTTTCTCCCTCGTCTGGAACCTGATCTAAGAGCGATATTGGCCACACACGTCTCCAAAAAAAAACAGACCAGCCACTCAAACAACCAAAATTAACAAAAAAGTACAAATAGTGCCATGTGTCTTTTTCTGCAATGAAAGACATCATCTGAAACATATTAAGAGACTCTCAGCATGTTAAGGCTTGATTTCTTAAACTCTTTGCTCTATGGGCTCCCTAACACACTACTCAGTTAGTTGCAATATGTCCAAAACAGTGCAGCTCGACCTCTAACTCACACCAGACCTTGGCAGCTCATCACCCCTACACTTCAATTTCTCCTAGAAGTAGCTACAAGTAACATGACCTTGTATTGAATAAGTGACTTTGTAGGCCCTTACAGTTGCTCATAAAGTTAAAAAAAAAGATTTAGGGTGCATCCTTCCCTGGAAAGGACTTCCCTTCAGCTTCAACATCTTGGATGTTGTACGCAATCACCGACAAAAAGCAAACAAACAAACAAAACACATGGGTCAGAGCACAAACGAGAGCATGTGACCTCACCGTGGAGCAGTAGATCTGGTGGTGCAGAACGACTGCTGTGTGCCACCTGGGATGCTGCTTCTCTACAGTGATGAAGGAAGTAGATACCCCTCTATAGGTGAGTGTCTTTGAGATGACCTTTGGGATGTAAAGGCATTATACCAATTGCAAACAATTATTATCTTTAATTGAGCAAAAATAAATAATGAATATAATGTGTTTTGAGGAGCTATGTCAATGCATAGCAAGAGCCTCACTGGACCAAGAAAATGCATCCAAAAATGACCAGGCAGAAAAAAAACACCTTCAAAAGTGGCAGGATGAGATCAGAGTCTTTACAGGAACTACAGGAGATGCATAGTCAAAGATAAAAGTTAATGGGAAATTCTTGGAGTTAAGGAAAATACTTATTTGAGTGATAAAGGTAAAATATCATGATATACTGTAGAATCAATAATACCCAAGGAACAGAGAGGATCATATAGAATATATAACACAGAAATATAAGAATGACTGCAAGGGGCCCAGAATTTGTGTTTCAATTACCTGGCTAAGAGGTCTTTTCCATATACCAAAAACCCAGTCCTTATCAATTTTTTTTTTCAATTTCAATTTCAAGCTTTATTGTCCCCTAGGGGAAGTTTTTTTTACAGCACTGTCAAACACAACACAATGACAATACACATTATCAAATCAAAAGGGAAGAGAATACAGCAGTCGTCACTTTGCATTGTGTGATTGCAGTGGGGATGAAAGATTTCCTGAGTCTGCTGGTTTTACACCTGGGGGCACAGAGGCATCTCCCAGATGAGAGAAGTTTTAATTCACAATGAGACACACACTCCCTGATGCTTTTGGCTTTCTTAGTCACCCTCTGTTTGTAAAGGATGCTTAAATTGATTTGATTATTCCCGATTATTTTGCCACTTATATTGACTAATTTACCAGCCTATTACAGTTACCGGTACTTATGTTGCCAAACCAACAAGTGAAGCAGTTTGTTAAGACACTTTCAATGAATGATTTGTAGAAAAGTGTAAGAATAGTTTTATCCACCTTAAAGTACCTGAGTTTTCTATGAAAGAATGCACTTTAAGCTTCCAGTTGTGACCCCGTAACTTTATTTCACTACTGAACATGAAATAGTTCCACTAGGTGACCAAGCTGGTGATGTTGGGGTGGAGGGGGGTGTATGTGTTAGCTGCCCTCCGTGGGTTCATGACTGAACACCTAAAAGGCAGAATCCCCTCTAAAATGTACGATAGTGCAGTGTTCAGCCAGTGAGCTTTTACGTGCAGGGATGTGAGAATTTGATCTTTACTAAAACTGCTGTTCAATAACACCATTAAAATCCATACCTTTCACTACGGAAGTTTATTATTATTACGTATTTCTGTTGGCTGTTTTATTTCTTTCCCCATATTGTCTTAATGAGGACAGAATAACACATACTGTATAAGCACTCAGTTACAACAGAAAGCTCAGTCACAGCCAATGTGACCATTGCGGTTCCGCGCGGTCTCGCGCCCTCCGCCAGCCGTTCCGCACGAACCCGGGTCTCCGGTGTAACGCAACAGGGAACCAGCCGAGTGAGCTAAAGGAGCCCTCCCTCAGCCGAGGCAGCTGAGGTCCCCGCTACGCGCAGTGAGGGCGCTGACGTCACCCTATCCGAACTAGCTCTGCTACACCAATAAGAAGTTAGACTGGCCTGTAACCAGTGAAGTTACTGTTAAGACACAAGTGTATGAGTTTCGGCATAATTATAAGAGCCTTTAACATAGGGAGTTTTTAATGTATATTGTTGGTGGATTTTAAGTCTTCAAATGTCATAACATGCTTTTGACTAATAAAAATGATAATTACAATTTAATTGGTTAATAGAAGCAATCTCCATAAATCACCAAACTGTTTTTAATGAACTAATCTATTGTATCAAAAATGCTGACTATTAAAGCATGGCAATATGCCATAGGTGCTTTTCAAATAAATATCAAGCATCATAACATAAAGGTTACACATTGTGTTTCTGAATGTTTAATCAAATTAAATGTGTATTTTGCAGTAATGGCTTTTTGTTCAGATATGTTTCTGCTGAAGTAAATCATTTCCAATTAATGGAAGTTAAAAGCAGAGTAGCTGTAAAGAACATATGTAAGCAAAGACTTTAAATAGATTTTCTTTGTATCTCATTACATTTAAACTTTAAGAGGCCGGATGATTCAATGAAATTCAATTAAAACGTAATACCAGGAGTTCCATTGAATTGCTTTGCATAAAACATCTGATGTGAAGTGCTCAGTGACACATTCACTTTAAAAGACTAATATCTATACATACCAGAGTACACTGCATTCGGTATTGAGGGAACTAAAAAGAAACTGTTACGGTGAAAACAATATAAGAAATTATCTTCTATAAATAAACCTCATTTAAACACATCTCTGTAGGTGTTTGCCTGAAATAATTTTGTTTTAAATAATTCAGATCAAGCAAACGTGAATGGAAGAGACAGTCATTCTTAATACTTCAGCAAATTGGAACAAAAGGACAGGATGTAAAGTCCTACCACTGATGTAGGTTTACTTTCTGAGCACCAGATTAGGATTATCTGTCTCTCAATTGTTTTTTAACCAGTGCAGCTGCTTCTTAGAAAAACCTGGTGACTAAAACTGGACAAAAACCTCATCATACTGCACATCTTTTATACACTGAAAGAAATATATGAATGTAAAATATATGAAGTTACAATATCAAATATATGATGATGTGATGTATTATTATAAATATTTTGTAGTAATTATCATAACATTTTCTTTTTCTGAATGGAAGAACTTACATTGAATATTAAATATCAATAAATATTATATAAATATTTATTGTAATTCTCTTCACAAAGCACCGACAAATTACAATTGATGTCGGGGTTACAAAACAGTTTTCAATTATTAAATTGAAAATAGGACAAATATTATAATAGTTTCCATTCACATCTTTTCTCCTCAGTTTTTAATTATCAAAATATACAGATTTGACAGGATCTGACAGGATTCCAACAGCACGTATTGTAAGAGCTGTGCACTTTCAAACAGAAATATTGTTTTTATTTGGAATTGGAATTTTAACGTGCCGTGACAAGGAACAGTTTTCATTGTCTTCAGCATCTCTGTATTACTAATAATTATTTGCCAGCTTCATCTGAGGTGAAATACAGCCTAGTAAACATTTAGTACGCTAATCAAACTGCAATATTTCTCTACTGTACATTTATTGTGTATCAAGATGAATGAGATATAATATGCAATACAAGAAGAGTCTAATAAGAAGGTTTGAGGGACATGTTAAAGACAGATTATTGGAGTGGAGCTAACTAATCCAAACTGAAGATAAGAGCTTAAACAAGCAAATGAGTGACGTTTTCTTAAGAAAGAGCTATTACCATATACATTGTTTAGAGCATGTCCTACTTTAATATCATAACAAGCAATATACCTAAACTGTTATATATAGACAGGATTATCAAACACTAAACCCAAATTTTCCTAAATTCTTTTCATCAGTCATCTAGGCAGGGCTGTTCATCATGGATTGAGTTCACATACTGTCTAATTATCACATTTATCATTCATGTGCAAATCTTTTAAAGCAGTGGATACAGATATGTGAGTCCAGTGAAGTGAATGACGTCACTGTGACAAGGCTCATGGCTTCTCTGGGAATTCAAGTCTGAAGACAAGTGTCGTACCCTTAATTTTATTACAGCAAACTGCTTTTCTTGTATAAACTAAAAGGTATGCTACGATATGGATAAAAAACAAGACTGCACAAGACCAAACGTTGCTGTTTTTATTTGTGAAGATGAGCAAGTAGATTGTGTTTTCCTTTTCACACCTCATGGTCTACTTTTAAATAACTATTGCATTGTATTTCAAAGGGAAATTCAGCTTCTACAATGCTGCAAAAATGGCTTCAAAAATAAAATTGTGTTACAAGAAACATTTCAAGAAAGTGCACTATCATTAACTGCACGGTTCTCACCAAGAGGTACTTCTAACACCTATAAAATATGGTTGTTTTCTTATAGTGACTACATACTGTCACATAGTGACTAGATACTTGTATTTGACTGTACGTCTTATAAAGTGCATCCAAGTTTGCAGAGTAGCTAAAAAATGTCAGTCAATTTATTATATATATTTTAGCAACAGAAATACTGCATAAATTCCCTCAGACCATAATAAAATGGACTAAGCATGAAAGCCCTTGACAGCTTCATTGCCTCTGCATCAAACAGATGGGCTTCAAGGCATTTTGGTCCAGTACAAAGAAGGAGCCTGTGGACAGAGTTGAGAAAAATAGGAAAAGGCTGGCAGAGGACATGTACAGTACAGTAGGTGGAGCTGTCAAGTGTACCATTTAAGATACTTAAACACTGGGGCTCTGGAGCTCTAAGGTTGATTGCTGAGGTTAATGGAATCGGGTATTCGTTGATCCATGAAGAAAAGCGAACCAAAAAACTCTAAAAGTCATCAGAAGTTCCATCAAGGCCAGAGTAGGTTCTTGTAACATATTTGTCCCTTTAAAGAAGGTCTAAGAGAATTGCTATATACTATTTACTTCCAAGTGCAAACAGCAGTTTAAATCTATTCCAATCGTACAGTATATGCACAGAAAATCAGCCCATTACTTGTTTATTCTTGTATATAGGAGGCTTCCCATGTATTTTCACACTACAGAAGAATGTTTAACCTCTGGATATCTTCATCTTTTTAAGAATCTTTCTTCGCCGAACGAGAAAGAGAACTTAGAATGGAAATGTCAGCTGCTAATAGAATGTCTAAAATATCCTCTGCCATTTTGCAAAAGCCACCCAGATTTGAACAGCTCTTTTATTAAACCACAGATAACAGTTCTGCTTTCAGGAGACATTGAATCTTATCAATTCAGATCAAAAACACTTGAATGAGATACCTTGTTTAATGCACTGCTTTATGAGCAGGCACATTTGGGAGCAGCAGACAATAAGAAGAGGATTGCTTTTCATTTCCACAAATGAGTCTGTGATACAAAACTAATTTCTTATCAGTTAGCAACAACAGAATCTATTTAAAATGCTTTACGCTTTTTGAATGCTACAGTAAATAAAGTTGATTTGCATTTCATTAAATTTGTACAAAAGAATTTGTTTAGGGTAATACAATTGCCCTTGCTTACAGTTCACTATGAGCAAAAATGAAAACAATCAAATTCTGAGTGTGCAGCACATGCACTTGTATATTTATGTGATGCAAAGTGACTGAAAGGTGTTTCAGAACACAGGGAGCTTCCATGCAACATGTGTGAGGACATCTCTCTCCCACCGAGATGACCACCCTGGGAGAAAGACTAACACAGCCGTGTCAACTGCTGTCATTAATGAACACGCCGACCACATCACTCACATCACTGATCACAACAAGCTGACACATGCAGCTCAAGAGAAAGTAGCAAACTCTAATGTTTCACACCTGTGTAACATTAATAATAATAATAATAATAATAATAATAATAATAATAATAATAATAATAATAATAATAATAATTGTTATTATTATTATTATTATTATTATTATTATTATTATTATTATTATTATTATTATTACTTATACTTATATAGTGCTTTTCTGGACACTCCACTCAAAGCGCTTTACAGGTAATGGGGACCCCCCTCCACCACCAATGTGCAGCCCCACCTGGATGATGCGACGGCAGCCATAGTGCACCAGAACGCTCACCACACATCAGCTATCAGTGGGGAGGAGAGAGAATTGTAGACAATTCATAGAGGGGGACTATTAGGAGGCCATGACTGGTAAGGGCCAATGGGAAATTTGGCCAGGATGCCTTATTCGGACCTGCACATGTTACAATGTGTGGGAGGGGAAATGTAATACTATAAATGCAGGGAGGAGAACTCATAAAGAAATCATGAAAGTTAAGCCTGACAGAGAGACACTGATGGGACTTCCCTAACGTGTAAATAATGTTATGTTATAAACAAGGTTTCATCTACCTTTAAATCTACAGTAAGTGGCAGAATATTTGTTTTTGGTTGATTTCTTTGGTATTCTGTTCTATTTTTTATGGAGCTCCATGTGGAACTTCCTCTGAGGTTTGGAATATGAAATACAAACAGCGAGAGCCAGTACATTTTCTCCATAAAGGACTACTAATGTGTATGTGCGAGATGGGGTGGTAATGTTTGATTTGTTTGCAGCAGAATACATTACTCTGTACTATAAATTCAATGAGTTTTACTAACATTCTATGCCATTTTTAAGTATAGCCTTTCTAAGGCTGGTCCTACAGTATTCCCTGTTCTTTAATGTGCTTTTTGCTTTTATTGCTGCAATGTAGAACC
This sequence comes from Lepisosteus oculatus, assembly GCF_040954835.1. Classification (NCBI taxonomy): domain Eukaryota; kingdom Metazoa; phylum Chordata; class Actinopteri; order Semionotiformes; family Lepisosteidae; genus Lepisosteus; species Lepisosteus oculatus. Next base: position 71,814,471 of record NC_090698.1, on the reverse strand, counting down.
TCTTTAACAAACAAGCCTACAGTGAACTCTTCCCAGATGTAAAGTAAAGCAACTAAATTACCTTCCAATATAGAATTATTTAATTGAGTAAATTTAAACATCATTCTTATAAAAGGTCTTAATGTGGTTCTATTTCCAATACTGAGTACCTATGAAAAGAACAACATTTGGAAAACTGGGTATTTGGCTGAAATAAAATGACATTCAGGAAAATGAAAGCTTCTTGCAATGACAACAATCTGTTCTTCTAAGCTCTTGCTTTTATCAAAATTCATAAGATACAAACTGCTTCAAATTGCAAAACACTGGACCAGACCAGGCTATGCACTACCTGGAGTGTTGAACAGTGTAGGAAAATGATTTTGAAGTAGGCATTTGTCCAGGTACAAAAAAACATATATTAAGAATAGTAGTTATTCAGAAAATGTTTCCGTTAACATAATCACAAAGGACATTATTTCCTAAATAGGACTCATTATACTTTACAATAGAGAAGACTGGACTTAACTATTATACAGATCAACATTTATTATACCTTGCCTATATAAATCCTTCAAAACAAGAATAAACGTGAGAAAATGACTATGTTTCTTTATGTTATACATAAAGACCAAAGTAGAGTGCCTTTAAAACTACAACTACGTCCTGACTGTATACTTAGAATTTGGCTATTCTATTTGATATTGGATAAGTTAATACTGAATTTGGAACACATATTTTATACTAAGAAGGCTTTAATGTTCTTATCATGGTGACACGATACGTTAGACTCTGCAGTATTATAGAAATAATTTATACTGTACGTGCATGTTCATCTTCTCATACAGCAGGAAAAGTTGTATGGAGTAAAGTCATTGCATTTCATTTAAAGCTACTCGCACTTACAAAAGACCTATTTTGTTCTTTGCTCAGAGCGTAGGTAATCGACGCAGTTTTTGGAAGAAACGGGGGGGAGAAAACTTCTGGAGCCATCACGTACAGTAGCTGTAAGATAATTTCTAAAAGTTTCTTGTTTGCTGAACGGTGCTGGTAGATGAATAGGCAACCAGCAATAAAACCTTGCCTGAAGCCTCCTATTAAATAGTGGCATTCATATTGCTGCTGAATACGATCCAAGCCAAACAGCCCCCAGCTTTTACATTACAGTCGTGCTTCACTCCGCATCAGACTCCGAATATCAACAGCTAAACCGTGTCCAGTTCCCCTCAGTCCCCCTGTGCACAAACATTTCATTCAAGGGCACAACAACGTCCTGCGTGCTCTGTGCCCCTTCTTGCGTTCTCTGGCTGCCGCGGTGAGGGACTAGAAAACAACTTTGTTACTTTCTCTAGCTGAGAGGCAAACATGAAAACACTGAGTGGTCTCCAGCAGTCTGTGCCATGTAATCTACCCTCTGAGCTGTGCCCGTTTCCATCGCCCTCTCCGTCAAAGTAAAGGAGCTGAACATTTCACTCTCTGGTTTCATGGGCGTTCAATAACTCTTCAAAACTATACAACTAAATGTCTTGAACTTGTTACTTAACAGTCGCCACATGAAGAGATTTTGGCATTATTAATAAGCTAAATTACTTTATGTACTAAAAAAGGAACACGTTCTCTGTATTTATGGTCTGAATTGAGTTTCATGAAGTTTTTCTAAAATTTATATTGCTATTAATTGTTTTAGTAGTTTTATGTTAAGCAAATTTGAAAAATGCCCGTGAATGCATAAATTTAATTAACAGCCGCAGTTCAATTAAACGTCCAGGAATTAAACCAAACTAAAATTAAGTGTCAGGGAAATAGTGTAATTGTACTGAGTGTTCTTCAATCTTGACTATTACTTCAGGTCCTTTGAGTTTTAGTATTTGCATCCAGAAATGCTACAATTTAATTTGGTGTGTTAAATAGTGAGCTCTGAGTATTTCTTTATATTTTCAATGCTATAAAGTGAAAGTGACTTCTAGATTTGTCTTTTCCTTATTAAATTAAAGTTATTTCAAGCAGGACCTAGCGCACGGAATTAAGAGAACTGCACGCCTTCTGTTACAGTCATGATGTACGGCTTTTGCTGACTGTTCATTAACTCCGCGTGTACCACAAATGCTTCTTCTGCAGTTTTATAGCTCCCAGGGGTTTCTGATTTGCTTTCAGCCTTTAGATGACTGCGTAAGAAAATTCAGTAGGTTCACCTAAGGTCTTCCTCACTCTATTACAATTTTTTTCCTGTTCTTGGTCGGTTAGAAAAGGTTGCCTGTCCTCACCTCAACTTTTAAATCCTTTCTCTTGTGTAACATTTGGATTCTCTCTATGTTTCTCTCTCTCTTTAGAGCCAAACATTTTAACTGTATATCAGGCAGTAAAAACTGTCTATCTCCTCTACCTCCTTTTCATTAGTGAGGTGTTCATTAATATACTGGCAATGGATTGCATTTCTGGAAATAATACTACAAATGAAGATGTCTGTGGAAAATGGTTGTTTTATTGTTAATTCTGCCATGCAGTGAAAAATAATATTTACAGTAGCAGCTGAAAATCCAGACAATATTTTTATGGTGGTTTATCATGGCAAGAGAATACAGTATGTGAAGGATTGGTCAGACATCAGTTGCAAAAAGCTTCGGTATTACCCCTGAGTCTCCAGCACATTAACAAATACAGGCTTGATATTCATTTCTAACATAGAAAGCACATCATACAGAATAAAGTATACACAATGTCATGAACGTATAGGTTTTTTCCCCAAAAAAGTCCAATATGACTACTGAAATAAGAGCTGTCTGATTTGAATTGGGATTCTGTGATTTTGCAGACTTTTTCACACTTTGGATTACTGTATGCAAGACTTGCTTGCAGTACAGCATGTTCCTACTTAACTAATATGCATTAAAACAGCTTTCTCTGGTGGTGAAACTGTTTTATCCAGGAAGTCTAGCCCAATGAAGCCAGCATCATTTTATTGTACAATCAGCTTTAGTGTATTAAATGGAGTTTTTAATGAAAGTTCGGGAGGAATGAAGGCAGCCGCGCTCATTCGACACAGCTGCTGCAATTCTCACTAATCCCGACGTAAGCAACCGGTCTTCATATATATCACACGTCACCCTCTCCTCTTCCTCGTTCGTTTTCTGCATCCCTCCTCCACCCCCTCTCCACCTTTGCAGCTACCCAATTGGTCGCATGGGGGTCCTATCCTCCCCGTCCAACGGCCGGGAGGTTGGCCCTCAGCCAAGCGGGTTACGCCAAATCTCCACATCACAATAAATGATTCTAATTTCTCCCAAGCTTTCAGCTGCTGTCATTCCTCGTGAAAACTCCTTGTGCCAAACCAATTCCATTATAATTGATGCACTTATGTATATAGGCACTGCATGCAAGTTTAAAGGTGTTTGAGTGATGTTGAACTCTATTACCAAATATAAGACTTCTTTGGATTTGGACTTTGTTTCTCGGTCTTTGACCACGATCCCGACTGTCAGTGAAATCCCCCCCTTCCAGGGGTGGCTGCCCAGTGTGCCTTTATAGGAGCCGCCCAGCTGGGGCTCATCAGCTGGAAGCCCAAACAGCTGGGGACTACAAAGGCGGGGTGTCGCTCCGCCTCCACACTGGCCACGCCCCCGCGCCCTGCCTCAACCTGCAGTACTGAACAGTTTTCTGGCGACTAGAGACGATTTCAAACAGCTGTTGAGGAACAATGGTGAGACGAATTGTGTGATCGGTTCTAATGGTACAGTATTCATATCTGCATTAAATGGTGCAACTGTTAATGAAAAATAGTTTATACGCTTAAACAGGTCACATCGTATACAGATGCCAGATGAGTCCTTCCAATGGTAAAAAAATATTGAAGTGACTAATATATTTGTAGCAGTAACACAATGGGTATGGGCACTAAACCCTGTAATAAATGCACATTATATCATTTTGTACATATAAAAAATAAATAAGTAAGCAATTATTTTCTATATCTGTTCAAATGTATGAATGTATTGGTTTGAATATTGACAAGATGATATTGGCTGTGATTTTTTTACTTGCCACTCAAGAAATCTGTAATACCTCAGAAACCCCCTTAGACAGGTCTTATGACTTACAGTAGTCAGGTCTTTAAGTACAGTACATCTCCACAAAGGAAATCCCATAAGAGAAACTGAGTCTTCATGCATTTCATATACAGATATACATGTGTTTTTGGTTCAAGAAATGATAAGGAGGAAGAATTAATCATAAGAAAAATGTTATTTTTCTCATTCCTTAAAACATTAATTCCACAAATAAAGCATAAAAACAGGCAATTAAATATAGGTTACTTTATAAAATACTTCTATCATGATTCATTATTGTAGTTGTTATTGTAGTTAGATTTGTTTTCTTTGTAAGAAATTGAAAATCATGTATTTATAAAAAATAAATTGGTGTTTGCATTTTTCAAAGATAAAAACGAAAGTACGAGAAAACAATAACGTTACCATTGTATGTTTAAATGATTATCAATGTTATTATAATTTAGCTTTTAGCAGTTTTCTAGAGAGACAATTAATCTATTTTTTGGTATAATTTGAATGCTCTGCTGAGAATAACTGCTAGGTTTAGATCTATAAGTTTTGAGGGTTTTTCAAAGTTTTTTTCCGGAAAAAGAAACAGACCCAACAACCCTGCCTCTTGCATTGCATGACTTTCTTGCCTAACAAGCTAACCGTAATAACATTTTCAAGAAACACTTCCCACAGCCAGATAAATTGATGTGTTTTTGAGGACTGGGTTCTGTGAGCAGAAAATGATCTGAACTGAATAAGAAGCTATATGTAGGAGTTCAGAGGCAAACTGCTTCACAAGCACTCCCAGCAGCAGGCATGACATAGTTCAGATAAGGATTTCTGTGAACTTCTGTTCGCCTCATTGGGTAGTAAAACAGTCTTTCACGTTGAAATAGAAAACAGGTCCTTACACTGTGACACCCTGTTCTTTTCTGCTTCATGCAGTAGGAGATTTATATCATCCTTTCTTTTACATATCACCTTTTCCTAGGAGAAAAAGTAGGACCTCCATGAATCCTTTTTCTAATTAATTCTTCCATGACCCATCTCCTATTTTCTATGGCAAAACTGCAGCAGAGTCAGCATATAAATATGGCTGACTCCACTTTAGAACAACAAATGACTTCTACATACAGTACTTGTTGTTTAGAATTTGGAGACGGTACCATACTTCTGGATATGAAAGCTGCAAATCCCATTGCAGAACAGAGAGTTTTATATATTTTTCATCTGCCTGAAGAAAGAAGACAAGACTAATCAATCTCTGCAAAATTAGCTGCACACGATAAATTCGAAAGACAAAAGCTCTGTATGTTGCAGTACATTGCTTGCTATGATGAGCTGTCAGGAACCATATGAATCTCATCTAACACACATAAGTTGATTCCAAATGATGTCATTAAGAGGACAACTGAACTATGATGTCATTAAGAAGACAACTCAACTATTAACTGAACTATTTTTCTAATGTTTCTTAGTCTCCCTGCGGAGTATGTTCATAAAACAGCTTCACAACCACAGGCAGCAAAGAGGATTTTCGAAGGATTGTTGGATCATAGACAAGGCTGATTTAGATCCCACTAAATGATTAAGGAAACCAAAATACAAGGAACACATGTTTTTATTCACAGGGAGATTCAGAACAGGAGACACACATTTAATTTATTTATTATTCTGAATGTATCCTGCTTTATCCCTGTACTCTTTGCTTTTTAATTGAGCCCAGTTATCAGTTGCAGGCAAATTGTTTTCACTTTTCCATTCTAAATGTGTTTTTCTCATTTGCTCTCAGCTCTAAAAAAGGTGAATGGCACCCTTGGTTGGTGTCAACCCTGAATTTCAGAACTCCCCTTCAGTCATGTCAGCTAAAATAAAATTGATGGGATGAAAGCAGGAGAAAACAAGGAGTTTACAAGGAAGGTTTGGGAGGGAGAGGGGCAGCCAGGTTCAGACAGCCTCATGTCATTTTCTCAACTTAATAAAACAAACTATAAAATATTGTATGTAAGTCGATTATGGCCTCTGTGTTTGTCTTTTGTGCGCCACTTCCACATGTTTTCCACCTCCACAGCTGTCCCCTTCTCCTCATTCTATGTCCAGAAGCCTGGTCCTCGGAGAAGTGGATCAAGTCAAATCATGACTAAAACATTCAATAAGCCTTTTAAAACACTTCAATTCTTCTGTGTTGTTATTCCTAGTGAAACATATTGAGGGAGTTATCTGATCCACATACAGTACATTCCCACCTGTCTGCTCAACAAATATTGATTTCCCATTTCCCAAGAGCTGTTTAAAAAGAAATAAGGGAGCACACTCTTAATGAGCAAGTTTGGATCCACGGAGTCCTGCACGTTGAAGCTGTTGGAACAATACAGAAACAGGTATCTACAAGTCTAATCAAACAAGAAGACCAATTAGAGGCATCAATTAACTCCAGTGATTTCCAGAACCCAGGAGCAGAGTTAGGATCCCCTGTGATAATGGATACATTTTAATGTCGCAGAGCTTTATTACGCTTCTATTTCTCTCTGTCTCTCCTGAAGCATAATTAAACAATACTTCTAACAACTCAGGCAGCACTGAATTTTGTAATATTATTTACATGTAGCGTAGCAATGGAAGCTTCGGTCTTTTCTGTTCATACTTTAAAAAAATTAAACTGACTTCTGCAGCTCTTCTGTCAAACAAGTACCTGCATTACAAGCATTTCATTGACTGTTGATCAGTGCACGGTTGATACAGAGCTTTGGAAACTTTTTTAACAATGCCAGATCTTCAGAGTGACAGATTGTGTTTCATATGCAATCCTGGCTCTGTCAAGTCTAACTATTCCACCCCCTTTGTATACTTATCTGAATGTAAGTAGGTCATATCGACAACATATTGCAAAATAGCCCTTATCTCCTATTTGCAAAAGTGGCAAGAAAAAGAAAATAACTTGATCATGACCAAAAACACTTTCAGGGCCTAGATTTTAAGGTTAAGCCTCAAATCCAAAGATATATGCCAAGAAAAGAAAATGAACTGCCAGTTTTTAATTTATCTTTGAATAAAGCCGATAATTCGGTCATTATTTATTTCACACTGAACGATAAATAAAGCAGAGTTTATTTTCTTCTCTTCGAGCTGGCCTCAAATGTTACATAACGAGCAGCATTTCATTTCCATGGCTATCCCTCATCCACACGGATGATTGTTCAAAAGATGCTACAGTACCAAAAGAAAAGTGCATTTTCAACCTTTAGAAAAGTGGCATAATTCAGCATGAACAATAAAATCCGTCTCTGTATAACAAATCTATCTTTATTTTGCATGTTTTTGTTCTCTCAGGGAGTATTCCGTTCACAGACGAAGTGAGCTGACCCATTTACTCTGAAAAAGAGATTTACATGACTAGTGAGAGAATTCACCAGGCCCTTTGCAACTTGCAGACCTAGGCTCTCCCCTGTCTTCACAACTTGGATAGCATGATGCAAGGTATCTCGTGATGAACATTTCTTTCACTTCAACCTTTGTTTCAAAGTACAATAGACTCATTCAAGACGCTCCCTAGCCATCTCTTCCCTTGGTTTGTCATAACATACTTCAATTGGTGATAGCTGAAGGTCAATGGGGATCCACTGGTCAATTCAGGACAGTCATTCATTAATCCATGCTTTTTAGCATTTCAGTTTGAAAGAGCCTCTTTTTGTTTTAATTTTAATTACTTAAGCTTCATTCTGCACCTAGATCATGGATTTTCTAGCTCACAGATTTTCACTGAGGTGCTATGAGATTTTTTTTGTTTCAGTCAAATAAGTTAGAAAAAAATTGAAAGGAATATGACTAAACTGGCACTGTTTGAGAGGAAAAGCTTATATCTGCTGAGCACGGCAGAAGTGTAAAACAAATAACAGACCTCATGACACAGTATATAAATACCGCGTATCAGCGAAAATCATTCACACCGAGAAATGTTGTGAAAGGGATTTCTAACGCAATGCCTAAAATTTATGTATTTAGAGGCATTAAAAACACGACATATGCTTTTAGTTCTAATATTAAATTGTGACATTTTTAATAGGTCTCTGTATTTTTAGACAATGTACGAAATTGGCAGCTGGCTTAAATATTTTTTACAGAGTCACAGAAAAAGTATATTATATACTGTAGCACGATCTTTTGAATGAAAAGCTTGAAGATTTAAATGGAACACTTACCTGTTGCATGGGGTTTTGGTCTGTACAGCAGAGTACTGTATGGCTTTTTTCAGATTTGTTTTTAACATTAATTGGCTCATTGGAACTCGGCCAGATTATCCACATGCCAAACTAAGGTCATCATCTTGTTCACAACAGAATTTACTGTACACAATTTGCTGGATCATACTGTAGATATATCAAATAATGAATTATTTTCTGCAAACATTACAATTTTTGCTTTGCAGAAATGGAATGACATTTTAGAATGTGATTATTTCTACATGTGTTTTTCTGCAGGAAATGATCTTGATAATGTAGAATACTATGACTACTTATCCTCAGAGCTTTTAGTTCTGCTTTCCATCATTTGGAAGCTCTATGTACCTTCATCAGCAACCAACAAAAACTTAGAAGGTTGGGCAGTGAACCTATTGTACCAAACAAAACAAATTGCACAATCTACTATACATCTTCAGATACTTCAGCTAGAACTCGCTGCATCCCCTGTAAATATATATCCAATGCCACGCTCATTCAAGGCCCCTCTGGACAATTCTGGATCACTCAGATGAGATCCTGTACCTCCAGCAACCTTACTTACTGTATCTTTTGCAGAAGATGCCCAGCTATCTAAACTGGTGAAACGGGAAGGAGACTGGGAGACCGCTTCAGGGAACATGTCAGGGTTGTGAGGATCAAGGATCTCTCCAAGCCCATAGTTTCTCATCTCACCTTTAGCGGCCATGATCACTACAGTAGGATCACACCTTCCTCATTCTCTCAACGACGGACTTGTTTCCTTCTAGTCCTCTCTATCAATTGCAGATTTCGACTTCACACCTCTCTTCACCTCCCTCGACTTCGCACCACCTGAGTGCCCACTCTGCCTCCCTCCTGCTCCAGCCCCCTCTCCACTCCCGACTTTTGTTCTCCCATGCTTTATCGGCTCCTGACTTTCCTCTTTCTCACACCCAAAGAGGGCTCCACAGCCAAAACGTTGTGTTTCTTTTCTTCTCTTTTCAGTGTGGAATAAACCTTTACCTGTTCATCTTCAGATACTGCTCCTATGCAGTGACTGTAGAGAGTCTACACACCGTTTCCAAAGCAACACATTTTGTGGCCTAACAGCCTGAAATGAGAATTGATTTTACCTTTATTTATACATTGTAACACACTACCTCCAAGCAAAAAACGCATGCTCAAAGATTCTGAAAAGTAATAAAGAAATTTGAATGGTTATGACAAAACCATGACAGGTACTTACCAGCACTCTGCCAGCCTGTTCTTTTCTGCTTCAAGCAGTAGAAGATTTATTTCATCCTTTTTTTCCTGTCTGCTTTGATATGATTGCCAGCAATGTTAATCGCTGTTAGTGACAACGGAAAATAAATATCATCAATCCTGTAAGACATATTCAAACACAGTAATTGCATTAGCACATAAGGTATTGTACCTCTGGCACCAGTGTCTTCAGCAGCAGTTAGTTCTATCCATTGAGAAGACTCCTAATATTAACATATTAACCAAACCCTCCCAATTACCATTTTGGGAGTAGCACTACAATTGTACATTTGTACATTGTATATTTATACATTTCTGATTGATGTAGTGAGGTACTTCATGATGCATTGCTTTTATCTTCTTTACATTTAAAGCACCGTCTTTCGGATGCAACGTTAAACCGAGGTCCTGACTCTCAGTGGTCGTTAAAGATCCCCGGGCATTTCTCAAGAAGAGTAGGGAGTTATCCCAGTGTCCGGGCCAAATTTCCCCCCTCGGCCTTTACCGTTTTGTCCCTATGTATGATTGCACTGGCCCTGCGATGGACGGGTGCCCTGTCCAGGGTGTACCCTGCCTTGAGCTCATTGCTGAATGGGTAGGCCCCAGCTTCCCGCGACACCAGTATAGAGTGATTTGGCAAATGACATGGCATGACATTTAAAGCATTAATGCATTATTGCAATTATCCTTAAAGGACTAATAAATTCTCCAGCCTCTCTCTGTTTTGTTTTTTTTCCTCCCTAAACCAACAGATACCACATTAAATTAGGATTACTGGTATATTAAAAACTAAGCAGAGCAAAACTCTGGTCAAAACCCAGAAAACAAATCTGTGCAGATAGAGGAAAATGAAGCTTATACCACATAAGGTCATGACTGCAAACATTAATAGGTTTGGTATATTAGGTATGCCTTACTACATGATCCCAAAAGTACTGTAATCCTTGTTATTGGAAGGTTACAGGGGCAGCAAATTAGAGTGCTTCTTAACAGACAGAAGAAATGCACATATTTTATAAAATGTGCACAGAGGTGAAGGTCTTTGTATCGAAATATTGCTTGCAGAAATGAGTCATGACAGAGCACAAACAGCTTCTGTTGATAACCTTTAGGGACGACCTGAATTATGAATATATAAACCCAGTCTTATAACTTCTTTTCTATCCATAAAACACAAATATCAGAAAGATTTTCTTTAAGACTCAACTTCTATTTTACCAGACTGTCTAATCTATGGTAGGTGATTTTGTGTTAACTCTACATTTGTGTCACTGGGCTAAAAACCTGTTCAGCAAAAGTATGCATTAAATAAGAAGGAAACAATTTTCAGAAACAATTTCCCTGTGGTTTCTATTAGCCAGTATAGGCTGTATTTAGTCAAATGTAAGTTTTCTGTTCATTGCAACCTCTGAGATGGTCTGCAAATACAGATCACTGAAATGCCACTTCCTTACTCGGTGAATATTCACAAAAAATTAGAGCAGCTGGTTCTGGGCACATTTTTCTCCATTGGTTTACACTGGCCTAACTTTAGCAGACAGCTGCACATTACAAAATACCCGACAGAGCCAGGAGGACCTCCTGTAAATGAAATAGGAAGGACACATAAAAATAAACCAAAATAATAATCTCTGTATCTACAGAACTTAAAGGTATATCACCGTTTGAATATACACAATGCATATATACTGTATATAAGTGAGCGATTCAAAACAGAATGCGTGCAGAGTGACTGAAGAGATACAAAACACAACCCATTGCATAGTAATATTAATGTAATATTTTATTAATACAGAGTAATATTAATAATTATGATAATTGCTTACACTTATATAGTGCTTTTCTGGACACTCCACTCAAAGCACTTTACAGGTAATGGGGATCCCCTCCACCACCACCAGTGTGCAGCCCCACCTGGATGATGCGCCAGCCCGCTCACCACACATCAGCTCTCAGTGGGGAGGAGAACAGAGTAATGTAGCCAATTCATAGAGGGGGATTATTAGGAGGCCATGATTGGTAAGGGCCAATGGGAAATTTGGCCAGGACCCTGGGGTTACACACCTACTCTTTTCGAGAAACGCCCTGGGGTTTTTAATGACCACAGAGAGCCAGGACTTTGGTTTTACTGACGCCGAAGGACGGCACCTGTTTACAGTATAGTGTCCCCGTCACTATACTGGGGCATTAGGACCCACTTGGACTCCAGGGTGAGCATACAATTAGCTCATGAAAAAGTTTGAATTTAGGTGGGAAAAATTAATAAACGTGCCTCATAAAGAGAAAGTGTGAGTGTGAGTATTAACAGTGGCGGCATGGTATTACATTATTTAAACAGTCCCTTTTTATGGAGACTAAATTAGGCCAGCAAGGTTCTGAGATTTATGGCTCAGATGCCTCACATCACAATGCCTTTTCCTTCAGGGATTATACCCCCATTAGTTTTCATTTTTAATGAAAAATGAAAAAATGAAAGGAAATGAAAACCTGGAATGTTCTACACTTTTTATCTCTAGAGAAATAAAAGAACTGAAAAACTCACCAATTCTGAATACCATCTTAAAACTTTAGTGTTTTCAAATGAATGTAATAAAAAAAAACTGAATTATGGTGCAATTTGTTTTGCTTGTCCAGCAATCACTTCTTCCTGCTTCAGAAATGGATGTCTTTCCCTCAAAGTGCGCCTGTTTGATGAACGGTTTAACATTTTCATCAGCCTGTGATGACAGCAGGAAGCTCCAAGGATCCCTAAAGACACAAAAACATGGATTTCAGGGAGAAGCAGTCGAAGACACCCAATTATTCATTCAAATGTAGATAAAATTGTTGACCGTGATAACACACCTACATCACAATTCAGAGAGCTACTGTATTGTTAAGCAAGATGGACTAAAAATATATTGCAGGCTTTGGTCTTTTTCACTGAAAACCATGTTGAAGTGCTCAGGTAGTGCAGATCATCTCATTTGTGTTGAAAGCTTGCAATGGATTGAAATACAGTGTAAGACTTCAGACTCCTGTTGTCCTTGCATGAAATATTTAATCCATAATGGGCATGAAAAAGATTGAGCACACAGTGAGTCTGACTCAGTATACAGGTTCAGTTAATGTTAATGTAAGGTTAATGTTTGTTGCTAATTGTGCATTGCGCTGAATCATATTATCAGTTAAAATGATGTCTTGTTTTTTGCCTTCTCTGTAATCATTAACAGTTGTTTAACACATTTAATTTGTCAAGACATTAAGACACTAAGCATAATACTTATTTAAACAATGGCGGATCAAACAGCTCTCACTTTATTTCAGAAGAGAAGAAAAAAATCTAACTGTAAATGTATGGCTGTCTGTCTACAGGTATTAACTGTCGGAATCTCATTAGCTCTTGAAGTTTCACAATGTGGCTGCTAACTTTCACTTTATTTAGTGGAAACAGAAGTCTCTAGTCTGTTCAGATCCCCTCAAGGCTTTGAATGCAAGAGCTAATTAATGTACAGTACATTCCTATAACTCATAGTGACTGCATCCTCTTAAAGCATAGTATAACCCTTAAAGGAATCATTTGTAATAATGTTTATTTATATTGGGCAGCATGGTGGAGCTGGGGTTCAATTCCAGACCTGGTGTGATATCTGTGTGGCGTTTCTATGTTCTCCTTGTGTTCGTGGATGTCCTCTGGGTGCTCTAGTTTCCTGCCAGAGTCCAGAGACATACTGGTCGATCAACTAGCTTCTGGGAAAATTAGCCCTGATGTGAGTGTGTCCATGTTTGTGTCTGCGTGTGCCCTGTGATGGACTGGTGTCCAGTCCAGAGTGTATCCTGCCTTGTGCCCATTTACTCTGTCACGCCCTCTGCAGCCAGAGGGCGCTCCTTCTCTGTCCTGTCCCTAGTTTCCGGTCTGCTGTCCCTCTCTTTCCCTTGGGCTATATATTTCCGGGTCTTGCACTCTGTCCTGGCTCAGCATTGACGTTCGGATGTCCTGAGACCCGCCTAGCACCAGGGCGCCCCACGTCCGCTCCCTGAGGGCATAGGTTTCTATACGGCAATCCTGAACTCTTTGCATTATGAGCCCGGGCCTTTTTCCCGTCTCGCCGCTACTCATATGGGTCTTTTTCTGCTCTCCTGCTCCCCACGGTTAGTCCCTTTGGACGTCCGTGACATACTCCAGCTCCCCCGTGACCCTGTACTGGATAGAGCAGTTAGAAAATGAAAGGATAGGTTTGTTTATTTATTAATTTTAAACAATATATACATTTCAAGAACGTGGAACGTGGAAATGTTACGTTCTTGAAAGTTGTGTGTCACATCCTCCTAGAACATTGGATGTTGTTAGAAAGGATGTATTCAATCATCACTCAGTGGATTTTGGAAGTGCAGAACACACCTTACTACAGAAGCTTCCCTTTACTGTATTACTCGTGAGATATTGAATTTATTTAGAGCACACAGCACAGATCAGATATTTCAGTATTTTTGTCTGCCATACATTAAAATGCAAAGAAGATTATGAAAACATGAGATTTAAATATTGGTAAACGTTTTCTGCTGCACAGTTAGCAGTATCTCTTCATTAGCTTAAAACTTTTAAAAGCTCTATAATGTTATTAATAATCTTTTTTTTTGTGTGTGTGCGTGTGTGAATCTACTTTAGACCTCCCCGCCTTTTAGTCACTAAAATTCCCGCAGGTGCAAACAAATCTATAATCAGCAGCACCAGTTTTTCTCGGTTTCTGCGAAAATTGATTGTTAGTCTCACAATGATTCCCCCCCCCTTGAATAGTGAATTGCAAGGAGGCAGGCACCGGGCCAGGATATTTCTGGAGAAACCAGTCTACATACAGAATGCCCCGTTTTAGCAGTGCTGTTTGCAAGACAATCAAACGCACCTGGTAATAAGTTAATTTTACTTTTCAGATGCGCGGCATCTCAAACATTTACTGGTGGAAAAGGGAAGCTAAAATTAGCGCAGGACTGACTGCTCTGAACTTTCATTATTTTTTTTAGTTCAGTCAAAAATAAAAGTAGAGTACATGACTGTTGTGAGTGTCGACACGCGATCAAGCTGTACAGTACATGCACATTGCCAGGAGAGGAAAAATTTAAACTACTAATATTTGTATGATCGTACTATTGCCGGCAGCCATATCACCCTGCAACTCGCAACTGGCAACCCACTGAAGCTCAGCAGGTGTGAGCCTGGTCAGTACCTGGATGGGAGACCTCCTGGGAAAAACTAAGGTTGCTGCTGGAAGAGGTGTTAGTGTGGCCAGCAGGGGGCGCTCACCCTGCAGACCATGTGGGTCCTAATGCTCCAGTATAGTGATGGGGACACTATACTGTAAACAGGTGCCGTCCTTCGGATGAGATGTAAAACCGAGGTCCTGACTCTCTGTGGTCATTAAAAATCCCAGGGCACTTCTCGAAAAGAGTAGGGGTGTAACTCTGGTCAAATCATGGTCTCCTAATAATCCCCATCTATGAATTGGCATCATTACTCTGCTCTCCTCCCCACTGATAGCTGATGTGTGGTGAGCGTTCTGGCGCACTATGGCTGCCGTCGCATCTTCCAGGTGGGGCTGCACACTGGTGGGGGTGGAGGGGAGTACCCATTACCTGTAAAGTGCTTTGAGTGGAGTGTCCAGAAAAGCGCTATATAAGTGTAAGCTATTATTATTATTATTATTATTGAAAATGACTATCGGTCCGTTATCTGAAACTGTTTATTATTCCGTTTCACTAGGAATAACAACAGCGTCATGAAAGGTCTATGGAGTGAAAATTTGGATTGTACCGCTTGGCTGAGGGCTGTTTTCCTCCAGTTTAGGGGACGAGGAGGCCAGGACCCCCATGCAGAGTGACCAAGGGGCAGCTGCAGAGGTGGAGATGGGGTGGAGGTGAGATGCAAAAGACGTACCTGTACAGTACGCAAGGGAGAGATGGGGATCACATTGGTTTTTATAGTGTTTTAGGAGTGGAAAGGACATCGGGAGCGATTGCTAATTACTGTACTGACGGCGGAGTCTGATTGAACTTGGTTGTTGTCGGCCATCCCTCCCTAACTTTCGTTACAAACTCCATTGAAAGGCTGCAGCAAGCCGGGGTCCACTTTTTCCCCCTGGAAGCAGGCCAGCATGTCTTTGAAAAGGGTGGAAGAAACATGGTTAGCCAGGGTGAACCTGGTGACTGTGCAAACTCTGCACAGAGGGGACACCACCTACTAGCTGAGAGAGCACTGTCGACTGCCGATCCACCATGGCTAATAAAGTGCTTAAAGAAGGCTTTTTACGTATTAGTATGTGGTAAGCCACTGTATTTTATGGATTTTACTTCATCACAGTGAATAGTAAAGGCTATCAATCCCAGCTTGTCCTTTTTACTCGTCTTGTCCCAAGATGAAACACACATCTTGAGTTCTGCTGCTGCTGTTGTTGTTCTTCTTACTGGGCATTACGGCTCAGTTCAGAAAATCAGACATCCAAAGGTTTGCCCTGTTACCTTTGAGAATACTGTAGAAAATGACATCATGTCACACGAAACGATCGTGTATAAATAACTGATCTGCTTCATAAACTAATTCAATTTTCGAACTAGCTGCTTAGATCCTGGAGTTCAAACTGCGCTTTTTGAACATATTAGAAACATTAATTAAAACACTACAGCTGAGATTTATCGTGAAATCCCAGCTCTAAATAGCTACTCACGCCTTCTTCTCAACAGCTCCAGTTTCATTATTTACCGCTAGGTGGCGGCATTTTAGCAGCCAATTACGAAACAGCCACGGAAGCCCTTCTCCTACCTGAACATATATACAGTAATAGGTTCGTACATTCAATAACAATAAGTCTGATACTGCGACGATAATGAGAGTTAAACTAAACGTCTTTTTATATGTAGGAGAACCTTAAACAACTAGTTAATCTAAAAATGATCACATATTTGTTCTGGTAGTTATCGTGAAACAAATTCGAAAAAGAGTGCTTCCTGGGATTGCTGTGACTCACGGACAGTGATCATGAATGTTTTCAAAATAGATTTTATTTTTCTTCTGCCGTATGAATGGTCCTTGAAAATACTAGTAAGCTGTTAACCCCCAATACACCTACTGAACATGCTACACGTTTGAGCTAAGCTAACACTATTATCTCCCAGTTCACAGTCAGTCAGCACTTTCAAAAACTCACTTTTTTATTCTTTGTTTTTAAAGCAATAGTTTGCAGTTCTAATTTGGCTTTTATTTTTATTTTTAAGGATGGGAGAGGAGTTTGATAGAGGTGAGAGAGGGTTCTACTCAACTTACATTGTCCATTCTTTAATAAAAATACGATTTTAAAATGAATAAAAACTTTCTTTTTAATATTGAATTGATATATTGTTCTAACCACAGCAACAAAAGCCCACAGCCTTTGAAAGTAATTGCAAACCTATCTTTTCTTGATTAAAAGAATTGAGCCAGTTACTGTTACCTACTTTTTAAATTATATCTTGGCAAATTAAAGGTCTTAGGGACTTTTGTGTCAAGAACTTTTCTGGTTCTGCTTATGATAAATTAGTTCTGTGCATGTTTAAAAGGAATAAATTCTACAGAATTCTACAGTATCTTCCATCTCATATCTGGATTTATTTCAAACTCTTGTAGCATTTCCCTTCTTTGGAAAATTCTTTACAACAGCAGAGAAAATGGTCTGTTTTTCATTATATTGATTTGCATGTGACTTGAAATTGAAGAACCCACTGAGTTTCATAGATGAAGAAACCTGGGAACACCACAGATTTGGCTGAAATAAATGTGAACGAACTGCATTTTACAATATAAGTAGTAACTACTGTTTGTCTCTCACTTAACTTGAATTGCCCAATGTCTGACTCTCATTTGTTGAGATGACACTGCCAGAAACATGGCAGCTGTTCATGTATTCTATCACTTCTGTTTCAGCAGAAACACATCGGTTTCCCTTTGTCTCCATTCCAGTTCAAGGAAAACAAGTGTTTCTCACCAAAGGAGCAGGAATTTAACTTAGTGATATGGTTTGGTCCAGTGAGAACTCTTTCCACTACACAGGAAATGAAACATTAATTTTTCTTCCACACTTTTTTTTGAGGGAGGCAACACCATTTCAGGTGAGGTGTGGATTTCCTGCTACCCCCCTCCTCTCGACTTCCACTCTGGTGGTGGACCTGATTTAGAGAGTTTGACTTCTTTATGCAAATTGTTTTCCAAAGGGATCAGAGCCTTCCAAAAACCTGAGATGACAATCACCTAGTCACTGTTTCTCTGTCACATCATGATCATGACTGTTAAGATGATAGACAATATAAAGTAGAGTTAATTAAACACAAATGACTCAGATGGGGGGGTGAGTATAAATAAAATAAAGATTGATAGAACTGGACTGGAGCCGTTGAGAAGGAATTGCTTTTTATGTACTGTAACTAATGAATCTGCTCAGAAAGACGGGGCAGAAATCAGATCTGCTTAGTCTCTGAATAACGTTTGGCACCTGCTCAAGATTCATTTGCTTATATAGCAACCTCTTAGCTCAGTTCTTACATTGTACTGCACTAATGTGTTCATTCTCTGACTGGTAATGTAATTTGCTAACTTCCCATAAACAAGACATACATACAGACAGGGTGTTTACAATACTGTGTTTACAGTATTATAAGGATTTCATTGCACTTGTGCATATGACAGATAAACTGAACTGAATACTGTACGTATACAGTTTTTAAGGACTTGGTATTTCATTTTGTGTGCATGACAGTTGTGTTACTCTCTTAGTCTGAGACAGCATCATTGTTGTTTTATTAATTTTTACCATACTGTGTGAGCATGATTGTTTCTTGTGCTCACACTTAATGTAAAACACATAGTTTGTGTCAGCTAAGCAAAACAAAACTAAATACATAAACATATAAAGCAATGTTTCTACCTATAAAAATGATGTGTTGAAATCAAAATAATTAGGGAGTTAATAGTAAAATCACATACGTAGGTAGTATGACACGCGACTGAATCCAGGACACATACTGTACTGCTTATTTTAAAAAATTGCATCTGCTTAGCATAGAGCAAAGACATTTTTATATCCTAAAAGGCAGTTGATAAAATCAGTAAAAGCAACTATTTTGAACTAGACAAAGTAAAAAAGAACAAAGAACAGAGAAGAAAATATTCAAGAAGACAGATGACTAATTTAAGGAGTTAGGTCTTGCCAAGTGGCTTTTGGGGTATATGAAACACACTGTCCTGATTTGTTAATTAAGACATACTGTATCCTTCCAGAAACAACTTGACAATTTTTTTTTCGGATTATTAAGCTGCTAGCAAGAGGACAATCCAGTTATGATGAATGGCTTCCTCTCATTTGTAACAATTAGTTATGTTCTAACAAATTGAGTTCAGACATACAGTACAGTACAAGTATGTATCTTCAAACTCCCAAGTGGTCTTGTGGAAGCGCAGTGACTGCAATAAAAACATTCTGCTGAAACACAAGTACAAATTGAGTGCCATGTCAAGCTTTCCTTTCCATTTGTGCATGAAGGCTTTCAGTGCAATTCATTCTGAATAACTTTATATGAATCGATATAAAAAATACAAATCAAAACAGAAAACACTGAAGGTGAAACACAAAGCATGCTGATGGTAAAGCTTAGAAACAACATGCTTGAAGATGCTGTCAATACAACCCAAAAGAACCGCTCTCCTCCAGCTATAAATATTTATGGCACTTTAGACATTCTCAACAGGGCTGATAGATGTGTTCATTAAATATGAATGATCAGAGCCAAAGTTTGAAAATTACAAAGGTTCTTTGTGTAAATACAAAAATCGCTCTGAAGCGACTGTGATGTAAGAGAAACCTTTTGAGGTTACCCAGGGAGCAGGATTTCTGAACTTCTCCATCAAAGCAGAACCAGCCACAGGTTGTTCAAGATATTTACAGCATTAATTAAACTGACAAAAGAAAATGAATCTGATGAGAAATTTGTAATTCTCGTGAGCCAACGTAGATCTATGGATAGAAATGTGTAATGTCAGATGTATGTTTTCTGGGCACAAGACTACATAGTGTAGGTTAAAATGAACTCCAGAGCAGAAAGATATTTTTTGTAAGGTATTTTTTTTTTAGAACATCAGAGCATTCATAATGTCATTCAGACAAGTGCTGACATCTTGAACCTGCCACTCCATCACACATAACATCACGTGATTTAAATTCTTCACTTTTACTATATATGCAAACATGTTTGCCTTTTCATTCCTTCCCCACAGTGTCTAGAATATGGAAATGATCTTCAGCATAAACACCTTTTTTCCAAGTAACTTCATCCAACATACTGTATGTATGTTATATTCTACCTGTATATAACATTCTATGCATATTCTATATTACATGATACTGTATGTTTTTCCAGTCTCACATTTTCTTTTAATCTTTTTAGAGAACTTTTTGCTGCTTCTGCAGTGCTTTGCTAATCATTTTTAATATTTTCTGTGAGACTGACAACAATGTAGATCAATTATAGAAATTACAAAGACCAGAGGACCTAATACAGACCCTTGAGGTACACTGCTAGTCACATCACCCCAATTTGAGAATTAGTCTCTTATCCATATCTTATCTGTTTTCTATCGACTAATCTGGTGAAGCTATATTGAGGTGGCTTCTCAAAGCTTTTTACTGACTTACAACAACAATGAATAAAAAGAATACACAAGATAAAACATAATTACAATACACAGAGGAGAACGTGGATAGTGGTACTAAGTTATAGTAGGAGCAGAGGGATAAAGAATGAAACCTGTTAAGTAAAGGCTCTTCTAAAGAATAAGGTTTTGAGTCCGGATTTGAAGGAGTTTAGAGACGGTGACTCCCTGATATCCTTAGGGAGAGAGTTCCGGTGCTCTGAGGGTATAACAGGAGAAGGCTCTGTCACCCATACAATGTAGACGGGCTTGGGGGACAGTATTGAGAGCAGAATTAGAAGAGCGAAGGTTGCGAGGTGGGGAGAACGGTGATAATAGTTCAGACAGGTACTGAGGTGCCAAGCCATACAGAACCTTATAAGTGAGCATGAGGATTTTAAAATCTACACAGAGTTTGACAGGAAGCCAGTGCAAGTACTCCAGGATAGGAGTAATGTAATCACTTGCACTAGACCTGGTCAGGATTCTAGCTGCTGAATTTTGGACATAATGCAGTTTGTTCAATGCAGATTTAGATACGCCAGCAAGTAGAGCATTACAGTAGTCAATTCGGGATAACACAAATGTGTTGATCAGGTTTTCAGCCACAGTAAGTGATAACATAGGGCGTAGTCTAGTGATATTTCTGAGGTGAAAAAAAATGTTTTGACAATACAGTAAGTTGCACATGTGGGTCGAATGTTAAGCCAGAATCGAATATTATACCCTTTTTGTATACAACATTCTTGTTGCTTTCTCAAAGTAAACAGTTAACTGAGACCTACCTTTTCAAAATCCAAGAAAGGTCCAAGATCCTAACAGATCTTCTATCTTATTTCTAATTATGATTTCCTCAACCTTGCATGTGATAGACACACAGCATGTATATTCACATTCGTTTATAATAAATTGGTTTGGCTTGGCCACCCTTTCTGTAGGTGAGTGTTATATTGGCAATTTTCCAATCTCTGAATAGTGGAACCTTGTCTGGAGCAGCTGTTATTAATACTCTATGAATATTATTTCCTGTAATACAATAGTTTGACATATCATTAGGCCCTGAAGATTTGGTTATCTTAAGTGTCTCCAGCAAATGTAACACCTCTGCCTCTTTAATGCTAACATAGAATTTTTTCTTTTGTCAGATTGAGAAATGTTGTGAATTCTTTCCTCGTTAAACAGCAGAAAGAAATATTCATGTAATATACCAGCCATTTCTATTTCATCAATATTTTCTTTGTGGTTCTTTATGACATGCTCTGCTGTTTATTTGTTTCCTATGATCCTCTTAGCTGACAGTTGCACTCCTCTCTGCTGAAGGGGTGGGAGGTAGCCAGGAGAGGCCAGAGACACCAGGGTGTCTAGGAACAGAGGCAGAGACACTGAAGCTCTGAAGAACAAGCCTAAAGAGGAACAGCATTCTGAAACGAACAGCATTCGGTCCAGGAGGCTACGAACGTAGCAAATGTTGTTTGTCTGGAAAAAGTCTTGTTGTTTTTTTTTCCTTTAAAACAATAAAGGCCACAGTTATACTGTGACCACCCTTAAGATAATATAGAGCCTCAAGCTGTTGTTTCCTCAGCCTGTAACAATGGGCCTGGTGCAAGAGTGGAACTAATTTTTCATGCATTTTTCATGATTATGAGGGAGTGGACAAAACAGATTGTGACAGGCTGCGAAAAATGCTTAACAGAATGACCAAAGTATGTCCGTCTAAGTTTGCTGAAAGGCAGGTATTTCACAAAAATGTAATAATAAAGACCCATCAAAAGTATGTCCTACAGTATGTGCATTTTTAAAAAAGATTATACAGTGTATAGAAATCAATTGTTAACTGCAGATCAATTTCATTAACATTATACCTATAATTCTCACTTCATCTCTATACAGTACATGCAAAAGATGTTTTATCATCCCTTTAAAATCTGCATGCTGGTCAGTTATTTATAAGGGAATCAGTAGAAACATTAAAATGGTTTTAGGCAAAAATGACTTGCAAATAAAAACAAGATGTAATATTTTTAGGACTTGGTTTAGTTCTGATTAATGCTAGGACCTTTTGGCCCCTATCCATAAGCTTGAGCATCTCCTGTTAATTGCTGAGAAAATTGTAATTGATTTTGGAAACCATTGATGAGATGGCATTCTCTCTCCATGTATCGTCTGAACACAATTAAAATCATTTTTAGCACAGTAGAGGGGTTGCCCCTGTAAGAAGAAAGTATGAAAAAAATTTAAATTACTTTGAAATGCAGAAATAATTGCAACCAATTTTTAAATATTAATGGAAAAAGTAGCTCTACCCTGTGTGGTGACCTGCAAGGTACATTTTAAATATGGAACTTTGATTACCTTCACAATATAAATGATAATTTTACCTTCAAAGGGTATCATTTTTGGATCATTTGTTCAAAAAAAGAGGGTAGAAAAAAACTTTAGATTTATGTAGTTACTAAAACGCCAGACAAGCAAGATGGACAGAATGACCTCATCTCATTTGTAGTCTTTTTGTAGTGTTTTAAATTAGGTGGTACCTGCATCCTGCCATCCTCCAAGGAAAGCCATACCAAATATATATTATTGAAGTCAAGATAAAGCACTGACTTCATGTTGTACTGTATAGCTAACCTTTTTTTCCCTTTGTATCGGTTTAGAAAATGAAGTTTTTGTTTTGCTAAATAGAGCTGTGACAATGTTAAACGCTGTGCATTACTTGTGTCATGTATAGAAATACAGTTGTAAAGTATTGATAGATTCTGACCTTAATCTGCAGGATACTGTGAAGCATTGTAGTCAACTGAGCCACCTAGCAACTATAAGGGTGCTAAGGCCATTTTCTTTATATCTTGCAGAGCCACCAGTGCACATATTGGCCTGAGAAGTGTATTACACTCTGTAAATCTAGTAGTTACAAAGTCTATCAGTGCCTACCCAACACTCACAACTTAGGACACAAAGTACCCACAATGGACACACACACTCACAGAAACACATGAGCCCCCGTGGACCCCAATATGCCAAAAGAGATGTGTCGCTGTTCTGCCAAAACATCTCCAGCTGGTACCCTGGTGTGCCTCCTTCTGCTACGTTGAAGAAACTCTGTTCAGTCTTGCAGCAGTTTTAGGCATCGTCTTCAGTCCCGGTTGTTCTGATCAATGTGTTTCCCCACACTCTGTTTTATTAGAGTCCAGTATCTGTATATTTTTTTTAATTCACTACCTGAATGGGGGACATGCCAGAGACAGATGTATTAATTTTGAAATCATGTGAGCCACTATTAGTGCACACAGACAGAGGTCACTGAACATATTGTTCAGTTCAGGTAATTTTATACACTGAAATAATTTTAGGTTTGTCACAGCAAAGAGTTTGAACACTTTTGCAATTATGACTTTTCTACTGTTCATTACTCATGTATTTACTTCTTTCTTTTTTTGTTTTGAGAATGTGGAATATGTTGTGTGTATAACAAATATGAATTTCTACTTTAAAGTGTCACGCTTGCAAGCTCTAAAGCAACACAATGTGAAAACTGCATGCATCTGAACACATTTGCAAGGCACTGCATAATTCAGGAGTGAGTACATATGTGTGAATTGGTCTCTGTGAAGTAGCAATGTTTACAATTGTAACTGGTGTGTGAAAATATTTCCCAAAGTAAAAATCAGTTCTCTTCGTTCTTTTATTTATTTACTGTTAAATTCATCTGAGCCAAATCAGCCAGATTTTCTAGTGTCTGATCTATCACAGCATGAGCTACAAATAGTTTATTCCACCTACATTCCATCAGAGAGCAGTCTCAAATACTTCTCACAAGGTGTCCCCACTGCAGCTCAGCTTGGATGCCATCCAGATAGCAGTACTGTGTGCTGAAACTACTTAATTGGGCAAAACCTTGGAGGCTGAACCTATCTGGGAAATTAAGCCCTCATTGAAATGGTACAGGAACAAGATCATAATTGTTGTTTCTCTTTGCATTTCACACCTAATTTGCTGCGCGTCCTTTCTTACTTGAATTTAGATTCTCTAGTTTGTTCTGCTGTTTGTTTTTCTTTGCTCATCTTTATGGCGAGTCCTAAACCATGCATTGTGCTGAATAGATGTCATACAGTACATGTTTTAAAATGACAGGATTTTTCTTTTCTTGTTCACTACCTTTGCCTTTCTGAAAGACGGGCTTTCTGAATGTTGTCTGGCATCAGATAAGGGAGTTTATTGGTAGGCTGGAAAATTGACGACTATTCTGTGACTGAGCTCTTCAGGATGTGCGTTTAGTCTTCCATATTTCACAAACACAGGCCAGACAGCTAGAACTAGCCACCAAAATGGTGTCACATAAACCAACCTCTCTATGAACCATTACATTCTATTTTTTATTGAATTCTAAGATTATGTATCTACTGTAGGTAGCATATTGTGAGTACAATACCTATAGGAACTGTAGAACTCAGATCTAAATGCAACATCAACTGCAAATGCTACTTTTCTTAACCCATCATATGGATGCAATTACATTTTGGGATTAAGCATCAATTCTATTTATCACACTCAGGTCCTGTGTGAAGTCCTGTGTGACTTTAAATCTCAACATATAAAACATCTGCAGATGAAACATTCAGCTTGTGAGCTTTCCTCAAAATGTGACCTACCTTTTGGGAGGCTACACATACAGTAAATCATTTGCAATGAGTCACGTATTAATATTACATATTTCTTAGCATCCAATAAGCTCACAAAATAATCAAATTTATTGCACACTAACAAGGTGATAAACTATGAAGCAGAGGCAAAAAGAAAACTGAAAAATACAGGACATTCCCCCAGAAGATTTTATCTATAAAAAGTTAGCTTAAAAAAAGGGTGTGTTCATAAAATCTGGAAAAAAAACATACATAGTAACTTTAAACTCTGCAACTTGCTTAAATCTTGGAAAGGTGCTGGACTATCAGGGAAGAGTTTCCAGAGCTCATTTCTGGTTAGTGAAACATACTGATTGTGTCACAGGGTGCACACAGTGAAGAAGGACAACAGCTGTGATTAATTAGGGCAGGAAGTAATTAACAAGGATAGAGGAAAACAATTTTGGCCCAGTTTCCACAATTTGAATGTGTGCGGTGGTGCTAAACCAGTTTGGACAGAGAGGGGCAGGAAAGGAAACTAAAGAGCGACAGGGGGCCACGACACCTGGAAATCTGCATACTGACGTACTGTATCTCAGACAACCCATCTTGTTTCACCAAACTTCATCCTGTAATCAACTGGACACACCTGCCCCTGACTGAGACAACAGCAACTCCCACAGAGTGGGATGGGCTGGCCAAAAGGGACACAAGAAGCCTGAACGTGGACAAAACAGCATCTCTTCCTCCCATGATCCCCTTTATGCAGGATGGACAGAGAAAAAAAAGCCACTTTCTGTCAGACCTGAGGAGATGGGAGTAGTTGGTCAGGGGCACTGCAGACTAAAGGAGGCATTGGCGACAGAACTGAAGTACCGTGCTGGGACTTTGTTTTCCTGCAGGCAAGGAACAAAGAAGCAGGCCAGGAGAGGTGATTTTGAAGAAACAGAGTGGAACAGAGAGCAGCTTGTGCTTGGTTTTCCAATACAGCCCAGCCATTGCAGAGACGTGGGAAATTGGACTAGGAGGCATTCTTCTGTTTTGTGGCTGTTCTTCTTTTAACCAACAGAAACTACTGGGGATGACATTTTTTAAAATATATTTGTGTAACCGTGCTGCTTTCCAGTGCCATTTCTTTATTCCTTACCTACTGTAAATGGACATTTGATTCTGTGGAATCAAGTGTCTCCTTTGGGGTTTTGTGTCGGTTGCGGCGTGACATAGCCAACAGTTATATGACAGCTGGCAGCCCACTGAAGTTCAGCTTGTGTGAGCCTGGCCTGTACCTGGATGGACCCTGCGGACTGTGTGGGTCCTAATGCCCCAGTATAGTGATGGGGACAATATACTGTAAAAAAGGTGCTGTCTTTCAGATGAGACGTAAAACCTCTCTCCGTGGTTGAGGGTTGTTAAACCTGGTGTCCTGGCCAAATTTCTTCTGGCCTTTCACGACCAATCATGGCCTCCTAATTATCCTCATCTATGAATTAGCTTCATCGCTCTGCTCTCCTCCCCACTGAGAGCTGGTGTGTGGTGAGAGTACAGGCGCTCTTTGGCTGCCGTTGCATCATTCAGTTGGGGCTGCACACTGGTGGAGGACGGCAGACCCCATTACCTTATTATTATTATAAAGGCTGTCAAACAATACTGCTTTTATAATCCTTTATACACCCCAATACTGTGGGTGTGCTGGTGGCTTTGGAAGATAGTCAGCTACAAAGTAATTCCTGCATTTAGGAGTCACCCTATCTGTGACACTTCCACTACATTTTGGGATGTGTGGAACTGGCTGCCCCATTGAACTTATTGCCAGTTAGAAGTGTTGAAGAATATGTTGTTACATGGAATATATATCATTTCAAATCATGCCTCTCGTTCACAATTGCACTTACAAGTCACCTATTTGAAACCTGAGAACAGTATGCTTCTAAATTTCCTTCTAAAAAACTTTGGGGGTTGACAAGGAAAAAGATAAAGATCATCTCGTTATGTTATTGCTCAATAGTACGTTAGTTTAACATCCTTTCTGCTTTTCAGCAAAGCCGTAGTGTCTGTTTTTTTTCTGTCTTTTGTAATCTCTTTACTCAGGAATTTTTATTTAGTTAAGCTAAAAAATCCTTTTAGATTCTGACAGAAAACAGCAATGCTGTAATCCCAAATAAAATATCTAGCAATGTTTTAATGTGCAAGGGAAACACCATTAACAGTCCATAAAAAGTACCATACCAGATTGAAGGTTAAGTCATTTTCTTCTTATTTTATTAAACGGTTTTCAAGTTTAAATCAAATTGCAATCTGAATTGACGGTTGTAGTTCAGTGATACACACATGTATCCTTTTATGAAATGGTTGTTGTGAAGCCTGATAAAATGGAGAGCACACTTCCAGTGAGGCAGCCTGTCCTGCTGTTTGTTTATTTGGAAATGATGAATTTGCCACTGCATCAATGGAGGTGAATCGCTAAAAAGGGAAAGGACACAAGACTAACCACTTATTTCGAACCACTTTGAAAACAAGAAGTTTCATTATAACACCTAAATTACCCAACCCCAAATGACAGTCTAGAAGGAATCCACAACATTATTCAAATTTTCAGATGGTCTAGTGTATTGTGACCATCCATCCATCTTCTGACTGCCTTATCTAATACAGTGTCACAGGGGAGCCAGAGCCTATCCTGGCAAGCAATGGGCAAAGTGCAAGATATGCCATGGATTGGACACCAGTCAATTGAAGGGCACATACAGAGTCAGACGCAGACGCACACACACCCACGCCAGAAGCCACTTAATCTACAAGAATGTCTTTGGACCGTGGGAGGAAACACAAGTAAACACGAGAAAAACATCTAAACTACACGCAGATAGCACCCCAATGTCTTGAACAGAAACCAAGACCCCAGCATTCTGAGGCAGCAGTGCTAACCACTGTGCCATCATGGTGTCCATATGGTGATTCGTATTAACCATTTAATGCTCCTGGATATTGATCACCAATCTTCATTTCAGCAAAGACTTCATGTGATTTTACAAATCAGATTTTACAGTCTTTCAATTTAAGGACAGCTTTAAAATCCTGTGTATTGTAGTATCTCAGTGGGTATGGAATCAATTGGTCATCTTCAGTAAGATTATTGTAAGAACTCCATGAAAGACCTCATTTGTGTGCCTTGCTCTCATCTGAGAACTGAGGATCTGAAGCAGTGTGATCTCACAGAGGCATGGTACAAAGGTCAGTGTCAACCCTAATGCTATGTTTGTTTTTGTCTAATAGTTTCATTTAAATTTTGTAGTGATGGTACAGTACTTGCAAATAATTCATCAATATATTGTTATTTGCAATATTAGTTTACTCATATTTTACCTTCAGTTTTTAAAAATGAATTAAAAAGTCCTCCATGTTTCTTTTATCTTTGGAAGTACTATTAACTTTAACTATAGAGGAGGAGGAAGAGGGTGGAGTTTGGGTTATATTAGACTGATGCAGCCCCCTGTTTAAATGGAGAGTAAAACTGCAATCTGTCCTATCCCTGTGGAACAGAATTGCACTCAGAACTCCAGATAATTTCAGAAGCCTGTATCATATTTTGCCCACACATCTCCAGGCTTTGTTTATCTCTGCACATTTGCCCCCACTATAAAGGAAGATTATTAAATAAATCTCTGATGCCTGTGTTGTTATTTTCAACATAGTTCTTTCACATAATAAAATTAAGCAACATTCACCATTACTCTAAGAAGACAGGCACCACAGCAGCAACATCAAGGGAGTGTTATATTCACTGGGTTCACTGTGGAGATATAAAAGTGCCTCTTTTTTACCACTGTTGATGCTATTGAGTCTCACCCGATCTGTTACGTACTCCACTCCCTGGCACAATATTCATGTCTTGCAGCACTAGTCAGGCCAATAAAATATTCATTCCAAATGTAAGTAAACACAAAGCCAGCATCAGGTTTATTGGGTTTTAACGGCCTGAAGATTTACAGAGGAAAAGCGTGAGGCTGCTTTTCATTTCCACTCTCGCCATCCTTAAAGCCCTGCTCTAAGGTTTCCACTGCAGTAACAGACATAAACAAGTTTGAAAAACAACATTCAGCCCCACACTCTGAACAATACAGGGCACAGCTAATGAAAATCCTTTACTTATGGAATATTACCTTGTCACTTTTTACTTTTTACCCTCCAATATTTATAGCCATAAGCACTGCAAGGTTAATGGAACTGAAATGGTTTATTCAATGAAATTCAACTGCTGTGCAGAAGCTCACTGTATGGAAACAATACTCATCTAATACCTTCAAAGCAGAAGGAACAAATCTTGCTCTTGAAATGCCATCTTGTTTAACAGCTAATAGACTTTAGAATATTTTTGCTCTGGTGCAAAGCTTGTTTTTCCTTTTCCTTAAATATTTGCTGATGAGAGGCAGGGAAATGAAGGAGCAGGAATATAGTCTCCCTTTAACATTGCCAAAACACAAAAAGATACATACTGTATGTATTATATCAGACAATATAAAATCATACAATATACTAGGTGCTTTAAAATCCAGATAATGCTTAAGGGCATAAGGAGGCTTCTTACAAGTTACAAATGTAAAAATCCTAAACAGACAATGTAGACATAGACAAAGTATATGCTTTCTATCTCTTTACTGATGACAGTCATAGCTCAATAAAAAGGTCAAGTAGGGAGCTGCACCAGCATGCTTAGGCTGTAAAGGAACAAGTGAAGGTTTATTCCATGCTGAAAAGAGAAGAAAAGAAACAGAAAAAGTTTTGGCTGTGGATCCTTCTTCAGGTGTGAACATTTCTTCAGGCGTGTGCATTTTGACACCTGAAAAAGGCTTCACAGCCGAAACATTGTGTCTCTTTTTTTTCAGCATGAAATAAACCTTTACTTGTTTCTCTGCTGCTCAGTAAAAAGTGCTATTTACTGTATGAAGGGCATGTCCAGAGTTGTTTTCTATATCCTAAGCTGAACTTCAAAACTCTTCACTAATCAAATTTAGTACATCTATGAAACAGTGGATTCAAAACACTAAACTGAATTAATTATGTTTCCCCACCAAAAATGTGTAACTATGTGCAAGTATAGGCTGGAAGACCTGAACTGTTTCAGTCCTAAGCAGAAAAGACTACAAGGGGATCAGGTTCGAGTATTCAAAATCCTTACAGGCTCTCATAGACTAAGTCAACCTGGTGGATTTCTCCACATTCAATAGTAAAACAAGAACCAGAGGGCACAATCCCAAGCTATGGGGAAGTGCATTAAAAATAAAGAACATGGGTAACTTCTTAATGCATAAGTGTTGTGGGAGTGTGGATCAAGCTGTACTGCGGTTCTATTGAAGCTAATACTCAGGCTTATTTCAACAAAAGGCTGGTTGTCTTGCTTAGATCAATTATCTATTAACTAGCAAACTAGATGGTTTTAAGGGCCTCCTCTCATTTCTAACCTTTTTTATAATCATATGTGGATTTTCTAAAGCTGTAATACTTGTTTGCTGAGTAAAATCTTTATTAAAACATCAGCAAAACAGATGGTGCTGTTAAATGATTAAAAAATAATGAAAAGACTAAATGAAATATGGTTTTAAATTCTCATTCATGCCACACATTCAAACCCAAGTGATTTCAACAGAGTTACAACACTTTTCTCCAGGGAAGGGTTATATAACAAGCTCTGAACAATTATGATGAATCACTTCAAGAGTGCATTTTTAACAAATTCTTGCAGTAATAATTATTGTGTGCCAGGAAGCTGTAAACACAGATAATTGCTTTCCTGCTTTTACATTAACGGAAAAGATTTTGCTACCTTTAATGTTCTGATCCATTAAGGGCCATGTTTAATTTGTAGTCTGTAAGCATTGCTGTGGTTAGTATAGATCATTTTCAATTAGATATTTGTGGTTTATCTTACATTTTGTATCACTTCCATGTTTTGCTCCAGTCTGTGAGGGCCTGAGTCCAATACAGTTTATCAGAATCTTGAAAGAACCAACTGTTTAGATATGAAATCACTTCAATAGAAAACTCCTTCTTGTTTGATGGAGTAATTTAAAGCACAGATGAAGTGGAACAATTCCATGCTTTGAGGAACAGAATTGTTCCCTGTTGGTTTAAAGAAGCTGCAATTCAATTATGTCCTAACAACTTAAAAACAAATTTTATAAATGTTCACAGACATGCAATTCCACATTTAGTCAACACATATTGTAGGACAAAAATAAAATAAAACATTTTCAGCAACTTTGGTCTCAGAGATGCATAGTTCTTTATGATTTACAGATGTTTTGTAGATGTGCTTCAATTAAGAAGTTCACAGGTCAAACTTAGCTATGCCCTGCTGAGCCCCAGAGAGAAAGTTTGACTGCTTTCTTATATATAAAATGAAATTAGATGTCTGTATAGACATTTTGACTTTTCAGTGTTGTGAAATAGTGAAAGCAAGTTAATATTCCCATACTTCTTCATGACTGCTTGCTCTTAAAACATATGATACCCTTGACTCTATATAGAACAGACCTTTCCTGTGTGTGCATGTGAGCACATTGTGAGTCTGGGAATAAATTATGTATCCAAACAGCTCATCCTTAATTTGAATCAATCACTTTACTTGGCATAGTGCCCTTCATAGATTTCTATAGCAGTTAACTATATAAAAACAGTTGAACATTGGGTACAGTGGAGAAGAAAACAAAAACTCTCTGTAGAGAGAAAAGAAAACTCTGGGGGTTCCAGGCGTTGTGCAATGGGATTATGGTACATTATTTATAATGGGTCATAAGCAGTTTTTGCAAAGTCCAGAACTTCTGCCCTGCCTTCCTGGTATTGAAGATTATATATTCAAGTGATTCACAAGGTTAAGGATACCATGCAATCATTATTCTTACCTCTTTAGGGTCATGGGGGAGCCAGAGCCCATCCTACAACTTGCACAAGGAGGGGTACACCCTGGACAGGACACCAGTCCATCGCAGGGCACACACACTCACATAACCTGGACAGGACACCAGTCCATCGCAGGGCACAAACACTCACATACCCTAGACAGGACACCAGTCCATCGCAGGGCACACACACTCACATACCCTGGACAGGACACCAGTCCATCGCAGGGCACACACAGACACAGACACACTCACACCAGAGCAAATTTTCCAGAAGCCAATTAGCCACAGCAAACCAGCTGCCCTGTGGCTACCCCTGACAATATGGGCTTCAGCACTGCGCTGCACATTTGACATGGCCGGTGTTGAACTGTTTTCTCAGTTTTCTCTTTGGTGTCAGAGAAGCATAATTACCTGGATCTCACTGGATTTTCCTTTCTTCCACCTGTTGAAGGAAACTCTTTGGGGTCTGATCTTCGATGATGGCAACATGGTCCAAGTGGAGATGCAGGAAGAGCACAGGGCTCAACCATCAGATTCTTGCAGCAGCAGAAGTTCTATGTACTATGAAAAAACATTTTTCTTCACTTACTGTATGCTGTATGAAGACTATGTGGTGGATGATTCTCTTCACTTACTGATTTACTATTGTGTTCATCCTATGACATTTGAGAATGTTGTGGCGCTCAAAACAGAAAGGTTTCTTTTTCAAATTAAAACCCCCTGTGGAGGAGGAGTATTTTATAAGGCCACAAAACTCAAATGATAAAGGTTAATGTGAGGCAGAAAAATGCATTCGCCCAGCTGTACACTATATGAAGCCACATAAGTATGATTTCTGTATGTGAAATATAACAGTAATACAAAACAAATTTCAAACCTAGAAAAAACATCCAGCATCTCCTAAAATAAATGATCTAATTCCTCAAATACCTTTTAGTGGTACATGTATTATCTGCAAATTTTAAATATGATTGTGATATGTACTTTGCTCAGGCATTAAACCATTTCAACAACAAAGCACACACTGCACACTTTAATAAGAATCATCTATCAAGTTTAGTTAGCATTTTGTGTGTACCACAGAGCAAAAATCTTGACCTCATGCTATAGTTCGGGAATAAAAAATATTTTATTTTAGATATCTAAACTTCTCTCTTCATTTTTCAAGTTGTTACAGTTCTGGTTCAAATCCACATACTGTACATCTTTCTCATGTATAGTACTTGCATTTTCCAGCTAATCATTTTCTTATACTCCCACAAATATATAGAAATATGTTGCAATGCAATATTGAATAGCTGTTAATTGGTTTTTTTTGTTGTTGTTTTCCAATAATTTAATATAACATCAACTTATTCTTAGCCCGTGATTAACATGTCAAATTTGATAAGAAGGAGACCTCATAAGTCTTCAAACACCAGTGAGGAGTACTGGTTAATAACTGAAGGGTTATGGCCTTAAAACCCCTGAGCATACTGCAGGCTTTCAATTACTTCAGGAAAATACCTCTCTGTATAAATGGATACAAAAATAACTTGATTTAGATAAAAGCATCAGCCATGTAAATTAATAATAGTTCTCTGTCTAGACACAGTGATTTTTGTGTACAAACTGGAAGGAGTATCAGAATATAGTTAAAATGAGAGGAGGCTATTTAGTTTAACTAGCGATCTATTTCGTATAACATGTGTGTCATTTTGTCATGTACTGTAACGTGAGAAATGTTCAGGAATTTTACTCAGGAAATGTTAATTTTGTATACTTATCAATGCTCATTTTTTTGAGGGGGTGCCAATTTTGCCTCCAGAGGGAAACGTTGAATAAAAATCTTAGAATGGTTCAAAATATAGACACTGCAGTTTATATTTCTGTATACATTTTGCTTAGAAAGAGGCCTCAGCACTCTCTATCAGCAGTGAAGGCAACCTTAGCGCCTACAGCTCATTCAATTACTGTGACTCGGGGGTTTCAAAGTCATTTCCTGGTGGGCCTTATGCTTTCTGGTATTGTATTTCAACTTGAGGAGTCAATTGAAAAATTCAGCTATTTTCTAAATTGACATCACAGGATTTCTCTTATTTTTCCCTTTAAGCTAATTACACAAGACATTCACTTCATTAAAGATACAGTTACCTATACATCACCCCAGAGCCTGGTTAGAATTATTACAGTTACGCAGCCCATTAAATAATTAGGCCGACTATGTAACCAAAAACGTGGATGAAAGTAATATCAGAAAACACTAGGCCCTACAGGAATTATGCTTAGGATCCCTGACTTACACCATCATTCCTAAGTCAAATATATTACTATTGTGTGCTACTTTATTAATTACTAGCAAATAAGCAGTTAAAGGATGAATGAACTTGGCTCAATACCAGCAGATTTTTAACTTTTATTTCGGGCTGTGCACAAAGGTTTGAGGGATCCATCCATCTATTTTGTATTTGTTTCTTCCAACTCAAGGTCACAGGAAAGCCAGAGCCTAACCTGTCAAGCAAAGAGTGCAAGACGGAGAGCAATACAATCTGGACAGGACACTGTCCATCGCAGGACATCACACAGACAGACAAACACGCACACACTCACACCTGAGGCCAATTTTCCCAGAAACCAATTAACCTACCAGTATGTCTTTGGACTGTGGGAAGAAATTGGAGAAACCAGGAGGAAATCCACATGAGCACAGGGAGAACTTATAAACTCCACCCAGACAGCACCCCAGGTCTGGAATTGAACTCAGGGTCCCTGTCCTCTGAGGAAGCAATGCAAACCATTGTGCTGCCCAACTGATGGTTTCCTACCTAGTAATTCAGTCACAACCACACTTTGAATGGCTTGTTAGGCATTCACACTGGAATTCATGGAGGTAGCCATTGCTTATGAACAAATTGGTGATGCTTTATGTAATGCTTTTACTTTAGCTAAACACCACACAAAATGATAAAACAACATGCATACAAAAAGCAAAAAGAAATTTCACATGAGCATACCCGGACTACTGTTGCAGAGGAACATGACTGAAGGTCTTAAGTCATTAATGGTGACTTCCATCATTTTCACCCGACATCTACCTGGAGGTCTGCACATAGCTTTCTTCTAAACGTATGTCTTGTTATGAACTGTTTCAAAGAATTGCATGTCTGCAATGTCATTTGCAGTACCAGTCAAAAGTTTGAGTACACCTCCTTGGAACCAGTTTTTCAAGATTATCTTTCTACCAGGAAGAATTGCTGCAAAGAAACCATTGTTAAGACTTGCCTGGGCCAAAAAACACGGAAACTGTACTGCTGAGACCAGCTTCACGCAACTTCCTCCGAACAGCTGGTGTTGAAACGTCTGTACTTCTAGTTGTGCTAGGCTCATCTTGTCTTTCAGGGGCACTTAGTCGCTGGTTTCACAGACGTGTGACTCTAATGAACTCATTCTCTGATTCTGACCTGCCTGACCCTTTTCAGTCGTCACGAGTGCCAGTTTCTTCATGTCGTTTGATAGTCTTGGCCACAGCAGTTACTGACGCTTGCAAAGTTCTTGCAATTTGTCTTAAAGATTGACCTTTATTTCTTAAAATAATAATAGACTTCCATTTCCTTGCTTGCTGAGCAAATTTTGCCATGTTCATTCAGTAATCATGGACCCTCACCTGTTTACCAATAACTGGTGAGAGAAGGTAGATGAGGTATCATGCTGGTTAATTGAGAACATCTAACAATGACCATTTTAAACTTCTTTTAGCGTTCTAACACCATGTTATACACATTTATTTTAACCAACCTGGACTTCAGACTGAAATCCGCCTGCTTTGGGTGATCATTTTATTGAAAATGGAAAAATAACATTTTCAATACAGTTCGCTTAAGATTATAAGTACACAGATCATTTAATTAAATATTAAGTGTTTATAGACATGTTTATATAGCTGAAAAGAGACCCAACATTCTCTTTCTTTTCATCTTGGAATGAACCTTTACTTGTTCCAATTGGTAAAACATATCTTTACCGGTGCAACAGATTGCTTTGTTCATTCTCACTGCTAGTCTAAACTGTTTCACAATTAGCTACTATTTACGAAGCTCACATAATGGTGAATACTGATCATATTGTAAGCTTACCCCAAGGTTTCCTAAGTCCCCTAATGGGAACCCACACACCATCTGGTTTTTGTTCCACCTGAACACTGAATTAATTAAACCCTTGAAGAGGAACTGCAATGCTATTTTTATATTTTGTGGTTGAAAAAACAATTCGCATTTCAAAACACAATGAAAGTAAAATGTATACAGTAGTGTGTAAAACCTCCAATTTACATAACAAATACAACATTTCCAGGTACACACAGCACCACACAGTATTCTGCAATTCAGAACGAGGCATCCAAACTTCCAGTGAGGTGAAGGAACCATGTTGCATTGTAAACAAGCAAGCTTGTGAACACGTCTCTTTTAATCCAATAGAAATATTACTCTTGACTTTTTGTCGACAAATACTACTTACTTGTTAACTCTGGTGCAGATCATGTTGGGACATTCCTGCAGCGAAATGTCTGCTGCATAACCTGTACTTCTTCATACAAGAACACCGCATTACATAAGCAAGGTGACTAGAGAGCGTGAAGGGCAGCATCACATCACAATTTGAGCAAAGTACTTTCATAAAGTTCACAGTTTTGCAATAAATGTATTACGTTTTTTTATTTAAATGTATTTACGTATTTAATAACCAAGTCTGATGAAATGGGACTGCAGTTCACCTTTAATACATATAAAATGTTTAATTTGAACCTGTTCTTAGTTTGTAGACACTACTTGGGTGCCCTTAAGCTATCGCATTCCTAAAGTAACTTAAAATACTTGTTTTAAAAATCCAGACTTTCTGTAGGTAAGAATTCCATTTTACCAGTACATGTACCGGTTAAATATGGCAATAAAGTTCAAGTTCAAATATCTAACCTTTGGTAAGAACAAAAAAAAACTTGCAAAGGTTCTAACCAAACAATTTACAGGTTCAGTTAAGGATTAATTTGAGATGGAATGTAAACCAATAGGTGTGTGGTTCCTCAGGACCAGGGAACCTCTGGGATAGCTGGCTATTTTACCAAGCCCCTGCCTCGGAAGGCTTCAGGCTTCTAGCATCTGGCTTTCAGCCAAAGTTTGAACACATAGTATTTTAAAATTGTGAACTTTTATTCCTCTGGAGTAGTAAAACTTACTTTCATTTTTGTTCTGGGCACACAGGGGCAAGGCAGCTCTTTGTTTCTGGGTACATGTTGAGTTTGTGGAATCTTCTGATGAGCTTCCCCACAAAGCATAGCATGCTGGTCAGGTTAACTCTTGAAACTTAATCGTCTGTGCATGGCGATGGCCTGCCCTGCTGTCTGCGTCTAATCCCACATGTCCTACAAGTCTGGGATGCTGTAAACTTCAGCTGCAATAATCAACTTCCTAATGATAAATAAAAGATTTTCATTCCCTCATTATAGCAAAATTGACTACTCAGTCTGAATAAGAGGTTAACATTTTGTTTTTTTACATGTTTTCACCAACGTTTCACAGTCATTTCTTGGATAAACAATATCTTGTATTGTTTTGAGACTTTACACTGTTACAGAGTGTGGTTTTGCTGATTATATTCACCCTTAGGTAACTACAATAAAATACATTGCTGTTTCCAGATGCAATATGCTGCGCCTCAGCTCAGTGAGCTTCTCAGACAGCTAAGGGCCTGTGTTGCTCTCTGTTAAGCAAGTTAATAGTATCAGGGTGCTGTTGAGATGTTTAAGCATTAATGCAAAACAAAAAGTGTTTTTAGTACATTTTATATAATGTGTATTAAACAGGAAACAGTACAAAGCTTTGTTTAGGCAAAGTTAGTAGCAGCTATTTGGTAACAAAAATGTAGCAATTATATAATCAATGAGTATGGTACATGTACAAAAGTTGAAAGCATTTTTAACTTCAGATAAGTATGTGCCATCACTCCTAACATTTCATTATGTTGTCAATGTACTAAACCTTTTAATAATTTAAATAAGGAAGTAAATTATATTAATTTTATAGTAAATATGCTTAAATGAATGCACCGGGAAAGGTTCTGAACTCCTTTTAGCAATGTGTTAAAGGTAAAAATGCATTCTATTTCACACATTTTCTTAATTCAGTCATCAAATGAAAATATTTTTTCACAAAATATTTGTAAGATCATAAAAAATTAAATACTAAAAAGATTCTTGAAGAAGCCTGCAGACTACAATAAAACTTGATCAATTTATCAGTGCAGATAGTTCCTTAACATTCAAATGCGAAGATTAAAAGCACCATCTCTCAAGATCCACAAAACTCAAAACCAATGCAGAAGACTTAATTTCTTGCAGTCTTAATTTCAAGAAAAGCACCACTTTTCTTTTTTTCACATTCACTGTGCCACTTTTCATCACTGTATATCAGACTAAACAACCTATTTATGATTTAATGCAATGTAATTTCC
The DNA here is from genome assembly GCF_040954835.1 of Lepisosteus oculatus. Classification (NCBI taxonomy): domain Eukaryota; kingdom Metazoa; phylum Chordata; class Actinopteri; order Semionotiformes; family Lepisosteidae; genus Lepisosteus; species Lepisosteus oculatus. The sequence goes on along the minus strand of NC_090698.1, from coordinate 71,776,305 downwards.
ATCTAACATAACTACCTCATAAAAGCAAACACATGAGAGCACGGTATTTTGACTAGGTTTAAATTGTGATGCATTTTATGGAAAAGTCTTTTCTGCATACCATCCAACATAATTCTATGATGCTTTAAAACACTGACAACATTAGGTGAAGGAAAATCATAAGGTACTACAAAGGGAATACATATTTACCATCTTAACAAAAAAGAAGACTCAGTATCTCTTTGTATCCAGTTTATTTACAAAGTAAGTTTTTCCATTTTTTATTCTGCAGGATAAATATTTCCACAGATAATGCAGACCTGTTTAAAGAAAAAAAACAACAAGAAATGTAAATATCATCTAAGCATTTCTGAGAAACATAAGATCATTTAAATACTACCTTATACGACTACAAAATCATTCAGTTTATTAATGAATTCATCAGCTAAAGTAATAAACATATGTTTTTTATGGGCTGATCATTGCTAAGTTCTTATTAATGTGGTACCATTTCTCTTGGGGATTTCTGTCCCAAAAGGGAATCTGCTGATCAGCCCAAGATACAGCACACATATGACTAAATAACCAGGAAATCACACCTTTCCATTCTGAACAATTACCTTGTATTCAATGAAACAGTAGAACTTCATTTCTTCAACAGCTGGTGCCTGACAACAATGAAAGGGAAGGTGAACCCACTGCCGAAGAAGACAACCATCATCCCCAACAGCCTCCATTTGTTCTCAATAGAGAAAGGAAGGTTCTGTGATGAAGAGAGACGCAGTGGGTTATGCACTTCAGAAACACTACGTAGTGCCGATACTCTCTAACCATCTCACATCAACATATATTTGTATTGCATCATGCAATGTATAAAAATAATGTAAAAAGATGTATTAAAACCTGTCTTGACCAGTAATAAAATTATATTTATATATATTTTATATTTCTTATAAGTACAGTCACACAACTGAGCTTCTACTTTTTTTAAAAAACATGCTAATCTTGCAACTTGCAACTTTCCTACAAAACCAAAGCAGCTCTTCAAATGTAATAGCATCTAGAAAACCAAAGGGAAGAATCTACAAAGCTTTTTAATTTGGGGGTGAAAAGACAAAATGAGTCAATTCTTTCTTACATTCTTAAGTTACCAAGCTATGTGATTCATATTGATATTGTTTTCCCTTAAAAGAAAACAAAAATATCTCTAAAATAGTTGGATCTCCTTAAGATAGTACTTTCCCCTATCTCACCTGGTACTAATTTATCATTAATCCATCCCTTACTGTTCTGCAAGACCCTTTTCACTAATTCTTTTTAAACATACTTATGTAAACAAATACTGAAAAAAATAGCTTAATAACTTTTTCTGACAGGCAGGCAGTGTTGATCTTCAAATAAAATTAATGCACGCAGATACGTACTGTAATATTACTATAATTTGGAACAGTACAAATACATTATTACAAGCTGACGACACCGTGCAGAAATCCTTTCGTTTTGTTTTCGCCTTAATTTTGTAAGGGAAAGGGGTACTTAATAATTGAAATACAGTATGAGATTAATTTGTATTTCAACTCACTAACCAGCTACATTCAGCAGTTTACACCCTGCTCACGACAGCGCAAAAGATAAAACTTAAAAAAAGAAATACAAGATATATGTGGAGCGAAACTATTAAGAACAGTTGTTATAATACTGAACTATATCTATTATCACAGTGACCTCAACAGCAGGGCCTTAACTCAAGCATCAAGCCTGTACTCCGCAGACAGTCAGAGACACTTCCTCTATACCCAACATATTTATATCTTCCTTCTTCAACAGTACCTTTCCTGGTCCATCTTCATAATGAGACCTGCGAATGGCGGAGGTAGTGAACCTGCGAACAGCCTGACCAAACATGACTGCGGTCGTCTTTCTTGAATTCAAACTCGACTGCTTCTCTTCTCGCCCGGCACGACCTTCTAAGACAGACAGAAACGGAGAGCAGAATCATGGGATAGGTCAATGATTTTGCTTCCGGGTGGTCGGAGGAAGGGGGGGAGAGATAGCGTAGCCAAGGTTTCTGGGAATTGTAGTTTTTAAAACCTATAATGCAGTTCCGCATTCTTTAAAAAATTAAGTCGGCATAAAAAGAAAGTACATAAACACTGTATATACTAAGGCACTGCAATATTTCTACCCCATGCCTGATGCACGTTGGTTGCTATTTTATTCAGCATTTAAAAACATTGTATTTCAAAAAACGACAATAAGGTTATATCGTTATAAAAGGTTATGACGCTAATAAATCTAACACAAATTATGAGGTAAAATCAGGTATGTTCTAAGGAAAAACAACATTGTGATTCTGGATTATTTACACTGTTATAAAAGAGAAGGTTTTGACTGTTACAGTTCAAAATTTAATTACGGAGTGCTGAAAATATTAATTCCTTTCCAATGATGTCCCATTTTGCTGAAATACTAGTGATAATCTATACACACTTTTATATGTTGTTCTATATTTTTATCAAAACTTGAATTGAAAAATTGAAACTGTAAAAATAAATATATGTAGTTTGCATATGTATTCACCCCTTTTTCTATGGTAATGCTAAATTATTTTTGGTACACGAATTCACTATGACAAGTCACAGAATTAGTTGAACAGTCTTTGTTGGTGTGCAATAATTAGTTCACATGATTTCAGAATACATTCACCTGTCTCTGTAAACTGAAATTCTTTATCTGACTGATTCTCACAGTGAGATAATGAATTTCACGTAAAGTTTCAACCATGAAGACCAAGGAGCTTTCAAAACAACATAGGGATAAAGTGGTATAAAAAGCACACATCCACTGAAGGTTATAAAAAATTCAAAGACATCAAGTATCCCTTTGAGCCTACAGTCAATCATTAAGAAGTGAAAGGAATACCTTACCAGATATTGCCTAGATCAGAATTTCCCAGCCAGGCCAGGGGAAAGCTAGTTAGGAATGTTTTTGTGAAGCCAAGAGAGACTTTTGAAAGAGTCACCGAGCTCAATGGGTCAGATGGGAGAAAATATCAATGAATCCACAATATCTCCATCATCCCTGAAGGCTGAACTGTGTAGCAGAAACAACAACTTCCATGCAACTACTTGTTATGGCAATCAAGTATTGAACATGAGAGCAGAAAACCCATCTGAAATGCTGCATGGAGTCAGCAACAAAGCATTAAAATGAAACTGCAAACACCTGGCAAAAATTTTTTGAGGTCACACGGGACAAAATTGTTGCTTTTCTGGTCTAAATGCAAATAAATGCATCTGGTTCAAATCCGAAATGGTGTATCATCTAGTCTACAACATCCCTACATCAAGTGTGGTGGTGGAGAATTATGTTAGGGGGCTGCTTCTCATCAGCAGGGTCAGCAAAGCTTGTAAAATTTGAGAGGAAAATTAACGGCGCAAATTACAGGCCATTCTTAGAAGAAATGTCACCTTTCAGCAGGACAATCATCTTAAGGACAAGCTCAGAGCTACACTGTAGTGCCCATTCACTTAAAAAATGTATTTTATAATTAAAAAAATCAATGAAAGGGAACATCATAGCAAAGGGGGAATACTTCTGCAAGGCACTGCAATTAGAGCTGTTTATCGCTTTTCTAAAACCAAGGGGCAGAACTGGCTGCAGTTTAATTAAGATATTTACAGCATCAATTAAGTTGATAAAAAAATGAAATTTTGAAATGTGAAATTTGAAATTCTTGTGAGACAGAACTGAATATATGGAAGGAAATGTCACATGTGTGTCATTTCTGGACCAAGAGTAAGTCTATCCCAAGACGAACTCGGTCAAATCAAAAGTAGGATCAAAAAGTTATCAAATGTATTAAAATTAGAACAGGTTTTCTCAAGCGTTTCGAAGGTTTCTCACTCATACAATTTGGACAGACAAGACAAGACAGACTATAAAACTACTCAGTTGAAGCTCCAGCTAGGGTTAGGGTTAGCATTCACACACTACTTAGACAATTTATAAGCTCAGTGCTGGATTTTGGGGCCAAGGACAGCTTTAGGAACAGTGATTTTTTGCTCCTATCTGAATTTATTTTAGGAAACTTAGGGTTGCCTGGATGGCGCTGTACACCATACGGTAAGTCTATTCGAAAACGAACTCAGTCGGATCAAAAGTAGGATCAAAACGTCATCGAATCTAATAACTGTAGAACAGGATTTCTCAAGGGATTTGAATGTTTCTCACTCATACTGCTTTGTTTGGGGAACATGTCAAAATCTGATGACTGAAGGGCTTCACAGACAGATTGGGAAACTGCTCAGTTGAAGCCCCAGGTAGGGTTATGGTTAGCAGTCACATACTACTAAGACATTTTGTAAGCTCAGCGCTGGAGTTTGGTGTCCAAGTCAGGTTTAGGATGGTTGGTTTTGTAGTCATGTCTGAAAATTTTATTTTCAGAAACGTTCTGGGGCCTGAAAGTCAGTGGGATCAATGTAATTTAATTGCAAGAGCTCTGATCAAGGGTCTTGATTGTTTCACACTCATACTGTGCCTTTAGGTTTTGGGAATATGTCAAAATCCGATTCCCATTGAGGCTGAGATATAGATCGCGCAAATGCTCATTTGACACCCCAGTTAGGGTTAGGTTAAGCATTCACACTCTACTTAGACAATTTTTAAGCTCAGCGCTGGATTTTGGGTCCCAAGTCAGGACTAGAACAAATGTTTTTTACCTCTTATCTGAACATTTTTTTAGAAACTCCCAGGGGCCTGGATGTTGCAGTGCACCACGAAGCAATTGTATCCCAAAACAGAGTCAGTTGGGACAAAAGTTGTTACCTAGCATTACTGGATTTCATTCAAATGCAAATGCTTCTATCTGTGGTCTTGATTGTTTCCCACTCATTCTTTTTGGTTTGGGGAACATGTCAAAATCCTTTGTCGAGAGAAGTTCAGATATAGTTAGTGGAAATGCTCAATTGACACCCCAGGTAGGGTTAGGGTTAGGATTCACACACTACTTACACATATTTTAAGCTCAGGAATGGATTTTGGGTCCCAAGTCAGGTTTAGGACGAGTGTTTTTTACCTCTTATCTGAATTTCTTTTTTTCAGAAACTCCTATGGGCCTAGATGTCGTGGTGCACCGTGCAGCAATTGTATCCCAAAACTTAGTTGGCTGGATCAAAAGTTGTTACCAAGCATTAATAAATGTCATTCAAATGCAAGTGCTTCTATCAGTGGTCTTATTTTTTCTCATTCTTTCTTTTTTGTTTGGGGAACATGTCAAAATCCTATATCCCAGAGAAGTTCAGATATAGACAGTGGAAATACTCAGTTGACACCCCAGGTAGGGTTAGGGTTAGCAATCACACACTACTTCGACAATTTTTAAGCTCAAGGCTGTATTTTTGGTCCCAAATCAGGTTAAGGACGAGTGGTTTTTACTTCCTATCTGAAAATGTTTCTTTTCAGAAACTCCCAGAGGCCTGGATGTTGCGGTGCACTGCTCAGCAATTGTATCCTAAAATTGAGTCGGTTGGATCAGTTGTTGCCAAGCATTATTGAATGTCAATCAAATGCAAGTGCTTCTATCAGTGGTCTTATATCACGCACGGTTATTATATCTCGAAAGTGAGACATTGGGATCAAATTTGTAACATAGTATTATTGAATCTAATTTAATTGCAAGAGCTTTGATCAACAGTCTTTTGCCTCTCATTCCTTTAGGTTTGGGGAATATGTCAAAATCTGATGCCCTGAGAGGCTTAGATATAAATCGCGGAAATGCTCTGGTACCCTAGGTAGGGTTTTGGGGCCCGAGACAGCTTTAGGAGATTTTTTGCCACTATCTAAAAACATTTTTTTTGAAACTCTTGGCCACCGGATGGAGCTGTGCTCCGTACGGTAAGTCTATCCCAAAACGAACTCAGTTGGATTAAATGTAGGATCAAAACGTTATCTAAGCTAATAGGTGTAGAACAGAGTTTCTCAAGGTTTTTGAATGTTTGTCAGTCATACAGTTTGGTTGGGCAACATGTCAAAATCCGGTAAGTGAATGGCTTCATTGACAGATTGCGAAACTTCTCAGTTGAAGCCCCAGGTAGGATTGGGGTTAGCATTCACACACTACTTAGACAATTTTTACACTCAGCGCTGGATTTTTGGACTGCTTTAGGATGAGAGTTTTTTTGCTCCTATCTGAAAATTCTTTGTTCAGAAACTCTTGGCTGCCTGTGTGGCACGGTGCACCATACGGTACAGTATGTCTTTGTTGGTGAATATGAACTAAGGCTAAAACCACATACCTTCCTGAACAAGAGTGTAAATCAGGTACATGTACACAATCATTTCTAATGTCCACATACCTTCAGCAAGGCAGCCGTCATAAGAATCTAAGAATTGTAAGGTTAGAAACAAGAACAGGCCATTCAGCTCATCACATCTGTTTAGATTAGGTAAAAGGATCTCCTCCAACTGTTCTAGAAACAGATAAATTGAATGTTTAGACTAAGAAATGTGTTTAAAATGCCATTTTATGAAATGTACAAACTTAATTACATTTTTATGTAGTACACCTGGAAATACACCGGGATGATAAGCTGGAGTGGACTGTTAACACTGACACCCTGTACAAGAAAGGTCAGAGTCAACTCTTTTTTCTTAGGAGGCTCAGGTCCTTTGGTGTGTGTGGAACACTGCTACACATTTTTTATTAATCAATGGGGGGAGCGGCCATCATCTACGCTGTTGTGTGCTGGGGCAGCAGCATCATGGCAAGAGATGTAAATAGACACAAACTCATCAAGAAGGCTGGCTCTGTGTTGGGGCTGAGCCCTGACCCCCTGGAGGTGGTGGCTGAGAGGAGAAGTTCACAGCCATCATGAACAACGCCTCTCACCCGCTACATTGGACTGGTATTATGCAGCGGAGCACTTTTAGTAACAGACTGTTCCAGCTACAGGCAGCTACACTGCCCTAGGCTAGGACTGTTAGCCCTTATTCTGCTTGTCTATGGACAGCATGTTGCACTATTGTACTTTTTGGACACTGCATTAATATACTGTGGTATTTTCAATCTGTATATACCTATGGGCATTTTGGACATATTTTAGTTTTACAGTGACTATTAATATATTTTGCGCACACCCATTTTGTTCCTAACTCCTTATTTTATATTCGTATTCTATATACTTTGAATTACTCTAATGCTGTAGATATTTTAATTTGAATCTATTCTGATGTCTGTCTTGCTTGTCTTGGGCTGGGCCATTCTAACGCCTCAATTTCCCTTCGGGATCAATAAAGTCTTATCTTGTCTATCTTATTTCTTATCTTATCTTATAGGTCTTTCACAGATACAAATATACATCCTTGATAAATGTGCTTTAGATTTAAAACTATAGCCATGCATTTTTAGTCTGTTTTTTTTTGTAATCTTCAGAAATGTGCACTGCATTTCTGTGTGTGGGCATGACTATATTTACACATAACCAACCCACAGAAGCTAAAAAAACACATTGAAGATCAGCAATTTGTCTTCTTTAAATACTGTTTTTCTGCGGTGCATAATATTGCAGGTATCAAAGTAACATCCCTCTATGTTTACATGATTTTAGAAATAGAGAGAGAAATGACTGGGCACTGCTGGTGAGGTGATTTAACCTGTTGAATGTCAAGCCTGGTGAAAGCCAGAAAAGGAAAACAGAGAGGAATTAACATGACTTTCGGATGAAGAGCCAGGCCTGTGCTACATGAGTAAACTGGATACAGGATTTAAAATTGGCACACTTTCCGTATTCAGTTGGGATATTCACAGCCAGAAATGTGTAACTCAGCAAGAAGTTACAGCCAGACACAATCTGTCAATGACAGGGCATTATCTGAGAGACTGTAAGCAATGACCCTTTGGCAAGATCAAGGAAGAGCTTCAGGTCTGATGATCAAGCTTGTTGAAGCCAAATGTTAATCAACATAATGAATTTGTCCAGATTTTGTCTATTCAATTAAATGTCAGTGCACCTGTTACAGAATTTGAGCCTTTTCCTGATAATACCTTATAATAGGTTTATCTTACTTCTCAGTTCTTTGATGATTCTGATTACAATACTCTGTAATGGGGGAATTAAACAAATCACAGAACAGTTATTTGGGAGGAGGGAAAACATAAGAATTTAAAGTGCCAAGAGAAAGTATATCCTTTTTACAATGACAGAATAACATGCCAGGCATTTTTTTTTTTCTGGCGAGACAGGGTTCTAGCAGAAAATTACAACCAGATGCAGATCCTGACAAGCACAGCAGATACATCAATTAAATCATCATTCAAATTAAAATAAATAAAACATGAAATGAACAGAATGACAGACTCTGTATTCATTGTATGCATTCAGATACAGTACTTGTTCTGTAAGCATGCAGTGAGACAAATCATAATAATAAATCTCTCATTTTGTTATCCAGATGTTGGGTGGCTCAGTTCAACATCTGGGTGAAAAGAAATCCACATGGAACAAATGGGTATTTAATAAACAATTGCCTGATTTTTCTGTGAAGCCACTATTTGTATGTTCTTACAGAGCCCTACTTTTGCTGCACAGAGTAAGCTGCATCTATTTTTTTACGTTTTCTATGCCAAAAGAAAGCTGGGAGACTACTGTCTTTCTTGAGCTTGAACACAGCTTTTTCTCTGTTGCTGAATAAATGTTTTTTTAAAATGTCTGACATTAATGATTCTACTTGTTTTGGTATCCTGTTTATATAATAAATCTAAATTGATCTATATATTTAATCTACTAATGTTTAAAAATGAATGAAATGATAATGTAAACTAGTCTAATAAGGTCACATGTTTATTGTGTATTGAGTGTTTTAGATAAGTGCACATGCTAAAAGTGAAAAACATATGGTGTGATTGACAAATATTTATCATTTTAATAATAATAAAAAAAAATAATGACAATTTTAATAATCTGATTTACAATATTGGCAATTACTTGAGCTTTTTATAGTAATAGAAAAGTGCTAGTTGCCATTGATTTTTATGGGATAATTTTCTACTAGAAAATAGTGAAAGTGGTTTTAATTAATGAAATGGTACAGTATATGAGTCTTAGAGTCATGTTTCTCTGAACACAGGTTTATAAGAAAAATAAAGTAGTTGCATCTTCAAATTTTCTTTTGGAGTTTCAGGAGCCTGAGATATAGACTCAATTTCAGGATTGTGACAGAGACAACAACAGAAAGAAATGTGTTCAAGACTGGACATATTCTTTAGATTTAGCAGATAGATTACTACATCACATCTGCTAATGCTACTTTATTCCAGATGTGTCAATTGTGACACTAGAATCTTTATTTCTCTTCGTGTCATTGTCCCTGGTTTGTTTTTCAAGGGTTTTCTGACATCTTCAGTTTGAGAAGCACTGGAATAAAGTAAAAAAAGCTGCAATATTACAAAGCAAAAATTTCTGGAAAATAACATCTCATGTGTACTCTGTTTATTGCCAATAAATTCAGGGACTGTAGACATATTGTAGATGTATTTGCAGTTATTATTATTATTATTATTATTATTATTATTATTATTATTATTATTATTATTATAAGTATAATATAATATATTATAATCTCCAGTCACAGACACTAATACTGTCACTTACTTCTACGCTTTTCTTTTCTCCCTCCCTCGATCAGACTGTGTGGATAACTTTATTCTGTTGCCTTGCGCAATATCATTCCTGAGTACCCTTTAAAACAGGCTGATCGAGGGATTTTTCTGGCAGAGGTTCATAGTGATTCATGTATTGTGTGCACATTCCCTGCTGTCTCTAAGCCTAACTGAAAATAAATGAGTTTGTATTTTTGATATCTTGCCTTCGAATTACCAGAAAAAAGGTCTAGATTTTAGAAATGCCGTATTTGCTCATAACAATTCAAACAGAATTTGCTGTCCAAAACCCCCTGTTCCATTCAGATTTTTATTTTAGCAGAGTGCCCTTTTCTCTGTAGCAAGGGTTAGCACCTCTATCCCTTACAAACGTAACAGAACATCAAAATACCAGATCAAAATGAAGACTTTAAGATAGTCAGCAGTTGTTTCACGAGTTGACTGGTGATTTAATTTATAATATTGTTTCTGTTTAAAAGGGGGCACATTCTGTTCTTCATAGTGGAAGCTGATCACTGAGTTTTTTTTTCAAGCCAAGAAAATAGTGTGAACAGTTTGTTTCTTATTTTCAATATTATTTTCATAAAATCAAACCTTAGCTGTAACACAAATGTAAGTAAATGTTATTTTTAATTCTAAAAAAAGGCATAACATTGTAAAATACAGCAAATGTTTGGTATTCCTGCAGATTGAGCAACATCAGATATTGTAAAGACAGAAGTATAAGAAAAATAAGAAAGCATATGTCATGTGGCCAAACAAAAAAGGACTACCAACAATGATTGGAACAAATGTAATGTTTGTCACAAATGTAAGTGTACAATTACACATTATTTTATCATATTGAAAGTCATCTGGTCAAAAGTTGCACTCTTTGCAATACTTACACTAATTATGTTAGTGTAATGTTGTGTGTGCTAAGTATGACTATCAAAGCAGGGTCTCTTCTGGCCAGAGCTCATTCTGGTTTCTGTGGCATTAAGAGGACTAGAGAGTGTGTGATCTGATGATCTTTATAGGGCAGATGTGATAGGATTTTATATGGAGGGGCAAATACCCAAGGATTTAACTGACAAAGTTTGATCTCCAAAATTTCTCCAACCATCTCCAACCATTTCTGTTCACTAAAAAGAGTTTATATAGTTGTAGAGAGAGAAATGCCTAATGACTAAATGGCTTGACGTTATCCATTAGACTTTCATACTTTTTTGGACAAAACAACCTTACGCCCAAATTATACATGCATGAAATTTGCTATGTAATGATAAAACAGAGTTTTATGAATTCGGATACTTGAAAATGTGTTATGGAAAAGTAAAAAAGTCAGTTAATTTCCTCATATGGCTAAATAAAAAGGAGGCTTTTCTGGAGCACCAACCTTTATATAACTATCTGCTTTTAAAAATACAGAACAATTAAGGAAGGACTTGTTCAAAGAACATATTTTAAATGAAGAAAGCAAAATAGTGCTTTAGAGGCTTTACACAAGTCTGAATTCCACATAATCAGTTATGAGACAAGTGATTTCCAGACCATTAAGAAGGAGAAAAAACAATCAACCCTCTTCACAAAAACTTCACACAGGTTTGCCTGGAAGGTTGAATATCATAGACTTTCATTACACACTGCAGTGAATATAAATTAATTTTTGGAATAGAAAATAACCTTTCCTAGGTGTGTAGTGTTTCAGCTTAAGAAAAATTAACTTCAAAGGAGACTTGCTTTATTGCTTTGTTAATATTGTGCAAGTTTAAAATTGCATGAATATTTACAGATCCAGCTCAAATTGCAATGAATATTTACAACGACAGTTCATTTGTATAATGTAAAACAGGTTGCCACTAAACTTAAATGCGCAAGTAAAATTCAAAGCTGAAACATTTAAAATAGTTGTGTTGATATGTATTCTATTTAATTTTATGGTATTTATAATGATACATTTTAGATAGATAGATACTTTATTGATCCCGTGACGGAAATTGCAGTGCAACAGCAGCTTAACACAGTCAACACTGCACAGTGTAACGAAATGATACAATAATACAATACATGCAATACAATCAGTACAGTCAGTGAGAAGTACACTAAAAAGAATTACTCACAGTTCAGAATATACAAAGAACAAACCAGAACAGTACACAAAAAGTTGTATTGCACAATATAAATATAAATGTATTGTACAAGCCCCTGGCATATATTGCACAAAATGGCTGTAAACAGGAAAGCCAGATGTAGCAGAGAGTTTACTGTTTAGTCCAAAACTGGTCAATTCAATGTTGCCCGGTATTGTACAGTCAGTCTTATGGCAGAAGGCAAGAATGACCTCCTGTAGCGCTCCCTGTCGCACCGTGGTTGGATTAGCCTATTGCTGAACTTGTTCTTCATTTTCACAAGCCTGTCACAGAGGGGATGGGAGACATTGTCCATGATGGCTTCTAGTTTGGACACCATTCTCCTCTCAGCCACTACCTCCAGGGAGTCCAGGTCAGACCCAATGACAGAACTTGCTCTTCTGATGAGCTTGTGCAGCCTGTTAGCATCCCCTGCTCTAATCTTCCACACCAACACTGGGCTGGTAGGTGAACTGTAGGGTGTCCTGTGATGAACTGACCAGGGGTCTCAGGTGGGATAAGACCAGCCTCTCCAGTGTCTTCATGACGTGAGAAGTCAGCGCAACTGGTCTGTAGTCATTGAGGACAGAGGGGCGCCCTTGTGTGGATAATGTGTGGAAGTCTGTCTGAGCTAGCAAATACAAAACTAGTTTTGTTTTATACCACAAAGTAAGCAATTTACTTGAAGCATTGCTGTGCTTAAATATTTTATGAATATAAAACAAAATGGAAACAAGAAGACCACCAGAGCACATCTAATGTAATCAGTTATGAAACAGATACATTCTTACTAAACTTAACTTCCGTGGCCTTACCACACAGACTTCAAATTTCACCCTGATTTCGAAATCCTAAAAAATGAATTCCTGAAACAAATATTTTATCAATATAATGCTTTGTAGTTATTTATAAATTGATTGGTACTGAATTGTGTTAATAGGGGCGCTCAGTCGTATAAAGTATCTATTTGTATATCTGAAGTTATATATTCTTTAGGATAACCAACCTGTACTAAACTTTATTAATTTCAGTCATGTTAAAATTAATCTATTCATCCATTTTCTAACTGCTCTATCCAATACAGGGTAAGTGTGCTCACATGTGGAATTACCGTGTGGTTTGGCAGCAGCTCGTTGTCTGACTGGAAGGCATTACAGGGGGTGATCAGGTCAGCCCAGGCCATCACTGGAGTATAGCTCCCCTCTATTTCGGACATTTTTACAACTCATTGTCTCAGGAAGGCTGGGAGTATCGCTAAGGATACCAGTCATCCTGGTTTCTCATTTTTCTCCCCTGTTCCCTCTGGTAAGGGTTATAGGAGCATAAAGGCACAAACTTCCAGATTCAGAGACTCTACCCCTACCACTGGCTCAAACTGATGTTTTTTTTAAGTTGTATGTTATTTAACTTGCTGATACTGCTGCTGTTCTTTTTGGGGGGTGTTTCCTTAATGTCTTTGTATTGGCGCATACATGCAAATAAGCATTTCATTGCATTTGTGCATATGACAACAAACTGAACTGAAGCGTTGCAGGGGAGCCCGAGTCCATAACCATTGAGCACTAGGCATACACCCTGGGATGCCAGTTTATCACAAACACAAATGCAGACACACCAGGGCCAGTTTTCCCAGAAGCCAATTACCCCACCAGTATGTCTTTAAACCGTGGGAGTACACCAGAGCAACCTGTGGAAACACAGCTGTGTACAGGGGAGGCATACTAATGTCACATAGATAGCATGGTGACTGGCTGAGTCTCCACTCGGTCTGCCAATTCTTCAGTTGCCGTGCCAACAAGATCGGGAAAATTATCAAAGCCACTAGCTTGCTATTAAGCCTGTACTTCTTTCTGTAACAACGTCCGTCATAGAATGTTTTCTCATGTCTCAGTGGTCTTTGTGACTAGTTATAGATTTTCTCCGGTTTTTAACGGCTGCTTTGTCTTGACCGTTCACTGGATGTCCCCCTGTTCTACTGTCTCCCGTGTATCGATCTGATCAGTTTGGTCTGGACTGACTTCTCCCTGCTTGACCCCTGCTTGTCTGACCATGAAACAGGTTTGAGAGTAAATCTTAGTTTCACTACAGCCTGCCTACACTGCCCTGCCTCTTGCAGAGCCCTGTCTGTCTCCTGCCTGCTGCCTCCGTCAGGTCAGTGCAGTGAATCTGACATTGATAATATGCAATGTAGTGACCATGTAAGTAATGGCAGGCAGGTTTGTTATTGTGCAATTGTCTCCATTTGATTCCACTTGGTGTAGAAATTCTGAAGAGCAACCTTTGATGACATTTTCTATGAAGCTAGTCCTTACTCAATCAGTAGTCCATGTCAGGAACATTCCAAAGATACAGTCCAGCTGTCAAGGTAAGGTCTACAGTCCCATTACATGAGGTGTTCAATGAAACAGAGGGGTTATATAATTGCATTTCCACATGGACAATTCTCAACATCACAAATGTTTGAAGCATATTTGGATTAGCTTAGTTTAATTTCTTGCTCCACTGCCTCTTGTAGTCCTGTCACTCGACTTGACTTCAGTGTATTTACATTTACGGACACAGACATGACATCACCTGATGTTCCATCATGCCTAAGGCAATTTGTTGATAAGCATTGACTTATCAAGTGCTGCCATGCTAGGTACTGTGATGAATGCTTTTAAAATGACAGCTGAAATGTGACATTCAGCTGTAACCTGCTGCAAACCTGTAAAATCTTAATTTTAGCTGCACTTAAGATGTCTCTAAGCATTTTTACACTAAACATTTAGACATCCTTTCTATACACCCCTTTGAGCTTAAACATTATTTGAATTGTATCAGCTCAGTTAACTTACCAGCTGAGTCCAGCTATCATGAATGATACTGAAAAATGCATAGATGGTGCAGGTATTTACTGATTTATTATACTAGTAGTAAGTCTCTGTTGTTCCTATTTCTCCATACTTCAGCCGTTGCATCATTAACAAATTATCCCAGCAGAAACCTAATACAAGACCAGCCCTCTCCAATTTTCTATGCAACTGTCATTTGATGGACACACGTACTGTAATTGTTTCCTATTTTGTGATTCTTGTAGTATTTTATAAATCTGGACATTAATGTATCTGAATTCATGTTTTAGGGAGCAGGGATTCTGCAACTCATGGGCGTTTCCCTGAGACCAGTTTTCTCACACATCTGGGAAGAATCAATTCATTACCACAGATATCCTTAGGTTTGCTTCTGTGGATGTAAAGTGGTGAGTGAGGGACCTATGTATTCTCATTGGCAAAGTTTCAAATGTGGGGACAGACTGTTTCATGTTCTTTAAATCTGTTTCGTCCTAACTCAGTTTGCGATGATGTTTACAGTTTTGAACAACGGAACCATTATGCTGGTCCATTGATACAGCAAAAAGGCATGACATCTTTGTGACAAAAGGAACAATTTCATGTAGAAAATGCAATTGATCTTTTCACCACTCTCTACAGAAAGCAACCGGCATTCTTCACGATATTCTGTCCCCCATTATTTCAATGCTGTTGGGCACGAATCAAATACTGCTGCCTGCCTCCTGGTCTCCCATAGCACCTTCTTGGAAGTAATCAGGGGGCGAAGCTACACATCCTTCAGAAGGACTTGCACTTCTCAGAAATGACAGGCTTTCCAACTTCAATAATGCCTTCAGTTTCACTTAATGCTACAGCAACAAATACCTTAACGAATTCTCTTGTCTTATCCAGTGAGGCAGACTGGATCAGCTGTTTAATGCAGGTGATGTAAAATTGGAGAGGGGAGCTGTTTCACTGTGCAAGCAGCAATGGGACAATTAAAGGGTAATTGCGCACACAATTAACTTAATGAAAAAAATACACAACGTCAGCCACTGATCCTTATTCAACTAAGTGCCTAAATGTCTTTTTTTCCTTCTTTCTACTTAGAATTAACCTTGAATTGTTTTGACTTAAGATAACTATCTTAAAGTCTGTGTACCAAGTGCACCCCTCCTCTGGATTTGATCCTAGGTACTCATGGGCTTCGATCATGCACAGTGCCACTCCCTAGATAGAGGGTAACTCAGCTATGCTAAAAATATCAGGTCCTGTGAGTTTTACACCATCTAGATTTCAGAGGGAGGTGACATCTCTTCTGTAACTTAATCAGTGTGCTCTGAACCCTGTTAAAAAAGGGTGGTATTTTTGAAATCTCATTCCATATAGAAACAAATCAGATTATTTTATGTCTTCAAATCAGTATGTGAAGTGAAAGCCCTCATGAAACACACCAGTAATTTATTCTTTTAGAAAGTACAGCAGCAGCAAGTATTCAGTCAGTGAGTCAAAGTGATAGTGCATTGCTGTCACGCCTCTCTGACAACATTTTAACTACTGGTTCCTTTATTGCAATCTCTTTGTTACCTTGTATTAACACCACTTCACACAAAAATATCTGTCTAGACATAACTTGAGGTCATTTCAATTTTGCAGCAGCGGAGCCAGCAACAACAAAAGCTACAGAATAAGAGTCTATTTTGCACTGTGTCTTGTACACATGCATTTGTGATGCGGTCCAATAACATAACTGAAAAGAAAATAATTTATCAAGTCCAGACACAAAGCATCTGTCTTAGTAGAGACTCCAGTTCCTCATACTCTGAACCATCTCTGAAGATTTTGTCAAAAGCCTCACTGTCACTTTGTTCAGGCTTTGTGTCGCACAACACAGACAAATTAAATAAATAGCTTATGTGTCCATGAGATATGCCAGGCATTTGGCTATTTCTTACCTTCACACAACTTGGCGGAAATACGAAAAACTCACCTAGGTGTCTCTTTTTTGATTCACCAGAGAGAAACGTTTCATCTGCGTAGTGCAATTCACACATCAAGGGTGACGTGAAAAGTTACTCTTTGTAACCAATGGAAAAAGCCTGGCTCTCTTAAATACCCAAAGACGAAAGCAATTCTTTTGAACTAGTTTGCTTTATTAATAACATTAGTCCAAATACCACACCTCAGGACTTTATGTTCACACCTTTCAATATACAATATCTGCTCAGTTCCTCTCAACAGTGGAACAGAAGCCACAGGATGTGAAGGGAAGTGCAATTAAAACTGAGAACCTGAGGCACTTACATAAAGGGTTTTGGATGTCTTGGACCACAGGGAGAGGAGACACCTTCCTAGGAAGTACAGTACTGTATGTGTGAATTTGTCCTTAAGTGAAAAATACTCACATGGAAGTAGCCAGAGGTGCTTAGCCACTTGGGAAGTATGCAAGCCTCCAGGCTCCAAACCTCTACACTCAAAGGGCTTCTCAGGTACTGTTAGAGAAAATGGAACAGGGAGGCAATAATAGTCAAGAGAGATGTATGGGTCCTGGACCAGTTGACAGAGAGAGAGGCCTTCCTGAAGGACCAGGAGAACGGAAACAGCACTGATGGAGCGACGTTTTTCAAATCCCTCTAACAGTGCCTTTGAGGGAACATGGGATCAACGATGAAAGGGAAGGAACAGATGGAGAAAGTACATATGCCCCTAAAGAACATATCTGTCCTGCTTACTCCTAGATAGATGGGGGTGCTCTCCATCCCTTGGAACAGGATGAAATAAACTTGAAATGTTTTTTTTTTCTTGGCATGACTGATGAATTATAGTGTAACAAAAGCAAAAAGAAAATCTGAATATTTACAAATGTTTACAACAAGAAATTATTATTATTATTATTATTATTAGTAGTAGTAGTAGTAGTAGTAGTAGTAGTAGTATTGTTGTTGTTGTTGTTGTTGGAAAGGTTTACTTGTTGTTCTTCAAGCTGTGTCAGGAGATCACATACTGGGCTGCTAGCTGGACTGAGTTTCTTCCCTAACTCCCACAAAACAGATTCCACAATACAGGTACAATAACACAACAACATGTAAAGCCAGAAGATGCAAATAACTTTAGTTCTATAACTAGCTGCTATAATATTGTCCATTGCCCCTTTTTCTCATTTAAAGATATAGAAGAATTCTTGTGGGAAAACTTTTGAATTTAACCACAATAATCAGACATGAAACAGAGGTGAGTGCAAATGCAGTTAACATTTATTTTTCTGTGTCCCCAACAATGATAAGCAAACCTTGCCTGTGTTTTATATAACAGGAAAAAAAACATACAGTACAATTATTACAATAAGGTTTTGAAATAATGTCTGATATTTTTTATTATATTTACAATATTTATTTCTCAGAAATGCTAATTAGAATGGTTGAAATTACCTTTGATCTTATTTTGATTTGCAAGCTTAACCCTGACAGTCAGGTATGTGTTTTTCTGCACAAGACAATAAGGAAACCAACAGCCTCGCCGCGGAGAAGGATTTCAAATATTTTTCCAAGTGCACTCAGTTTTCATGGTTGAATACTGGTGCACTCACATGGAAATTTACTGTCGCTGTAATCCAATTGAAAGTGCAACAGCTGAGCAGTTTCCCTATTCCTTACCTTCAAACTCAGCCCATTTTGTATAATAAAACACTTACTGTACCTCCATACTGAAGCTCAATGAAGACAAGAAGATTTTACATCAATAGCTCATTGGGCACATACATGTTATTTCCATTTTAATCAGTGAGCAGATAGTCTTGTTGACTGTTTGAGAAATATTGTTTCATTGAGATAACAAAATACTGAGTAAAAGTACCAGGTGGTCAGTACCTGATGTTAGGTATTGGAGTTTAGCTGAAATTGCCAATGTGTGCTGATCAAGAATATGTAAAATATCAATTTTAAAACTAAATTCTAAAATACATATTTTATGGAATTAATGGAGAACAGATTAAAATACAACCATGGCTTAACTGAAAACACATGATTTCTATTGTAATTCTATTGTAGTTTTTTTAACAGATGATTAAATCCATTAGACCTGTGTTTCTTTTGTGCATAAGTATATAATTAGTGAGATGCCTAGATTTGTGGTTTTTAAGTGTATGGAGTAAAGCATTTCTTGAACTTCAATGGATTTTCATGAGTGCAAATGATTTTTATTAGGGCTTCAGAAAAGCATCTGGAACTTGACAGTAGAAGAAACGAATTTTTGCTCCCACGACCTCTTTTTGAGGAGTGTATTAAGATAAACACATAAATATGCTTCAGCTGTTTCTTTTTTATGTCAAACAGACTTTTGTTGCTACATAAATACATACAGTGTTTGCACTTGTGGTCTTATGTGTTTGAAACCAGGAAATTAATAATCTTCATCGTATAGAACATATTTTCATGATACATTGCCTCAAGTTGCTTTACTACAAAACAATCCACCAAAGAGACAGGTATGCACAAAAGAACACAGTAGGTTTCTTGCCAGGGTTCACAATTGAGTAAATTCACCAACGATGATAATTGCTCAGAACTTTGAACAAACTTAACAAGTCCTCCTCATGAGGATTCCTTTAAATAAAAATTGATATGTTACCTCCAGGCTTGTACTTGCAAGTAGTGCAGGATCTTTGTGAGAGACAAGTGCCATTGGGACATTAATTTGTATGCTGCAGGAGGTCCAAGTAATTTACATTGGTACATCTGGTAATAAATAATCTTGAAGAAACTATTATCTGTAGTTGCAGTAACAAGAAAGATGTGGCTTATTGGCAGTTTTGTTTTTGAAAGCACCCAATTAAACACTCTCAGGGACATTTTCAATTAATAGTTAGCAAGACAAGTTTCTGTTTGTGTAGAAAAATTGGCAATTGGCTTTGTTGTTCTGTGCGTTGGAGACGTGGGCTCAATCCTTCAGAATCTGCAGGATTTGGCTCCTAGACTGATCCCCATCAAAGCACCATTTTGAGGTGCTATTACTGGTTTGCACACAAGTACTGTTGGAAAACAGCATAGATTTCTTACTTTGGGTCATTAACTCTTTTTTTGTATAAAATCCTTTATCCTAACATTTAATGCCCTGATGTCAGTTGAGCTGCAGCCAACAAACTAATTAGGCTGTATTAAACAACCTTCCATAATTTAAAATCGGGTACTTTTCAATTCCAATAGTTTAACATGCTAATATTGTCACAGTAAGCGTAATCATGTCTTGAAAAGCAAATAGTTCACATATATTATATTTAATCCATCTTTACCAACAGAGAAGAACATCAAGAAAAGCACTTTCCTCAGTTCTCTTAGTTTCCAAGTGTATTTAAAAAGCAATTAATTTTCAATTATTTTTCTTTTGGTTCCTCTTTGTTGAAATAGTCTATTTTTAACAACGAATAAAGAACAGTTACAAATGAGAGGGCATTAAGCCTATCTAGACTTTGGTAGTTAGAAGTTCATTGATCAAAGGGTTTAATTCAACTTTTTCCTCAAAGAAGCCAGTGTATTGGCTTCAGCAATATGGATGGGTTGCTTAGTCCATACTCCCATAAGCCTTTGCTTAAGTAAATTGTTCCTAATCTTTGTTTTTTAATGCACTTCCATGTAGTTTATATTTGTATCTTCTGGTTTGTGTTTTAGTGTTCATTCTGAAGTCCATTGGGTTGTACAATTTTAAAATAATATTCTTTCATTTTTAAATGGACATTTTTCTGGACTTCTGAGCATGTCGCAACAACATGAAAAGAATGAGGACCATGCTTCTGTTTAAACTTTATGCTATCTGAAATGCCTACTGTTAAACAACTAGAAAGTCCTACAGTGTACTCAGCAGACTTAAGGTGCATATTTACTGGATGCAAGCCACAAAACAAATTAATTTAGATTGTGACAGTAAAGCAACTGTAGGAACCATAACAGTGGAAAAGGACATGTGCAATACCACTTTGAAAAATATTATTTTCACTTAAAGTAATACAGGCTTTATATTAGTTATCTCATTTCTCCATTATTAGAATATGACAAAACAATCTTGTTTAACTGTGTCTTTTAGTATAAATTAGATCTGTATCTTATGTTTTTTTATGTACTCATCACAATATCTAAAATGACTTTGTCATCATATTCTGTATTACATTTTAAAGATTAACAAAATAAAGGGGAGGATACCCTATATAACTCAAGCAAAATCTTGATAAAACAAGCTACATAAACTATATTTTCTAATTTCACAAAAAGTTAAATTTATCCATGAATCATATAGCCAGCAGCCACATCACTCTGCAACTCACAAATGGCAGCCCCACTAAAGCTCAGCAGGTGTGAGCCTGGTCAGTACCTGGATGGGAGACCCCCTGCGGTCCATGTGGGTCCTAATGCCCCAGTATAGTGATGGGGACACTATACTGTAAACAGGCGCCGTCCTTCAGATGAGATGTAAAACCGAGGTCCTGACTCTCTGTGGTCATTAACAATCCTAGGCTGTTTCTCGAAAAGAGTAGGGGTGTAACCCTGGTGTCCTGGCCAAATTTCCCATTGGCCCTTATCAATTATACTCCTAATAATCCCCATTATTGGCTTCATTACTCTTCTCTCTTCTCCATTGATAGTGCACTCTGGCTGTTGTCACATCATCCAGGTGTGGCTGCACATTAGTGGTGGTGGAGGGGATCCCCATTATCTGTAAAGTGCTTTGAGTGGAGTGTCCAGAAAGGTGCTATATAAGTGTAAGCAATTATTATTATTATTTTTAATTGAAGCCTTTATTTAGCTGTGAGCACACTTTCAAGTTCTTTATAAGTAATGTTGTAGCTGCTCATAGTTAAAGTACAACAGACGAGCATTACATAAAGTCCAGTCACAACATCCTGTATTGCTAACTTTCAGCTAGATTGATTCAGTGTAGATATAGAAATCTTTTCACAACATTTTCAAAATCTAAAATTTAGGATTTGCACATAATTATGTAGTAGTAGTCTAAACAAGAATTTCATAGAGTCTTGTACTTCATTCAAACAGTTAGAAATGCAAGAGACAGTAATTCAAACAAACAATACAGTGTTAGTAATTAAAATAAATGGTAATGCTAATGGTACAGTATGTTATATTAGGGTGGCTTTTCACACAAATATTGCAGATTTTCCATTGCATTACAACACTTTAAAGCTCATATAAAAGGTACTGGTACATTTAACTGCCTTCTAAACAATAGATATAGTATATAGATGCATGTAATAATAAAACAATCAAACAATAAGAGTTTAGGGAATGTTTGAGTTGAAAAATTTCTTTGAATATGTAATACTAGAAAATATGAATGTGACGTGAGTTCAAAGGTGTTATGTTTGTAATTGACCAAGTCAGACAAGATGTCACTTTCTTATGAAAAATGCATTTAAAAAGGGTGTTTAAGATCATTGTCAAATGATGGCCGAGGCTAGTGTTAATTCAAACAATTCATTGAGAACGCTATGGGCTTTGAACTAAGGATTGCTTGGGAAAAGCCATCTGACAATATAATGGTTTGGAACAGAACTGCTCTTTAAGAAAAAAATCTCAGTATGATTTCGGACAGTCAGACTAAGACGGAGACTAAAAAAGTATCATTTACATAAGTCTGAACTAAAGCTTTCATCTGATTTAGCTGAGTGCGCTTTAATGGCTGCTTCCAGGAGATCTTCAAAATCTGTGATTTTTATTTCAGGCCCATAGACCAAGATGAGGCTAAATCTCCGCAAAACATTTTGTAGTGAGCCACCAGGTTAGAAAATCCTAACTTAATTGTGCTAATCTTGTTATTTTAAAATACATAAGATAATAACCAAATGTATTTGTCCTTTAAGGCTTAAAAATGTCACATGTAACATGAATAGTGACCGTGTCACCTACCAACAGAAATGCACAAGTATGTTGAGAGCAGATTGGTGCACTCCAGTGAAACCTGCTACTGTGCAGAAACAAATACTTCTTGAAGTCTTGATTACTATACATGCCAAGTACATAATGAAGAACTTGCTTCCAGCAATTAAATTATTCCACTTTGGTAGCGGTGACTCCAATTGAGTCAGATTATATCACTATTGATGATTTAAAATCACTTCAGAAACATAGAAAAAGAGTAGTTGTAGAACACTACACACAATCAAGTTAGAAGTGATTTACTCAAAAATGTTCTTTTTATTTCAGTATTTCAGCCAACATTTCTTTTCTTCTCTTAAAGAAAATGTATTATGCTTTTCAAGGCAATTTTTAAATGGCCATGTTTGCATTAAGTGACTTGATAGCAACAATATCAATCAACTTTAGCCCTTTTGAGTTGCAAACTGTAATGGGACAAGGGTTTTTTAGAAAAAAAAATACTTTTATCCCTGTGAAGATTTTAATACCAAAGCTGTGGAATTGTATCGGTAATAAAACATACTTTGAGTGAGATTTAAGATTTATGTCAAGGCTTTCATGCCGTGCATTATTAAAGCCTTCCATAGTCCAGCAAAGGGGTTTGATTTACTGAATTGACATATCTTGGCAAACCAAGATTTCCAGCTCAGTGCCTTTGAGACTGAACAAGTAACTCAGGCTTGAGATGAGTGTGTTGTCAACTGTCGTATCTCAATTCCTAACTAATATAACCTTTGGAGACAGAGAATAAATCCATGATTCAATATAAGACCTCGATTAGCATATTTTTGAAAAAATCAGCATACTTCTATTATTTAGAAGAAAAAAAATGCTTATTCACTGTCACTGTTACAAGGATAATGTTTTAATGGACTGATATAAGCAGGAATGATGCACTAAGTTGCAGTATTAGTGTCTACAATAAAGAAATACCAATAAAAATGTCTACAGCAATTAACATTCTTCATCACTTGTATCTTTGTTACAAAGTTGTAACAAATTCCAAAAGAATAATGCTGTGTACTCTGGTGTGTTTGCTATCCATTAATCAAAATGTAGAGAGGGAGCTAGCTGTCAGTGCTGCTTGTGCAATTACAAATGAAAACTGCAGATTGCTCCTGGAGTAAAAGACAGTACATAGCTTAAAATTTTCTAGGCTATGTTTTTGTGACCTTAGAAATGTAATATATCCTGGTTCTTTCTAGTGCTTTGGTATGAGGTCGTCTAGAAATAAATATATATATATATCATTTGGATGGTAGTATTACATTTTGATGCCCATGAGGGAAAAGAGCAAACAAAAAACAAAAAATTACTAACCAAAACACATTATTAGGAACACATATATCTAAGTGGTTCTGTTGAGGAGAATTTCTCAATATATCGTCTAAGATCCCTTGGGGGATATCTAGGTTCTGTTATCTATTAAACATACCCAGAAAATGTATTTTAATATAAACAAATGTATTACCATTATGGAAATCATCATATGGCCCTGTATTAATGTAATTGTGCTCTTAATGTCCTGTTATATTTTTATGTTACTGTTTCTGCAAACAAGAATAAGTTGTTTAGCTTCCTGTAACTGTTATTCATTTTTCTGCTTTGGAGTCTATAGGGACAGAATAGGGCTTCTTTAGTAACATGGTCTGAAGGAGCTGCTTGGCGGAAGGAGCTGTTTCTTTTACTGAAGTGAGGGATCCACGAGACATGGGTGATGTCACTGACTTGTGTGTTGTGAAGTGAACCCTCCAGATTATCTGTTGCTGTTTGTACATGTTACTACTAGTACCATGTACTAGCGGTGGCTCTGTGCCTAAGGATCTGTGCTTGTGCCTGGAAGGTTGCCGGATCAAATCCTGCGGCCAGCAGAGAAATCCTACTCCGTTGGGCCCCTGAACAAGGCCCTTAACCCCAGCTGCTCCAGGGCACCGTATAAATGGCTGACCCTGCGCTCTGACCCCAGCTTCTCTCTCCCCATCTGTGTGTCTCATGGAGAGCAAGCTGGGCTATGTGAAAAGACAAATTCCTAATGCAAGAAATTGTATATGGCCAATAAAGTGGTCTTATCTTATCTTACTCATATACAGTATTTGCCTTCCATCTGTGGTTAAATAAAGCAGCAGGGGCTGAGCTCACTAAAATTAAGTGGTTTAGCAACTCCATCCCCAAAGCCCTTGCAGATCATCGGGTTCATTACAATATCAAAGGACAAGAAGAACTGCTGCCCAGTTAGTCGCTTTTAACTCAACCAATCTGTACTCAAGTAAATTTGAGCATACCCGTATTGGAACAATCCATCTTTAACCCAAACCATGGGTTTATAATATTCCAAGATCACTGAACACATTTCTAGGGACAGTTCTTGCTAGTGGAATTGATAAACTTAAGATATTATGTCTGGATTCAAATCAGAATAACTGGATTTCTAGACGGTATGTATTAGAATGTACATTACATAGTATACAGTATATCCGTGTATAATATTGCCTCAGCATGGAGATTAAAAATATTTTGTAATCAGTGATCTGTGGAATCCGAACCACATCTCACTGAAAACTGTGTGACTAACAAAAACAGAAAAATGTCACCTTTTTAGTGTTTGCTGTAATTCTCTTCCTAAAATTGTTTTTTTATCTGAAGATTCTGAAGGGAGACCACAGTTATGCTCCGTATAATAATGTTATTTTCTAGAAATTATTACAAACTACTTATAATGCAGTGCACTTCCAGTTCAACAATATCGTTATTGCCCCATATCTAATCTGTTTGGCAATAACTTAGAAAACTGGGTTGAATCACCGCAAGCATGAAAACATAACCATATGAAAAATATGTAAAGAATCAAGGAGAGATTAATTCCACATGGAAGAGGGAAAATAATGCATTTAAAATGTAATGTTTCAGGTGCGGAGCCTCTTGAAAGAGCAGGAATATAAAGCAAAGGGGTAGGTTAATGAAAGAAAGAATATGAGAATGATAAGAGAGATGAAAAGGAGGCTGCAGACATGGAAATCTGAGAGAAAAATTCCAGTGGAAGTGGGAAGGCAGAAATCATTAAACGAATGAAGAGATTTAGAAAGAAATCCTAGACAACTGAGGGATGGTGTGAATCTTGTTTAAGAACATGTTTGCCTCCTGCAGCCTTTTTGGAGTAGGACTCTTTTTATCTTTATTAAGGATGTTGACTGCAAAGGTCAGTGTAAAATAGGCACACATTTAAGGGTATGACCGTGCCAATAAACATCACATTTTTGTATAGAAAAATGTAGTCTTGATTTACATGTGAGTAACTGAGACGTGTTCGAGACATAATGGGTAATTTTCTCTGAATACTCTCCACCTGGTCACTCTTTTTGCTTCCTGAGGGAGAATGAGGAGGCGGTGTGGCCTGTTTTACTCATGGTGTCTGGTTCCACTCTGTGGAGCAAATCGTTTTATAGAACATTGTATTAAGTGTACACTACATTTCTCTAGCACTTTAAATGTAGTTTTGTTTATGGATCCCCAAGACTAATGTAACATGCTTGCTGAGCATGTCAGAATTTTAAATATTTCTAAAAGTAATAGTTTACTACAAATGTTTTATTCTGGTTTATAAGTCACAGATGAAAAAAAGTGTCAATAGAGGGTTTGTAAGGGCTATCTCACAGCAAGAGAATCAGGAAAAAATCCCTTCTTACTTCATTAACTCTTTATGCCACCTTTAATGCAATGGATTGTATTGTACAGTGGCCTTTTTGGTAAAAGTGTAGATTATTGTCATATTGTAAGACCAATACTGTAATTTAAATCACATTAAAATCACAAAATAACATCAAAGTGGTGACTGCTTCTGAGACGGGCATTGTGTAGTGATGCATAGGACAGGACGCTATGCAGACGGTATAATTCGGAAGTAAGTGGAAACGGACACAGGGAGGAGATGACGAGGAACTGGGCAGGTTGACAAACAGGGGGCCGTGACGACAGTGCACTGGTGCTCGGGGGGGCGTATCAATGGCAAAGTAGTCCAGGGGAGTCCAAAAGGAAAATCCAGGGCGAAGTCCAAGAGTCCAGAGCTGGGTGATCCATCTAAGACAAAAACAAGACAAGGTTTAAAAACCAAAGCGGGATCCGGTGCAGGGACGGGGAATCATAATGGGTTAACGAGGCCAGGTGCTCTGAGACCCGGACTCAGATGGTCAGGACACCGTGAGGAAGCCGATGCCATCGGGTCTATCCTGGACCCACTGGTAGGCCGGCTTCCAGGCGTCCGTCTCCCGCCGCTGAGCCAGGAATAGTAAGAGCGTCATAAGGAGGGGCTGGATAGGAGGCAGGTGCACATAATGTGCTAAATTGTGAAAGATCCAGAGTGCCCTTAAGAGGAGGGATTACGATCATGACACATTGTACATTTCACGCAGTTCAGTTTTTCTACCATTTCTAACATTACTGTAGTTACAATATTTTGGGGGTAGTCTTGAGAAATGATAAGAAATATAATCTTAAGTTTCATTTTTATTTTCAGGTTTAAGTGAAGATCCCAGCAGAGACAGCACTAGCCACTTACAGTCTCATTGCATGCTTATTTGAGATTCAGATGGATAGATGGCTATTCATCGATTGAAATTAACTTCAGACAAAACTTTTTTTTTTAATCGTCTCTATATCAGCATTAGCACACACTTGGACCTCATTAATGCTAACATTGATAGAAATTCTATAGCACCATCATAAAAATGACTTAATTTTGTTTGGAATGTGTCATTCTACAAACAGCAATTAATAGCTGTATGGAAATATATACTTCACCAGTAGGATGTGGGATGTCAATGCACAGATTTGCTACTTCACAGTTTGATTTTGTGATTTTTTTCTACCCACATTTTCTTTTTTTTAAATCAGATGGCTTCAGATTTTAATGCTACTTCCTATGCCACTAGGAATACTCTAGTAGCGCCATACACCAGCTCTAAATCTGTTGCAGTGACTTCCTGTGAATCATGAAACTGACCATCTTTCTGCTTGGTAGAACAGCTCAGTGTACCAAGAATGAGATCAGCTAGTTGAAAACTTTGTTTCCCAGGTTTTTTTGTTGGAATCAAGCAGGCAGCTTGGTATGTTCGCAAAAGAGGTCCATACTAGTTAGTACTCGGCTTTGTACGCAGCTTCATACAATGCTGGCAGGTTCATTGCAATTGACCTCATAAGTTTTCAAGTTTTCAACATGAAGCATGACACTGTCAAAGTGAAAACATGACAGAGCTGGTTTCAAATATGATTTTTCTGAGCATTAACACTGACCTGGCAGACATTGCGAAGTTGGTCACAGATGGCCATGTGGACTCAGGTCAACAAATAAAGATGGTCAAGGTACCTCACTTTTGTTTTCTTGCAGCTGTGCCACAGTAAACATCCACTTACCATACATAACACTTCTGAAAAATCCTCACTTTGGCTTGCAGTAAGGTAGAAACTGTCAGCTTTAGTATTTTTATCACTTTATCTAAGCAGAAAACTTACCATCAATAAGCACCACAAATGTTCTGGTGTTAAAGGATATTCCTTCCCACACCACACTTTCGCTAATCTACCAGTGGTCTTGAACAACATCCTTATATACAAGGTCTACTGTCAAGTGTTTCATGGCTGAATCCCATTTTGACAAAAACACTTAGCACTCTCTGTTAATACAACAACATTAATGATCTCTGGTTGAAGGCAAGTTTTCATGTTCAAGTTGTCAACAAGTTAACTCTATAGACTTTCAAGCATACAGATCATTTTCATGGATGTGGTGAGCTACAGCAAGCTTTTCTTACTAGAAACTGTCATGCTGTAGCCATGGCAGTTTGAAAAGTCACAGATGGAGGTGACAGCTCTGGAAAAGCATGGTGACCTTCTACCTTGCAGGACATACTGCTGGTTGCTGATGCAGAACATCGCATTTTCCAAACCACCCACCATTAAACGTTTTACTAACAATCAAGTGCAGGACACAGTTGTAAATTATGGTGTACATGTGTATAAGTCATGTCTTTGTGACTGCCAATTTATGCACTTTTTAAATCAATTGTGGCATCTCAAACTGCGAGATCACCATTAGCCAGGATCTTTCAGTTGTGGTGTAGCATGAGAAAATTATCCTTACAAATGTTTCTTCCTAATTATGTTTCTGCTATTTACACTTCCAGCCAGGAAAGACCTCCAACTTCTACTAAGGTCAGCAGACATAATACCTAGTGCCAATTTAAGAACCCCTAACTTGATTTCAGTTCTCTAACCTTTCTTTGTTCTCTAACATTCCTTAACTAAAGCTTCAGCAATTCATATCCTCCTAACAAATAACAAAAAGCCTGTGCTTGCCACACCCTGTTATACCCTGACAGGCAAGATAATCACCCACAGCTGAGCCTCATCACACAAGAAGCCAGCTAATCAGTGTTCCCTCTGCCTCCTTGGAAACACAGTTCCCTCATTGGAATAGATCAGAGGAAACTACAAATTTCAGCAGACAAGGTTACAGTGGGCAGAGGTTGCTCAAAACTCTCTGTCCAAAATATTTATATAAAAATATATAGTTAAAATGATTTTAATTCAAATCACATATAGTACATATCCCTTAGCACTTGGTGTTTTATGAAATCACATGATTTGAACTCAGTCTGTACTCTAATCTGCCCTCTATTTAAAATGGAAATAACATTATATATGTGGCAAAGATGTGTTAAGGAGAACTTATGTTTGCTGTGCTTGCTTGAGTGTCAGCATACTGTATACAGTATGAGAAGTTCAGCTTCCTTTTCCCCCTGCCAGGAGTCACTCATGAACTCTAAGCACACTGACCAGATTTCAAATGGGGGTGTCACTTTTGTAACTATAGGTTACTGGAATATTCTGCAAGTTCTGTTCTCTTGGGGTATATAAATACATTACATTTTAATGTCTTTAAATGTAGAACTTTATTATTCCTATAGCTCTTTAGATCATGCACATACCAGAGAGAAAAGGCAGAAACGTCTATAGCCAGCAGGAATGCAATCCATTGAATTGGCAATTTAATCTTCTTCCTGTCTCACCTAAGAATCATTATTTTTAGGAAATGTATGAGTGAGCTCCACTTTGTTGTGTCTCTTTCTTACTGAACTGAAAAAAATAGAAATAGAAGAACAGAACACAAATCTTAAGCTTAATGAAATAAGACTGTATGAGATGATATGTATGGCTGTAATTGAACTCAGTGCCTGAGGAGGGCAGTGGTGAACCAGAGGATCAGATTGTCACTTCAGCAACAACAGGTAGTGAGAAAACCGTCTTCACCTTTAATCCTTCACACCAAAACAACCCAGTGAAGCTTGCTAAATCATATCCATTTTTTACCAGTTTCCACTGATGGAGTGTGACACAGACAGCTGAAAAGCACACAATCTTCATGGAAACATTGTGGAAACATCAATGTATAACTGCCAATGACAGCAGTATATTTAACATCTTCAACAGACTTCTTTCCAGCTGTCAGGATTCAGCTACCCTACTTGCTGTGTCATTTGGAGAACACACACCCCTCTCTCCCACTCCATCAGAAAATGAAAGCAATACTAATTTTCGCAAAATACTTCTGAACTCCAGGTTGGACGAAGTTATCCTTATCCATCTTGTGCTGAACAGCACAGGTGTTTTTTTTTATTAGATAGTCCAAGGTTAACATTTATTTAAATTGGTTACACTTTAACATGCAGTAGATAGGGCCCACCACACAATGGAATTCAGATACCTTGTCATTCACGTCACTAATTATCTATTCCCTTCCCCCTTACAGTGAGGCATCCATTCATTTTTCAGACACAGAGGTGTATCATGAAGGAAAACCAGTGAATATTGGGGGAATATGAAAAATAAAATATTCAACTAAATTAATAAATAAAATCTGTCATATAATTGTTGTTACTGATACAATACTGCATCCCATACATTTGATATGAAACACTAATGTGCACTTTTTTTTGCCAAACGTTCCTCTTAATTTTAGGGATCAATCCCGTTCCTGTTATGAAACAATGACTCCTTTTTAGAAATTTGCAGCTTCTTTGATTTGCATAATTAATTCCAGAAGACCTCTGGACTTGAAATACTGTACTCTATCCGTTCTCTGCATATATATACTGTATACCTATATTTATCTTTTAATTTGGTTTTATCTTAACTTTTTGAAGAAAAAATCCTTTTAAATGTGTGTTCTCACCTTATCTTATGCTGGGTAATTTGGACTAAATTCCTGCGATTGGTCCATTTGTGATGTGTCTGTTTGTATTGATTCATTCACAGGTTTTCCTGTTGTTAACATCATATTTTTACTTGATACTTTATACTTCAGAAATATTGTTAATGTTGCTGATTTTTTGCTAATGGTTATTGTACTTTGTTTTCCCAAAACAATGAGATGCGTTTCAGCCTTTTCATATAATTGCAAGTAACAGAAAAAATACCTTTTCTCGTTAGGTTTGGTAAATATGCAGCAAACAATCTTGAGGATTGTGTCGACGATGTTGTGAGCTAGCCATCACTGGCATGGTTCATGAATTCCTGTAATGTACAGTAGAAGTAATAATTAGTGATTTATCTTTGGGAATTGTCCTATTATTAAGATAATTTTAACACTCTGTCGATATGTATTTAATTTCAGGAAGCTGTCATTTTTTGTCATATATTTAATAGTACCAGTACAACAGTCTGCATACAAAGAAAGAAGGTGCTTTGTGATCAGATAGGCACAGCTTGCTAAGGCAGGATTTGGGATATGACCATTCATTGCATGGTATGTGGACAGACTGCAAAGGTCTTTGGGAATGATGATGTTTACTGTGAATAGCTGGAAAATTAACACTGGATGAAGGGCTGCTGTGGGTGGGATGTGAGTTCCTGGTATCACTGTGCTGCACCTTGTCTGTGAACGTCCGATATAATCCTGCATCAGGTACAATTCCATTTTTACACAAAAAAAGCTATTACATTTCATGCAGTGCTTACATATATACTCGCTTTTTCATTGATTTAATTTAATTTAATTTAATTTAATATTTTTTTCCATTATTATAGAAATAGGGAGACACAGAGCTGTGATCTTTCGTGCTTCTGCCTCCGAGCTCTTTTTCTAGGAATAATTTAGTCTGAGTAACTTCCGTGTGGTGTTTGCAAGCTTCTTGTGTTTTCATCTGTTTTCCAATGTTTTCTAATATCCCCTGATCTTACAAGAAGCTTGTTAGGTTAATTGGTGTCTTTAACGTGATTTAACCAGATAAACCAGTTGGTGATTTAACCTGACAGAGAGGTTTACATCAATGTTACGCAAAAGACAGAAAAACAGAAAGAAAGAACGAAAGGAAGAACGAAAAACAACCAACCATTGAAAGCACATCAGACAGGGCATGGCAGTGTTGGCACCATTCGATAGGAATGTGGAGACATCCAGAGCCCTCTGCAGAATGTTCCAGTTATTTACTGTATAATGGCAAAATAAAATCTCCCAGTCTTCCCAGAGTTGGTAGTTGCTCTTGGGAGGTTTAATCTGACTAACGTAATACCGTACATCTTTAATTTAATGTATTATAAGATGTTCAATGCAGCACATCTTCAGATGGACTTTCCATGATTTAGAATAAGACGATAAACGAAGAGATTCCTTTTCACCAAAGGGTCCTAAAGTAATATGAAATGTATCTCTAATCCAAAATAGGTCAGACCCTAATTAAGGTGCAGAAGATGTGTGCCTCAAAGGTAACCCACCTGGTTAGGGTGAAACACAACCCACCTGTGAAAATGAAACAGCAAGAGGCAATATACAGTATATATGGTCACAGGCAAAACAGGGTGAGACTAGGGTTTGACCCCATCCTGAACTCTGTGATTGTGCTATTGTCCTAGTCATGTTTGGGTTGACTTTGTGCATCTCTCAGGATTTTCTATTTTCTATATCAATTCAGCATAATATTTTACATCAAATGATAATGTAAAACACAGCTTTCAGTCAAAGAACAGCTGTTCTTTGAATTATTTTCTAAACATCAGTATGTATCTTATTTCATAATACATTTTTAGTATTGACTATTGTTATTCACATGTTGTGATATCAGTTTATCTCTTTTGTGGAATTTGTGCGACTTTGAGAAGTCAATATAAATTGGTGGTTCTTACTCATCTACTCATCTATGATTTAATAGTGATATCTATTCTATTCTGAAACAAGTAATAGGTTTATTCTATGTTGAAAAGAGAAGAAAGTAAACGTTTGGGCTGTGGAGCCTGACATGTACTGCTCTGCCGTTACTATCCTTGTAAAACGTATTATATCCATGTAAAATGACATTTTACATGGATATATACATACATGGTGCACAAAGGAGAATATCTGGAATCAATCCACTACAAACAAGAATATATTGTGGAAAAGCACAGATACACAAAATTCTTGGAAATCAGAGATATGGTTAAGATCTTCTGTTGTTTTTCCAGTTCTGCAGTTATGTAGTGAATACCAATTGTTTATTTTGTTGAAAAATATGCAGAAAAAAAGTTTTGCAGAAAAAAAGATTAATTAACTCACTGTACTGCTGTGCGGTATAATGTAACAATACTTTAAATGAAAATATAAACAAAAAAGATTCTGTTTAAAATCTGTTTTCAAAGATTATTCCTATAGGGGTCACTGGCACAACTTAAGATAAATTGGAGCCCTTTTGTTGATAATCTGTACTTTCAAGCCACTGGGGCTATAACATATGCTATTACTTTTTCTCTTTCATGTGGGTGGTAATTTATCAATTGGGTCCCAGTGTAGCTGCTTACTGTTAGCTCTGTTAGCACATCTATAGCCTTGTGTTGAGTTTCAATTATTCATTGATTGCTAACCAGATTTAATCAATACTAATGCTAGTTCTGTGTGCAGAGACACTAGATTTTTGTAGTTTAGGGTCTCAAACCCCATGGGATTTGCAAGTGCTGCAAACACCAAAGCAAATATACCATAACACAGAGGTTGCTCATTTCATTGGCAAGCTCAAGGAAAGGGACTGAGCTGTAATTATGCTTTGGGCTGAAAGCATTCAGGTCTGCTGGGACAGGAGTGGACATTTTTTATATTCCTGTGCTGTGTTTCACAGATTTTGATTATTGCTCGAACTTGCTTTGCTCTGTTTTCCTGTGACCCTACTGTGAGTGAGAGAAGTCAGTGAGGCCATTAGATGCTACAGAAAGGATTGTAATAACTGTTGCATGAGGACTAGAAGACTGGGAAAACATTTCATTTTCTCCCAAAGAACCCACGGTAATTAGTAATGCTACAATACCACTTTATAATATCACTTTAAAACTTCAATATAACATAATTTCTGTGAGCTGTAGTACAAAAATTAACAGTTCTTTAGAAAGATCACTCACATTGAATTGCAGGAACGTCTCCATCGCTTAGCTCAGTAAAATCTTATTTTAAAAGTAAGTTAAATATTAGATATGCACATAATTTAATGGATCATGGAATAATTACTTTTATGGGGATTTTATTATATGGAGATATTGTACTTGATAACCGTGAAGCTTCATAATACGGAGTATTAAAGAATCTTTTTAGAGCTTCCCCAAAACATTTAAAGCAAGCTTTACAGAGCATAAAAAACTGGTGCAGCAGATTTATTTTAAATTAGCTGTTTTTTTCTAACCATGCATTACAATCTGCATTGAGCTTGGATTTCAATACAACCTCAAAACCCCATGCACAAAAAAGCAGTAGAAATATGTTTATTTGTGGCTATTTCTTCATGGGGTTATACATTTAAAAGTTGGTTTTGTGATCTACTCTGTATACCGTATGTTGAAAATATGTATTTGTAGGGATTGGAATTGATAGATGTTTTACTGATCTACATAATAAAGCAAAATACTTTGACACACTATTGTAGGGTTATTTTAAAGTTTGTTTCTGTGCAGACTGCTTCTTAAATGGGTCACACAGATCAGTTTTTGAATTTAAACATTCCTGTTTATTCTGATCATGGTACAGTATATATAGAACGTGAAGAACTTGCTCTTAATGAACTCCACAGTATCAGTAGAATCTGCACAAATCCATCAGAATCTCGAGGGACACCATACAGGCCTTCATGGTTGACTGAGCTGGGAAGTGAGAAATGTTTTTGTTTTTGAATTCAGAGATGAACAAATGTTGCATTTAGGTTGCTTACATCTATTGGATGCAGCTGCCAGTGGAGGTGTCCTAGACCTTTTATTAGGTTAATTCCAAGATTTGTGGATCTCTGGATCTCTTTGCATCTATTACAGAACGTAGATGACTGTACACACTGATGTGAGAGCAGAGCAGAATAAATTAAAGCACATGTACAGTATACGGTGTCTACGGAATATACATGTGAAAATAGGCAAAGCTGGCACAGCGGATATAACTGTTGCCTTGCAGTTCTTGGATCCTGGGTTCAGCTGCGGCCCTTCTGTGTGGAGTTGACACATATCAATATGATATATTGATCTCCAAGGCCGGGGGGGGGGGATTAAGCTGCCAACACAACCCATAGACATAAAAGATCATGTAAACACTGCACAGACATGACAATTACTCCAAAACAGGCTCATAATGCAAATCCCCAGATATACAACTTTGCGTATAATTGCTGAACAATGGACATGTAACACAAAACACGCACTATTAGACACCAAACGAGATGAGTCGATGTGTTTCTATAGGGGCAGCGCCATCTTCTCCCCACATTTGCATTCATACCAGATTCGTATGTGTCCTGTAGTGGACAGGTGAGCTGTGCAGGATGAAGTCTTGCCTTCTTTGATGAGCCTAGACCTACCTCACCATTATAGCCTAGGTGGGTAAGTATTACTATTATAATAAGCAGGCTTTATCAGATAATTATAAAGCCAATAACTGATGAACGAATATGGTAATTTATCAACCAAAGTAACAGAGGACTAGTTATTCAGTTCAGCCAGAATACCATCATGGAAATTTTTTTTTTGATATTTTTATATACTGTAGGTGGAATTTATTCATTAAAGATTAAAAATGACTAATAAAGATAAAAAGTTGGCCACATTACTGCTGTTTTGTACTTTTTGAACTGTCAAAACATAAGATATTTATTCTTCGGAAAAGAGCATTCTGTGCATATTTTAGGATATCAGCAGTCATCAGAAATTGGGTGGTTTTGGAGTGATCATATTACAGGAGCACTATGTATGAGCAAGGAAGAATACAACTGTGAAGATGAAGAAAACATGTTTCCAAAACTTTGAACATCTGGGTTCTCTCAAACCTAGTGTAAAAAAGTGCCTAGAAATCCGCATGGACAGAGTACACACAATAAACAAATACAGATGCACTTCATAAATCTATCTTTTTAAAATAGTTTCAGATTTCAGGGTTGCAGTACACTGAAGAAAGTTTTAAATGAATCATTTCATGATTTTTTTTTAATATGAATTTATTGATCCAAGGGAATGTCTGCACCTATTCAAATGATATTCAAATCCCTTTTTCATATTTAATGACTCAACAATTGTTACAAATTAATGGGATTGGTAGCAATAAAATAAGATATATCAAATCAAATCAATATCAGACACGCAAGCAAATTATGGAAAATAATTATACACTCCCTATTGTCAGGGAATACAGAGGTTCACACAGCATGTATTTGCTTTATTTTCTGACACAGCACTGTAACTAAATAATAAACAGCAGGCTAACAGATATTTATTTATAAACTATGCATACACACAGTGATCCATCTAGATTGCACAGAGCATCTGAACCCTGCCTTCCACAGATATGAGAACATAGAACACTACCAGGAAAACAAAGTAGAAAGTGCTGTTAATGAAATAAAGAGAGACTGTGTCTTATCCAGTGCGGGATCTAACTTATCCCTAGATTTCTCTATAAAATGGAAACTAAACATATGGAAAACTAGTTCAAAATAATGCATTTTCAAACAAAATGAGAGATTTTCTTTAGCCTGGTAGATATCTTACACACAAAATCAGCATTTCGATAAATATACCACAACGCCTTATCTAAGGACTATGACCAGTCAGTCTCAATTGTACAGTGCTCAGATAAGTTCTTCTGTAGTCCTGTTCCATGAAGGAGGAAACTCACCTCACTTATTGAATCTCCTCTCTGCTCTTGTGCATATCCTCTAATGAGAATGCCAATCTTTTTGTATTATGCCTAGATTTGAGCAGATTATGCATTTTGTGTTTAGACAACTTTACATCCCAGGGGACACTTTACAGAACAGAAGTATACATAGGCAGAAAGAAAAATAAGTTTTACCATCTTATAGTCTAATCTGAGAAGTTAAGCAATGCAGGATCTGGTCAGTAATGGGTTGACAGGGATAAGAACATAAGGAATTTTTACAAATGAGAGCGGGACATTTATTAGATTCCAGCTGAAAGTTGTGTTGGTGGTCCAGCATATAATAGTGTTGATAGCATGTTAACACACAACTTGGCATCTGAGCAATTCGGTAATGACTATAGCTTGTGTAAGCTGAATGCTCAAATGTGGAGATATAACAGTGGTATTGACAGCTCTCTGAAATGAAACTCTCTCAATGGCAGGATGCATCATTTCTAGCAGATGGGAATCTTTCTGGGGCAAAAAGATCAGATAGAACTAAGGAGCAATATGATGATTATGGTGTGATTTACCCTTTTGAGTCGTGTAATGCCTCCCTTAGTTCCAGGCAACAGGGCAATACAGTATGAGCTTCCAGAACTAATGTCTTTGCAGGAAAAAAAAAAACACAGTAAATGAAGAGACTGGGGAAAATCTTCCTGATCATGTCAGACACCCAGACTGTATAATTTAGACTAAAAAAGGCAAAATGTGGAGTTTAACTACATTGAATCTGACAGTAATTGTGCCTGTGCTGATCTAATGGCAGGAATAGCTGCATAGCGATGATTGCGGAGGAGTTTCAAAGATAATAAATTGCTGAGATGACTGCCATCAAAGTAATAATTCTGACTTGATCTACAGTATGTATACGGAACCTGGCATAATGTCAAAGCATCTGATTCTTTTCTAGAAAGTTGATTTCCTTAGCTTATTCTAGGTCTGGCTGTAGTGCTCATGCTCCACTAAATAATAACCTACATGTACAATCCAGCATTAACAGTGAAGGTTGTTGAGCATGTTCTAGAAAAACCAGCTTTGTTTTCAACACAGTAAACTTAGTATGTCCCATAAAATGCGAGGGTATCGACCGAACCATGCTTAAGAAAGTTTCAAAATTGGATTAAATGTGTGTCTGAAATGTGTAATTTTGAAAAATGAAGATATTAAATTGTCAGTAGAAGGCACGTGATAATCTATTATTTAGTATAAACCTATATAAACTGGCATGATTTGATGGCAGCATGTGTAGTTTCTTCATAGATAAATAGCTGGGAAGGCAAAAGTACTGTACAGTCAATTCTGCAGTATGATTTATATAGTCAAAAATAATGAATTCTTTCAATGAGGGGTTAAACACAAACAATAGGTCTACTACACAGAAAATTTCTCATTGTCTTAAATGGGAGATTGTCTTCTTCAACGTAGATCTTTCAGGTGTATGATTCATGACAGCATTCATATCAGCACACAGCATCGAGTCTGTGTTAACATGTTCCAGAAGGGATTTGTCAGGACATTTTAAAGATTGCAGGGGTGTAAACTGAAAGATTTTTGTTCCATCAATATTTGTATCGGTAGCACGATTGCCTTAAATCAATGGTATCAGAGATCAAACTCAAAGTCAAAGAGAAATAAATAATGTATTGACTGAGTAAAGTGTATCTAGCAGTTGCTAGGAGGAAATGGAGAGAAACAATAACTGAGATTGCACTAAGACCCTTATCCCGCGGCCGGCAGAGGAATCCTACTGAGGCAGGCCCTTCACCCCGACTGCTCCAGGGGCGCTGTACAATGGCTGAACCCGCGCTCTGACCCCAAGCTTCTCTCCCTGTCTGTGTGTCTGTGTCTCATGGAGAGCAAGGTGGGGTATGCGAAAAGATGAATTCCTAATGCAAGACATTGTATATGGCCAATAAAGTGATCTTATCTTATTTTTCTCCTAATAGGGTATCAGGAGCTCAAGCCAAACAAAAAGGGGAACACTCCAGGAATGACTGCAGGAAAAAAAAGACACCTTGTGAAAACATTCATCTAGTCTTGGACCAAGTATTAGGGAATCATATGTAGGGATGAAACAATAAACCTAAATATTAACCTGAAATAAACATTAATAAAGTCTGTTTCAGTTTCTCATGATTATCACAATATTACATATGCCCTGATTTGATACCACCTCATGCAGACATAAGTTTGCAACAGAAACAGAAGAAATAACCAGAACTGAGCTTAGTGATAGCATAGGGCGTAGTCTAGCGATATTTCTGAGGTGAAAAAAAGATGTTTTGACAATATGCTGCACATGTGGGTCGAATGTTAAGCGAGAATCGAATATAACCCCAAGGTTTCTCAATTTAGACTGAAGCTCAAGTATAGAACCATCTACAGACAGGGTTACAGGACTGGCTTTGCGAAGTTGATGGGGGGTGCCAATAATTATTGAGGTCAAGAGAATGCTACTGTCCACAGAGTATTACTGACATGATTGTTGTAATTCCATCCAGTTCGAAACGATGAGAGCTTCAGGTCAAATGATCTCCTCTGTTTATTGCACTGAATTGCCGTCTGCTAGCATGGAGGATTTCGGACACTACAGGGTAAAGCTAATGGGATTGGATCCACCTATTTCAGTATTTTCATCACATGAACTGAGGTCTCACGTGCAGGCCAGAACTAAACAGATGTATTCTGGCACGAATGGTTCTCTGTTCACTGTTTAAGGCCTCCTGGTATGTACGTGTGTGAGTGGGGGAGTAAGCATTGACATTACTGGGGAACCAAGCAGTTCGATTGCTAGTTGCCCTCCTCTACCCTCTAAAGAGAGTGCCTTCCAGTTTCAGGGTCAGCCACTCATGCCCTAATGTAGCCCTAGGCGGTCTGGATCTTTTTAATTCTTGGCTGCTGGTGCAGCTCCCAGAAGTCGTGGGACTTCAATCTCTTCAGGTGCTGTGAACCCGAGAAGCTACCATCCTATGTAACAGGGTGCCTTGGTCTGTAGCTGAAACAGAGGGGTGTGAGACTGCAGTGTGAGATATTATTGAAACCACTCAGAGGATCAAGCGTGCGTGTCCCTAAGTATTTCCATGCAGTCTATCCAAGCAAACTGAGAACCCAAGCACATGTTTGAACTATCTTGAGTGCATAGGAATTCTGGGGCAAGCACTTCTCTGCTCCCTGTTGTAAGCCTGGGAGTTGCACTGAGGTTACTGGGGAAAGATGCAGTCCCACCACTGGGGAGGCATCTCTCAATATCTCTCAGAGAGGCAGCAACTCTCAGTTCCAGATGTAAGCATCTCATAGGCTTTCATGTCAAAGACCATACTAAGGAGAGTGGGTGTCCAAATACATTAAGATGGGAGGAGTTCAAATGTTAACTCCAAACTTAGAGTGTGTCTTTTATGTGAACAGTTGTCAAGCGATAAGATACTGAAAGCAAATCAAGGAAAAGGCATTTATTGCTCTTGGTAATATATTGGTCTCTGTGGTAAAGCAGAAGGCACGGCTTGTATGCAATCGATCTTCTTCAGCTGTAGGGTCATGTGGAAGTGTTTTGCCCCATGACTGCTAAACCACTAAGTGAGGCTGTTACGGTGAGCAGTGTTTAGAGGTCTAGTTTGAACGCTCTGCAGTGTGCCTCAAAAATGGCGGCAGTGTCTACTCTGTTAATGAGTCCAGGCTACTGTAATTTCAGCAACACTTCTCTGCTCCACAGATCTGCTGCGACAGCACCCACTGGGACGTGAGTCCTGGAAGTCTTACTGCCACAACTGCTGCTTCACATGGTTTTGATGGCCACAAATATTTTATGAGTACCTGTTCCCTGATCTGCATTAATAAATGAATAAATCTCGGTAGAACCTTTAACCTCCTTATTTCTTCGTCTTCTTTACAAAATCTTATCATTGCCTTATATGCTTTTGGATGCCAAAAATGACATTCATATATGTTTTAGACCTTATTTAGAAGAAGCTGTATGTGTCACTGGAGAAAATGCACACCTGGAAAATATACTGCAATTTCTGCCTTGACAGCCCTAATGTGCAGGTATCTGCCAAGTAATTCTGCTTTGCTAAATCAAGCCAGCAGCCTTAGGTTTGCTGCTTAACTTCATATAAAATTCATTGTTCTTGGACACGCAAGATCTGACCTTTACTTAACATTGGAAATGTCTATGGATAAGCTGATCAGTGAAGAAAACACAAGACCCCTATGGAGTTGTAAATCTGTAGCCTTTATTTAAATTTAAAAGGTTCTTTACTGAAGGCTCTCAAATAATGAAGAGATTTCATTTTCACACCCTTACTTTTGTTAACAGCTATTTATTGTTGTCAGTTCCTCAAGGAACAAATGTAATCACATTGAATGCATTCTATTGTACAATTTTTTTAAACTAGACCACAAAACGAAAAAGACATTTATTATTCTAATATGTAGGGAAGCTGTCATCGGTTTAACCTTGCTTCAGGAATTTTATTAGCAAGAACAGCATACACATGCTCATAGACAAGAATCCTTTAATTAATTCTGGCTATTATTTATGATACATGAATATCATAGAATACATGCAGGACTGAAGATATTGTATATTATGAAAATTAGGGAATAACCAAAATTTAACTTGGGAAAAGTAATTCTGTTGACCAGAAACCATAACAGGTTCATGGCCAGCATTTTTTACCAAGTGTTTCATTTTAAAGTTCTATTAACATCAATGTGCCTGTAGTTACAACCATAGAAAATCCATCGCAATGTTAATGGAATTATAATGATGTATTGTACGCTGCTGCACCTAATCAAATACAATTGATTAACATCATTTTGGCTTATGGCCCTGTCTGATAGAGAAGCCCAGCGACATCTCTGAAGTCTCTGAAGTCTGGTGAGAGCCAGCAGGAAGGGAAGACTAGCCTACTTGGAAATGGCTAAGATGTAGATTCTGAGGGTGATTGATGAGTCACCAGACAGGCAGTGCTTGATTGATGGCCATCATCCTCTGGACACATTTTTAAAAAGCTTTATGTTTCTTTATTCTCTATAAACCAAGGCCATGCTAAACATGCTTGAATGGCTACGATAAAGTCCCAGAAATAATCTGTCGGAGAAATCATATGATTACGTACAGACAGACTTCTAGTCAGACTCTGAAAACATCCATCCATTTTCGAACTGCTTCATCTAATACTAAATCTAATAATAAAGGTCACATGGGAGCAGATCCTGCGAAGCAACAGGCACAAAACAGGATACACCCAATTGCACTTCATGGAAAAACATCAACAGGAGGTGACAACTGGGTGCATCATAGTGAGTATTATTCATACTTTATTATTTTTTCATATCTGAGAATAGGACAAATCTATTCATCTCATTTGTAGATTTATAATCACTTGCTATGGAAGCCCAAATTAAGGTTGTTCCAAGCGAGGTGCCTAATTCCATCAACCACTGATGCACCGAGCAAAGTAAAGCTTTGGGCTAAAGCATTATTTCCTGGCGGAGTGAGACCTACTGTACATCAATCAAACTTTGAATGTTCTCTCCAAAATTGCTGTAAAAACTATCCCCATGGTGGAGGGATATGCACATCACGAAGGCGCAGTTCCATAAGATCTAACATTTTTAATATCTCTCCATGGAATATGTTTCTGAAAAACCCAATATCTGTTGGTCTGATTAGGTCAGATCAGCCTAATATATGTTTGATACAAGTAAAGTAATAATTCATACAGTATTATCAAAAACTGTGCAGCAATATATGCTGCATAAATGTTTCTGTCAATTCTCTATGCTTTTAAAAGTTTTATATATACATGCACATCATGGAGAGACTTCTATCTAATAAGAAGTCATTTTCCAAACCAGAAATCCATAATGTAAATCTCAATATTATCTCAGTACAGAGACAGAACATTTATGTGTAACCACTTAACAAGGAAATGTGCTATGATGTTGGAAGAAACAAAATAGACCTTTAGCAGATGCAGTTAAGAAGACAAATCTAGTTCAAGGCTGAGCTGCTAAGTTTTGTTAATAAAAGTCAAGGATACGATATAATGTATAAGTTATATATAAGTTTTATAAATATTATATATAAGTATAAGAGTACAGAAAACATCCAAACAAGGAATGTGCATTAGAAGTAAATAGAAACCTTTCTTTTTATTGTTTTATCAAGCTGCATGGTTGCCTTAATGCAAACATAGTTGAGCTGCTGAGAAAGATTAATGGTCTTAAAATATTGCCATTACAGAGGGCAGCATGGCGGTGCAGTGGTAAGTTCTGCTGCCTTGCAGTGCTAGGGCCTTGGGTTCAAGTCCTGAGGTGCTATATGCATGGAGTTTAAATATTCTTGCTGTGTTTGTGTTGGTTTCCACCTAA
This sequence comes from Lepisosteus oculatus, assembly GCF_040954835.1. Taxonomy (NCBI): domain Eukaryota; kingdom Metazoa; phylum Chordata; class Actinopteri; order Semionotiformes; family Lepisosteidae; genus Lepisosteus; species Lepisosteus oculatus. Next base: position 71,733,265 of record NC_090698.1, on the reverse strand, counting down.
AGTCTGAAGTAGTTAACCTACTACTGGTAGGTGAAAAGGCTTCTGGGAAAATTGGCCCTGCTGTGAGTGTGTGCATGTCTGTGCTGTGTGATGGACTGGCATCCCATGCAGGGTGTAAACTGTCATGTTATCCTGTCATGCTGAGATCAGCTCTAGCTCCCCTGTGAGCCTGTATTGGATAAAGCAGTAAAAAAGGGTGGAGGGATAACATTATGGAGACCGATTACAAAGTTATAGGAGTGGAATCTAAACCAGCAATCTAATTTCAGTGACTGGAAAAATAATATATATACATACATGTATAGGTAAAAACAAATCAAATTTTGAAATCACTGAAAAAAATCTAATATACGTTTTTACATAGTGCTTAATTGACTGGTACGAATTTTTTAAAAAAATATGGTGGGAAATTAAAAGACATACTGTAAAAAGCTTGTAATTGGAAATGTATGAGAACAGTGATTTGTGGTTTTATACAGTACATACATGGAAATGCTGGTTCTGAAGGTGGTATTCAATTTTTTACAGTTGTGGAATAAGAGTTATGACATCCATAACCACAATATGAGAATAGTACAAAATATATTGCTGCTTCTCAGAGTCAAAAATGCTACCACAGGAATTTTAGATCCAGTTACAATGTAACATTGTATTTTTTCCATGGTATTTGCATTATATTTATTTGAAATTATGTAACCTAAACAGGACTGTGTGAATCTGTTGTTTATGTATGTTGTAATAGCTAAAGTAACACAACAAATACCAGAAACAGGTACAATTAAATGTCCAATTGTGTTCAGTTTCATTGTACTGTACACTCCAGTTAACTGTATTGAATGTCTAGATGTAGCAAGATAGCAAGGAATAGGGAATACAGACAAAACTGCAGTGCCGGCTTTCACTTTGCATTCTTTCACAAGAGTCAAGAGGAATCAGGAAGGAGGGGTAAATTAAACTAGAAAAAATGGGGAAGACAGCAGACCACGCATTAGACAGGAGTCCCAGTTCCGCTCCGATGAAGACCTACTGTAAGTGCAGAATGCTGCCTGGAGCTACGGAGGTGAAAACTATAGGCTAGAGGTCCCATTCTTACCTCAAAGGTTCACGTTCTACGAGGGCTTTTCCAGTACAAAGCTGGGATGATTCCACTTGGCCCGGCACAGATTTAAAAGTTTGTTGTGGGAAATTGGATGTTGATGTGACCCAACAGAATGATGCAGAGGTCCACAGTGACTTTTAGTTTTTTTTATGATTGTTATTTTTGTTTTACATCAATGAGTTCCTAATAACTATAAGCACTTCTGTTGCCCTTGGGAACAAAACTATCTACAATAAATGATGTTATTAGATATTATTATGTTTGCCACAGGAATGCTTGAAAAAAGTTTTCTGCAGGGTGGTTGTGATATCAGACAGCCAGTGCATAGAGAAGAAAACACCTCAAACCCATCAGCTCTTAACAGCTTTTTTCATCCCTCCAGATTCTGATTTTTGTCCATGGTCTGTCCATGGTCTAACTAGAACACAGAGATAACTGTGAGGTAAGCCAAGGGTCATCCTGTCACTTATAAAATGGTAATCCATAATATTCCAGGGAAAAGAAAACGTTTAAATGCCATAAGTTAAGAGAAGACAAAGATAAACTGATGCATCAAATCACATAGGAACAAATCCATTTAACATTAGCAAACCATCTCTTCTCCAAAAACATTTTTTTTATCTGCTGTCAGATAAAAATTGTGGCTCAGTTCTGGTTCAGTTCTGAATATCCTAAAGAAGTGTACTGCCAGCATGAGAAACAAGAAAGATAAGAAGATATTTACAAGATATTGTCATACAGACTGGCTTTTCTAAAAGAACGGCAGTACAAATTGCAAGAGAATGTAGAAAAGAGAAGCACTGAATTGTGTTTTAAGTTTTAAATTGAACATACTGTAATTGCAGGGAACTGCTCTTTATAATAAGCAAATACAGGAAAAACATCTATTCAGTAATGTACAACACAATTTGACAACAGTTTTGAACTGGCACCCAAGCTACCACAAAATGAGTTTCTTTTCTGATCTGTTTTCCGATGTCTTTCTGCATGCTTCGCAAATACATAAGGCAATAGCTGCATTTAATAGCCTCAGGTTTATTTGTATTCCATCTTCACTTCCACTGCATGTTGGCTTTTATGAGATCACTGGGCTGAAACATTAAAGAACTTCATTCTTTATTAATCTGCAAACTGATGATTTGAAACTTCCAACTCTTAGACTGTAATTTTTTTTCATAGCTGTTAAATGCATAGGCGCTACTTTATGAATAAGGTTAATTTGTTTTTTTAAAGGAGCACGTTATTTTTCAAAGTTGTATATTGTGCAACATTAAAAATATATTTATTTTAAAAGTTTAATAACAAATCTGTTAAGACTCATTCTATGAATACCTGCCAACCTTCCATGTGAAGCTTTGGACCAAAGAAAAGAGTTATGCACTAAGGAAAATATATACACACAGATAATTTTTATATATAGGGGTATCTAAGTGATAATGATGATGTTGATAATGAAAGTAATTATGTTGTTCTTAAAGCACACTTATTTATTAAAGTGATGCAGTAATGATATATACCATCATTCTTTAATTGACTTATTTAATTTTGCAACCTCCACGTCTAATGACATTACATTATGTTGCTTGAATTTATACTTATTTCTGTTTCTTTCCTTTACTTTTAATTATTTAAGAATCTACAACACTGTTTTTGCATTGTGATGAAACCTTTTGCACATGCTAGGATTTGACATATTTGCTGTAGAAAATGGCAGATAGAAAAGCAGGAAAGAGACATGTACAGTAGGCGATCATGCTCTTTTTTTGTCAGAGTCCTATAAGCAGGAATCATGCCCTTATTAATCATCTGCCAGGGCAGAGACACCAGGGAGAAGAGCCTTGCCTTGTGTGGGAAACACTCCCATAAACTTGTGCTCAGTCAGCCTCCTGGGGCGTCTGTCTCCTCTCATTTTTTCCCTGGAGCTGTTGCATCAGTGCTGCAGGCCCAACCCCAGCTCAGAGCCATGTGCAGACAGTACAGCGACAGTGGCCACATCTTCCAGCACTCTGTCAGTCACACACACAAGAACAGTAATAACAGGGAGAAACACACAGCATGGCAAATATCACTGTCATGGCAAGTCCAGTCTTCATGCTCCATGACACTTACTCCATATTGTTTTATTGTGTTTTTGCTCTGCCAATTTAATATGGTGGCCCAAAGTTTCATATCACATCCTTCGGCTAGGCAACAATAAAAGGATGCATTCTTCCTGGAAGTAACCTAGAGATCAAACTACAGTGGCTAATCATTAGGTTAGTCATTTGCTTGCAGGCTCACAGTACAGATATTTTGTACTGCAGCTAAAGTACCACACAGTGTGTTTTGTCTAGGTTAAAAGCTTTAATTTTCTTTATGGAGTGTGAGTTTGCTTTTTAGAATAAGTGTAGATAGATAGATAATACTTTATTAATCCCATAGGGAAATTGATGATTTTCTTTTTTTTTTTTAGATAGATAGATAATGTGTGGGACTTACTATTCTATCTCTTAGGTCTTTCATTTATAAAAACTGTATGGCTGCAGGCAGTACCATTCTTCATTCATCCAGTCCCGGATGAAGGCTTTCCCAGACTTCCGTCTTCAGTTATTATTTTGCTGCATGTTCCTGCAAATGTATTGATTTTATCTCGCTATTTTACAGGAGGTCATTTTTTGTTTCTCTTGAGATTCAGTCCAACATTTTTCCAGCAATGATCTGTTCTTCTTAGAATGCATCAGGCACATTTCCATTTTAGTATTTTAAAATCCCACAGTGTTCCATAACTCATTCATTTATCTTTTGTAGATAAACTAATTTATTTTAGGGGTATTTGCTGCAGTCCTTAAGATTGAGTAATAATACGTAACCTACATGGAAATTAAGAAACCTTTCAATAATCAGTTAAGCCTCTTCTTAAATTAACTTTTACTGTAAATAATTTGAATAGATCCGGTTTCTTCCCACAGTCCAAAGACATTCTGGTAGATAAATTGACTTCTGGGAAAATTGGTCCTGGTATGAGAGAATACAGTAAGTGCCTGTGTCTGTATGTGGCCTGCAATGGATTGGCATCCAATCCAAGGTTTATCTTGCCTTGTGCCCTTTGCTTTCTGGGATAGGCTCTGGCCTCCCAGTGACCCTGTAATGGATAAAGCAGATAGGAAATGGATGGATGAGTTAAATAGGTTATAATAATAAATAATGGGAATGAAATATAAAAATATGCTAGCAGTTACCAAAACAGTTTTGCTATTGTCATTTATTCGTAAAAAAAAGGTTTTGCACAATGGAATTACATAAAAAGGGATTTTTATTTTAGAAATATAGCACAAGTTTAAAACCTGAACAGTGAATGGCCCGATATTCTGAGTTCACTTCAGCTGGAGAGTCAGAGATCACACAAGTAAGAGATCAAGGCTGATTCAACACTTGATGGAAGTGACATATTTAAGGCAATAACCAGAGGGCAAAGCAGTCCTCTCCATGCAAATTATAACCAGTGGAAAATGTTCAACACTAAAACAATTATTTAACTTTAAAATTAAATAGATATTGGCAAACTCTTCTTTCTTCCAGCTTCTAAGTGCAAAACGTTCTGCCACACGATGTTATATTGTTTTGGTAAAGATTTCTTGCACAGTATTAAAAAAAGATTCTATGAAACTGATTCACCTTATAAATGGAACAAGGCAGTTTCACCTAGGGGTTTTGAATCATAATCATTACCAATGTTCTTTACATATCTCACACAAACACCAGTTTTTTCATTGTTTCATGTAAATTTTGTCAATGTTTGGACCATGCTCCAAATTTAAAAAAGGAAAAAAATTAACAAAGGAAACAGAAAGATAAAGATGAAAGATGAAAAACTTTTTTAGATTTGTGGAAGCATCCCTGGATTCTCCTAAACAGCCTTCTGTTCATATTTCTGTGCTCCCACATTATTTCTCCTGCTTCTCCCATTACTGCAACCCCTGACATTAAAGTCTGAACTTTAGCTAGGTTGCAAAGGACTTTCTACTAACACAACATTCCCTTCCATTCCTGAAAGATAGCTTTTTTATGTTAGCTAACTCTCTGAGGTCTATAACTAGCCAGATGACATCCAGCATACTTCTGCTTCCTGTGATGACTTTATTCTGCATTCACCTAGACATCAGTATTTCAAAAGGTCACTCGTCCATTCCTCCTTGTTCCTCACATTACTGTTTCTCATTCCCTTTTATTCATAGTCTATATTTTTCCTCTTGTTTGTCCAATACCCCTACTTCGTCTGCTGTTATAATAATAATAATAATAATAATAATAATAATAATAATAATAATAATAATAATAATAATAATAATAATAATTAATAATTGCTTACATGTATATAGCGCTTTTCTGGACACTCCACTCAAAGCGCTTTACAGGTAATGGGGACTCCCCTCCACCACCACCAATGTGCAGCCCCACCTGGATGATGCGACGGCAGCCATAGTGCGCCAGTACACTCACCCACCAGCTATCAGTTGGGAGGAGAGCAGAGTAATGAAGCCAATTCACATATGGGGATTATTAGGAGGCCATGATTGGTAAGGGCCAATGGGAAATTTGGCCAGGATGCCGGGATTACACTCCTACTCTTTTCGAGAAATGCCCTGGGATTTTTAATGACCACAGAGTCAGGACCTCGGTTTTACGTCTCACCCGAAGGACGGTGCCTGTTTACAGTACAGTGTCCCCGTCACTATACTGGGGCATTAGGACCCACGTGGACCGCAGGGTGAGCGCCCCCCTGCTGGCCCCACTAACACCATAGTAGTGTGTTCCAGCTCCCTCCTGTTTCCTCATTCTCCTGGTCATTAATTTGATCTCTACTCTATCTTCTGTGCTCAGCATCCAACATGGCCTAATAACATCCTCTTCAGCACTGGTTTCCACCCACTTGGTCCCTCCTGCTCCTGACACAATCTTCTTGGCCCTGGGACTGTCTGGCGTCCTACCTCTGGCTCAGTCAGCATGCATACGGCAGCATTTAATGTTTACTTGTCCTCCTACCTTGGTTCCTGTTGTCCAACACGGCCCAACAACCTTTTTGCCTTTGGCCCAAGTTTCTGCCCACTCAGCTCCTGATTCCAGCTCCTGATATTATCCTTGGCCCTGTGTCTGTCTGGTGTCCTCCATCAACCATCAGTTGTCCTACATCCTTTTCTTTTTAATGTAAGTCTACCTTTATTTTTGTCTATATCCCCAGGGTCTAGCATGGCCCAACATAGCCCCAGGCTGCTCTATCTCTGCCCCTGCTCTTCCTGATGCCACCTCCTCTGTCCTGGGTCTGTTTGGTGTCCTACCTATAGCTTAGACAACAGGCATCCTATCATTGTCCAGCCTCTTAGCATTCGATACAAACCACAGATCATTTGCAGACAATATTTTTGTTATCATATGCAAAATATCAAATATGTGGAATATGCATTTTCTTCCATATTGCCTCCTGAAAAGTCTTCTGCCATTTTCCAGTCATTTTGCTGCATTTCTTTGGGGGTAACAAATGTCTGTCGGCATTCTTTTGCATAACCTTAAAGTTGTTCACATTCTTAAAGTAAGATAATCTTCTAAACTCATCATGAAATTCCTCTGTAGTCTCAAATTTCTTTTAATTACTTATACTTAATCATTGCAGCTCACATCCCAGGCTATTTAAATAATATTGAAAATAATTTCCAATTCCTCTCTTCATTAATAAAAAAGGCCTAATCGTGTCCTAGCTGGTTCCTCTTCCATCTCCACAAAGTTTTGACAAATATCTGGATTCTCTGCAGATCACTTTTCTCGGCTCTTGTTTTGTATTAACACATCCTCCTCAGCAGTTCCTCAAGTTTTTCCCAACCAAACAATTAATAATCTTTTTATTGCTGGTCTTCAAAAGCCTACAATGCATACAGTCAAACCAGTTCAGACGTTCTGAAGTGTAGGTTTTAAAATTCCTTATGCTATGGCCAAGCGGGATATTATTATGCTTAAGTGTAAGATATCTTATACTTAAAATGTATTATAGGTTATTATTTTACTTAAAATTCTCAATAACATTTGAAACGTTTCTGATCCTTGGACGTTATCAATCCTTATGAAATCTATTGTACACAAGGGATTAATTCGCTCAAATAGAAATGAATGAAAAAAATATGAGCACCATTACACATTTTTAGCTGTCTAAATTCACAATTACCAACTCCAAGACAGGCGATTTCTCATTTAGGCTTAGGAATTTCACTAACAGGCAGTACATTTCTGAAAGCTTCTGGTTCTTTTATGGTAGATATGTAAAAAAAAAACTACTTTAAAACAGATGACATAGACAGATCTATCGTATGAATATGTTGTATTCAGAATTAAAAATGGTGCTTATTGTGCTTACTACACATACTTATGTGGCTGTTATATCCTAACTGCTCAAGTAAACAAGTATGAAACTAAGATTACCTTATGCGTATGTAAGAAATACTGCAAACCAAAACAGGATTTCAACAATACAAAAACAGTTTGTATCACAAAAGAAATAAACAGTTAATTACAATGTTCACAGAACTGTGGTTTATATTGTTTAAAAAAACCAAGAGAAAAAATGAAAATAATAAAAAAAACATGACACCAGCTCACGTTAGAAATGTTTGAATGAGTGCCAGTCTTTACACATCTTTTTTATTCATTTTGTTTTCAAACACAATATGGTCCTCATAAGAAAAGTAGTCATTTGCAAGTTAGTTACGTTTCCCATGACAATAACTCAACAGTAATTTTCCAGTTGTGTCATTATTGCAGTACAGCATACTGTTAAGCTTCTATGTTCTGACTGGGCTGTGGCAGACGTGAGAGAACAATCAGCTTTAATATGTGCTTAGAAAAAAATTAATTTGTGGGGAAATCATCTGAAAGTAGAGGTGTATTTCAAGTTCACATTTCAAGTTATTGCCGATAAAGTTACTTTTCCTGGATTTATGAATACATTTTATTATTGAAAAATAAAATCCTTTCAAGTCATAATGATGGATTATTATAACACCACGAAGCAGGTAAAAATGCCCAATCAGCTGAATATAAGCCAAAGAGTAGAGCCCCTCATAAATATTAATAGTTCTTAAATATTTCTAACAGCATGAAATGAATTACCTACTATATTATGAACTTTGAATTATAAATAATTCTGCTCAGGTATAATTTATAACCCCCTCCCTCCCTGCACACATGCATCAAATTCTTGCATTATTGAAGCATCCTAATGTATGAAAAGTGCCTTATTTGATCTCTCCGTTGTGTATGTAAGTCTTAGTAAGTTGAGGAATAGTAATGGATAAATGGTAAAGACCCCCGGTGCTAAACCATTACATTGTAATGAAAGTGTTTATTTGCAAGAGTTGGAGGCATTTAATCTTCCAGTCAAGGTCTCTTTTTCGTGTTTTTCTGGTTGATATTCCTCTCAGTAGTGCAGTCTAATCAGAAAGCAAAGTGGTTTTCAGATGTAAAATACATTTCAAAGTGATGCTCTGTTATGATCTAGAAAAATCCAAGATATTAAGAATTAAAAGTTTAATACTCCTTATACACAACCCCCACACCCATCTCAAGATATGTAACCTGTAATCGTCACAAAGGCTTTAATACATTTAACAAATGTGTCAATTTAACAGCAAAGGAGAAAGATATACTGTACAAGCTTGATAAATGACAGCTACTGTTTTAATCTTAAGTGAAGCCGTTGCTATTGAAATGAAGGTGGAATATGATTTTTGAAGGAGAATCTTAAAAGATTTAAAGGAAAATAATTCCACCACAACACTGTGAAAAATCACATGCTAATTTCTAACACAGCAGAACACATCTTTTTCCTTTTCTGTTTGCGTTAAAAACAGAGGGCTGCTTATAGCAGGGACTGTGCCACCGAGATCCCAGTATTGATAAAGAATAATCAGAAACAAAATGAAAAGTTGCTGCTGCTTTCTTATGAGACGGAAATGCGACAATTATGTTGCGGATGTCTAACTCTCCAGGCGTGGGCACCATCGGACATTATTGGTATGGGCTGTGAGCATGTTTGGAATCAGCCAACAGGCACATTCTCTTATATACTGTAAGTGACATCTTCTTTTGATAGTGATTACATTACGTTTTGGGTAGCCATTCATTCATAGTGGATTAAACATGGTGTGATCACGTTTCTCTTCTCAATTTGTGCCATCAAGGCAGACTGTTAGGTTTGCAGCAATTAACATCTTGAAGGAGGAAAAGACATGCAAGGAGTGCAGTTATCACTAACTGCTTGGTTATAGTGTGAACGCTTGATGAACAGAAAGAAGAGTTATTATACTTCCACAACTGTGGCTAAAACTATGTATTCAAGAGTACATTTAGTTTCACAACCTACTGCAAGACAAAGATCATTTTGGATTTGGGATATTAATATTATCACTAGTAAGAAAATTATGTTAATAACAGCATGAATTATTTAGCAACATGAATTGTTTCTACTGCAACTGGTAAGAAAGATCAATAAATAGCTGGCTGCTTTCTCTCTGACAAAGCCCATTATGGGTCATAATATATCTGAGTAGCTCTAGAGCAAAAAAAAGCAATTTCCTGTCAATATCTCAAGGGATAGCACAACCAAAAGAAGTTGGGGATGAAAACAAAGGAGATTATATACTGTACTGGTCTGATCTTCAAATTCATGTTTTATATTAAACATCTGGTTTATTATCAGTTATGTTTAAGATCACTGTAGTGATTAGTATATTGAAACTGATATTCTGGCTTTTTTTCTAAGAAATGACCAGATGAGATCTTAGGATCAATTAATAACCAAAATGGCTAGGTGGACATAGCCTCCTCTAGTTTGAAACCTTTATTTTCATATTTAAAAGGGCATTACATTTATGTTCTCATCTACAATCACATTTTTTAAGGTTTGTCATTTTCACATGAAAGCACAAAGCAGCAAATCAGCCTGAGTTTTGTGATGGGATGTGAATATTAATCAATCAAATAGATCCTTTTATTTGATCATATTTATTTTCTGAGGTACTGTAGCAAAATACATTTGTAGAGGATCCATGGAGGACAAGGGTGGATTCCTTCCTGTTGGAATTTTGCATTGTCTGTATTCCTCTTTTTTCCAAATGCCTTAAAGGAGAATTAATTAATAAAAGCTTGTCCCATTGTCTATATCAGTATTATTTAATGTTTTAAATATTTGTAATTTATATATACACTCAGGACATCTTATTACACAGTCACATATTTTTTCTAGCTCCTGTTATACAAATGTAATCATGCACAACATTAGCTATTTTATGGATTTTGAACACGTGAATTAGGCTGTTTCCTACTTTTCTGTATTCAAGATGAAAAGGCTCAGTTACACACTAAAAAGTGTTAAACTTTAGACAACCAATGTGAACATCGGAATGGTTACAAATGAGAGGAGGCTAACAAGTCCACTCAGCCCATTTTGTAGTTAGTATTGATCTGAAGCTGATTCTTGAAGGAAACCAGGAAATTGGCTTCAACAACTCTGCTGGTTAGCTTCTTAAATACTCCCAGAGCTCCCTGACTAAATAAGTGCCTTATGTTCTGTGATGTGCTTGCATGTCCATATCATTTCCACTTCTGTCTTCCAGTTCAGGTTTCAGTAACAGCTCTGAAGAAATTACCAAAGGTTGATCTCATGAATGCCTTCAGGATTTTGAATACTTGTGTTAGGTCCCTTTGTAGTCTTCAAGCGTTCTGTTCTTTCAGTTTATCAGTATACAGCATTCCTGTAAGAATGTATCTGGATGCTCCTGGCTATTCAGATTCCAGAGCATTCTGTATATTTTTTTACATAGTGACTAAAATTAGACACAATACTTATTTTAAATGAGGTCTTATTAGGGCTGTGTACAATTTTAAAATAGCACATATTTTTTAAAACGTGGGTTTACCATTTGACCCTTTACATTTTATGCCATTTATAACTCAACACCCTAACATTTTGTTTGCCTTTATTTCGCTTCTTCACATTATCTAGAACGAGGATCTCAAGTCCTGTCCCTGGAGAGTCCCAATCCAGCTGGTTACCTAGGTGGCCTTTAAATCAACAATGTTTAATAACTTGGAACAATTTCACTGTTACCTCTAACATGCTACTTAAACAAAACCTACCTTTTCTAACTCTGTGTTGACAGTCACCTAGGATCCTGTTTCCATATTGGCAATTCTGTCATTTACTGTGAAAATCACAAACACAGGTATTACAGAAAAATGCAGCTTTCTTAAAACTAAAAGCTGTGTGGTGGCAGAAATGAGGAGCATCCTTTTTTAATGATTTCTTAAGATCCAAAGCTCCGTCTCCACAGTCCTGCATCTATATGTAAGCTCCGAGAACCTCAGGAGTGACTGTCAACAAAAGTGTCAGGATAAATCTCCAGTCAAATAACAGCTTAACTAATGACATCAGGCTCCCAGTCCAATTGACCGACAGTTCACTCCCAGAGGGACTGTTAAGCAGGTATGAGTGCCAGAGTGGACAGTCTGAACAGCACTCACCGGAGTCAAGTAGAGGCCATTGAATAGGTCTTGCAGGAAAGTAACCAAAGGTCAGGCTACCACAGTGACAGGCACAATAAAAAGTCTATTATACTGTGAATTCTAATTGTGTTTAATGTGAATTCCAGTAGTAAAACTGTAAGTGTGCCCTTACTGTAAATGATGTTGACTTGAAGCATTTTCTTTTTACTGCAGCAATATTTCTTGCAAAAGTAATACATTCTCATTATAACCTGAGTTTAAGAAGAATAATGTATGTAAATGAGAAGCATTCTTATTTAATCTTTCAGCTATTTAACAACAGTCCTGTTGTTAAACACACAATGCTAGCATGCAAAGATATGCAGTATGAAAAGTTATATTGAATTTGGCCTCATTTAAAGTTTGTTGATTGTGCTGTTGACAACAAAATTAACTGTGAGAAATCTGAATAAATGATGGGTGCTTTGGCAAGAAGCAGCAGTGATAATGTATTGCTCACAGAGCCTCAGAGCAGTGTTTACTCTTTAATCTGACAGGTGCTATATTCCAGACTCCATAAGCAAATATAAAACAAAAAAAAATACAGGAATTAAAGGTATTATATGGGAAAACCCTATGAAAAATTATCTTATGGTTGCAGTATATTTTATTTGCCTGTACTTTGCAAAATATATCTGTCTGTTTGCACGCTGTTGAAGTCTCATATCTTATATATGTGTGTGACAAATGTTCTATAAAATATCTGTGTTACCTACAGGTGTTGTGTGTTAGCTGGGTATTATAAATATCTTTTCAACACTTCTTTTCATGTTTTATGCTAGAAGAATAGGGTATCCTATCCAGTAAATCTTAAACAGTAAGTCATTTTTATCTATAATATTTCATACTGGGTTACAGAACAAAAGTATAATAAATATTAATGTTTAAAATATAAGTATTGCAAAGTACCTGTTGTCATCAATCAAATTGAATTCATTCATCAATTCATTCAATTGGTCCAAGATATTTTTTCATGCATATTATATGTTTGTGAAATCCCATTGAGCGGAAGGACAATATAGCATAAATTCACAATTCACTAGCAATTACCTGCTGGTCTGTTTCTGCTTTGACAAGTTTTCCTTGGTTTTATTTTTTAAATGTGAGGACAGAACATACTGTAAATGTGCTCATCTGTTTTCAACCTACTGACACAGAATTGCTTAAAAGGGTATTAATAATACGAAATATTTACAGTTTGGCAAAGAAATATTTATGTCTGGCAAAGAAAAACAAAACTATTTATAAATATATAGGAATTGAACCAGGTGTCATAGCTCTGTAAGGGAACAATGCAAACCACTGTGCTAGCATGTCTCCCTCCTAAAGGCTTATCCTGGGCGACAAAGTTCATTCCTCTACGTGTGTAAAACCATCTCAGCCATTAAACCTACCAATTTGGACACATTTTAGTGCATGCTTTATAAAAACCTATCCCTACAAAGGCAGGTGAAATCAAAGAAAACTAACGTATACAGAAAATACCTCCCTTCCTTTATATAAGGAAGTTTAATTAAATTAAATGCTGCTGGTTTTGAAATAACATTGTGTAACGAAAACATGATCTAGAAAACGGGGTAATAAAAAAAGAAAAGCATGATGAAAATGTCACTTTTGCAAACAGTGGAATTTACAGAGGGAAAGGCTTGGAATTAGGGAAAAAAACACACTTTGTTCCATGGCCTGGGATTCTGGAAGTGCCACTACAGTTGTACGTGCAATGTGCTGTATTTGCCATTTCCCCATACTGTGAAAGGGGCAGCCTCTATAGTAAACAGCTGGCACACTTCAGTTTGTCGTCTCAAAGCAAAACCCGAAAAGGGCAGTATTCCTTGCTGAACGTGAATGGTTAAGAAGGACACTGTTTCTTTTCAGAGTCAAAGTTTATTTACTTTTAGTAAGCAAACAACATTTTCTCTGACTCATCAAGATGTTGCTCATTTATTTTCTGGGTAGTTTGAGTAAAAACATAAGTTGCAATAACGTACTGTATACTGTATATACAATTACTTTATCAACTCTTATCTATACTATGTGCTACACTCATCCCTCTGTTACTGGTACAGCAGTGTGATATTAAATTAACTCCTTTATATGCATCATATATTATAATTGCTTTTGGCATTAATAACATGTTAACTTTAAGTGGTGTGGCAATTTATCAGGCTTGACATCCGATCTCAAAAATGACAAGGTCCCTACAGGGTATTTCATTCTGTGAAAAGATTAAACAGTACCCTGAAGTAATTCCCTGTGAAAATTCACTCCTTTCAGTCACTGCAGTCAGGTAATTTGAGGCTGGTGAAGTAATTGTATTAGAAAATGGATCAGTTTTTTTCTTCTGTTTTATTTTAAACAGTCAGCACTTTTACCTGTAAGGCTATGACTGTCAATGAAAGTTTGCCTTGCAATCACATAGACTGATTAGCTGCTGGGATAAGCACTTCATCAGACTTGAAATACTGTGCTATGCATGAGCAAGTGAAACATTTTAATTTCAGCATTAATTTGGACTTAATTAAAAATGATCAGCTGTGACAAGATTTTCAACCTGGTTGAATACACTTGTATTATATGAGATGGTGATTGTTCTTTCATGTACTTAATGAATTCCTATACCTGCCCACTAGGGCAATATGCTGAATGAACTGAAGAGTGTTATGGATGTGGTCACAGATTTAAAAATGCAGTCACTTACTTAAGCAATAAATAAGAAACATTTTATACAAGAAATTGTCCCCCTGACACCAAAGCAAAGCCCCGTGAGTCAGAATTGAATTACACTCAAGGTCAAATTCATGGCTCTGTATTTATGTACATAAACTAAAAGTAATTGCTTAATTTATCTATCTTAATTCATAGTTCAATAATAACATAAAAGGGACATTTATAGAGAATGTACTGCAACTGGTCATCATATAATTCTTAATATATAAAAGATAAATACATAAGTCATTAGGTGAAGATTAACACACTGATGAATTATAGACTTTTGGCAAGGAAATATCAGTTCCGCCATTTAAAATGTGCTGCATCAGTCAGATAGCTGAACATTAGACTGGTGCCGTTGGAAAAACTGAAAAACCTAACAGGGAAATAAATTAAATGTTGTTTTGAAATAATTCCAGGAAGTACGTATACTGTAGTACCATATTTACAATAGGTTGCTACTGTATATACTGTACATATTATAACACTGACAACAGATAATGCAAAGAAACATAACTCATTTGCATATGCCTATTTAGGTGGCTTGCAAAGGTGGCTTTTCTGACCTAAATATTTTTAAACAAAGATTTAATGGTAGTTATTCACTAAAAGTGAATAAACATAACTTTTTTTTCCGTGTTTGGCATCTCGGACCTTTAATCTTCATAAGTCAAATGAGTAAACCAAGCCACACATCCCAAATGCATTCGTAGACTTTCTTTTATTTTAATTCTTTACAACGAGAGGTCAGAATGGAACAATTATTTAAAAAAAAACAAAACAAACGGAAATTGTAAATACAAACCTAATAAATGCTGAGCTAGAAGAGAATAGGTATGAAAAAGACTATTGAAAAGTCTATTTCATTAAAAACTATTTGAATCAGTTCCAGACATTTTCTGTGATTCTGCAACTCCAAGAAATGAAAGCAGATGGGCAAGAAAATTAAATATATTACTTTGTTTCAATTTGTTTTTAACATTTGATATAAAAAAGATAAATCCCCATTATTAATAATACAGTCTTTGCATTAATAGGTATGACAACATTCTGATTTACACATCCACAAACAATTGAAACATATTTTGATTTTTTAAAGAATATAATCTTGTTAAATTCCTGTAATCTGTAGGACAACTATGATAGTTTCATCTAATAATTTTTCCCAAAATTAATAATTTAGTGATTAACGATAAAGAACAAATCATGGTCTTCAATCCTTTAAATGTTTGCATTTGATAGGATTACTTTTATTCATAATTAGAATGGTATAGGATTTATATATTTTCTGGGCAGGAATTAAAAAAATAGAAACAAAGATCAAGATGTTATTTTTAAGAATAATTTATTAGAATTCAATAGATAAGCTTCAGTATAAGCAGGCAGAAATACTTGTTAAATTCCAGTATGTACACCTAAACCTCACATCGATTTGGTGTCGAGTTTTCATCATTCAGCTTCAGCCCTCTTGGAGGCTGGCATTTGATATACGGTAATGGGTTCCTTCACACGTTGCTGTGTGTATTAAATCAAGCACTGGAAAATGAAACAGAAAGCCCAGAACAATCTCTGAAAATGGGGGTGAGTCTGGACAGAAGGGAGAGAAAAGAGGCTTTTCCTGTTCATGGTATTGTTTACAGAACCCTTCTCAGCTCATAAAAATTAGATTGTTATTTCTCGTAATAAAATAGGGTAATTCTGCTAGTGCTAGAAGACAGTAGGGTCTCAACCTCTGCAAATTTAAAATGAGTGAATTTGCTTATTTGTGATTTGGTGTGGTCAAGGGTGTCTTGGGTGGACAAAGAGAGGAATAGGATGAAAACTGTTAAGCACAACTTTCAAATTAGCGGCGCTATCAGGCTAGGACTGTGACACAGATCTAGCTAGTAAATTTAGCCTCTCCCTGCCCCCTGCCCAAGTGCCATCTACCCAGCCTCTGCATCTCAGTGTGGTCTTGTTTCTGTATTGTAATGAATGCTCCAGGTTCTGTGTCAGAGGTGTGGGGAAAGACATGCAGAGGAGAGATTCATGTTTTTTTTTCTTTTAGCTGATTACTAGCAGGTTTGTGATTACTGTTGTACATTTTAGCTGATAAAAGAGATTTTCATAAACTTAAAGTCAATGCATTAGTACTTTAATTATCATATAAGGGTGGGAAAATTACTGTATGTCTTTTAACTATACTGCTATGTACTGTAGTACATTATGTGAAGGTATTGGGGTAACTTTGTAACTTTGGTTTTTCACAGAGGTTATCTGCATCAGACCCTCACAAATGTCAAGAACCTACTTTAATTCTTCTAAAGTAATTCTGATTATTTTAATTTGTGCATATTAAATGATGTATTTTTCTCCTTTTTGTCACATTTATCAAGAACAAACTTTGTATTTAGCTCGTATGACCAGTAAATCTAAATAGATAAATTATTTACATTTTGCTAACAAGTCTTTAGAACATATTCTAAAAGTTTTAAACCCAGATCTTTATAATATAAAATAAAATATATATATAATATAAAATTATCATTTCAAATTAAAGCTCCACTTACATATATCTTTATAGAGGAAATGATATTATAGATCTTTGACAGACAAATATGAACCTACTTATCTTGAATTATTCTGTATCTTAGCGTGCTATAAATATTATTTTGAGTTGCATCGTTGTGTCTACCTATACATCTGTCTTTCAAGGTTTGTGTTAATTTAATCTATAAATAAACTGTGTACATTCAAACAGACATTCAACTAAAAAACAGAGTAAAAAAAGCATGAAAATCAAAGTCCAATGTCTGCTTTGCAGAATACATTTTTTTTTGCTGGCAATATTCGGGAGGGGGGTTATGTGCAGAATGAGATCCAGCTTGTTGAGCAAGTTGATATTAAAATGCTTCACTCTAGAGGGCAGCTCGCTGACCTATAATAAGAAATGAATTGGTTAGCCATTCGAAGGTGCAAGCCAATAGAACAGACAGTCACAGACCTAAGCTGAATTACTCAAGGGTATAATCAAAGGGTAAAGAATTAATTTAAGCTATGATTAGTATTTCCCAGCTGGGGCTCAAAACTATCAACTCTCAGACTGTGGTCTGGTCAAAGACAGTATTTCCCAACAGGGGAATACTCACCCTTCACTAAACTGCAGCCGAATTCAGTCAGTAATGCTCAGGACACTAACAACTAACAACCACGCTTGGCCATGACTACATCAAGGATTACATTAACAACATCTGGTGGCAGTTCATTCTCAAAGGCCCTCAAAAGAGATGTTGGTTGAACCCTAAAATTTACAAATGGCCTGTTTGAGCCATATGTTAGCCATTGGTCAATATGCAAAACCTCCCCTTCTAAGAAACGTTGTTAAATTGGTGACTCCCAAGCTCTGTTTACTTCATTTTACACTTTTTGTTTAACCTTGCCTTACACGACACTGTCAAATCAAAAAGTGAAAGGGGAGTTCTGCGGCGGTTAGACTTTTGTGTGTGAAAATGGCTCAGAATTGGCCAGAGTATAATTGAGTTAGTTTTAACTGCAGCGCTGACCACCATGGCTTGCCTGCGACCTGATAACTTAAAGTGCCGTCAGTGAGAGATGTACGAGTATCTCAGCCAGGGCTAAGTCTGCGGTAAGAGACTGTGTAGCTCTCAGAGAGACCTTTCTCACACATTATAGCAAGGAACAGAATAGATGGTAATACCTGGGAACTGAAACACTAAGGGAGTAGTAGACCTTGTTTGCTAATGACCGTAAGTTTAATGAAATTGTCTGAACATGGCATAGTCAAGTTGGAGGTTTTCCCGAAATAACGGTCCAGAATGATCCAGGGGTATTGGAGTTTGAACCAATTACAGGGGTAAAACGAGGAGTTAAATCTGATAATGAAACTTTTTTTAAATAAACTCTACAATAAGCTTAGAAGCATAATCATCGCACTGGCCTTCTCCAGTGCAATGCCGGTGGTAAAGCAAGAGTGTGTAATGGAAGAAGGAGAAGATTAAGGGGTTTAGACAATGAGTGATATCTCTGTCCCAGGTGATTGAAGAGGTAGTTTAGATTTTCTTTTGAAAGGAGAATCCAATTCACAAGAGACGTGATTCAGTGAGCAGGTGTATCACAGAAAAGGAGTATGCAAATAAGAGCTTCAGGAGACAGGTGGTAAGTTCTGGATTATGCAATAAAGAAAACACATAAAAATACTAATACTGAATACACTAATACAGTATATGTGCCTATGAAACCAAGAAAAGTCTCACTAATAGTATGTTATTTCATTTGCAGATATTGGAATATTTAAAAAACAACAACTCCAATATAATTGTTTTAGAACACCAGAAAGAGAATTCTACAAGCCTGTGGCAATGAGATTGGTGCCCTACTGCACAGAGCAAGACACATAAGGAACGGTCACTTCACCACACTTTTGGAGATGAAAACAAGAGGAGTTGAAATAACACATTAGACATCTGTTTATTGTCTTTTCCCAGTACAATAGAGAACCATTTTTTTATTGTGGATTTTATTTCTGATCTTCAGTGTCACTTCATTCCAACACAGAAAAACGTGCACATTGCTCCATAAATAATTTTAAACACCAACACTTGGAAAAAGTTCAATATTTGAATCAATATGCTGTTTTGAAAAAAAAAAACTGTAAACCTTTTCAGAAATTAAAGCACTCATGTTCAATGAAAAGGGAAGGTTCACTTGTAAAAATATTTTCACTATAAACTCTTTGCATTCTTAATAATATACTAGAATCATTAAAACATAACAAAGGCTATTGGTTCCACTCCTAATTTGTTACCGTTTTAATTACAAATGTACTAGATGTATAAGGTAGATAATAATAACCTGTGTTCTTTGGCTAATGCAGCATGAGCAGGCACTTAAAAACCAGAGGATTCCCATGACATGAGTGACATGATTGGCATGTTAGGCAAGCAACCAGAAATGAGAGACTGCATGTTCTGCAATTCCTGAAACTGAAACCTGGCACCGGACCTCCACTGTTATCAAGTTAAGATTGCAAGGCACCATCCATGGCCAAATAGCCAACCTGAACTCAAGACTCCTGTAGATACTGCAGTTTAAGGATGCTAGGGGCAAAGAACTGCAACTTTGACAGCATGATTTCCACTCTTCTATTTTACTGACAGGCAGATGCCCCACTTAGACTACATGTGTAAGATTGCTCAGGTGTAAAATTCCCATTCATTTTCAATTTTCCATTTTATTGATTTTTGGCAAAGATTAAAAAGTCAGTCTCAGCAGAAAGCATCTAAGCGCCAGTGATCTTACAGAACCACTCTTACTAAAAGAAGACAGGGGTGGACAGGCTTAGGCCTGTTTGAAAAATGAATTCATGCAAACAAATACAGAAATTGCATTACTTTCACAGTGGTGGAAGGTTGGAAGGCTAATCTGAAGTAATATCTTTGATGGTCATAAAAAGCTGTTCTGCATTTGGAATTCACTGCATGTTTCCTACAGCGGGTGGTGAAAACTGCCCAGTCCATCAATGGGGTTACCCTCCCATCTATCCAGGACATTTATGACAGACGGTGCTTGAGGAAAGCTCTAAGCATCATCAAAGACCCCACACACCCCAGCAACAGACTTTATGATCTGCTACCATCTGGAAAACGGTACCGGAGCATTCGGGCCTGGACTACCAGACTCAGAGACAGTTTTTACCCCCGCACTATCAAACTGTTAAACTCCCAGCCTCTCTCACTCTCACTCTCACCTTACCTCTCACCTATGATCTGAACCTCACAGTGCCTTCTTTCTTTCTTTCTTTCTTACCAAAAACCCAAACACACATTGAAAATCTACCTCTACCATACATGTCAAAAGCTCACTGATAATTTCTATCCCTTTATTTTATTCTGTTGATGCATATTTTTGCACATAACCTGTTACCTTTTTGTTGTTTTGCACATTGCCTGTTGTTGTTTTTTTGCACATTGCCTGTTGTTGTTTTTTGCACACTGCCTGTTGTCTCTGTCTTTCTTTTGCTACACAATTGTATTGTTGTTGTTGTTTTTTTCTCTTTGTACTACTTATGTCCGAGAGCTAGCTAAATAGCATTTCATTATACCATATACCATGTATATGAGTGTAATGACAATAAATTTAAACTTGGATACTGTACTGTATGTGTTACAATTTTTATTGGATTCACTTATCTAAGAGAAAAGTAATTCTCTGCCTAAATGTATTTTTTAAGTGCCATTTTATTTTCAAAGTTGTAATACAGATTTTGTTTCGGGTACACGGGAAATATAGAACACATAGAACACGAACCGTGAAGCTATTTCCTGATTTCCCCTCATTGACTGAAAAAGAAAACCACATCTTATACCGAAACATTATGAGTAGAGCAAATTGAACAGAGTCTCCTTTGTGAGCACTTCAAAATGCCAAGAATTGCAGAAATTACACCATTGTGTGAAGATCACAGCTCTTTAATAGTGTAGAAATCTACTGTGATGTAGGCTTTTATACTGTTTGTGTCTAAGATATTGATTTCTCATTTGGAAACAAACAAAAAATTAGCTGAAATAACATGCGCTACAATGTCATGTAAATCAATAAAGTAGAACAATCTGCAATCTCTGCTTTTAAGCAAAAGTACACCCTTTACAAAAATCTATTGCACTTTGAGCGGTGCGGCACATTACTATGAATAAAAGTGACTTGAGAGAAAAGCAAAGGAACAGTTCCTTGGAAAGGTTGATAGTGTTAACCTTGATGCTGTGCCATTGAAAACACCATTAACGTATGATGGTAGATATTATTATCTGCCACTGCTTTGCACTTGCAATGCTGAGAAGCTTGAGGGAGGGGAAGCATCACAATGACTACAGTGTGAGACCAGGACATTAATAAATGTGAGAAATGTTATGTGTTAGTATTGTTTACGCACTTTTGAAGCTCCTGCGAGGTGCAGCAATGTTATCTTACTAGGGTTACACACAGTGATATTGGACTTACTACAAAGGAAGGGATGTGTTTAGAAGAAGGAAAAAAAAATATGGCCATGTCAAGTTAACTGTGTGCCTTGTATTATTACTCGGGCCATGATTAAGGGATAACATACAATATGAAATATCCAATATCCAAGGAGCAATATTTTGGCATCAGTGTTTCCTTTGGAGAATATTGCATATGGTTTACCTGTTAAAGACAGTAATGAGTTAATGCAGAATCATATAGGGAGAAACAACAGGAGCCTGCGGAGATGCCAGTCCCAGCACAGCTGTAGCCTGTCAAGCTATGCTTTCTGCTTAATACGATACATTGGCTTGTTCTGCCAGGTTCATGTCAAACTCTGAGTGCTTGGCATTTTAAAAAGTTAACTTGATTTGGTTAAAGTCACCTAGAGCGCATTTTACTGTAGGTATCCAGCTCATGAATAATATTACAAATGGTTTCAGACTCTCAGCTTTAAATTCAATCTTTGGCTCCTTCTGATTTCTTCCTTGAAAAAACGATGGTGCTACATGTCATATGAGAAGCAAGGAATTGCAAAGCACACTTTGTTTCACACAGCTAGTTGTAAAATAAAATACCGTCCTCTACGGTTAATTTGTTTTTGTAAAGAACATCATCTTGCAAAAAAAGCTCCCAAATTGGTAACCTATAGTATCTCACTCAACATCATGCAGTAAAAGAAAAAAAATCAATATACAGTATTCAGTAAGTGAAAAGTTAAATTTTCTTGTCAGTGTTTTCCCCACTATGGTGCTGGTTCTGAATGGTCTTTACTGAACTGCTGTTCCACATGCATTATTATGTGTTGAACTTCGTACTCTAATGTCAGAATATAATCTGTTTCGATTGCCCCTCTTTTCTCTTTCATATTTCAAGGTTGATTGACCGTAGTCTCTGTGGACCAACACAAACCATTAACCATGTCAAAGTCCCTGACCTATTGACCTAAGCATGATAATGAGTCCTTTCAAGACATCTGCAATCCATATCTCTGATATTTGTGACAGTTAGGAGTCTGGATCTTTTGACAGAGGTCAATTTAAGAATTTTTCCTCTAAAGTAACCATGAAAGAATTTGAGAAAAGTAAGGTTTCTAGTAGTCAAATCACTTGAATAATATCAATCGTAACCATTATGAAGTTTTGTAGTACTGCTGTGGATTTTCTGAAATGCAAGGTGACATTAATTAAACGAGCTGTACATTTATTGAACTTTGCACCAGTGATTAAGGTTTACAGGCAAGTGATCATGGAGCAAACATGTTTGTTAAATTTCATATTATTAACTTCTTACATGGGGATTAAACCCATGAAATGCGACTTCATTAATTGTTGCAAGTGAAAAATGACTCAAACTCTGCTGGAAACACTTGAGTGATAGAAAATTGGATCTAATAAAGATTAAATGACAGCTCTCATTTAGAATCCAAACTTTAAATCTGACTATCCCAATACTAATCAATTTTGATAGATTTTTACAGAGACAATTTCAATTTTTAATTTACTAATATATTAATATTATAAGAAATCCCCTTAAACTGAGTTTCTAACATTTCATTCCCCTCACCACATGAAATGCCATCTTGACAGATTCATTAATAAGCCTGCAACCAGTGAATATGAATTTCATTTGACAATACTGAATGCCCAGAACAAATTGCTTTATATTTCTTGTATGCAGTTATGGGTTTAGTTATAAATGAATTAACATTCCACCAAAAGTTATTTTCATATTGCTATTAAGTGGTGTAATCGATTAATAGCAATATGATAGCTTTAATATAAAGCTGTGCCTTATTTCCCCAAGTGATCCTCCATTTTATTCACTGCCGAACCATATTTTGTAATAATTATCTGTAGTTTATGAATAATTTGTCAATTTCAGCAGTTTAATCTGGAAAAAAGTAATATTTTCAGGTTAACAAATAACTGAAGCAAGATTAACTGGTGGGTGCCTGAGTGATGCAGTGGTTAACTTTGCTGTATGCAGCCCTGGGGCCTGGGTTCAACTCTGGACCTGGGGCTACCTGCATGGAGTTTGCATATTCTCCCCTTGTTCAAGTGAGTTTTCTCCAGCTGCTCCAGTTTCCTCTCACAGGCATACTGTAGGTTAATTGACTTCTGGGAACACTGGCTCTGGTGGGAGTGTGTGCATGTTTACGTCTGTGTGTTCCCTGCAAAGGACTGTCCTCCTATCCAGGGTGTATCCAGCCTTCCATCCATCACTTGCCAGTATAATCTCTGGCTCCCCTGTGACCCAGTACTGGATGAAGTGGATAGACGAATTTGGTCTATAATCACTTGGTTCATTTTCATCAGCTTACTTTAAGGATGTTCACAGGGTATTGGCAATGGGTACAAAGTGATGGACAAGGACAGTTTGGAGAATTTGAAGAGTGAAGGAACAAACCAAGTTGCTATAGATAATGAAAAAAACCTTAAGTAAAGATGACAGTGGTGGTTTACAGAGGTTGGATCTCACCGTGTCATGTAAGAAGGGAAAACTTAGATCAGGCCATAAGGCCTCATCAGTCTTTGGGATGTAAACCATTGTGAAGGTGGGGAGAGAAGAAAAGAAACACAACCAGACCTCCCCCTGAAGTTGGACTGGATCTTCTTTTTTAATCTCTGCCAGACGCTACGAAACCCAGTCAGGTACAAGTTCCAACACTTTGTCATGCTGTGGTTCTCAATAACTAACATTGGACCAAAGGTGGGAGCATACGCCAAGCTGTCAAGTGGAGCCAGCTAACAGGCAGAGCTTTGCAACAACTACAGAGCTCTGTACGAAGACGTGAGGGAGGAATTGATCACTGGAGACATGTAGTGAGTTACCAGGGAAATGTGGGAAATGATGCAACTCAAGGACCTAGATAACAAGTTGGACCTCAACTGGTTAGGAGTCCACAAGAGAATCACAAGAAGAAAGGTGCTCTATCAACATTTGTTAACCAGAAACCCACACTGCAGCTGGAGACTCTCACTTAGCAGAGGAGACACGGCCAAGACATTGCGGGGAAGACTGGATATCATAATCCAGCTTCTGGGAGTAAACACAGTGCTTGCCATCTAGAGCATTATGACGAGGTGGCACTAACTGCCGTGGACAAAAGGACATACAGTAGTATCTGCTACTGGTGTCTATTACACATTTGTAATGAGATGGAGATTCTCATCAATAAAAGAGTGATGGAAAGGATTACAGACTTGCACAAAAGCTAAAGACTGAAGACAGTAAACCATCCTATTCTCATCACCTCCTGGTGAACAATGGGACACTCTCATCTTAAGAGACAAACAAGATGAAAATGGACACACCAAGGGATACACAGGTCTTTTGTACACCTCTAATGGCCAAAAGTAACTATAGTCTATTGACTTGTAGATGATTCCATGAAGTGACGTACTGCATGCATTTAACTTTGTACAGTATATACTATTGAGTTAGAATAAAGTAGCACGGCACCATTACAGAAAATGTTAGTTTTTTTATCCATATTATTTGCTAATATTTCCACCAGAAAAGGTCCAGTGTATTTTTTGTACATCTAATAAGGCAATACCACAAATCATTGCTAGCTAAAAAAATGCTTTTGTACAGATGTGGAATTCAAGATGATTCCCAGAAAGAAAAATAAGAACACAAGGAAACAAGTAATGTTGAAAACAAACAAAAAAACATCTGGTTCATCTAGCTTGTGTGGAAATGTAGTAGGCAAATGTCATCCAGCTGTTTCTTGAAGGATTCACACGTTTTGTTATATGCTCCAACATTCTGTGAGCATTTTATTTATTCCCCTTTGTATATTATATACAAGGTATGTAAAATATATGTTCCTAGTTCCTGGCTGAATCACTTTGCATTTAACAGTGTTTCACAAGGAATTGCAACACCCAAAAATTAACTGCATTTGGGAATTTTATTGAATGCTAGGTATGGGAATATGTGGTTTCACTGACTTGGATGAGGGCAAGTCCCCTTACTGTAGTACGAGAAAGCTAGGAAGCCCAAAAGAACCAAACAAACCCAAAACCCAAATGCAGATTTTAGAAAAAAAGGAAGAAAAATTAATGCAACTGCAGTACACTTGGTCCACTCTGAGGAGACAGGTGACTGTAGTTTATGTTAAGCATTGTAAATGAGTTGTTTTTCTTTTATGTTTTGCTGATTTCTTCACATCATCCTAACCTCCAATCTCATAAAAATAATGCACTTCTTACTCTGAAAGAAACTATGGAGAGAATAGAATAATTTGGAGTTATTTCCCAACAACTTCACACATGATGCGGTAAAACTGAGAAGTTAAGTCACTGATCAATCAAATAAAGTGTGCCATTGATCAGGCTAATAGAAAATTAACTGTCCAGGATGTGATCTCTGACAAAATATGTGGGATTACAGGCAAGTCATATATTGTAACATCGCTAGAACAGGATTTGTCATGCAAGATTTGCAGTGGAATTCCAAGAACTAGTATAATTGTCTTCATGCTCTGGTCAGGTTCTGGATAAATTGTGTTCAATTGGTGAGAATGCTGGGTGCCTTCTTTGTAATAGTGAGTCTTGTTAGCAATATGGGTCTTTATAGAGGTTTCAAGGCAGTTTATTATGTTTTAAATGTAAGATCAACATCTATCATGGTGATCTTATATGATAGATCACCATCAGATGGTGATGGTGATAGATCTATCACTATTTATCATCTATCATGTCATGCCACCTGCAAAAGTTCTCAGATGACTCTGCAATTGTGGGATGTATCAAGGGTGAGCAGGAGGAGTACAGAGGACTGGTCAGCAGCTTTGTGGAGTGGTGTGGGGTGAACCACTTGGAACTGAATGTTACAAAGACAAAGGAACTGGTGGTAGATTTCAGGAGGAAAAAGGTCAAACCTACTCCTGTCTACATCCATGGGAGTGGCGTGGAGATGGTGGACTCGTACAAGTACCTGGGAGTGCACATCGACGATAGACTGGAATGGTCTAAGAACATCGAGGCCATCTATAAGAACGGACAGAGACGACTTTACTTCTTGAGGAGGCTCAGGTCCTTCAATGTGTTTAGTAAGATGCTACACATGTTTTATCAGTCGGTGGTAGCAAGTGCCATTTTCTACGCAGTGGTGTGCTGGGGCTCTACGATTAGAGCAGTAGATTCCAAAAGGCTGAACAAGCTCATCAGGAGAGCAAGCTCTGTCATTGGGTCTGACCTGGACCCCTTGGAGGTAGTGACTGAGAGGAGAATGGTGTCCAAACTAGAGGCCATCATGGACTACTTCTCCCATCCCCTCTATGACAGGCTTGCAGGAATGAAGAGCACGTTCAGCAATAGACTGATTCATCCACGGTGCGACAGGGAGCGCTACAGGAGGTCATTCTTGCCGTCTGCCATAAGACTGTACAACGCATCCACCTTGCGTCTTGGCAGAGGCAACATCGACAGTGAGCTGTTTCTGGACTAAACGCATATACACATCTACTGCTACATCTGTTCTCTTTCTTTTTCTTTTTCTTTTTCCCGTTTACAACCACTTTTGTGCAATATATGCCAGGGACCTGTACAATACATTTATATTTATATTTATATTTATATCTATGGTTACATCTATATTTATATTCATACGTGTGATACGATTTTCTGTGTACTGTTCTGTTCTAGTTTGCTCTTGTGTGTCCGGACTGTGAGTAACTCTTGTATTGTATGGGAACTTCATCTCTTGTATTGTATTGTATGTATTGTACTATTATTATATAATTCGTTACACTGTGGCTGTGTTATGTGTGTTAAGCTGCTGTTGCACTGCAATTTCCCTCACAGGATCAATAAAGTATCTATCTATCAGAAAGGCATATAACAAATAAAAAATGTACATTTAAATACAGAGGATGTATACAATCATTTGTTTAATCAGACCTACAGTAACACTTGAGTGTTTCTTAAATTTAAACAGTGTGTTACAACATACAGTTATGGTCAGGGAATACTGTGTGAGGTCATATGGTTTTCTTGAATCTTCTGTGAACACTTTGGTGGTAAAGAAATAACCAGGCATTATCTTGTAAAACAAAGGCTCATTGGAGAAATAAACCTAGAAAATAATTCTTATAGTATTAGAAACTAACAGTATGTTTTGTTTCTATGGTATGTTAATTTTAGCGAATCAAAAATCTCTCAAAGCAAACTACAGTAAACTATTTTAAAAAGTTGCTCTCTATTTAGTATGGCTGATGTTCATTGGTCCACACAAGAAGGGAGGATTTTTAGGTAACATGGCCAGTAATATCAAGCAACAACTGCAAGACATTTTTCTTGGTCCTGTCCCAGTGAAAACCTCCTCTTGTTCTTGTTGAAGGTCTGGCTGGATCACTCTCAAACACATTGAAATTAGTTATATTCCCTGTGTTGCTCACGTACTGGAAATACATCTGCAGGAAGGAGAGATGCTCAAATGTCTGTAAGGTTTCAGAGGTAATAAGCAAATGGAACATCTGGAATTTTGTCCTGAGGGATGTTGTGTGTGCATTCCTAGCATGTATCCTTTGCATATGTTAGAGCACTTCTCTTGCAAACCAGATACACATTTTCTTTCTCTCTTTCATATATTTTGAGCTGTCACTTGTCATACTGTACCTCATACAATGTTCTTGATAGGATTATTAGTTCTAATATTTACATGTACTCTTTTGCTTTTTATGCATCATTTTGTTTTGTCTGTTTTGGATGTAAGGCAGTCTGTTGAGATTTTTGCAGTGCTTAACTGCCTTTTACAAATAATTTCTTCCACTGCAATCACTGAACTGATTCAACAATTACTCCATACAGTAGACATATTAACTATAGAAATTGTAATGTTTATGTTCTCACCATTACTGAAAAAAAAACACCAAGGTCCTTCTACAAAAATCTACTTGATGTCATGATCTCTGACTCAAAAATCACTTCATTGCTCATTTTGGTCCATCTGAAGTTTCTGTATGGTGATTTGGATTGGAATTAGTTTTCCTTTCTGTTCCTCATGTTTGCTACAGTATGTGTATAATCTGATGATGTATCTGCCTCATTCCCACTGACTTGTATCCACCAGTTTTAGCACAACTGTGATCACATGAGGCAAGGGTAAAATATGTGATGTCATTGACCTCTTCCCCCAGCAAATATAGTCTATAGCTGTGGTTTTTTGTGTGCAAACTTTGTGAATGAGTAATAGGCTAAATTGCTTTAAAACTCCATGCCACATCACACATACATCCTATATATAACAATAACTCTATCCCAATTCTCAGTCTTTGTTTTTATCAATTCTTCATGATCAACAAACATGCAGAGAATAAATAGAGTTTACTACTATATGTCCAGAATATTGAATTATTGAATGGTAGCCCGGTAGTGCATATACTTGCACACTGATCTAAAACAGTAATAAAAATAATTAAATAAATATTTTGAAAATGCATTGTTATTATTATTTGTTATTATGATTACTTTTCTACACAGTTTTATTCCATTTCAATTTTTAATTTTCCAATTACAAGCAAACAAAAAATGAAAACAATAAATAAAACAGTTTGAGTCTATAATTTTGATTTTTTTTCAGTTCAGGGAAATTTAGTTCTAAATAAAAGTTTGACTGATAAAGTGTCACAAAGATCATTTTGAACAAAAAATAAAATAGAAGTTCCAAAGAAATTTTATCCTTCTGCTAGTTCTGGCTCAGAAGAGATCGAGTAAGAAATGTGTTGGATGAATTTATCTGCTGGTGCCAGGAGTCTAGCTTTCAGTTTTTCTAAGTTGATTGTACTTTTGATTTCTCAGATGGGCTTTGGATTAAACTAGCATGCTGTCTATAGTTCCCATTGATTCAGCAACATGTGATCTTTCAGGGTCTTTTGGCTGCTGAAGATTCTGGCAATATTTTTGTAGTTTGTTACTGTATGTCTTCAAGTGTTAGAAAAATTGAGTTAATCATTATTATATCTGATGTGAAAAAAGGTGAACATTGAGAAATTACTCATGTCCACTGTAAAACGTGTCAGGAGGGTACTGTATGTTTAGTGGATTTACTGTATGTCTTGGATCTCTCTTGTTAAGAAAGGGGGGAATCATTAATTTTGAGTGCTTGTACATTTTGTCCAAATGCCTGGGTCCCACTACGAAGAAGCTCAGGTTGGGCTGAAGATGTGCAGTCCAGCACAAACGAACTGCAAATAAATATTCTTGACAGGCCATCTCAATTGCCAGACCTCAATCCAGTCAAATATGTGTGGTTTGAACTTGAGAAAGAAGTTCACAAACAGGAGCAAAAGGGTCTGAAGTATTTACGGTGAAGTTACCTGGAAGAATGGTCAAAAATCTCCCTTTTGAAGTCCCAGAAACTCATAGGACACTACAGGAGGCATCTTATCAGTGCAACACATGCCAGAGGAGGATTTACATAATACTAACACAGTGAATAAACATGACCCTTGAGCTTTCTGGACTTAAAGTATGGCAAATATGTCTGCACTGTGTAATTCTATTAGGATTACAGTATGACAATAAGGCATCTCAAGGACTTACAGCAATGGCACCTGGAGAAATGACATGGGACACTACAGGAGGCACTGTGACAGTGTAATCCCTGCAAGGAGTGGATTTACATAATGCTAAACACAGGGGTGTGAATAAACGTGAATTTCTGGACTTTACATACACTATGACAGATATGTCTTTGCTCTGTGCTATGCTATCAACATTTTTTAATCATCTCTTTTAAAATTTGAACAATCTCTAAATCTTTACAGTATACAATATCTATAAAAACATCAACAGTATGGAACTATAAAACATAACAGTATTTACAGTATATATAAACATCAATATATGATGTTTTATTACTATTTTAACAAGTGTATGACTAAATCTTCAGTTGTGTGCGAGCTGTTAGTATTTTATTTACCACCAATGCCTATTGACAAATGTAACATGTTACAACAATTGTGTAATCGCTGCAGAACACCATTTATATCCTAGCTGCTGCCTCACAGACTTTTTAACCTTGTTTTATTTTTAGTATAGAAAAATCACATTCTAGCCAAATAACACACGGTATTTACAATATATAAGGATGTTATCATTTTTAAATCGTGGGAAAAAAGGATTGTTCTGTTGGGTGAGTTTTTTAAGTTTTCAATTTCTCCTGTCATAAACAAGAGTGGTTGCCTTTCTCCTGGTGGCCTGTGCTGAGATTCCAAACAGTCCAAGCAGTATATACAGGCCAAGAGGCTGAAGGACTTAATTATGATTTGTTTGAGCTATGTCTAGTGAAGAAGGATTTCTTTCTGCACAAGACATTCCATGCTTAGGCATGTTGGAGTTGTGGTGGGATGGTAGTTAATTGTAAAGACCCCCCCCCCCCACTAACTAAGGAAAGATAAGACCAACCAATAAAAGTGTTCACGTCCAAACATAGGGGGCCTCCCATTACTATGGTAACAATTTGCGTCAGAAGCGGCTGAAATTTGCTATATAAACTGGAAGTTTTGTACCTGTATTTCGAACTTGGTCTTATTGTTCCTTGCATGCAATAAACTCAGTTACTCAAACTTCATCTCGGGTTCTAGAACATATTTGTCTGTTACTACATCTAGTTTACATTTTAGCATTAGTAACTTGTATTTATTTACCGAGTTAAACAGAATCCTACTCACTAAGAGGCACTAAAAACTATTACATACTGTACTATACATCAAGGCTTTTTTCAGTTCAACATTGCTCTAGATATTTTTTCTCAATAAGGTATTACATTATACTGTATAGCCTTCTTAACACTAAATGCCAAGAGATATGCAATGCAGCCTTCTAAACCTTTATATAGAAGAACATAATAAGTGTGGATAAGAGTTGCAGTGGGTACTGTTGCTGCCTTGCAGAGCTGGGGCCTTGGGTTCAATTCCTGGGGTACCATCTGCAAGAACTTTGGAAGTTCTTCTGGTGTTTGGGTGGGTTTCCTCCTGGTAGCCCTGTTTCCTCCCACAGTCTTAAGACATACTGGTAGGGGAAATGGCTTCTAGGAAAACTGACCCTGTCCAGGGACTGGTGCCCTGTCCAGGACAGCCTGCCTTGTGCTTCTTGCTTGCTGGGATAGGCTCCAGCTCTCCCCCAACTCTGCATTAGATATTAGATAATTTAGAAAAATGGATGGGTGGATAAGCATGATTACAAACAAGAGGAATAGGTAATTGATCTGAGAAACTCATCCAAACTTTTATTGAAGTAAGCTAGGGTTTCACCTTGTTCCATACTACCACTACATTCTGTGTAGAGAAGTGCCTCCTGTTATCAGTTTTAAATTTAAGATTAAGATTACTTTATTGGCCATATACAATTTCTTGTATTAGGAATTTGTCTTTTCACATACCCCAGCTTGATCTCTATGAGACATACAGACAGAGAGAGAAGATGGGGGTCAGAGAGCATGGTCAGCCATTTATACAGCACCCCTGGCACAGTTGTGGTTAAGGGCCTTGCTCAGGGGCCCAACAGAGTAGGATTCCTCTGCCCGTCCAGCAACCTTCCAGCCATAGGCACAGAGCCTTAGCCACAGAGCCACTGCACTGCCCCAACTGCCACATATGGTACATACTGCCACTGTTGTATATCACTGTTCTGGGGAGAATGCAGAGATGATAGCAAAATTAATTCCAGAAAATGCAGCACTGCTTTGACAGTACTTTTAAAAGCAGTTCATGCTGATTGTTACCAGAGGTAGAGCTCAATCAAAGAAGGCTTTTATTTTGTACTGAAATAAATCAAGGATTGAAAAGAAAAGGCATTTACAGAGCACCACATACAAACATTATTGAGCGGGAGACTACAGAGAGAACTGGCTTATAAAAAGAAGCTGATTAAGTCTCTACTTTTGCTCATGATGTGGCTTCCTAAGGTAGTTTTATAGTGCTTGCTATTATGTCTATTGTTTGCTTCCTACAGTACTTACACATAATAGAAAACTTTATAAACACTTGGCGTTGCCCTGTTTAAGGTTGTAATAAGTAGGAGAAGTAGTATTTGTTGTCATCAAAAATGTGTAAATAGTTTATGCTCTCAGCCTCCAGGAATCTTGCCCACCAAAATGCACATAGACACTTGGTGGGGTAGAAGGAACAAAACAAAACAAGCTGTTAATACGATACAACTTAACACACAACAAGGACCTACTGTATATGCAATATAAAAGGACAATAAGATTGAATTTCATGAGTCCCATGATAATTTTGTAACTACAGTACTTTTACAAATTCACATCCACAATCTTACAGAGTGACTCATTTTGGCTGTGTCTTCCTACTCGATGGCACAACAGTCCAAGCTTACAGCAGACTCCCCTCAGTACATTGAAACAATTTGTTTTAAATAACCAGCAAAAGAATATACAAGGGATTGCATTGTTTTGTTAATTTACCACTCACCATTTCAGCATGCAATCAAGACAACTTGACCCCACCGATGTGTGGCTTCCATTACATAGATTCCTGGGTAAAAGCATTCACTATTCTGAATGCCTTAACCTTCTATTTTATACCTGCTAAATGATGAGAAAATACAAAATACAGTAAACCAACGCATCCACTTAATGTGTCACATAATGCATTAGAAAAGGGTGGAAACAGAACACTATCTGTGCCACTTTAGTTTATGGAAGCAATTCATTTTATTGTATATATTACGTTAAAGACCCATTCAAATCCAGGTATCGTATGTTGGAGATTAAGAAGATCCACACTGGAAACATTTAGAAAGCTATTCATTTGTGGGTTTCAGGAATTAAAAGAGAGAGCATATCCTTTTCATTGACTTTGAATGTTGCAAGGTAATTTGAAGACCCACAATTGATATAATTATTCAACACATTAATAATTTAATAATGATTAATACAAACCTGTGACAAGGTACTTTTAAAAAATATATACTGTAACTATAGTTACAATATAGTGTATTCTTAAAAATTCAGACATTCTCTGGATGCCATAAAAATAACTGGTTCAGTACCCACAGCATGATTTATAAACCCTTCTGTCCTGTCCTGGAGGGCTGCAGATTTTCTTTTATGGCTTAACTAAGGTAATCTTTTGTTTAGTTGGGTTAATTAAACCCTAATTAAACTAATCAAAAACCTTGATGACTGGAATTGTATGGCTGAACTAAGGAACAAGAATATTTAACTTGAGCACTTTTATACCAGGGCTCCACAGTGCTTTGAAGCTACAAACAAATGAGATACTTAATCACTTTAATAAG
The DNA here is from genome assembly GCF_040954835.1 of Lepisosteus oculatus. Lineage (NCBI taxonomy): Eukaryota > Metazoa > Chordata > Actinopteri > Semionotiformes > Lepisosteidae > Lepisosteus > Lepisosteus oculatus. The sequence continues at coordinate 71,699,620 of NC_090698.1, read as the reverse complement.
TAAGAATTTACAACATGACACAAAGACATGTTGTTGAAACCAGTACCCTGACTTCTTTCAAGAAATGTCCAGGTGAGATCCTCAGATTAATTTGCTACTAGCAACCAAAATGCTGTATGGGTTGGTCTCCTCTTATTTATATATTAATATTATATTATATATTATTTTGCAGCACCATTCACAATATTTTACCACAAAGTTCTTTACAATATACAAAGTTTAGTGTAATACAAATCAGCATACATCATGACCACTGTAAGGTGACCGTAATAGTTATTTTGCAAAGAGGAGACAAAATAAGATCACATTAGGAGCACAAGGAGAGGAAGAAAGGAGGGAAGCAGGGAGAAGAGAGAAAGTCTGCAGGAGTTGGGACTTGAAGCTTGCACAAGGCAAGAGTCCCTACTTCATGATCATCCAAACCTGACTGGAGCTCAGTATGTGAACCTTGCTAGAGAACAGCATGCTATTCTGTTTTTAGAAAACTTGGGTTTTCTGGATAACAGATACCTCAGTTAGAAATGTCCTTCCTGCTTAGGGTGCATTTTTATAGCTACAGTATACAGTGCCTTGCGAAAGTATTCGGCCCCCTTGAACTTTTCAACCTTTTGCCACATTTCAGGCTTCAAACATAAAGATATAAATTTTTTATTTTATGTAAAGAATCACCAACAAGTGAGACACAATTGTGAAGTGGAACGAAATCTATTGGATTTTTGAAACTTTTTTAACTAATAAAAAAATGAAAAGTGGGGCGTGCAAAATTATTCGGCCCCCTTGCGTTAATACTTTGTAGAGCCACCTTTTGCTGCGATTACAGCTGCAAGTCGCTTGGGGTATGTCTCTATCAGTTTTGCACATCGAGAGACTGAAATTCTTGCCCATTCTTCCTTGCAAAACAGCTCGAGCTCAGTGAGGTTGGATGGAGAGCGTTTGTGAACAGCAGTTTTCAGCTCTTTCCACAGATTCTCGATTGGATTCAGGTCTGGACTTTGACTTGGCCATTCAAACACCTGGATACGTTTATTTGTGAACCATTCCTTTGTAGATTTTGCTGTATGTTTGGGATCATTGTCTTGTTGGAAGATAAATCTCCGTCCCAGTTTCAGGTCTTTTGCAAACTCCAACAGGTTTTCATCCAGAATGGTCCTGTATTTGGCTGCATCCATCTTCCCCTCAATTTTAACCATCTTCCCCGTCCCTGCTGAAGAAAAGCAGGCCCAAACCATGATGCTGCCACCACCATGTTTGACTGTGGGGATGGTGTGTTGAGGGTGATGAGCTGTGTTGCTTTTACGCCAAACATATCGTTTTGCATTGTGGCCAAAAAGTTCGATTTTGGTTTCATCTGACCAGAGCACCTTCTTCCACATGTTTGGGGTGTCTCCCAGGTGGCTTGTGGCAAACTTTAGACGAGACTTTTTATGGATATCTTTGAGAAATGGCTTTCTTCTTTCCACTCTTCCATAAAGGCCAGATTTGTGCAGTGTAAGACTGATTGTTGTCCTATGGACAGACTCTCCCACCTCAGCTGTAGTTCTCTGCAGTTCATCCAGAGTGATCATGGGCCTCTTGGCTGCATCTCTGATCAGTCTTCTCCTTGTCTGAGCTGAAAGTTTAGAGGGACGGCCAGGTCTTGGTAGATTTGCAGTGATCTGATACTCCTTCCATTTCAAGATGATCGCTTGCACAGTGCTCCTTGGGATGTTCGAAGCTTGGGAAATCTTTTTGTATCCAAATCTGGCTTTAAACTTCTCCACAACAGTATTACGGACCTGCCTGGTGTGTTCCTTGGTCTTCATGATGCTCTCTGCGCTTTCAACAGAACCTTGAGACTATCACAGAGCAGGTGCATTTATACAGAGACTTGATTACACACAGGTGGATTCTATTTATCACCATCAGTCATTTAGGACAACATTGGATCATTCAGAGATCCTCGCTGAACTTCTGGAGTGAGTTTGCTGCACTGAAAGTAAAGGGGCCGAATAATTTTGCACGCCCCACTTTTCATTTTTTTATTAGTTAAAAAAGTTTCAAAAATCCAATAGATTTCGTTCCACTTCACAATTGTGTCCCACTTGTTGGTGATTCTTCACATAAAATAAAAAAATTATATCTTTATGTTTGAAGCCTGAAATGTGGCAAAAGGTTGAAAAGTTCAAGGGGGCCGAATACTTTCGCAAGGCACTGTATATGCTCCCATTTATTTTGAGGCATCCGGGGTGCAGAGAGCGAGATTTAACTGCAGGGTGCATTGTATTTAGTTTGAAGGCATCTCATCTCTTATGTGTCCTCCATAGAGGCATTAAGAGTTTAGTGCTTAGTCACAGTCTGGGGTTTGCTGGGTGACCAGAATGTTAGGCCTCTGAAACGCTTGGTTGTAAATACTGTACATAGAGTAACCTGTGTGTTTTTGTACATTTTGTTGTGTGTAGTGTAGCTTTAGTGTACTTTGTGTCTTGTCATTGTAATAAATATTTGTTTAACCAAGTGGGCCTGGGTTATTCCACTTCTCTCACCAAATAACAAACAATTGATGTGCCCCTAATTATACCAGCTGCTCAGTTTTTTTCTAGATAAATCACTAACAAATTTATGAATATTGTGCTCACACCTGAAGAAGGCTCCACAGCTGAAACATTCTGTTTTCTTTCTTCTTTTTTTCAGCATGGAATAAACCTATTACTGTCACATACAGTTCTTTCCAGGCCCTATGCAGATGACATGATCCAGTAGGTGGGGATACACGAGGGAAAAGTTCATTCGGGAGTAGGATCTGAAGACAGGGGGGCGTGTCCATGCAGTGCAGGTGTCTAAGGGGAGTGAATCCAGGCAAACTAACAAGGCGAAATCCAAGAGAGTAATCCGAGACAAAGGGTTGAGTCCAAGGCCAGGGAATCCATCCAGGGAGTTAAAACACAAACCAGGTCAGGACCAGCGAAGGGAGGGGAATCAGGAACAGAAGATTAAAACCATAACAGATCCAGACGCAGCAGGACCCCCCAGGCTCCCACGATACAGAAATCAATGAGGAACCAGGAGTGAGGTCCGTGTCTGGCTTTTAAGGGGGAGAGGGAATAGGGAACAGATGCAGACAATGGGAGGGAATGAGGCAGGGCTGGAGCGCCCTTAAGACGAGGGGTTAGCGATCGTGACAATTACTTGTTCAAATAAATAGACTGACTGCTAACTGTAACTTTATGAAGCCACTATTGCAAAATCCTCTAATTTTGCAATGTGTGACCACGAGAGTTTAGTATGAATATCATTCATTTTCTTACTGCAAGTATCATTTGATGATCCTTTAACTATATCCCCTGTCAGTGAAACATTGTCTATCCACTGCAATTAACTAATCTCTTTGCAATAAGACAAAGCAAATCTCAGCGATAATTCATGCTGATTATTTTCCTTGTTAATTTGAGCTTATTTAGTAGCATAGGTATTATGATAATTGTCATATTAATGTAATTGTGTTCCTAAGCACATAATCACTGTGGGTTATGTGAACAATTATCACTAAAACACAGAACTTGATTTGAATACTCCTGTCTATATTGATATTTGTCTATGACCTATCATTAAGAAATTCTTTATTAAACCATGTGCAGGAATAAGTCTAATTTCAGTTAAGAGGAAACCCCTAATAAGGAACAAAGTATTTTACAGTATAACTAATGTTGCTTGGTTTTGTTTCAAAACCATTATTATTCATGTCAGTTATATCATAAGACAGTTTACAAAGGAGGAGAGGACATTTGACAAATATGAATAATTTGGTTGCTAGTAGCAAATTAATCTAAGGATCTCATTCAATCACTTTTTTAAGGGAACAAGAATATCTGCTTCAACTAATATTGATGTGTAACTGATACACAGTCCCACAATCCTTTGAGGAAACAAGTGCTTCCTGTTGTCTGTTTTAAATGCACTTCCAGGTATCCGGTTGTGTCCTCTGGTCTGTGTTTCACTGATGAACCTCTAGTCTTGGGTTAACGGTCAATGTCTGAGGATTTTGAATAATTTGTTTTTAGGTCCCCTTGACTTCTATTATGTTCCAGACCAAAAACTTTCAGTTCTTTTAGAAATCAGAGTAGAACATTCCTTTCTGGTCACTATGGGGTCACCCCAGAGCTGCAATATCTTTTTTTTCCTTATATGCAAACAAAATGCGTACAGTATGTGATCTTTAAAAAAAAAGGTCTTCAAATTGCATCGGATAATTTTAGCATAACTGAGATTTAAATTCTATACTTGCAACCAAATATCCTAACATTCTGTTTCTGTTTGTTGCTTTCCTACATGATGTCAAAGGTTAAAATTATGTGTTGACCTTCTGTAAAAATCGGGAAAAAAAATATTTCTTTGGTAGGGTTTTCATCAAGATCTTTGTTTTTCATCTTATGTTCACAGGTTATGTTTCAGTTACTTGTATGTAACACTCTGCAACACTGTAACACTAGAACTGCTTTACTGCATTTGTAAAACAGTTATAAAATAGAGGATGGAGACTTTTTATATCTAAAATGTTTTATTACACTCGGATAAAAAGAAGTATGAACTGTTTCATGTACGTTCCATTTAGTGAACTATAATGTACAGATTCTGTAATTTTGTTTTTTCAAAGTGAAGTACTATAAAACTGACAGGCAGACAGACTACATTTGGTACAATTAGAGACAATTCTGTATTCTATCTTCTCACACCCAAAGAAGGCTCCATAGCCGAAACATTGTTTCTTTTCTTTTCTGCATGGAATAAGCCTTTACTTGTTCCTTTGTGTTCTATATCCCTTCAATTTTACAGTATATTTATCCTTGCAATCTACCATTGTATGAAGCCATTGAAAAAGATGCCTCATTGTGACCACCCACAATTGTGTATCGATATATAAAGAAATTAAACAAATTCTCCTGAAACCAGACCTTGGAACAATACTTGTTCATGCTCTTGAACTGCATGGCTAGGTTTCAGTTCTTCAGTCAGTGCAATAGGCATGAATAAACTAACAGCTAGCCAGAAATATGTTTAACTATTGCTGATAAGATTAAGGACTGTGGATCTAGAGGTTTTTTTTAAGAAACAATATGTAAGTAGCCACAATTTGCTGGAACATAAAATCATCAGCAACATAAGGAAATGCACACTGCTAGAGTTCAGAATGCATACAGTACTTTACAGTAAAATCTTTAAGCATTTATCACCTCCTTGGGTGATAATTGGAAGTGTACACATATTTTCCAGTCAATAGGGAGGATTATACTGAATACCAGTACTGGTAATTATTCCAAAACATATGTGGTATTCACCACATTGTTTCCATTATGATACTCCACCCCTAGTCAGATTCATTTTTTCATTTATAGCACTTCCGAAAAAAAATTAGTAATTTATAAAAAAAAACACAAACATCTCATCTTTAAAAAATCAAAACACCTGTCCAAAAGCCTGGAAAAGATTACAGTCAAAGGATACATATTGAAAGAAATGACTATCTAAATTTATTAAAAATGCTTTTAGGTTAGAAAAAAAAGCTAAAATCGCAATCACTTCAGATTAGTGTATTCTAGCTGTGAAAGGCATTTCTGAACATGTGGCTCATTTTGATTCAGACCCAGTATAAAGCACACACTGCTGCGGTTGAGAACATATGGTGAAAATATTATTCTGAGAAGTGCATTGTTTGAAAAACAAAGATACTATCACGTTTGAAATTGAATAGCGTTTTCCAGTCACTCTGCGTTTTCATGAAAACTGACTGTCACATTAGGATCTAATTTCCTGTCACTGCTAAACAAAATTAAACGCATATTTACAAATTGTGACAAAAAGACAGTTTAATTGCCAGAACAATATGTAGATCTGGCTTTGTTTTGATCTGGATAATGAAATACAGACTTGGCTTGTTTAAACTGTTCTATGGGGTGCTCACAATGCCTTATTTGTTTGCTTTCTTCAGCAATGTAAAATCCTGGTCATTCTTTAATCCCTGCCTTTTTCCTGATAATGAGCGGAACAACCATCTTTACTAAATTTCCCGAGAAGAATGTTCGCACTCCTTCTGAGGTTGTTCAGATGGGTTAAATGGAAGCTTTATTATTCATATTTTATTTCTGCAGCAGCATACAGTAAGTGTCTACATTTTGAAAATGATTCTGACAGGTATAGGTTACATTTAAAACTACCATAAATTATGCATTTTCTTCCATCTTCATCTTTAATGAGGTCCTGGGACATTGTTAGGAAAAACTCTCTGTGGGGATTATTGCAGGTTACGTCAACATGATGTTTTTTTTGGCATGAAGCCATTTTGATATTTTTGAAAGATGAGGTGTCTAGAAAATTTAGACCCTCAAGTGGAATTAATTTTGTAATTCTTCACTTATCAACTGCATAATCGTTAGCTTTTAGATTGTAAATTGTATACTGTTTGATTCAAAAGCAAGTTAACTATGAACACAAAGAGTAAAGTAAAATGCTGGACTACAGAAAATGAATTTAATGCAAAATCTTTTAAAGTATTTTTGGCACAGGAGTTTCATATAAAAATCTTAAACACATAAAATAAATGAAATATCAGTGGTAATTAAAATGATCCTAAAATGACTTTATTGCAATCATCATGTCATATATAAGACTTGGGCAGAAGGAACCAGTTTTGGAAATTCCAGGGAGTTTCTCTCTGTGTGAGCCTTTCTTGTGAGCTGAGATTGCAAACTGGGTGGGTGTGTAAAAAATATTAAATAATACTGAAAAATGAAGAACGGAATGTGTTTTCTGCATGTTACATGACTTATTTAAAAAGAGGCGCATTGTACTATATTTGTTACAAAGCTCATGTCATCTCTCAATCGATTTGACTAGAAGTTTGAGTTTGACCGCTGAATTCTATTTATGTAGTATGTCATAAGCAACACATACAGTACAGCGGAGGCTCTACCACAAAACTAGGGCAAGTTTAGACATGGTCAGTTTGAAGAAACACTACTTCACCCTAAAATGTAAAAAAAACTTGAACAGACTGTGCCTCTTCCAAAAAACAGTGAAAAACAGTGAGAGGAGGCAAAAAAAAGTGCGAGGGGAACTCCTGCTCGGACAGCTTCATATAAGTGGACACCATCCCTTGGAGCAATCCCTTGCTTCTTTCCCATGTTGGCCCTTCACCAGCAGGACACTGGCCAGCACTCTGAAAGAAGAGTCTCTGTGCTGTGCTAAGTAGTTATAGAAGCAGGTGTCAGGAAACCAATAGGTAGAGAAGGAGGATACTTATGTGTAACTGTGAATTTCGCAGGATGCAGAGTAGCACAGGGACAAAGCAAAAGACGTAATCCAGGGGCTTGGTCAAAAAGGGAGGTAATGAAGGAAATCCAAAAGGCATGGTCAAAAGGCAAGAGCAAAGTTAGGTAGCAGGAGATCAGTCAAAAGATTTAGAAATGCACACAAGAGAGTTCTACTAGAGGCTTCTCAATAATGAGCAAGGGTTGGTGTGAAGGAACTTTAAATACTGAAAGGAAAGGGATGTGGTTGGATAATCGGTTCGGGAGTGAGAATTTGTGGAATCTGGTGCATGTGAGAATGTGATGGGTTCAATTAGGAGTGAGATTGTGAAACAGTGGGTTGGGGAATGCAAGGCCGTTTGCGAGGGAGAGTATGGGGTGTGACAGTAGGTAGAAAAGCTTCTTACAGTGTCTGCAACTGTGGCCTGATGCACTGTATTATGAAGAAGACTAACATAAGAAGCAGTAAAAATAATTATTCAGATGGAAGATTTAGTGGAGAAATCTGACTGTGGAGCTGCGTGGGCATGTAAACTTCAGTTTTCTGAGGATCAGAGTTCTCTCCAAGCTGATAGTTTCCCATTTTGCCTCTCAACAAATGTGTTTGTACTGACCTTCCTGTCTGTGTTCTTTTACAGGATTTCCAGGATTCTCATTCCAGGAGGACTTCAGAAGCTAAGATTGTGCTTAATCTTTATCAGCCCTTCCACCTGCTCTCAGTGCTACACTAGTTCCTTTTTAGACCCTCACCATTCATTCATAGTTTTAAGTTTTTCAGAGCTCTCCCCCTGCTTTGTAATAATTTGGACACTCTTTCTCACATACTCTCTATCCTTTGTACTGTTTTGTTGTATAGCCCCAAACCATTTCTCTCTTCCTCACACCCGAAGTAGGCCCAACAGCCAAAATGTGTTCTTTCTCTCTACTTTTCAGTATTGAATTAACCTCTACTTCCTCCTTAGAGGATAAAGACAAGGCTGGCACTCCAAATAGCATATGGCTTGTTGAATTTAGAAAGAAACTGTAAACATGTCCTTGTACAACATGTCTTGTCTCATTCCCCATTTGCCACTGCTGCAGTGAGTGCTTAAACAGCGTGAGGTGTGTTAAATTTGGTGGTTTTCTTTTCCAGAAAAGGTCTGCGTGTCAAAGAGGAGGCTTTACAATGAGCCTCGAAGATAGCGGGGTTAGAATATAAGAACACATGAAAGGTAACAGACAAAAGGAGGTCATTTGGCCCATTTCGCCAATTGTGAATTAGTAGCAGTAGATCTGAAGGATATGCTACATTTAATACAGTAGTTTTTGTATTAAGGATTGCAACAGCTTCATTATACTACAGCATAAAAGTTGATAACATATAAACCACGTAATCAGCTGGCTGCTTCAATAGTCCATAGAAACATTAACCAAACTTACATTTTTCCAAACCAAAGCATTACATGCTGATGAAACAAGTTGCTTTCTTGATCAAATGCAAGCTGCAGAATTTGACAGAATCAGCTAAAAGGGTGGCTGGTGGCACCTACTTGACTGATTAAATTTAAAGGATTATTGCCCAAGTTTTAATCTGCATAATGGGTACAAAGACATCCCAAAATGTAACTTCTGCCAGCTGCACAAAGGAACAGAACTCCATTGTCAGGCACGGGTGCCTAGCAGCAATTGCTGATAGCGCAGAGGTAAATGCAGTGAATGTATTTGCATTAGAAACATTATTCAGCATGTGCCAACAGGCAATCGATTAATTACCTCTTTATATATACAATGTGGTTCTGAATTTCAAAACATTTGCTTCACTGAAACAGTGCTGTGTTGCAGTGCCTTCAAATCTTGGTTGAGAAACTGCCAATAGTTTTAAACACTTTTAAACACAACTGAAATGGACATTTCAAGGAGCTTGCTAAATAATGAAATGGTGTCATTAAATTATTTTAAGATAATAATTAAGATTTCACTTTTATTATTCTGACTGTAAGTTCTGAACAAATGATTATATCTGTGATTTAAGGATTTACAGTTTACTTAATTACAGTTCTGAATGACCTACTGTAACTAATATTATATCTTACCATTTATACACTGATTTATAATAATAGAATATTTTTATTAAATGGGTTTAGGTAAAATGATTCAGGCACGAGACAAAAAGAAATTAAATGATGTTGTTTTGGAGTAAGTCCAAAGAGAAAACAAGTTAAGGTTTAAAGTGATGTCATAGATAGATAGGATTAAGCCATATATATATATTTCTAAAAAATATAAGACTGCGAGGTGACCTGATTCAAGTATTTAAAAAAACTCAAAGGTATTAGCAAAGTAAATGCAATGGACTTTTTCAAAATCCACTGTGAAACATGAACCACAGGACACCGACACTACTGTAATTGTCCATGCAATATTACTGTGGTAAATATCACCGTATCAATTAAAAAAAGCAAAAATAACTTTTAATGTTTCAATACAGCTTTCATTACAGTTTGTCCCCTCACATGATTTAGTATTTGGTAGAAATGGTTTATTTCGACTTTCTTTTTCCCTCCCTCCACCCCATCTTCACCCTTGGAGCAGCTCCCTGGCTCATTCCACACTAAGAGAGAGGTGGTCTTGTTGGTCTCATTCACACAGGCAGGCAGCTGTTCTCTCAGTTATGCCACAAAAAAACATTAATACATTTTGTTTTGATGTCTCATTAATTAGGATTTAACTCACCGCAGAGACAATTGCTTATAAGTAGCAGAATCAGTACCAATTGCAATGATGTATTCAAATTAGAAAAAAACAGCACAGAAATTGTGCCTATCATAATACTTTTGAACCAAATATTTCAAATACCAACAATAAAAAGTCAAGCAATGAAAAGACATTATCAGCAGAGGAGGGGCTCCCTACCTGAAAGAAAGAACAATTTAAAAGTTTTTAAGTTCCTACACTTCCACATATAGGCTGTGCTTGATTCTTTAAGAAATAAAAATGTCATGACCATGAGATGGTTAGACAAAATAATTGTTGGAAACACATTGCTGCCTGAATTAACTCTCCACTTTTGGAGATTCCCCTTGGCTACCTCTTCGCCCTGCTTGGGGTCCCAGCCTCCTCTTCCTGTGGACAGGGAGCTGGGCCTCAACCAAGCAAGTTAAGCCAAATCTCACTATAACACACTACCCGATAACATCCTGAACATCTCATTTTTGAGTGTCATTACACCTCATGGACTAAATAAAAAATGATATGATCAATGTTTTCAAAGACTGAAGAACGGAAGGATAAGGAGGAAATTTTCATTGTTACAGGAACCTGAACATTGTTTAGAATAGTATTCCATGTTTTTCTTTTTATACTGTATACATTCTAGCAGTAGATTAACTTTCTCTGAACATTCATCCATTAAATGCCAAAGATGGATAATGTGTTGCATTAAACTTATATTTATATTTGAATTTAAAATGGTCTACTATAAAATGTTTTTTTTCCCTTACAATTTTTAAATTTTGCTTTTACTGGATGCCCACTTTCTCACAAATTAACATACTGGCAGTATAACTGTAATTCTCTAATAAAATACAAATTATGAGGCCCTGTAATGGATTTTAAATTCAGTTATAGGCCAAAGCATTACATTTTAGGGCATGTAAAAGCTTCTTTTGAAGCATCTAAATTCATTTTCTGTTGTTCAAGTGTATCAAAATGCATTTCCATGCAAATAAGATATATCCTAGTAAAACACATTTTGCACAAAAAATATTACATACATACATTTCTGCCATAAATTCTTGAAATCTATTTTTACCTATTATATAAGTGAGTAATGGCTTAATTGTTGAGGTGTGTTTTTTTATATCAGTTTTCTCATACATTTTGACACACACATCAGCATTAGACAGTTCACTATGAGATAAAGACCTTAGCAAGGTTTCAAATTCTGCACCCAGCTAGGCTGCTTTTTTCCAGTTATAGATTCCATCTTGCTATACTACAGGATACCCTGCAGGTTCAGATGATTGCTTAAAATAGGTGGTGTTTCAGTTTAATCAACAGCAGCCTCTGTAAATATCTACAGCATTCTAAAATAGATAAACACAGATTTGTTTGCAGAAGAAATGGAAATTAAAATGAATAAAACACAAGCTTAAAGAAATAAAGTGAACCCCAGTCACCACTGTACTAGTTCCTTGAATCTAGTCTAACCATTTCTTGAATCTGTTCTAACTTTTACCTTGATCTGCTGGTTTGGCAACCTGAATCTGAGAAGCAAGAACAAATTGGGCAGCCTTGTGAAAATATGTCAGAAGGTCATTGCGGCTGATCTTCTAGCCCTCTCCTCCATCTATCATTCACTTGTTCTGCGTAAAGCAAAATCCATCTGTGAATTTGATTTGGCAGCAACCAAATCATAGTGTCGCATTATACAAGACCATATTAAAACATAATAAGCCTTCTTATCATTTTCCAAAGGCTAATCAAGGCTGGGCCTTGTCAGTACTAACGTAGAAGACCTCCAAGAAAAACAAGATTTCTGTAGGATTCCTCCCTCCAGATCACACTTTTCAAAACCAAATAAGTCTGACAACTGTTAAGACTTTCAAATAAATACTGAAAGTAAAAAATATTTCTAAAACATTAATACTAGATGCCTTTGAATTGAAATAAACATGGGTATAGTATGCATGCCATGGATTTTGTAAACGTCACCTGTTTGATCAACAACAAATGTGATAAAATGGCTCAAATCACAGATGCTCCTTTTCCTTTTGGTTTAAAAGCCTTCAGATTTTTTATTAGATGCAATTGAAATATTACATTTTTAACTAATGAAGCTCAGACTATATACAAATGATTCCCCCCCAAGGGAATCACACTCAAAAGAATTCTGTTGCTATGGAAACTGCCCCTAGCTTCCTGCAGACACCACCACTTGATATACTTAAAGGGGAAACATAGAGGTGTGATTTTCAAAGCTTTACATTTTCTTGACAAAGCAAGATACAAAAATAAAAGCACTACTCAAGACAGGTATCTAGGTTACATAACAAACAGTGGAAATGAGAATCCATTTTATTAATCTAGTTCAGTTTCAGGCTGAAGGTATTAAGAAATTTCAGCCTGTATACAGTATATGTATCATTACTATATTTCTTGAGATTTTTGTGGCTGATCATTATTCTGTTGGAACATTATGGCAACAGCATTCTACAGTATGTCATAATTGGGTCAGACTCTTCATACTGTAGATATGACATGAGCTGTTTGAGATGCTATGTCCATGACATTGAAAACATATGTTCGCACAAAATCTTGACCTAAGCCAGGCATTATCTGCTTTGTCCCACTGCTTAGAGAATGTTAAGAAAGTGGTGCCACAATTCATCAACATCTAGATCGAAGATCAAGATCGAACTTGTGCTGATAGTCTTTCTTTATCAACTCTGCAGCTGTGTCTGCTTTATTTTGACTATTAATGGCTTTGGAATCAGTCCAAGTACTTAGGTCAGTAAGCTTGGTGTCATCTGTGAAGACATCTTGAAGCTCATTTTCAAAGTTACCCTTTTCATCATTGCTCTTATCCATTCATACTTCTCCTACTCTTCTGCAAAAATAGCTGATGCATGCTCTTAACTTGTCTCCAGCCTTGATTGCTGTCAACCCTCACAGCGTTTGCTGGGGTATTCGAATATGTTCTCAACAAACCACAGCATTTTCATATTTTGTAGTTTGGATGTCAAGACAGTCATAAAATCCATATACAGTATATACAAGATATATATTCCTTATTTTATGTTCCTTACAGTGGCTCCCTATGGATATTAAATTAAAGTTGCATTTTAGCATTTCCATATCCTGTCTTAAATCCCATTGTATGAATTAGAACATAGTTCTGTTTAATTTACTGCATGGCTAAGTTTATACAAGGTGTAATGGGGCAGCAAGAGGGTGTGTCTACTACTCAGGTGCACATGTGCAAATAGAAGGGACAGGCAGCACCTGTGTTTCCCTGTTTAAGGGTAAGGAAGTGTGTGATCCTGGTTGACTCAGGGGGGTCGGGCTTTTGTTTGCAAAAGTTGCAGGGAGCAGCCGGAAACAGAGCAGGTGGAAGAGCAAAAAGAGACAAACATTTCAGTCAGCCTGCCCTGAGCGCGTGAGGGAGAGCAGAGCTGTCTGGGCAAAGTCTGTGTGACTTTGCGATTGTCGAAGAGAGTAGCCAGCCTGGTTCGGTTTTTCGTGTTTGCTGGCAAGTTAATAGAAAGATGGGAGAAGAGTGTGACTGCCCAAACGAAAAGGAGTGTGCTGGGGCGCTTGCCTCTGCTACTGACTTGGAAAAGGGGGGCTGGGGTGTGGGAAGAGTGTGAAGAGCTGGCGGCGGTGTGTTGTAGCAGTGGAAGCTAGAGTAGTGCTGTGTGTAACTGTGTGGAAGTTGGACTGATTTGTAAATACTAGACCGTTTCAGTAAGTTGTGTGTTTGTTATGTGAAGTGGCTTAAATGCCCCCAAATAAACATCGGCTACTGTTACAGTGCCCATTGTTTTTGCTGTCATTCAGATTTATTGTAAAGTACCCTGTGATTCTGATAATCTCACGAAAGATGCTACATTAAATTAAATTAGTTTTTTTCTGTGAAGTTGCACTGGACTAGAGTGGTCACACAAAAACGTATTTTGAAACTTTACTGTGTTATTTGCAGTTTGTGTTGGTTTGTGTTGTATTTTTTTTTTGACAGGGTATAAGGAAGAATGACATAGCTCCCTGGAGCTTGAAAGATGTTGCAAAGCCATTGAGTCACATGACCACACATGCTGCACACTGGATTTATTCATCTGCCTGTGCAATGTGTGGCCTTGAGAAGTCACAGATATGGTAAGGAACTACAGTAGGAGCACTCAGAAAGCATGCTTATTTAGACTCAGTCAGGTGGAGCCGGAGTTCGTTCTCACCCATACTCCAACTAAAAGCATTATATATACACATACAATTTGAACAGTAAGGGAATATAAGTAGCAAGATATGCCAAAGAGGTTGCAATAATTCAATACAACTGCATTGCCCACTAGAGAATGTGGAGAAGGTATTAAGTAAATGTAAAGCTTGCTGATGTAACTAGTTGGAGTGAAATGTATGTAAGAGTGTGCTCCACATTTTAACAGATGCATAAAAGCTTTAGGAAGAGTACAGAGGAGAGTGACCCAATTAATTCTGAGACTGGGAAGCACAATGTTTCTGTCAAAAATGATTTATTACCGGTAACAGATAACAGAACCAGGGGGACACTGCAGGAGAGAAGACTGTGTCGTGAAGTAGTGCTCTTCACAATAAAGGTGGAGTGACTAACTGATCTCCAGCCGCTTACCAGGAAATTGACACAAAGACGTTTGAAACTTGTAAGGGAAAACTAAAGGATACCTGGTGAAGCATATTGTAACTCCCTCTGTGATTCTCTAACACTTCAAGCTAGTCTGCCAAGAGGAAAAGTGATTTGACTGTCCAGAGTTTCAGTGGATCTGGATACCATACAAACCACAAGTGTTAGTGGGCCAAATAGTCTTTCCTTTTGTTTTTTTTTTCTTTTTTACTTTTTGTACAAAACTGGCTCTTAAAATGCAGTGTGTTGCCTATACAAAATATTGGAAAAAATATTGGTGAATTCAATTCAATTCTTTATTGAAAATTATATGCACTTTCTCTTTATGCAGAAAGTAATTGTAGTAGGTTTAACCAGAAAACAACATTGTTCATCTATAAGAACTACAGGCTATCATTTTTCATTTTTTGATACAGTTGCTTTTTACTATCTTACAGTATTATATTTCAAAACAAGCTACCTAAATGTGGAACAGCAGATAAGGATGCATGAGTATTATCAGCATCCTACATTCTAACGGGTTACCACCATATCTGTTCATTTTAATAAATCAATAAGGACAAGAACAAATTGAATGATTGTGAGCATTTACAAAGTACATACTGTACAAACAGTACAGTACTGTACAAACAGTAAACAGCACGCAAACATTGTTCCATAAATACTATAAATCTTTTTAAAAGGTAAAGATTAAAAATGGGAAGAAGACATGATTACATCACCAATTTCTTCTTTTTAGCTATAAAAACAAATCACCTACAATACTATCAGAAAACATGTGAGAGACCTGGATTCGTGCCTATGCGGTGAGGGAAGAACTGGGGTGGGGAGTGGCAAGGTTACAAGCCCAAGAACCTGAACTTGCTACAGTATTTTTTGTTTGGTTTTGATTGTTTTCTTTGGCAGGTTTGGTTGCATACAGTACATCTGTATTGTGTCAGGAATCCTTTCAGCAGCCTATAAGAGACACATCTGGACTTAAACAAATGGGACTCTCTTGTGCCAGAAATGTAATATACAGCATACAATACAGTAGGTAACACCATAGGTAATTGGGGACTTGTAATGAAATGATGCACTTACAGTATGTGGCAATTACAAACTTAATATCTTTAATAATTCTATATTGCTAGACTGCACTATCAAACGGTATCTCTTAAAGCAAAAGGTGTAACATTTTATATATACTTTGTTTATATATCACAAAGTTTCTCTAATGATCTAGTAGCCAAGACCTATAGGGTAACTTTAAAAGCTCAGAAACTGCACAATTCCATACGGGTTAGCCCTTTGTTTCTCTCTTCAGCTCCTGACAAAGTTGTTTTTCTGTTGAGCAGAAGCCTTTGATTTCGGATGCGATCAGAAAGAGAAAAGTGATCATTCTGCAGGTCAAAAGTAAGACCAAATTCGACAGCAAGATTCAATAAACCCCCCTTTTTCCTGTCAACAATGTTAATTTCCTCAGTCAAGCTGTGTAGCTGCATTAATGTCAGAAATGAAATGGCTTCCACGTTTCAATATTTCTCTGATACAACACTTGTATATGGATTCAATTGATTGTATTAGACAACTGCACATCAATTAAGAAAAATACAAAATACAAAAACTGAATAACAATAAATCTTTCTCTTTTCCCTACTGATACTACTAGCAGTTGCGTACATGTTATTTGTTGTATTGGTAAAAGACACTTACGGGGAACATTTTTCAGCATGAACAATCATGCAACAGTCTTTACCACTCGTAAAACAGGCGGCAGGATTTATAAATCCCCTCCCCCCCCCCTTTAAGTACAAGTTCCTTCAAATTCATTAGTACAATGATAAAGTTTATCTGTAAGTTGCCAGATTTTTCCATGATTTCAAATTTCCCGGCTAGTCATACTCATGGTGAGCCTGCCCCAAAACAAAAGTTTATGTTTCACATCATGTGGTCGCATTTGACTTGAAAATCAATTAGCTACTGTTACGTGAAAGTCATGTCATTTCCTTTCATGTTGCTATGGAGTTCTGCCAAAGGAATACAGATTCATGAGATCAAACCCTCAATGGTAGTTCTGGACACATTGTATACTAGTGTTGCTGGGATTATCTTTCCATCCCGCATGTCTGACCTACGGATTTTATGTTCTCTTCTTGTTGGGGTAGAAATAATTGCATGATCTTTGAACTTCCTGATGGTAGACACCACAGTCAAAGCTGGGGAATATCATGGAATGTTTATAGCTGTCTTTAGGGATATTGCGGTAAATCTTTTACCTAATATCTTCCTGACACTTCTGTTTGCGACCTCCTTGAATACTCAGTTACTAATAGTCAACAGTCGGGGGCCATCAAAGTGAACTCCAGCAGTTTCTAAAAGTTTTCTGAGGCTTTGTAAAACTAATAGTTAACAAAACAAAATATTATAGGATTACAATTGCAGGGAATCAAAGGGAATCTGGAATTATAATTACTTTTATGTTCATGCTATTCAGTACTCATTTTCAATCATTTGTACCAAGTTTTAATTAATGCATTTTGAAAACTCTTGATATACACCTACATTTTATTCATTAAACCAAATGTTAGTTATGATTCATCAAGGATTCAAATGCATTTGGAGGCTACTGTTTGTTATCCCTTGATCGTTACAGCATATGTGTACCGGTTCAGAACAGATATTCCTTTTGAATCATGCGGTCAGAGCAGCAAGCTCCTAGAGTAGTTGAAAAAGAGCTACCAAGGACTTTCGAGCACTATTGGAGGAGGGTTTCCAAATGTCTTGATTTTAATTTTCCTTTAAAATAAAGTCACTATGTAGACATACCTTACACGATATAGTACAGTACACATTTAACAAAAACTCAAATTCTAATTAGCCCATAGTAAGGTCTAAATCTGAACTAAATTATTAACAAAATCAGTATACTGGATAATGTGGTTTTCTAATTTTAAAAAAAGGTGAAAGGGGGTTCAAAATAACTCATGAAAAGAGCTAAAAAATGCTGTACCTAATATTCTAATAAAATAGAACTTATCCCCCCATTAATGTTAAATATACTGAAATATAATCTGACTACGCCCACTTCAATATAGGTGAAGAAACTTTTGCATTATTAAGTCTGAATGGCTGCTGATGATTATTAAGCAGTGTCATGTCCACCAGCAACCGTATTCTATCCCACAGTAGACCTCTCGCTAATCAGGCCTCAAGCTACGGGTAATTCCTGCAAGTGAAAGCGTGCAGATCAATGATCCAACCATGACACCGCACAAACGACCGCGCTCTTTAGTTCCCAGGATATTAAGCACTCACTACCCTCAGGTCTGTGTTTGGAATTCGTTTCTCTTTTCTAGGAGCTCCTACCTCGCCATTCTTGACTGAGATATTCTCTTCCTAACTGAACCTCTGGCCTTCGAACCTTGACCTTTGTCCCTCGATTTCGACTTCGGCCCAGCGCCTAGGATAAGTAGCCATTGATCTCCTCTCCCTCCTGCCCTTTTCTCTGACCCTCTGAAACTTTCAGAACAGGGTCCTTTCTTTTTCTCGTCGACAGATCATCCCTAACAGGCAGGACATCAATATTGCTCACTTTAGTCATATAAAACAGGCTCAAAATAGTTCTTGCCATGTGAAGCGGGTTGCTTCACCATAGCTTTGCCAAGAGAACTACTGAATGTCACACATGATAAAATAATGCTCATAAATCTTACAAGGTGAAAACAGTTAAGTTCTCTATAATAAGAGGTCACCCCTGTAAACCTCACTCTAAAAGTCACCCGCCCGCACACAGCCGAACAATAACAGCGCCAGTACAAAAAAAACTGAAAACCACTTTAGATATCATACAGTACATAAACCCCAGTAAAGTACAGTCTTACAAATCAGATAGGAACTCTCTGCCCAGAAACAATTTGTGATTTCAACTTCCTCCATATAGCCAAAAAAAGGACATTTAAAGAACCGAACAATATTGAGGACTTGAGCTGGGAGCAACAAAGATGTGGGAAGCTACAGTTATCTGATATTATAGCAGTTAGAAGTTAGTACATTTATTTTTATGGTCTGTTTAACTTGGTCACACTATTATTACTTTACATGTGAGAAGTTTCCTGTTCCAGTATGGCAGGGGAGAAGAAGCCAGTATGGAGTCATTTCAGCCTTCCTCTGCTGCCATGTCTTGTACTGATGTGTGCCCTGTCTCTGGCATAATAAACACTCCTTCGCTGTTATAATAAACAGTCCTTCACCTTCATTAAAACCCACACTTACACCCCCTCCACAACCAGCCTGCTACAATACATGCTCAAACAAAACTCCGACAGAACCTTTAACGTTTCCTGTCTCTCTCTCCCCCGGAGCATCAACCTGACACATGCTCCCACCATAAATCCCAGTTTAAGAGCCAATACACATATTCCCCATTTTCCCACAGTTATCCCCAGCTTCATGAGGACAGTCCTCCCCAGTCTCATTCCTGACAGTTGTGTCTTCTAGCCATACCCAAAATAAGAGAAAGGAAAGGAATCGACCACTCATTCAGACAATTAGATCCCCTCCTTTCTTACATAATATTTGCTGTCTGTTGAAACCAGTACACTTAACACTTAACATTTGTCTCTTCCAAAGAACCCCATAAGCAAGCATGAACAGTTGAAGCTTTCTCTCATAGCGCTTTTCAATGCATCTCTTGGTTGCTCAGTCTGCTTCCAATTACAGTTATTACCCTGATATTGCCAGAATAATACTGGATCCTTTTTATGTTTTGTTTATATTTCAGGCTTGAGAGATCAGCCCTAAAGACTGTCTGAGCTATGAAACCATGTGAGTGAAAAACAACATTAAGTCCACCCAAACATAGTTTTGCCAAACCACACAAACACTTTATTTTCCAGCTTGAGTAAATACATAGATATTGCTAGATTAATATTTCCAATAAAACACTGTGATTTCATTCTGATGTTTCAGGAATTATTGACAGAAAATGCTGCCATTACAAACGTGATGAATCAGCAGATCACACCACATTCTTTCCAAAAAGTAAACATCAATTTCAGCCAAATTAAAAGAAACTTGAACATAGACGGACATTGATTGAACTTCAATTTAAGTTTAAAATGTTTTTAAATAAAAAATGGAAACCAAAAATCAACCCATCCATATATTTTCTAACTACTTGTTTCATTACGGGATAGTGGGGGAGCCGGAGCCTGTCCCAGCATGCAACAGGCTCAAGGCAGGGTACACCCTGGAAGGGACACCAGTCCATAGCAGTGAAGACTCACAGACACAGACATGCACACACTCACACCAAGGGCCAATTTTCCCAAAAGCCTACTAACCTACCAGTATGGAATGAAGGAGTAAACCATTGCGAATATGGGAAGAAAATACAATCTCTATGTAGATAATACCCCATTTTATGACTAAGGCTGTGCATGGATTATATGCAAATATGACTGCTTAGAAAAGGCACATTTTGATTACACCAATTTACAGTAAAATACCAGTATTTGTATCCCTTCTTTCACATACAGTATTATGAGAGGGATAAGGTATTTTAATTTTAAATAATAGTTTATATTTATGGTTCCTTTTTATATTTTGAACAGTATTTCTTGGCATCACCATAATGTTGATTACCTTTTTAAATACTGGTGACAGTTTAAGATACTGTGTACAATTTTTAAAACCAGTGGGGGAAACATAAAGTCATGGAGCTCTGCAAACAGTAGCTGCTTTCCACTTCCAACAGAGAATGTGTGAACAGTAGCAGATGCCTAATGATAAATGCAGATAAATAATCACCTTAATGTGCAAGATGTGTTTGAAATTGTAGAATGCAAAGCTCAGGGTTTAAGATCAGTTCTTCAAATTATTTTGGAAAGTGCTTGTTGAAAGACATTTTCAGGACATGAATGGTGAATGGTGCTGTTTGCAATCCTGGGAGCCTGCACACGACACAGTAAATTGGTTTTTAGTGCAGTTGCTGTCCATTCCACAGGAGCCTTGTCAATACCTATAGCATATTCTATGAATTTTACTTGCTACAGAATGTTGAATTAGATTGGTAATTCAGACCTATTGAGACTTCAGTCATGTTGCCTAGATCAATGACAAGATCAATTGGAACCTTAAAGGTCAGAAATTATACTGTATATTTTTATGTCTTAGGAGACAAAATGATTCATAACATTTTTTTTTATCTTTTTATGATGGTGGAAAGAACACAAATATCTATTAAGCAACTGCATTTGACAAGACTGCTACATCTCAAAGACTTCCACTCCATAAATCACAAGGCACCCAAAGTAAGGACAAAAACAAACTTGAGACAACTGAATTTTAAAAGTAGATTAATAAACGCAGAACGGTCTAAGTTACACATTTTGTTTTCAGTGAATAAACAATAAGACAATATTCCTTTCATGGTTATAATAGATTTCACCATTTCTGTGCAATCTATCCAGTGTCTGTAAAATGTAATTTGCTGTGAAATTCTGAAAGGAATGTGTAAATAAATATTTTAAGCAGTTATAAAATGCTGTGAGCAAATGTTTCCTTTGAAGATGCTCTGCCTGTCATGTGGCATTTTATTTACTTTAATTCTGTAAATGACTGAACACATAGCTTTCAACTCTTCCTTTGAACTGAAGATACTGTATCAATTTATTCAAAATTTCAGTACTCAGTATCCAGACATCAATAATGAGGTGAACAACATTTCTGTAATGATACAAATACGCTTTTGAGTGCATGTGTGGTCACCCTTACTTTATGTGGAACAAAGAATTTCAGCTGCATTTAATTAAGACTGAGAACATTCTGTTATGATACACTTTGTCCAATACAAAAATGCAACTTTTCGTCATTGAGGTGATACCTGTATATGTTTTTCTACATGCGTTGTTGCCGCAGATCATGAATGTAAAACTACTGTACATGCAATTGTCATTTATAAGCTTCATTATATTGGAGAAAAAAGGAAAAGATGGAATCTTCTATGGTTTCCTATGGGTTCTAGATTTTATCATGTACTCTAAATTGAATTCAGTATTAGCAAACATTTAGATTTGAAAAAGAAAAAAGAATATATTTTCATGTCTTATTGCTACTTTTTCTATTCAATAAATATTAAAATATAAAATATGTACTTTTGTATATGTATAGCTAATATGGTATAAATTGATCACTTATTACTACAAATTTGAATACAATGTTTTTAGTATTAAAAATAGAAGTACTATATATTGTGATATCTTGTTTACTGTATATTAGTTACATTTCTTTAATTGCCATTTTTCATTTCAATAAAAAAACAGTATTCTTTTTTATGTCAGCTGTACATTTCCATAACTTTTTCATGACAACATAAAATCCCTGTTTGCTTGTATATTGTTTTGAGACATGCACACTTTCCTCTGTACTACCTCATGTAGTTGAAAGTGACATTTTATTTTAATGCTATAAAATACATTATTGTAGTACACATAGCAGCAGTGATATTAATTGAAATATACACTCCAACAGTTAGGATCTATTTTAAATGTACATCATAAACATAATGTTGATTCAACTGTATTAATAAAATGTTGATTCTGCTGTCACAAAGCTGTACTATACAATATATTCAGTGCCTATAGCACATCTATACACCCTTCCCAAATTAACATATTTTGTGGATTAACAGCCTTAAATAAAGACACACTATACATTATTTTAACTTTATTCATACATTTTAACGCACAAACTCCAAGTGAAAAAAAAATGCTCAAACGTTGTGAAAAGTATTTACAAACCTAGAAAAATAGGGTGGATAGGTGTACCCACTCCTTAACAATAACAATTTTAAATTAGCCCCGGTGTAGCCAAATGCCTTTCAAATCACAGAACAAGCTGTTTAGCCTCTACCTGTGCTCTGTTGTAGTGCTTGTGATGATTTCACAATAAAATCAGTTGTTCCCATAGTTCTCCTCTGCCAGGTTGTTCTGTACTTCTCAACGTAAAGAGGTTAGCTATGGCCAAAAGACCTCCAGGATAAAGTTGTGGAAAAACGCAAAGAAAGAGAGGTACAGTATGTAAAAAGATTTCAAAGGAGTTAAATATCCCCTGGACTAGATCAAGATCAAGACAATTATTAACCTTATCATCTCCCTAGAAAAACAGTCATTTTCCAACTGGAATGATGTCCCCTCAAACATTTTGCAATATCTCTGGACGTTTATACAGTAATAGCCTGGTTAATGGCTTAGCTTGAAGTGGAAGGTGTATGGCAGCACCCAGACTCTACCTAAATAAGGTTATCCATTCAAACTTGCAAGAAGGAGACTGATCAGAAAGGCTACCAAAAGGCCAATGGAGCTACAGGGTTTTATGGCCAAGACTGGTCAAAGTGTGTACAGTTTGTGACAATAACATTCCAAGCACCCTATAGATCTGGCCATTACTTAAAAAAAAAAACAGCAACAAAGAATTATAGTGATACTGCAAACATGTGGTCTCACAAAACTAAACTAGAACTTTTTGGCCTAAATTCAAGGTTTTACTGTATATTTGGCACAAACCCAACACAGCACATTACCCAGAGAACATGATCTCTGCGGTGAGGATGGGTAGTTACAGTAACAAGTTACTGAGATATTTCTCATCAGTAGGTAGTGGGACACTTGTCAGAACAGGCAAAAGAAAATGAATGAAGCAAAGTACAAAAGAGGTCCTTGAAGAAAACATCCTTCTTTCTGCAAGAAAGATGAAAATGGGATGGCAGTTAAACTTTTCAGCGTGACAATGACCCAAAGCACACAACCAAAGCTACAGTGGAGCTGTTAAAAGAAAAAGAAAGGTAAACGTCCTTGTGCATCACAGTCAGAGCCCTGACCTCAATCCAACTGAAAATCTATAGAATGACTTGAAGGTTGCAGTCCATCAATTCTAGCAATTTGACTGCGCTTGAACAGTTCTCTAAGTAGAAATGGGCAAACGTCATCAAATTTTGTTGAGCTATAGTATGTTGGTGTAGACCTTCCCCAAACAGGAATATGCCTTGAATTCAAGCAAAAGGTGCATCCACCATGTACTGTACTAACTCAGGGGAATGTACACTTATCCAATCCATTCTTCGAAGTTTTCATTTGTAATTGCTTTTCAGAAAGTTTGACCATTTGTTTTTCACTTAGAGGTTGCCCATTACTATGTGTAAATAAAGGTAAAATAATGTCTGATTTAATGGGTCTTGATTTCAGGCTGTTAATCCACAAAATATTGTTGTGCTTATGGGTTTGTGCAGGACAAAGGACAAGTAGAGACGAGATAGAAAATCAAGCAACAGCTTTTATTCTCCTTTACAACAACACCAACCACAGGATTTACACACACATTAGGGGACCGATGGAACACGTACACAGGTTTAGGGTGGTAACTCGTTAACAGTCTCTACACACTTACTAAGCTGCACAACACAATTAAACTAATGCAAGTCTGTTTACATATGCAGGGTCAGCTGCTGGTCATCGTGCAGACCCTCGGACTCCAGCTGGCTACAACTCCCAGCCTGTTTTGAGGTACCCTGATCACCTAGGTGCACTTCCTCCTCACCACTGGGCGAGGGCGCTGCAATATGTTATTCTGGAAAGGGTGTGTACAGCCTCTATAGTCAACATATATAGACCAGAGAAGACAAAGATCTTTTCCTTTTGTGTGTGAGCAGCAAAATACGTTTTTTTCACTAACAAGGTTGTGTAAATCATCTTCAAGTAATATTAGTTCTACAGTACTTGCACTGTTAACCTATGTCCAGATCTTAAATTTACTCTTTTGAGTTCTTGTTGAGAGCCCAGATAAGATGCAAAAAATGCTGAAACAAAATGCTTATGCACTTGGCTGAAAGGACCTGTTCTTATGTTGGTATATTTTGCAGAATACAACAATAGTAATGAGAGCACTTCCAGTTTCACCTCACCAGAAACTGACAAATGGATTTGTATAAAGTAGAATTTACAGAAGCTCATGGAAAGGCTCATGAGGACAAGATTTATAGTCAGCTGTAATGTGAAAACCGGATTTGTAGAGAGCAATGGATGATACTCTCTGGGCATTTGACCCTGAGCTCCCTGTGGATGGATTACAAGCACTTGTGGAAAACACACAGACATATACATTTCTTCCGTATCCCTTCCCTGCAGGTTACCAGCTATACAAGATGACAAGTGAATTGCTCATGATCTTCTGAACTCAAATTGAATAGCCGAAAGTGACCTATGTATATCAAGAGCAACTTGATCTTAGCACGCTACCAAGAAAAAAACTATAGAGGTTGCTTCGACATTAAAATACCATTCACAGCTCCTCACAAAAAAAAAACTTTTACTGTGGTGGATATGTAATTATGCATTACAATATATCATTTTATTCACACTAGTAAACCATATTGACTTCAGACTGTTTTTTGTGAGAATCTGTCAAAGCCATGTTAGATGTTCTTGAACAGATGTTTGGAGGCTTCTGAAAACATAAACATAAGGTTCAAAGATACTGTATTCTTAATCACTTCCATTCAGTGTGGGATTCAGGATCATTTCCTTAAGATTTATTGGGGTTTTTTTATTCTCCATTTTTGCACACGTTTTGGAATGCACAATCTCCTATCAGGGGAGAAGAAAATCCTTCATGGGCGTTGCTTTTTCAAGGGCTTTCCAAGAATAATAAGGATACACTGATTTATTTCATTCTTAGCTATATAAACAGACATTGTTTTTTTATTTTCTGGCATTTAAGTGGATAAGATGCTTCATGGAAGACAGAAGACGGCTAGGAAACCTAATTAACTCTGCTCAATTTAACAGTAACCCATGCTGCTTCTTTCTTCCATGTTTTAGTTTCAGATATTCTCGTGTGTAAGTATTTAAAGCCAAATACTTAACCTCATGGATTTATGGTTAAACTAAAGGATCCAAAAGCTACATAAAGAGAAAATTAATAAAAATGCTCTTTAAAGGAATTACTTTAATAATTGTGCCTGTGACCAATATTACAGGGCCCTCCAAACATACTGGGACAATGAAGACTAAATAAGATTATCACTATGAACTCTTGTAATAATCATTTCTCATGGAAAATAAAAAAGACTTATATGTTAAACTCCTTTAAGTA
Organism: Lepisosteus oculatus; assembly: GCF_040954835.1. Lineage (NCBI taxonomy): Eukaryota > Metazoa > Chordata > Actinopteri > Semionotiformes > Lepisosteidae > Lepisosteus > Lepisosteus oculatus. Next base: position 71,673,856 of record NC_090698.1, on the reverse strand, counting down.
TTTTGTTTTTAATAAAGTCAATTCAGTTCCAACATCTTGGGACAATTAAACAAACTGACATAGTTCAATGTCTTTATTTTGAAGTAGGAGGAGTATTGGGACAACTGGCCAATAGGTGTCTTGTTGTAAGGTATTTGTTGTTGTATAATTAGACTTTGTCGGTTTAAAAAGAAGAGCTGTGAACATTCTATAAACTGGTTTTAAGATTACTTCAATGCTTGGAGGCTGCATTTAGGGGAAGACTGCTGACTCTAAGTCAGAGCTTGGATGTTGCGTCAGTCAGTGCTGTGTTTTGTGATAAGATTATGTGTTTAGAATTCGTTTTTTTATCTCATAATGTGGTAAAATATTGTTTGCTTTAATTAGAGGGGATTCGTAATATAGCCCTTTGGGTGGGTGGACCTGTTTTGTGTTATTTTGTTCTACAAATGATGATGGATATCCAAATGGGGGCATCTGATACCACAATTGGGTACTTTTCATACCTAAGGGTGATGAGACACAAGAGGTGTGTTAGAGAAGACTGGGATTCCCCAGAAAAGATTTACAGAAGGTGTTGGGATTGAAGGTAGTAGATGTTAATTGTCTGATTTTGTTATTGAAAAATGTAGGCAGAGCAGTAGCACTGTGGCTAAGGATCTGTGTCTGAGGCTGGAAGGTTACCCGTTCAAATCCCACGGCTGGCAGAGGAATCCTACTCTGTTGGGCCCCTGAGCAAACCCCAGCTGCCCCAGTGGTGCCATGTAAATGGCTGACCCTGCGCTCTGACCCCAAGCTTTTCTCTCCCTGTCTGTGTGTCTCATGGAGAGCAAGTTGGGGTATGTGAAAAGACAAATTCCTAAGGCAAGAAATTGTATATGGCCAATCTTATCCCTTATTGAACAGGAAGGAATTATGTTGTTCAACAGATGTAGACAGACTGGTGAAGGTTCAGACATTATTGATGTCACAGCTACACAGATTGGGGACTGGCCCACAGAACTGCCATTGAACTGAGAGGTCCTCAACCACTTACAGTATATACTACATTTCTTTAAGCTTGCAAAACTTGTGACATATAGACTAAAACGAACAGCTTAGGTTGGCTTACTTAGTACATACAGATGTCTTAACTTCATCTTCAGCAATTACAGTTTTCTCTTTCCAATAACTAAAACCTTTAATTTTGCTGATACTTTATATATTTTTTGAAAATGGAATTTTAGTTTTAAACCTGAAAGCTTGATGGAAGAATGTTTGAAGCTTTTCAGGACAAAAGGCAGAATGGTAATTTACAGGAGGATAATGCTGACAGAGATATACAGATATAGAACCTTAAGCTGCATAACAAATAGCTGCCTAAAGTACAGTCCATGTAATTATTGTACATACATGGGTATTCAAATTGGATGAGATGAGATTGGATTGGATCCTGCAGAATTTTGCTAGAAATCTATGCAGATACTTCAGTTAGTGGTGGTGGACATGCAGGAACATCTTTCCTCCCTGATCTTACACATGGATAGTAGGGTTCTCATTCTTTATCAATGACCGCAAAAAAGCTGTGTAGGAATTAGGGCTTTGGTGACACATGCACAAATGTGACTTGTAGGAAGTGCAGGAAACTCAGCATTTGAAGTTTGCCCAAAAGGAACATCCTGTAACCTTAACGGTGAGGATTTGCATTGGCATCAGGATTGCACCCTGTATTTTGCTAAGAGAGTAAAACAAAGCTAAAAATAACAAGAGGTGGAGAGTACCACTGCAGTTGAGCCAGAGAAAGAAAAGGTTCCATAAAAACGAACACTGACAGTATCTGAATACAGTATCTACAGGAACTGAACACAAATGTGTTGTTTCTTCAGGAATGCGGTGTACCTATCAAGTGTGCATATGATGAATGGGAACAGATGGGAAGAGTTGCAGCCAATGGGACTTCCAGCTCCAATGCAAGTAGACCAGATGGAGTCTCTATACTGATAAAGAATAAAAATATTGTGGTGAAAGGAAACACGATTTATATGCGTTGGAGGCTTTTGAGACTAGATGTCTCTTTCATGGAGAGAGACATATTATTCTTAAATGTGTATTCTCCTATACAGATAGTGAGATGCGACCTCATAGGGTGTGCCTTAGGGGTGAGCAGCAGTGTAGCAGCAGATTTTAAGCTCATGGTGGTTGACCCAGATAGGAAAAGATCCACCATGCCACATAGCTAGAAGAAATCTTAAATTCCACTGAAAAGTGTTTGGATTATTATTTTTTTTTATTTCAGACTCTTTTCTGCTTGCTTGGATCTAGAGACACAGTTCACATGCATGAGAGCTGATGGATCACAAGACTCCTTTCTGTTAAAAAAAAGAAACACGATTTCTAGTTTGTTAAAGGATGCCTCTTTAGTTCTGTAATTCAGGTATATTTAGACAAGATCTTGAAATCTACCTTAGAAGTGCATCATGGGGTGATAATTGGCAAAGAGGCATTGGAAATGTACTTATTTTATTGCAGATGATGTGAATGTAAAGAAGGTGTTTTGAGAAAACATCCAAGGTTGCCATTTTTGTTCACAGACTCATTGGACAAACAAACAAATATGGTTGCTTTTTAGAGAGGATGGGAGAAGAGAGGAGGATTGATTGTGAGTTTCAAAACAACTACAGAGATTATTTTTTGCAAGAATGAGAGTGGGGTTTGACATTAGAAACTGATGAAGTTAAGAAAGGAGAAAAGTGAAATACATGAAGAGCAGAATAAACTCATGGGAAAAAAATGACTCTGGGGTTTGGAAAGTGTACTGGAGCTGAGTTGTCTAATCATAAGATTTTACTTCGTGTTGTACAGGCCAAGGAAAAGGTATGGCCAATCAAAAGTCTTTTTTCACTGAAAAATATTGCTGAACTGGTATGGATGGTGGCTCATGGTGTCCCACTAATAACCATCCTGCACAGAAAGCAGTAGATGAATCCATCAAACAAGATGATTGGGAATGAATGTGAAAAAACAGAAACTTTCCATCTGGAACTAAAGACAGGGAAAGTATTCTAGACTCTGTCCATACATTCTGTATCTTTGTTTTCACAGAAAACTGTTAACATCAAGTCTCGTGATTTTCAGGTTGATAGTGGTGGCTTTTTGATAGGGAAAGTGGGTGCAACCTTGGATGGTAGCATGTAAAGCATATCTATGGCAAGTTTAGTTAAAACCAGTAAGGGAGTCTGTGGCAATTAACAGCAAGACGTTTTGACTTTTTCAAGGGACTGTGCATTGTGATATGAGGCAACAAAGACAAGACGGAACATAGGTTGCTGGTAGCAGGATGAATATGCATGGGTGTATCTTTCCTAATATTTAATTTAACTTTAAGAATTGCCTTTTTGTTGGTTTATTTTCTCATACAGTTTGTGTGTTCTTTCCTTTCAGATTTGTAATTATTTTTATCTTTAGCTGTAAAAATTGTGTTTTATGTATTTTAAAGTGTTTTGAGCTGATTGATTTTAAGGGTGTAATATATAATTAACTTTATTATTATTGTTGTTGTTCAAGGGTTTGCATTTCTGTATTCAAAGTCATTGTCGGTGTTACATATTTGTACAGGTAAGTATGGGGTAAAATAAATACATTTTATAAGGTATCCAAAGATGTGTTTTTTTCAGTCTGCCAAACATTGCTCCTGGCAAGGAACAGGACATTGGAACATACTGTAGAACATAAGAAAAGTTACAATCAAAAGAATGCTGTTTGGTCCATCTAGATTGTTCGCCAGTAGCTACATTATCTGAAGACCTCACCCAACCGGATTCTGAAAGAGGCCAGAATGTCAGCTTTAACAACATGGCTGTGCAGAAGCCTACAGCCAGAGGCTTTTACAAGAGGCTTTTACATCTCATGAGGCAGCACTGCAATCAACCCAAGATGTTTTAGAAACTTTAAGAAGAAGGAAACTTTTTTACCTGTTTTTGCTTTATACTTCATGAAATCACTGACATTATTGAAAATTACTTAAATAAATTAGAGTGCCTTTTAAATGGAAAAATTGGAACTATACAAGAAATATCTCAATATTGTACTTTTGCTGCAACTGCCTGTAGAAAAGAGTGATAATTAGACAAAAAAATGTACATTCAGGGTTTCTTATTGTTTTGAAATTCAGATGAGCACTGAAAAGTAGGGATTATTGAGATAATGGAGGTACTAGTCTATAACCTAGGTCCCATTGGTTTTTATGTCTATTGTTAGTCTTTCTTTCTCCATTGACTCACTTTTGCCAAATTCCCACAGAATGATTCACATTTTATAGAGGAGCACATGCCTCACTCTGACACAGCTAATTAAATTACTGGCCTTTAACTTTCTTTAAGCAATAGTTTACTGAATAGATTGTTACAAAATGTACACCATTGACCGAGTTAAACTTTGAAAGAATGTATTTGCGTTCAAAGGTTCAAACAGCTTCAGGCCATATATCTCTTGCTATCTATACACAAAGGTACTTTTACAAAAATGTAAGTGTCCAAAAAAGCTATTATTCCACCACGTTTTTAGACACACATGCCAAGACATGGTATACAATGACTAGTGAGGTAATTAGTTTGGGGTAATGCATAGATACTGAAGGTAACAGAATCATCCCTTTTATTTCCAGATAGTTGTTTAGTGAATTATCACTCCTCCAGAGCTTGTAGTATTGTGTAAAAATACTTTTACAATTGCGAAGAAAATCATTTTAACTCCTCATCTATGCAAAGTGAATAATGTTAGTATATGTCATACTAAAAACTTAATTTAAGAGATACAATAATTTGTCTTTAATTGATCCCTGTGTGTATGCCTGCCCTATGATGGACTGGTACCCTCTTGTATTCACATTTTATGGATAATTTTATCATATGGAAAATCTTAAAGAACCTAAATAGGTTCCAGGTTGCTGTGGTTATATAAGCTGTTCTCTGATGATGGATGGAAGACAAATTTGCTGTTATAGTTATGATTTACAGATGTACTGCAACATATTAAATATATGTATTTTGTTCAGTGTTTCAGTGTATTTATGTGTGTATCCTACCAGTTATTTGTATTTGTTTTAAAGAAATGAACTAATTTAGTTAATATTAAGAATTTGTTTTATTTGTGAACAGTTATTATGCCCATTGTCAGAGTACAGTAAAAAAGAAAATCAATAATAATTTGACAAAATAAATGACAAAAACATGACTCTTAAAGAGTACATTATAACCACAGGCATTCGCTGTGACACCAGAAATTAGTTTTCCAGACTGAGAGGAACACAAGGATACAGAGACTGTAGCGCATATCATATCAATTTCAGACAATTTATTTTTCATCTGAGATTTTATCTCTTTATTTATACAGTATTTGTCTATGTTAAAAGCCAATCAACATTCAAGCTACAAACAATCTAACAACTCCTATAACTAATATACCACCTAAGAGCTGTAAGCACTCCATATGGAACTACCGCAGCTCCTCTGCAGCTCTTCACCTGTGAGATTCTGAATACTTGAATCAGGTCCCATCAGAGTCTACTGTGATCAAGACTAAAAAGATCCTGCTCTTCTAATCTGTAAGCATAGAACATTCCTTCAAGCCCATGAGTGTATCTGACTGCTGTGTTCTGGATATATTTCAAAGCAGCAGTATTGTTTTTTTAATATGGTGACTAAAACTCTACATAATATGTCAGAAGTTCTTTTTAATGCATTGCGCAAATTTGACGTACCATCCCTTGATTCAAATTCTACATTTCAACTATTTGCTAGCATTCCTTTACACTTTCTGGACTTTGATGATGCTTTTCCTAATTCATCCAAAAACAAAAAAAATTCATAAGGTGCTAGAGGTCACATTGGAAATCTCAACCTGTTATTTACATCTACAGTAATTATACTCTATGTCACACTTTCAGTTTTGCTGCCTTTTACTGTGCTATTAACTTGACAAATTACTGCAGAAGAACTCGGGCACTTGATCCACTGCCTTTATATTCAATCGATACTTCATACTGTGAAAGAAATGTCTGACATTACCAGCTGTGTGTGGGTAGAAGGAAGCAATCCATATCAAGCTTCAAGATGGAGAAGTGCAACACCATAATGTTAAAAGAAACAAGGTTTGTTTTTCTGTCAGACAGTGTAGCCTCTGCAGTTACAGAAGGAAAGTCTGAGTGCAATCACTGGCCCATGTCTCTGACCTTTGAATGCAGCCCTAGAAATATGAATAAAAGGACGGCTGTGTGTTCAATGAAAGGTTACTTTATGCGGCTTAGTAATTGTCTTATCTTACACAAAGTAAGAATGTGTTTCAATTAAACTGTTTATTGACCTTTGTATGTTTAATGTCTGACCATTTAATTAATTATCTTGCATTTATATAATATATTGTATTCCAAAGCTCTTTACAAATAAGAAGGAACCATCTTCATCCTCCACAGACGTATAGACATCCACCTGGGTTATGGACAACAAACAGTCATGACCAGCAGATAAGGCAGGGAAGTGAGAAATTGCTACACTAGTTGCATTAAGGGAAAACTTAAATGAGGTCTGTAGCATGGGATATTGAATATCCAATTATCAAGAATAAAGTATTAATATTAATATTAAAGTAGGCAGAAACATGATTTAACATCTCATCTGAAGAAAAACATTTCCTATAACACAGTGTACCCTGTCACTATACTGGAGCACTATTTTGGAATTTCTGGTCCAGAGTAATATTGTTGTTCTGGAATAGTTCAGAGAAAAGTAACTGAACACATGATTGCGTTTAAGGGAATTGTGGTTTAGCAAATTAGTCTTGATCTTTGTGACAGTAGTCTGGTCTGTGTGTTGTTACACAGCCAGGATAATTGCAGGCCTGCTTTCAAAACCGTTAGTGAGAAAATTCTTGGGAAAAACTTTTGTTGAAAGTTTGTCTCTATTGTAAATATTTATGTTCTTTCACAAGAGTACTGTCAGTAAAAAAAAAACATGTTACACTATTTGTGTGGCATATATTTTTAGGCATCTTTGAACCCCAATGGACCTATTGGCAGGTGGTTCACTCACAGTGCAGAACACAGTTAGGGTTGGGTAGATCTGGCAATTATTTGTTTTCAGCTCAGCATGCAACAGCAATGTTAGCACTCATGCTTCTCTTGGTGCCCATGAGGGTGTCGTGTTAACAACGCTGCAATGTGATGTGTGGATGGGCTAAGAGACTGTGTTTGAGAGGATGTGTACAAGCTGACTTTCTACCTCTTGAGATGTTGCAAAAAATACAGCAATGAAATGTGTTGATTATGAAATAACATTTCAAACAGGGGTATAAAAAGTTATACTCTGTGCTTGCAAACTGTATAATGTATTAATTTTCTGACCAACATTAGGCAAACTTTCAGATGTTGTTAAGTCTTTGTATTTTAAAATACTCGTGGTGATGTTAGAATCTATGCTGAGTCTGTCATAATTTATTAAAACTATTATAACTGTGAGTTTATGCATTTGGGACTTTGCTTCTTATGTTGCATCATCACTTTCAAAAACACCTACTGTAACTTAAGCTCATAGATCCTATATTATTTGTGAGCTGTTAAAAAAAATCCCTTTGAAAAGGTAGCCTACTTCTCTGTGTGGTTATTTTTTTAAACCCTTCATCCAACATGAACACAAAAATGGATTTTTGTACTCACAAAAGATATCATATACTCACAAAAGATATCATTTCAGTAAATATCATGCTTCAAAGCATTTGCTACAATCAAAGAGAAACCCATATTTTGAGCCTTGAAGTCTTGCTTCAAAAAACTCTTTATTAACACTTAGCTCTCATTTTCCTTATGTGGTATTGTGTTCTTTGACATCTGTACACTTTTCACAATCTGTATCATTTGTTGCTTAATTGTTGCATTTTTGTCAGACACTGAATGTTCTCCAAGTTGGTTTAGACCTCTGGAGCTTCCCAGCACTTAAAGGCTAGTATCACATCATGATATAGGTCCTTTAACAAATGGTTACAGATTTGTTTTTTTAATCCTATTAGTGACTTTAGCTCATTAACATAAGACCTACTGTATAGTTGCGCTGTATCTGATATTTAAAAAAAAACAATTGTGTCTGACTCTCTTGCCTACTGCATGTAAAATAATTGTTCAAATCTGAATAAAGAAATTGAAAAGATACATACATTATACAGTATGTGCGGATAAAACAAATGTGAAAAATGAACATCTACTTATTTACAAGAAATATAAACGCATTAATTGGTTTTGGTTGAAATGTACCAAAAACCATACTAATGTTCAGTCTTTGTACATCACATCTAGTACTAGAGAACAAAACTGTTTGATTAGCTTTTACTTCACAAGATGTGATCAAGGGAAATCTTTTATAGTTTTTCTAGTTGGTTTATGAGAAATGTAATCCTCTCCTGTTATCCTGCAATAACAAAAACTCCTTAATCATTCCAGAAGCAGTTTTAATAAGGTTTGGTGTCATTTAGTGAAATGATTAAAAGTGAAGTAGAAATCCAACTATGCTTAAAAAGTACATTAAAGAATAATTATTTTAAAAAAAACAAAACAAAGTCATCTTTGTTCCTTAGAGGCAGATATTTGAGTTCAGTTCACTGAAAGAAGTTCCATAATATGAAAATCAAACATTTTGAAAACAAATGAGTTGCATTGGAATGTACAGTATCTATCCATTTTCTAATCCACGTATCCAGTACAGGGTCTTAGTGGGAGCCAGAGCCTAACCAGCAACAGACACACACACTCAGAGACTAGAGCACCCAGTGGAATCCTGTGCAAACTCGGGCCCAGAACCAAGCGCCCAGTACCGTGAGGCAGCTGTGCTAACAAATGCACCAATGTGTCTCCCAAAAGGTGAAGCAATTATTAAAATACTAGAAAATAACTGTTGTTCTTCAAGAAATACTAGAGTAAGACTGGAATTACTCACCTTTCATTGATTTTACTAAACTGTATTCTACTTAAAATGAAAAAAGGAAACAATGGAAATATGTCCATGATGAAATGTGGAAATAATAGAAAATATAATCTATTGTTAAATATATCTCATGAAACAAAACAGTCAGTAATGTCCAGAATTATTTGCTGTTTTGTCCACAAAATAAGATGACAAACGATGAAAAAAGAAAAGGTGAGAAATTGAACAGATGAAATTTCAATCCAGAACATTAAGGCAGAATCTTCCCTTCAGTTAGTTTAGAGCACAGGGATGTGTTAGCTTTGCTTGCATTAATATTCATTACTTTAAAGATGTTTAAGCCACTTGCCACTTCAAATGAATTGCTTCAAATGACAAAAGAAAGATTCAGCTACAATTCTTGGCATCTGCATATACTGCTCTGTCCGTGTCTTAACTCTCAGCCTCTGTGATCCACTCTGAGATAAGAAGTTCTTCCTGAAATCAAAAGATATTGACATATGTCCCTTATTGCTATATTATCAGTGTGGTGAAGGAAGCACTAAAAATATTTTTTTGCCTTTGATTTATCCAGGATGTGCCAATCACTGAAAATCAGATAGCATGTGGCATTCACTAGCTTCACATGAGGTCTATGAAGTCAAAATGAGAAGGATGAGAAAAGTTCAGGATATGAGGGGCTGGGGATAGGGTGTTGCAGAGAGTGGTAGAGGCAGCAGTATAGATCCATAGCCATTACATTACAATATTAATATACCATACACACAGTAGCTGTTCAATATTGCAATGGTTTTGATCACTTTCAATCACAGTTATGAAGAAGCAAGGATATGTCCAGTTTTGCATTTCATACAGTATATTGACAAAATCCTTTTATACTCTCCACTGCATCAATTTTAAAAATCTAGCGAAATGTGTCTCACTTCTCTGTTTCCGTACTGCGTATCCAATTCTTGTTCAGTGAAGCCGGATTTAGGATAGAACATTTCGACTTCAAATATATTTTTATTACATTCATTTAAATGGGGGTTCACTAATATTAACTTAGGAATTAATTAACTACACTAATTTGAAGAAATTTAAATTGAAGTTGTTGCAAGTCTGATTCTCAGGTTTCCCGGTCAAATATTGTCTTAAATGAATTTGCCCAGTTTTACTAACTCAACACCCTTAAGAGACCGTGTGACTCTGACTGAAGAGATCCTCTGTCCACTGACTTTGGTTGTTCATCAGCACAGAATTTGTTAAACTGATGATTTTTCTAATAAATTTGTCATTGGAAATGTTGTGAAAGGTCACTTAATTTAACCAGTTTACCAATTGTAATCCCTAAACTATGAAATAAGAGTGACTTGAATACTTTATTGGCATTGGAAACTTTAGAGACATGCTCGATAATTGTCTTTCAGTGTTTTGGCATTTTGTTTCTTGGACATTACCCTGCTCAAAACCTACCCTTTTTTATCTGACACACCTGATGTCCTGGACTCATCAATTAAAAAAACACTTTTACTTCATTTTGCTGAACGTACGTTTGTATGTGTAATTCTGTGTCTGCACAAGATTTGCATACAGTATATGAAGCATTTTCTCCATATCAAGACATGTGTTAGACATAGGCTCTAGCTTCACCATGTGTTAGGGTTGGGATTGGGGAAAGATTCTGGCTGCCCAGTGTTGTGTGAAGCATTCTGGAAACCACAGTCCACAGTGGACAGATTCATATACAGCTCCTTGCAGAGTATACAAGAGTATTGAAAACAGTAGGAGGCAGCAGGGCAGTTTATTGCTCTTAATATTTACAGAAAATGCCAGTCACTGAGGTTGTTATGACATTTAGAAATCAATAGCATCACAGGAGTCATGGCTGACCTGCAAAATGTCTGTCACCTTTTTTCAGAGGAGAATGCAGGGAGAGATGAGCATGCATGCAGTGCAGACGTAGTCAAAATAGCAGCACTAGCAGCACTGGCCATGAGGTTCTTTAATAAAGAACCTCATGGAGAGCAGTAAAAATATGTTTTGGTTTCTAAAGTATGTTTTGGTTTCTATCCAAATTATTACTAGACAGGACGAAATATCTAATAATTTTGAATATCATTCAAGCCAGTTTAGGCCCCTTGTAGATCTTCATAATTAAAATGGTAAAACAATGAAAAAATACCATAATTAAAATGGTACCTTTTTTATGAGGTACCTGGTTTTTACCAACAAGAATGCCAAGAAATATAACAGATTTCCCTTATTGTATTGTTTGCCAGATTTGTCATGGCAGAGAGATTAATTTAACAAAATAAACCTAATAACATTCAAAATATTTGATAAAGTACACTTATATATATGTAAAAGAAACAAGTGCTGCTTGCTTAAGAAGAGAAGTTATTGTATCTGCAGGTCCCCCTAATGAAGATTTTATCTAAATTAATTCAACATTTTCCCTCTTTCAGTTTACTTTTTTGAAAACTGTGCTTTCCACGCATTAGGAATCAATTAACTTTATTACTAAAGGTAACCATCAAAGAACGGATGGTCTTTGTTGTTCCTTTCAAGATGTCTAAGTGCCCAATTATGTTAAATTCCATAAACTCTCTGCAACTAAATAGCATCATTAATAGTTCATTAAAATCTAGACCTCTGAATGAAACATGCTTTTCTCCAATCCAGTAGTAGCGGAGGCTGCACTTTCAGTACTGGAGGTTTCATTGTCCTAATCACCATTCTCTTGGAAACCCACTATTCTGCAATAATAATGACCCTTTTGAAAAGAGAGGAAAAATTAATTACTTTTTCTTTCTTAATACAACTGTAGTGGGAGAAATTAATACATGACATTGGGCGAAACTGCAGTCCAATTATTCATGGCTCCTTTGTTAGTAAAGAAAGCTTTAAAATGCCCTGTAAAAAAGAAATAAGACAACTTAAAAAGTGATCCTTAACTTTATAAGATTTCTTTAGCTCAGTTAAATTCTAATTAAGGCCAGAAGACAATGAAATTTAAAAGTGATAGTGTTCTTAATTTTTTAATAATTGACTTAAACTCTCCTGGCCAAGCAAATAACAGCCTTAGCTATCAGGTTTAGGTTTATCAGGTTTAACCCCAAAAGATTAAAGCAACCCTATACTGTAAGACTGTAGGATTTTGATCTGCGTGTGTTTAAAGAGTGTAAAGGGTTATGTGCTATGATGCTAAAGCATGGACACAGACACCTGTTGTGTGGAATATTTACAGAAAATGCATGTGAAATTTCAGAGCAATGGGAAGACTAGGATAAGCTTGTTGAGGTTTACCAGTGAGCAGGTGGAATGCAGAACACAGTGTTGTGGGAAATTCTTCATCAGACGAGCAGGACACAGTCTTTGAGCAGATTCAGTTTTATTGAGCTCAATAAGTCTATCAACGCACGCTGGGTCTGCCCCACAGAACAGACAAACTGCAAGGGTTTCCCAGCTCTTATATACAGTCAGAAAGAAGTTTGTTTCACAATCTGAGTGCTTGTCCTGTTCTTTGATATGTAATTACTTCTTATCCTGCTCCGTCTTGCTCTAGGTTCTGTCCTTTGATAGGCAGCAGACATTGATCTGGTTTATCCTGTTTGTGGGTGTTGTTCCTGTCTTTTATTATGTAGCGTTAAGTCACTGGGTCTGCTAAAGCAAGTCAGCTTTATGGCATCTTAGTGTAACGTTTGTTGAAGGCTAAATTAACAGACCCCAGCAACACCTCTAACAATGTGCTTAAGTGGTGATATTGTGTGAAAGAGACACAAAATTTCGGTCATGGAGCCTTCTTCAGGAGTCAGGACACCTAAGAAAGCTCCACAGCCAAAATGTTGTGTCTCTTTTCTTTTCTTTTCAGCATGGAATAAACCTTTAGTTGTTCCTTTGCAGTTTACACATGCTGACACAGATATCAACTTGAGTATAATTGAGGTCTACTTTGTACATATATAACATATTTTTTACCTAAATCCTAAACATAGAGTTACAGGAAATAATCACTTCCGAAATGTGGTAATTTCTGATAAAGACCTCATTGAACAATTAGTTACTGTACTGTATATGTTATCTTGTCTGACAGTTAGCTGTTTGCATTTTTCCCTTCTTATCAGACCATGTTAATGAGTGATCTGCATTTCTAAGGCTATCTGAAAAGATGATACAAACTGGTATGATATATTAAAGGAGGATTAAGAATAAAATTAAAATATAGTATGAGTATGGGAATGAATTATTAATAACTAGAAACCCTACCCTTGGGGTTTGACAATTCAGTGTTATTTATATTTGCACTGCTGTAGGTCTGATTGTTTGGATGGGCACATGTGCAGCAGTATAGAGATGCAATTACAGAGTAAGAATGCGGTGATGACTAAATGCACAGATCCCAATTTAGAATTATGGGCTTATTTGCTTTTTTTTTTTCAATGGAAACTGACTTAGCTATAACTTCACCATCCCCCCTCAGGGTTTGCACAGATTTTGTGTCCTGATGAGACCCAAGAATAATTTATTTCCTTTTCTTCCATCTACCTTTTGAAAATCAATGCTATGATCAATAATCCTCCATGCCTCACCTCACTAATACCTCTGTTTCTCAGCCTTTCCTAAGCTACAGGCTTTCTGCTTCTGGACAAAAACAAGATTGAGAGATTATTTCAGGAAGGTGCATTTTAGAAGCCAATGTTGTTGTCTTTTGTTGGTTCCCTAAATGCCCTAAGGTGACATAAACGAAAATAATGAGAATTTGTCAAATCAGAAGTATTCACAATATAAAATCAATACTTTATTATTTTTCAACTCCTGTATCAGATTTAAGTTCCTGTTTTGTGCCATATAGTAATAGAATCACCCTCTGTACTGAGCTCTTTCACTTCAGTCAAATACACTAATGTCTCACTGGAATGAAAGCTCATTGACCCCTTCATTGACACTGAGTAATAATATGAATAGAAATCAGTAAGAAAGTGATTATGGAATTTTTTAATTGGTCAGGAGACCTAACTCTACTATCACACTCCAACTCAATCTGTTCTAATTTCACTTAGACCACTTCAATGCACACTGTCTATGAGGCTGAGCTTGAATAGTTTCATTTTCAAGTTTTGTGATTTGCAATTACAAAATTGCATGTTGTAAACTGCATTTAGATTTAATTCTGAAACAGGCACATCGCTTAGCAATATTAAATTGCCAACATATAGAGAGAACTAAAAACCAACAAAAGAGCTTTTTTTCTCCAGGGATTCTCTTAGTTTCATTACAAAACAGATGAAATACTGTAAAAGGATGCAATTCCTTTTGCATACATCATGCAATGTTTGCAAAAAAGGCCAGTTTGTGAACAAAAATCATGAAACCTGTGGACTGGTCAAATGTGATCCAACTGTATCAAAGACGTTGAAAGTTAATAATGAGACATTAATCCTATTAAGAGTTCCTGGGACTGGAGTTCCTGATACTGTCTTAATAAGAAATGCTTATATGCATTGCACTGTCCATAGCACAGCAGACAAACATGTGTGGGATTTCCTTTATGTACCTATATTTACAAGCTGAAATAGAGTGTCTTGTAAAAGAATTCAGATAACTGGACAGTTTTATATTTTGTTGTCTAAATCAATTTATTAATTATACTTTATATACAATCTAATCCACACATTCAAAGCAAAAAGTAAATGGACAGCAAAAAAGAAAAAAAAATAAAAAGCCACAATTGCATAAGTATTCAATTCTTTGCTGTTGTAAATCTAAATTAATTTAGGAACACAAATGACTTTACTTTTAATGAGCCACACAAATAGTTGAGAGGCATCTGTCTATGTCCAATAATATTGGTTCACATTATGTCAGAATAAATAAACCTTTCTATGTAAGGTCGATTAGTCAGTTAATACTGTATTTAACCAAGGCCAAGGAGCTTTCAGATCAGCTCAGGAATAAATTTGTATAAAGGTGCAGATGAGGTGAAAGGGATAAAAACATATAGATGTTTGAGCTTGGTGAATTTAATCACCAAGAAGAGAAACCAGAGATATCTATCTAAATAAGGCTGCCACTCCAAACTGAGCAGTTGGGCAAGGAGGAAGCCAAGTCATACCACCATGAAGATAATGTTGACTTTGAAAAAGTTACAGTGGGTAAGTTGGGAGAAAATATACTAGTCACTCTTTAAAGCGGCTTTGTATAGAATTTATAAAATTAAATCCCCAATACCACATGGTGTTTGCAATTAAGCAAAGCAATTGAGTTATATTGCAAACATGGAAAAGAAGATTTAGTGGTCAGAGAAGAAAAACTGAAAATTATTGTGACAAATCCAACAAATCCAACATACTGCATCAAACAGTCAACACCATCCCTATTATGGCGGCATTATGTTTTAATTCTGCTTCTCACCAACAGGGACTTAGAGTCTTGCCAAGACTGAGAGGGACATAAATCAATAGAGGAAAACCTGTTTCATGCTTAAAATTGGGGAAAAAATCACCAGCAGCACAATAATCCAAAGCATAAGGCCTCAGCTGTACTGGAGTGTCTTAAGAATAAGAAAATAAGTAAAATGCTTTGGGTTTTCTCAAAAATTGCTCACAATTAAAATTGCATTATTGATCTTACTACCCCTATTTCTGTAACACCTTATTCACCATTCTCAGGAATTTTAATGCACCTGAGTTTAGTTACACAGAGAAGTACTCTAGTAAGGAATATTATCTTAGAAGTAATTTGCGTTAATTGACTAATTCCCTGTGCAATGTGTTCATATTCATTCATACTTTATTTAATTGGGATGTGAGTGCTGTGGGGTCTTTTTCTCCATTCAAGTAAAACAAGGATATAAGAAACATCACAAAAAAGTCTGTAATTTTTATTGATACATCAGTTTATGGTGGTCTGTCTTGTCTGTTCTGTTGTTTATGTTTAGGACTGGGTGGTAAAAGAATCAATAAAACTTAACTGTGCATACATATTACAATTGGTGATATTCAATATTTTAGTGAAACCATAATAGCAATACACACTAAAAGAGAAAAAAGCAAAAATGGATGTCATTGTTAAAAGTATGCTTTTCAGTACTGTCATTTTGAAAGCACATGCACTGTAATTGGGCAGGAAAATGTACATTTAGCACTAGCAAAGCACAATGCTCACAGTGGTCAAAGACGAAGCACCTTACAGCTATTAGCACTGCTGTCAAAAGAAAGTTCTCTTCACATTGCGTATAGGTTATAGAGGACTGGGAGTGATATGGGATAAAGCCTCTGGTCTTGGGAATGATGAAGGCACAGCACAAGCTATAAGGAGTCTAGTGTAAGCATGTGAGATAACACGCAAATGCAGATCTCATACCTGAAGCATGAGACTTGAGAACTATGATTTTAATCAGCTTATACTGTTAATTAAAAATTACTATTACACTAGAATTTTGAGTTTGTAAATTTCCATCGGGTCTTGTTACAGTTGAAAGCTGTCAAGACAGCTTGCATTAAAAATTAACTGCTACAGTAATCCAGTCAATTTCCCATCTTCTGAAACACAAAAAAGTCCCACTTTGCCCCTAGGTCTAAGTTAATACGGGTGTTAAATTTCCCAGATTGCTTCCTATTAAATTAAGGTGTGACAAAACATCCTGTAAGATTCAAGTTTCATTATGCTGAGAAGCAGAGTTTGGTTGAAAATGAGAATATTGTCCACGTCTGTAATATTAAGCTGCAGAGTTATAATTGGATAGGGTAGACGAAAGGTTATATATTCAGCACTTTTGATTAGAAATGTAATTAGTGTCAGTGGAGATGTATTTGATGATTAAATAGTCATTTCGCGGTTGGTACAGAAGCTTATGTAGAACCTGGTAAAATCCCATAATAAGTGTAAGTACAGAAAATAAAACCCTGACATTTGTTACATTAATTGAATAATTCCTTTTTTTATTGTGTGATTCTAGAGACAGAGATGGTATTTTTTTACTGAAATTTCAAAGTTTATATTCAGAGTTAGTGTATGCATATACTTACATGTAAAAATGTTTTGCCATACAATTAATTTGTCCAGCCAACTACTTTTAATTTCTGTTTTTCACTTTTTCTCAATTTTGTTTTAGTGTATCTGGGTTTTTTTTCCCTTCCCATGGTTATTTGTCTTACTGTTATGTATTATAGAAGAGACCTGCAGTGCTGGGAACGATACCTTTGACAGCCATTGATGGCTTCTGGGGTACTGATACTGTTTACGTAGCTCCATCCCTAGATAGGATGTACAGCACAAGGAGTAGGTTTATAGTACTAGCTTCACTGAAGGTCACTGTCTGTTTGCATAACCTTGCTTTCAGACTTCTGAATGGAGAGAGATACTGAAACTGAAAGAACAGAGAGATAAGATTGAAATGAGTACTTCTTTACTTGTGTGATGTAACAGTATCTGCTGCAGAAAAAGACCTGGTAAAATAAGTTGTTTTTAATTGTAATCTTCACTACCCTTAGTGACTCAAAACATTGGAAACACATTTGGTTTATTTTCTGTTGCTCTTTTTTGTTGATAGGCATACAGTATACAGTGTTTACCCTGGAATTATGTTGGATTTCAATCTCTTGGACTACATGTATTTTCCCTGATAACTATTCTATTGATAGTCATTGTATTTAACAAAAGACTTGTCTTTAGGGATCACTGCGGATAGCACCTTTTGTACAGTGTAGTATCATCATCAGTTCGGTTATGTAATGACAGCTTTTTTAGGTTAACTTTAGTTTAAACACTACTTGCATTTTTATAAGCATTAAACTACAGTAAAACTGCCCTTAAGGCATTTGGCAATACCATGAACAAACACGTTTAATGTTTCTCTAACTCATAATTCTCAAAATCAGCAGTGAATCATGTGCATTATAGTTTTATAACTTTTCAGACATAGCATAATGTTCCTAGAAATATTTTCTTTGGAATGATACCAGTATGAATATCAGCATAACATATGGGAATTCAGAGTATCTGTTTTAAAATAATTATGTTTAGATTAGATGTACACAAGTTAAACAATATTAAATAATGTATGTGACATTCTGTCAAACCAGCAGTAAGTCCCTATGCCATTTTAATGCTTATTTTATTGCTATTATATTGTACATTTTATTTATGGTGTTGTTAAAAAAAGTTCAGGAGGAAGTAAAATTGTAATGTTACATTTCTGCTCTCTTTCTTAGAGAATTCTTGGAATTCCTTTCTAGGATTCAGAATATTGGTCATGTTGTAGACGAGGCTTGGAGTTACCAAAGACCTTAACTTTGACAGGTTTGCTTCCTCCAAGCCAGGATGGGGAATGATTTCTCTCTTCTGAAACAAGCAGCTCTTCAATCTCAAATTCTCTGTGGAAGACAGCTGGATCTCTGCACCTGATGTCCCAACCTTCTCTGGAACTCCTTGAACACCAGAACAACTGCGTCTAACCCTCTGCGCCTATGGCCCAGATCTACGAGGAAAGAAGGGAAAAACAGAGGCAGGGGCATTTGCTGCAGTTGCTTGGTGTTCCTGGGAGGATTGCTGACGTCAGGGGACCTGAAAGAAAAGCTCAGGGCATAGAGTCTTCCTGTGGAACTTATGCTCTTTTATAAACAGTTCTAAAATTGTGTGGAAGCTGGTATGCAATTGTTTCCCCACAATAAAACAGGTCATTAAACATTCTTCATGTCCTTCTAGTGTCCAGTTATCTGAGGCATATGAGTAGATGGGAATGACTTAACATTCAAAAGACAAAAGTCCTTCCACAGCAAGTTCCAAATGCACTCACCTCTGGGTGATCTGGTGAGCTGAATTACGGCATAAATCACCTGCTATGGTTTATAACCACTATTTCTGACCTACATTTTCTGACAACACTGTAAATTCTTGAAGCTACTGGTGTATGAAAATACCTTCAATTTAATTTGCTTATAATTTTTCCCATCTCTGTCTCCGTGATTGTACAGTGAGTCCATCAGCTCTTCTTTAAAAAACTACCTGCATTTTGTCTGCAGTCATGTGCTACTATTCAGCAGGAAAAAAAAAAAACTTGTGTCCCAACATCCCTTGGCTGTTATGGAATATTTAAAGTTTTTTGTAGAAAATAAAAATGACAATTTCAGCATCTGGAGTCAAATAAAGCATGCCACTTACTGTATCAGTAAAATATATTTTAGCTGCACTGATTATGTGTGAAAATCTATGTTGGTGATACTCAGACCAAGGCAAACTCCATCCAAAAATAACATATTTAATCATCATTTAAATCAAACCTAAAGGTATGTAAGTTATCACTTGTCAACCATTTCACAGCTAAGAAAAATAGTCTTTTCATGCCAATATAAAGAGGTCAGAAGCCTTCATTTATATCACTAGAAATTAATATACTGTAGGTCTCATACTAGTTGGTTTACAGTCTTATGCAATACGTTTTGCCTCCTCAACTGGAAAATAGAGAAGAAAAAACACCCAAGTTTTCATTTACAGATGTTAAACTTCTAATTTGTATGTGACATTTCAGTTCAGAAACATTGAGATCAGTCGTCTCAGTCCTAGATATTCTTAGAACTCGTTAGAATTTTAGCATTTAATCTAGCATGACTGGAATCAGTGCTGTGCAGATGTGTGAATACATAAATGGTCCAGATGTGGATATGCTTATAGAAGTTTATTTACAGTATTTTAGTATTGACAGCAATGTTGGTTTATTAGAATTGTTTGTAATTTATTTAAAGGTAAAGTGCAGACATTGCTTTACACGTAATATACCATGATAAAACTTAAATTTTAACAGGACTTTAAAATATAGTTGTGAACTAGTAACAATACTCAGTCATCATTATTAGTGTGGTCTGCTGTGAATCTGACCAGGTGCTCACTGCTTTCTTTAAATTCAATTAATAATTCAATTAGACAAGGGTGTTTTGTTGCTTAATTACTGTTGCCTGCTTGTTAATGAAGTTCAAATAAAAGCCTTCAAGTAATGTTATGTAAAGTGATAGGTATGAGGCTACTGAAAGAAGTCATTAATTATACAGTATCAGTGTTGATAGTCAATGGATGCAGGGTTCAAGCTGGATTAAAAACTCATCCTTTAAAAACTAGATTACCCACGGATTCCAAAGCTTTAGACTGTTTACTGTATATCAGTTATATAAGAAAGTAGACAATTTGCTGAGAAATGCCTATGTTAAACATTTGAGATAAATACCGTTTTTCTTTTGCAACTAATTGAAAGACTGAGTGCATAACGGTAATCTAAACTTTTTACACTTGACCGAGGGGTGGGGGAAAATGTTTACTGTAAGCCTTTGTAGGCTATTTAATACTATGTGAGTCTTTAGTTTATGCCCAAAATCTCTTATAAACCAGTTTAATTTTAAACTGACTAACCCACAAACAAAATGTGATTGTTTCAAGTTAAAACTTAAGTAGTAACATCAAAAGAAAGAAGCCGCACACTTCAAATCTCTTGTGTTTTTTAAATGATCAAGCTTTTTTGTGCTTCCTAACATGGACCTTATAGTCACTGAATAAATTGCTTAGCATCAGCCACCTTTCTTTGCAACACTTAAACATTTAAACACTATGACAACTTTTCTTGAAAAAGGTTTCTAATTACCACCTCAGGTGTTACATTTTCACAAACAGCAGAGCAGGAACACTTGTGCTGATGTTAACTTAATTAATTTAATTCTAATAATATAACTATTCGTTTTCTAAATGGAGTTTCTAAAAATGATTTATACAGGTAACATTCACTTTTTAATACAGGATGATGGGTTTTTATAAACATGGCTTTTAATCTTCCACATGATATTTTAAAAAGAATACTATAGCCATGGAAAGAGTTCAAATAACAGCAAGCAGATTATTTTTTGGTTTTAAGGGATTGTTTTACGTAGACATATTAAATAACTTAATCTCTTTAATATTGAACAAATGATGCTATGAAGGTACTAGACACAAATATTCAAAATCTTGAATTAATCAACTATTTCCATATTAGCTGAATGTACTTCAATTATGACTTGGTTAAATGTGCACAAAATGGAGAGTTCAGATGAAGAGAAAAGCCTTATACATATACAGGAGAATTAAGAAGCAAGACAGTTAAGGCAATATTTACAAAATGGATGGTAGTCATCTGTAACAAAAAAAAATATTTGATTTAATGGGATTTTGTTTAAGTAAAAGTAGGACGTGAACAAGACCCTCGGATCACAAAATAGGATATTGTACATGCAGCAAACCAGAGGGCCTTCTTGCATTAATCTCACCATCAACTTCATCAGTATATTGAAACTAAATGAAAATTAAATAAAAAAGACAATTTTAGATGTGTCACTGTGGGAAAATGCACCTCTTCCATTCTCATTTAAAAGTGCAAATAAATGCTTTTGATACATTTTGGGAAAGATGGCTCTTGTAGACAAAGGAGTAAAAAATATAAAATAAAAATAAAATGGGTAAGCATTACTCAGACTCCTGCAAAGTGCAAACAGAGTATCTGGGTTTTGTCTGTTTTCTGGAGGTCAGAAAGACCTTGATTTGTCTTTAATTTAGACAGGTGAATCTGAGCTGTTCTTCTACTAACCTTAAGCTGACAGAGCAGTAAAATAACCAATTCCACTCATGTTAAACTAATTCGTTTACTGTAGCTGCATAACAGACTCCAAGCTCACAAATCTATTTTTCACTGACCCTATAACAAGAGTGTTGGCTTCAACACCTTTCTAAATAAGGTAAACAACAAAGGGCAATTAATCTATGTGGTTCACACATAAATCCCATTTAAAAAAGGGCTTGAAGATGCCTCTAGTAGTCAACTTTAGTGATTCTGGCAATTCATTTTGTTATATTGAGTCAGTTTACAGGCGGCACAATAGTGTAGAGCTTAACACTGCTGCCTCACAACAAGAGTCCTAGGTTTTATTCGATGCTGGAGCACATTGGCTATGGGGATTGTGCTTATTCCTCTTATTCCTGGTTTTGTGTGCTTGCTCCAGATTTCTTGAACATTCCAAAGACATGGTAGCTAGGTTAAGTTGTCTCTTTAAATTACCGACTGGACAGTATGTATGCTCATGTGTCAGCACCCTGAGACAGCTTGATATCCAATCCAAGGCTTAGTTCTGCCTTATGCCTTATGCTTTTGAAATAGGCTCTAGTTTGCCGTGACACTTACTAAGAACAAATCACTTTCTGAATATAAATGGAATGATGCATTTACTGTACAACAACGCAAAGATTTTTGCAACATGAGATGAAACCATTTGGCTCCTCAACAGTAGTTCATTTGGTTTTGCCAGTCATACTATCTGATAAAAGGCTATGTGTGTTTACTGTATATCTCATAAACAAACAAGCCTGCATGCTCTTCATACTTTGGAGACACATCTGCATAATGGTGGGTCTGTTTGTCCTGTGATTCCTCAAACTCATGAGGACTGTGAAAGACACCGCCATAAAACTACTCTTCCAAGTAAGCAAAACAGGTTGAGAGGAAGCCAGGATGTCAGGAGGGAGAAGAAGCAGTGAAGAGATCTTCTGGAAAACGTAGGAAAATTCAATATGGCCTCTCTCTCTTGTCAGCAACAAAGAAATGCTGAATTATGGGTAAGTGAAGCCTATCCCCCACTATAACTATAACTTATAGGAATATACCAAGTTTCTTTAATTTGTGTACCTCCCTTATGGAATAATTAATTCACATTTGCCTTATACTTGCATTCTATGCTAGATAGTGACAGCGTAAAATGTTTTCCACATTAAGAAATTACTATAACCTCATGCCTTTTGCATCAAATTAATATTTGTTTTCTACCACTTAGTTGTTCTATATCTCATTTACTTTCACTTTTTTAAATTTTCTCCTTTTCAACCATTTTCTTCATTATTCCCATGCACTTTAGCTGTATTATCTATATACATCATAATCTGATAAATGTTAATAAAATGAATGCAGATTAACCTCACATCTATCTTGAATTTGGATTGTTGAGCATTGTGTTCATTATCATATCAGTTGTGTTTTCAGAAAACATCATTATTTAAGTGCAGGTGTGCTGATTATCACTACATCACAAGACCTATTTTATATCTGTGTTTCAATAATGTCTGCATAGTGGGAATCTGGTATAGGCCTTGTTTTTTATAGGTATGAAAATGCCTGCAACATGCTCTACAGATTAGTCACATGCACAATATTTTTCTCCTAGAATGCATATTGTACATGTTTGGAGGTTCAAGCACCTATCCTAAATCATTAGCTCCACATTTGCTTGATCTAAAGATCTCACCCAGCCATTCTGTGAAATAAGCAATGATGTCATAAGCTTCTACAACATGGCTGAGAAACTTTTGGACTGTGCTGATGGAGTGCTGCTGTGAATAACATGCCTTGTTTCTTTATAACAAACCAATGGGATACCCGAACCATTATATTTGTTCATCATGTGTCCATAACACTTGCACCTCTTCTGTGTTAATTATATTTTATTTAGAACTTTGTCTTTCCTCATCCTTTTACTTTACATCACCTAAAAATTTCCAATTGCATTAAGTCCTCAACTTCCCAAACAGATTGCATTCCAAACACTTGTTTGCAAATGGATGGTTTGTAATGTAAAATACGGTTTACCTTTGAAACACGGTTATCTGGTAAATGGTGGTTAGGTTCCAACGACAACCCACAAAATATTATTGCTTAGGATTTTCACAAATAACATATCCACCCATTTGTAGTTAAACATGTATTTTCTCATGTCCTTTCAGGACTTTGAGGCTCCTTACAGTAGACAAGTGGAAACTAGAATCGAGACAAGAGGCACTACTTCACTAGTTCAAAGATGCTCATCTATGTTGAAACCAATACACTGGCTTCTTTCGAGAGATGACTCTATATGATCCTTGGGTCTTTGAATGTTGTTCGTTACTTACTACCAAATAGGCTAGATGTAGACTGAGTGGTCTCCTCTTGTCCATAACCTTTCTTGTATCAAACCAGACGATTTTCCAGAGCTGTTCACAAGAAATGGTTGTTTCAATCTGCAGTGCTTTCTCTTTAGTACAGGACTCCCAAATGAAGCTTAGCGACTAGCACAGTGGTCTGCAGTTCTCCGCCTTTGCAGTGTTTTACCTACGGATGTTTCTATGACAACTCTGTGTGTCACCCCGATATGGATTTAATCACGTCTGTAGTCAGCTCATATCCTGAAATAAAATGGATGAGATGCAATTATGAAGTCATTGAAGATGCCTTAGAATGACAGTGGTGACAACTACAAAAGTAGTGGATAGTGTTTTAGACAGACAAGAAAAATTGAATTACTGTATAAACATATGTCAGAAAGAGCCCCTAACAAGAGAACAAGAGTTTTTTTTTTCAAAGTATTTTTGTGAAGCAATCGTTGTTACGAGCTTTGGCCTGACTGATCCTAAATAAAACATTAATGAGCTTTATAAGCTGACTTATAAAGCCATTGATTAGTATGCCCAATCTCTTGATGTATGAGAATGGTTTTGGCAGCACCAGGAAAGTTTCAGAATAATTTAGAACAAGCTTTTTCAGAGATTAGACAAGTCAGTAGAGCTTAATCATCAATTTATGAAATTATCCACTCTACAGTCAACTGAAGGTGCTTACAACTCTGAGGTAAATATTTATCCTCTGAGAAACACTGTATGACAAAACAGGAAAACAATTTAAGTCTAATACCTCATGGTATTCACTGCAATGTCACCACTGATAAGACACTTTCCTTCAGTTCCATTGAGTATGTCTAAGACACAGTTTGTGAATCAAAGACTCAAATTTGAATTATATTATAGTCTCAAAACATTGAAACAAGTAGTGAATGAAAATGAAAGAGAATGAGCTACTATAACATTGCATTATTTTGCACTGATATCAGGGAAGGGATAATGTTATATTGTATATCTACAGTATGTTATGTTTACAATTACCTTAGGAAGACATGACAATACACCATGAAGATATAAATATGATTTACTTTTTCCATTTTTATTTGGAGTTAAAAATATAAAAAGTTGATATAATGGAAGAAATGTGATTCCACACATCTCTTGTTTGGTTTTTAATAATTATCTTCACCAATGACATTTACTCAGATCATGCATAGGTAACAAACATTTGTTAAATTAATAAATGCAGTCTTGTCTTTTTCTTAAATAATTCACAGATTTTGGTACTCCACAGAGCATATTTTTTCTCAAAAATCCATGATATGGAAGAACAAAGTGCATGAACAAAACAAAAAACATCAGTATCCCTGCCACCAGATTCAACCAGTGATGATCAAGCAGAAAGCTGTTTTGGACAATTCCAGCCTTCAGGAACACAATTCTCATTTTCTGAAAGATGAGGCTTCAGCCTGAGGTTACGCATAAAATAAAAGAATATATCTCCTGCATCAGATCTAGTATTTCTTAATTCTTATTTCTGTGAGGCTTTTCATTTCCAGCCCCAGGAAGGACTGGAAAAAGGCACCATTGAGTTCTTTCCTTATACATTTTGAAACACAAGATACAATTTATTTTTGTTTGGTTATTTGCTGATGCCTATGTAAATTTAATTGACACAAATGCTGTTAGTATTTTCTTAAGTATAATTAAATAAAACAACTACATCTACTAAATACAACTAAATACCTCAGAGAAAATGGAGTCTGTGAAAGAGTATTGTCTTTATGGAGAATATCACCTTTTTATTCAGATAACTTTTGTAAAAAGGAAGTGCAGAAGAGTTAGAAGATTATAACTTAAGAGTTTTGATTTCAGGCAGTGCTGAGACACACAGGGCTGTATAAATCATTCAGTAGAGTTTGTCAGTAGCTATCAATTCAGTGCCTTTCTGGGTCTACTGTTTTCAGTATCAAGAGAAATGAGCTTGGAAACAGTCAACAGCATCTGCAGAGATTTTACTTGTTTATTTCATAGCAAGAATACATTTTTCTTTATGGGATGGTTTTTGAAGTCCTTGACAAATTATTTTCAATAAATTCCAGTTCATGATATTGTTCAATGACAAAAGTAAATCCTTCCCCAGTGTTCAACATTAGCTGAAACACCAAAAGATCAGTGGCTCAGGAGTAAGCTGTTCAACTTTGATTAAGCATTGTACATGTACAGTATGAGATGCATGCGATCTTTGTCCTGATCCCTAGGTCTCTTAAGGGTTAACATTAGGGATTTCAAAAGTTAAAAAAAGATTGCACTTAAAATTAAAATTAACATTATTTTATCAGCCCTGTATTTTACCTATTCTACATAAAATCCACTGAGATATTTAATCCTAATTCAGGAGACGTGGGCCCAACTTTAAAACGGCATCATTAGGAACATGGGAATCAAAAAATGGTTTAGAACCCATTTGACTCAATCAAATCAAAACACCTAGAACCCAGTCAGAAAAAAGCACCAGTTTCTAACTCTTTCACTGACAAATTTATCAGGAGGGGCGATGCCGCCAAAATGAAGTGCATTAAAAAAACGGTTCCTAAATTTCAATTAACCTTTGGGAAAAGCAAGTAAGAAACTAAGGCATCTGTGAATTTAATGGATATCCACGTAATTATTTCTTGATGCTGGCTCTGTTTAGTTATAATGGCTCTCATTTTTTTCCCACTAGCTTTAAGTCTGTGCTTTGCCTAGACCATATGCATTTTAGTTGCTTTTCAATTGTTATTTAGAAAACTAATCCAGAATCTCTGATGATATACAGTACAGTACATTTATGCACTGTGTCCTTTTGTTATTTGATTTGTTTAATATTATTTCCATATGGCTCTGTAATATATATATGGCTCTAAAAATATTTATTGAAATAAGAATATAAAAGCTTTGCAAATGAGAAGAGGGCATTTTACCATCTATATAACTATATAACACATGGTACATAACAGAAATACAAGGATCTTATCCATTCCTTCCTTAAGGAATCAATGGTATCAGCTTCATCACCTTGGCTGGGTAGCACAACCCTCTAGTAAAGGAGTACATCCTATTCGCAATTTTAAATGTACTTCCTCTTTCTGCTATTTGCATCTTGTTTTGCATTTCACTATTCATTCTTTACAAAGTCCATTGGGTTAACTTTGTTATTGCCTTTGAGGAATATGAATACTTGAATCTGGTCCTCTAGTAGTCTTCTCTGTCCCAGACTAAAAAGATGTATATCTTTTATCCTGTCACAACACACCATTCATTTGAGCCTGGAAATGTATGCGGTTCCTCTTGTTTCAATTGATTCCAGAGCAGTGGTATCTTTTATGTAGTGAGCTGACCAAAATTGTACACAGAACTCCAAATGACCCTTACTTGTGCATTCTACAATTTTAGAAAATGAAATCTGGGTGAATACACAGTATGCATCTGGAGCCTACCCTATACAGCAGTTTAGACAGAGAAGTGAGAAATTGCTTGACCAATTACAGTAAATTCAAGAGGCATTTTATGTTAGCCAGATTATTAAAACCCAACGTATAATTGAACCAGGATATAAGTTGGTTGTGGTTGCCATCCTTAATATGATGAACAGGGTCTCTTATTAGTTAGGACCTTGGTTTAACATGACTTCAGAAGCATGGCACCTTCAGTATGGCCGATTCGAGGATTCGAGGGAGCTCCATCTACTAGTCCGCCACCACTTACAGCAACATCCTGGCATTTCATAGAGGTCTTACACCTTAGTATTGATGAGTGTCAACCTTGATGAACTTCTGGGATATGAGGAGATTAGGACAAACATGACAAAGAAATTAAGCAACAGCCTGACCCTAAAGCTAGAAAGGTGTGGATTCAGCTTGTGTGGGTGTAGGTGGGAACACTACTGTTGTACTGTTAAGGAAAGTCCTTCACTCAAGATTACTTCAGTAAGCTGTGTAAAAGGGTACACATGCAAGTCACTCTGTGTAAAAGCAAATAATGTATTAATTATAAAAGAGGAGTGTAAGAATTAAAAAAAAACAAGCAGTGAAAGTGTACAGTATGTATACAAATAAATTGTACAGTATGTAAAAAAAATCGACCCATCTTTCTCAGTTGGAAGTTTAATAATTTATAAAATTTCTAAAAATGTCATCCAGCCATTTTCTGAATGTCACGATCCTCATCCCTCCTCTTGAGGGCGCTCCGACCCTTTAGTATTTTAGTTGATTACATGCACCTGCCCCCTGTTTTGCCTCTTTATTTAAGCCTGGCACTCTCGCTATTCCTGGCTCAGCGCTGAGAGATGGACGCCCGGAGGCCCGCCTACTAGCGGGTCCAGGAGAGACATGACGGCGTAGGCTTCATCACGGCGTCCCGACCATCCGAGTCCGGGGTTTGGACTGCCTGTCCCCATAACCCTGTTTTTACTCCTTGTTTCTCTTCTGGATCCCATTCCAGATTTTAACTTTGTCTCTCGAGTCCTGGACTCTGGACTGCGCCCCGGATTCCCCCTTTGGACTGTCTGGATTGTCTCAGAAGCCAATTAACTTACTAGTATGTCCTTGTAAAGTGGGAGGAAACCCATGCTAACACAGGAAGAACATACAAAGCCCACGCAGATAGCACGCCAGGAACTGAACTCAGGGCTCCAGTGCGGCAGCAATGCTAAAAACTGCACCATCATGCTGGCCGATAGCTTTTGTTACAAAGTAATTTAAGAGCATCTTGTTTTTACTTTAGTAATTGTCTTTTTACACTTTATCATATTGATTTGGAAGTATTCATTTCTGATCATGTGTCTAAAAGTGTATTTTATTCTTATTGTTTTCCTGGACTACTGAATACTACTGAGACCACAAAAAATGTCTACAGCTACTCTAGATATAACTCACTTGCTTTCACTAAATTTTGATAATACAGTTTATTCAGAAAACCAAAGTCATCTGCTATGCACCCAGTTTGGTTTGTTGCCTTTTTGAACTTTGTGACACACAGTTCTCTTCCTTAAAAGAAACACCATACTGTCACGCCCTCTGCAGCCAGAGGGCGCTCCTTCTCTGACCTGTCCCTAGTTTCCGGTCTGCTGTCCCTCCTGTCCCTCTCTTTCCCTTGGGCTATATATCCCCGTGTCTTGCACTCTGTCCTCGCTCAGCATTTATGTTCGGATGTCCTGAGACCCGCCTAGCACCAGGGCGCCCCACGTCCGCTCCCTGAGGGCATAGGTTTCTATACGGCATTCCTGAACTCTTTGCACTAATGAGCCCGGGCCTTTTTCCCATCTCGCCGCTACGCATTTGGGTCTTTTTTCGCTCTCCTGCTCTCCACGGTTAGTCCCTTTGGACGTCCGTGACACATACAGTGTGTGAAAAAAGCAAGACGTTAACTCTCGTGCAATGAGGGAGAAATTGCTTCTTAATTTCAACCATGCTACCCTGGAACGTATGCTGAAATGAAAAGCATGCCAAAATGATCAGACCAAACAAACCAATGAAAACAATACCAACGGATTAATAAACAGGCAGTTAATTTATGTATCTCTTTTTGCTTATTTCTGAAAATAAAATTTAAACATTCATTCTATATAAAAGCATTTTTATTTGTTTGCACTGCGTACTGAAAATATGACAATGATAAATGAAAAGTGACTTTGACCGACTGAAAAACATTCAATTTCAATTTTTCAGTTTTCAATCAGGATAGTGGAATATTAAATTTAAGTGTTTTGAATTTAATATGGTGTAGGAAATACCAATTAGGATACTGTGTATCTCACACTGACAAAGATCGTTATACGTCATGTTGGAGTTTTATAAATGTAAAGGTAAAACTTATGACGCTAAGATGAAGACAAAATAAGCCTCTGTGGCCAAAAATGAAAACCGTCTAAGCATATCTTGTGGTTTTTATTTTAATACTCTTGGCACAGTGTGATAGTAGTTTTATGACTAAACAAACGTAAAAGACAAAGGAAGATTTACAACACTTAACAACTAAACCCAAAAACTATTCTTCACAAAGACAGCAATTCTGTCTTACTGTACGCTTTCTGCAATCAAAAGCTACCCTCATTCTTCCCCACTCATGATTTGTGTACAACAAAGACCATCCACAGAACAGTTTGTTCAGTTTGGTGATGCTCAGTTGTGTGAACTGTTTCTCTGTAGAAAACAATAGGTATAAAGAAACACTGTAACATTCTATATAAGATAATACAGAATGTGCAAAAGAAATGTTTTTTTTTATGGGAGAATTTAATTTTCCCCACATACTGTAGACCTGTAGGAATGTTATGAGCAGGAACATTCTTTTCTCACCCAGTTTGTTAGAGCACCTACACTATACAGTATGAGTAAATGCTTCTATAGATCTTGTCGTTTCAAACACTCAAGACAGAGCAAAGCAAACAGAGGTAAGAGAACCATTAGGGAACCGTGCTCTTAATATGGTAACTTTGAAGTTTACCTTGAAACCATATAGACTGAGTCAAAAGCTGTAGGAAGGAACAAAGAAGGAATGAGACAGAATTAATGAGAAGCAGAAAAGTTGAATGGGAAAAGATATTGAATCGGAGGAGAATGATTGGGAACAGTTTAAGCAGATTAAGCTTAAAGCAGAGAACAGATTTATTCCAAGAGTAAAGTAATCAAAAGCTAAAAAAACAATCACAATTTGGATAAACAGAAGGGGGAAAATTATCATGTTTAAGATGACCAAAAAAAACAGTGACTCGTTTAAAGAAAAATCAGTATAATAAATGAAGCACAGGTTAAAAATAATATTAGAAAGGCCAAGAATGGAGGCTAAAATAAAGTTTTTTCAGTATTACAACAGCAAAAGAACTGTCAAGTATGGTGTGAAATGTATCCAGGACAATAATGGGAAACGTATGTTTCTTGAAATGTAAGGAAACTAATTACAACTGAACTAGACAATCAACTGTATGGAAATAAAATCCAACCGATAAAAGTTAAGATAGAAAAAGGAAACTGGCTGAAGTTTTTTAACACAAACAGAGGGCATACTCTACAGTGCTTTTAGATTTTCAGAAGGTTCCTGATTCAGTTCCTAGTAAAAGATTAACTCTCAAATTGCATGCGATAGGAATTCAGGAAATTGTGTATATTACATTTGAGAAATGGTTCATAGGATGCAGATGAAGAAAGCAAATTCATTTATCAAAATCCTTTTGAATTTCAAGACTGGGAAAAATGTGTCAAAAGACTTGAAAAGTAGACAAGTGCACTGTTTAACAAGCAGGCAGCAAAAGCAACCTAGAAATGCAAACTGAATTTCAAGAGTGGAGAAACAATAAGACCAACAAAATGTTACTGTATAAGGCTTAGTTATGTTGTTTAGTTTCATTTTATGATTTTTAGTTAAAAGCAATGAACTGAAAGCAATTAATGTCATGTTCACATCGTACAACTGGGCGAACACTAGCTAATGGACTGTGATACTGGTGGTGGCCACACTTGAACAGAACAGAACCATATAAATAATAGAGGACTTGACCCAGGTCACTGCTACTTTTCAGCACTTAACTGGACCAGCTCTGGCCTTTTGTAATCTCATAAAAAACTTACTGTACATATAATTTCTGAGAGGGATAAAACTGAGTTTCATCCTGAATCTCCCCCAAAGAAGCTTGTACAATGTGCTAAAAAAACAAAATGTGTTAAAGAACCACTTTATATCCTAATGGAGGGAATTCTTCTAAAAGTGCATGTTTATCCAAACAGGTATTTTCCAATTAGAATTATCCTGTATATTCAGTGGAAAACAAATACCTCCCACGTTTGGCATTCCTACATATGTAAATTTCCTTGCCGGCGAAAACACATATACAGTACATCTCCTTCCTCTCCATCTTGTGCCACCTGTACAGTAATTTCTTCAGACTCAGTTTCATCATGTACCTTTCTTAATAATTGTGCTGTCACAAGCAAATGACCATCTGGATCTTTTCTATTGTGTCCCTACAAGTGATTGTTTGGACTGTGGCAAGTTTCTTCTCCAAGTAGATGTATTATAAAACTGGTAAGTATTTAGAATTTTGAATATAAAAAATATATTCATTTAAAAATATTGCTGTTCTGGAAACAGTCCAGAGATGAGGAATCAGCTGCATTATGGAGTATTAGAGGAATTTATGTCCAACATTTACTAAAAGAAATGAACGTTTTGGGGCTTGAATAGAGATGGCAACAAGAAAATCTAATCCGAGTATACAGAACCCTCAGTATTATCGACAAGTTCACCCAGTGACCCAAAGTTCACTTTAAACCACTGGAGTCAACACAATAGACAAAAACCAGAGGTTACAAGTGGAAACTATGTGAAAGTGTGATCGAATCTGAGAACAGAAAGCACGTCTTTACATAACTGGGTGGATAACATTCTCAGATAAGGTAGTTAAAAATGACCAAACAGCCTGTATGAGCCCATTACATTTGTAATCATTCTTTAGCAAAAATCAAATTGTTTGACTTGATCAAATGAAGAAAAAAGCTCAAGCTGTCACACTGTAAGAAAAATGTGTGTAATACTGGACTTTTAAGGCTTTACTTGCCTTTTACAATAGTGTAAGGTCATCAGAGAAACCAGGATTAATTTCACTTTGTATTCCTTTTTAAATGTTGTACCTATAAAAAATGAAGCTCATGTTATCAATAGACATTTTAGTGACAATTTTATTAAGAACTCAGGCAGATGCACAACCCATTTTACTACAAATATCCTGCTATCGCAAATTTAAGTGCTTCTGAAAACACCCACAGACTTCTGCCCCTGCTGTGACTGGATGCTCGACTGTGCTCAGTTGCATACATTTCTAATTTATTTCTCATTAATTTCATGCAATTTATCCATTGAAATGGTTAGATCTTTTGAGGATGGTTATGTCAGTAGCAATGTGTCTTTTAGAAGAGAAAAAATAATATCAATCTTATCTCCTTGATGGATGATATCTATAATGTAGCACTAAAGGCATTTCTGTCATATTCAACAAAAAATATATTTGTCATTATCATACTGCAACACAAATAAGTCAGTTGAATGAGCAGAACTATTGATACAAAGAATCAGTACATTATCATCTTCAGTGAGAGAGATCTATCTACCACAAGTTGTCTTACAGTACATGCATTATTAGTTTTAGAAGAAAAAAGTTAAAGGATTGTGGACATTAAAGACCTTTGGCAGCATTTTGATTTAATGATCATTCATCACTGATTCTGATACATATTCAAGAGACTTTGACTGTAGCATTAGCACAAAATTACCTCATTAGTGTGAGAATTGATTGGGTAGAGGTGATGAGGTGATTTAACCTACTGAATGTCAAATCTGGCTAAATTAAAAAAGAAAACCACAGAAAGAAACTAATCTTTGCTGTTTATCAAGGAAAAAATGCCTTTTAGCCATCACTGTGTTGGAGCAACATCTCAAGTGCTCTTTATGAATTAAGGTTTTGTGTCAACCTCCCGGATGGATGTAAGTGATTGTGGGACAGATATGTGGAATAATAAACTAATGTTTATGTACAACAAACCAATTGATGGAGAGGTCCAAGTGTGATGGTTTGGACAGGTGTGTGCAATCACAACAGGATTAATGGCTTCCTGTCTGCATGGCACAGTGAGATCATGCTGATCATATACAGTAATAATAGCTTTCAGAAAAGATAAGAATATGAGAGTCATACAATCGGTCCTCACTCACCAGATAAGAGCCCCATTGATCATCTGTTGCATGGTTTAGGAGGATGAGGCATCTTGGGCTCAGAGACAAGTGATTAGGCATACAGTATGCCTATCTGGGGTCTACGTAAGGATTAGGACAGAATCCTAAAAAGGATACAATACAAACTACCAGCCTATGAGTTCCATAGGCTATTAGCTTACATATTGATCAACCCTTTTTACAAGAAAAGCTATTCATTAGAAGGGGGGAAACAAACACATAAGTGTGGTTAAAAGAAGCACTCTTTTACTAATCAGAATGGCACAGTTTCTCTATCCTTTTTTATCAAAATAAACTTTATTTCAAAGGAAACATCTCACAATAGTAAACATTCTCACCATTAGTACACCTTCTAACAAATGATCAAACTATCATAAAAAACATCCGGAATGAGGTGATTGTCCATTATCAGTCAGTGCAAGTGGATAATGGGGCTGGTTTTGCACAATGAAAGAGTCCCTGCAAGTCCCTCCAAGCTTTTGTCGAGCAGGAGCTCAAGGGAGAGGGATTTCCACTTTAGTCCGGGTACAGGGCCCAAAGTCCTTTCCAGCGCTCCCTCATAGTGGAGAAGCACCCTTTGGCGACGTCACGTTTCATCCTCCCCACTCCCCACTTTGTGTTGTGCTGGATGAGAGTCGTCAAAGCAAGTACTGTGTCCCCTTGTCAAGTCCGGTTGGTGCCAGCCCCAGCAGGATCCACTTGTAACTGAGCACTGCTTCCCCTCCCAGGAGTTGCATAATTTTGTCCACACCGCTTTGGCAAAGCGGCAGTTCCAGAACAAGTGCTCCTGAGTCTCCTTGACGAAACACATGTCCCCGGGGCAATGCAGGCTCCTGGTGAGTGAGTGTCTGTAAAGAACCTCTGGTTGTGAGCCTCTGATGCACTGCCATCCAGTTGAAGTCCTTCAGCTTGTTATCTAGTTCCTTTGGCTGCGTCCTTTCCCGGCCCTGTCTGAGGACCCGCAGCCTTTCGTAGGCAACAAGTTGCCCCCTCACCTCCTTGAACGGGGCTCTTGTGGCCTCGTACCTCCTGCTCCACTTGACAGCATGGGTGTAGGTCTCTGGTCACGTCTCTACCTTGGGTCCAGTGTTTGTCCACTGGACCATGTTCCTCATTGGGATGGAGAACCACAGCCTGACAAAGTACTGGTACTTGTGGCTGATGGGCTCCCACAGTGCCCGAAAAAGGGTGCAGAAGAAGATGCAATCAAAATGCGGCACGACTCTCCCCCCTTCCTCGACTGGCTGGAACATCCGGTTCCTTGTGATGTATTCGTACCTGCCGTCCCAGACGAACAAGAAGACCATTCCTTGAAGGACACGTCTGAGTCTGGCCGGCAGCAGGTATACCACTGCCAGTTAAACCAAAGCAGGCAGGATGTTTGGTTTCAATACCATCACTTTCCCTGTGAGGGACAGTGACTGCATTTTCCACAGACCCAGCTTCGCAGTCCTCTCAGTCCTTCACCTTAACAGTCCTCTCAGTCCAGTTGATGGTCTCGTTGTCCTGGTTCTGGAACGAAATCCCCAATGTCTTGAGGGGCTCTGTTCAGAGCTTAAAACTTTTCAGCGCCATAGTCCTGTCCTTTCAGGGTCCGAAGAACTTCAGTTTGCTCTTTCAGCAGTTGAGCTTCAATCCTGAGGCCTTGGAGTATTGCTCCCTTACCTGCGGTTTCCCTATCCTTACAAGGACTGATCACACCAACCAGCAGAAAAAAACACTTGAACACACCGAAGGGGGGGAGTGGTAGATCTCAACTGAGACTACAGACCAGGATGAAGAAAAATGGGACAGCCACACACGTAAACTCACATAACATGTACACCCCCATCCTTTCCTGTGAGTCCAAGGAGTTAACAATGTCCCTGATTGTTCCCAACTATCCTAGACAAGTAACCCATGTATCCCAGCATGCTCTCCTGGTGGCTGACATCACCAGCCCTGCTCTGTAGTAAATACCTTTGTCATACCTGTTCAATAAAATGTCAGTACACTGACACATTGAAAGGAGCTGTTTTGTTAGTGTAATTTTCTGATAATAACAAAAATACATTTTTTTGTAGTTATTAGCTTGAATTTCCTTTTGATTTGTTCTCCATTTTGGGGACTTCTGAGGGGCTTGACCAATAGTTAGTCACAAATTAGCAGGTTGTCTAAATCCGAAGCAAGCAAAAAACTAAAGACTTTGAAATGTGTCTTTTGCAAAAACAGTTCCTGCGCAATATGACAAAGAATCTAAAAATATTGAAATATTTAAATAAACAAAAAAACTATAAAGTAAAGTACTACATTCTGTTCTGAAAAAGGAGAGGTTACTCACAAACTGAAATCTAGGGGGAATGTAAAAGACAACAATGTGGTTGTGGAGCCTCAGTCAGGTGTGTAAAAATCGGGAAAGGGCAGGGTTTAAAGGGAGATAGGTGGGGTGAAGGAAAACGGGAAACAAAAAGTGAGATTGACTGGAGGTTAATGTAAAGTAACAGTGAGTTGACATCCAAGGGGAAGTCAGCAATCTGTGAGTCAAGGGGATTTAAAAAGTGATTATTCCTTTACACCTGAGGGAGGTTCCCCAGACAAAATGTTGTGTATTGAGTTTGGAATTACTTTGCATCCTACACAGTGACACAATCCCCCTGTAAGCTCTTCTGACTATTTTGAATTCTTTGGTGTGTTATTATTTTCTTGGATCTTCCGAACCCTGGATCAGAGAATCTTTACTTTTTTGTTCCTAGTTCCTAGCAGCATCCTTTTCCTATTGGAAACAAATCCACACTCCTAAAGGAATGGATAACACTGCTATAGCCGTCAATGCCTATTTCAGCTTCAAGCAGTCCCATGGTGCTGGTTTGTTACCAAATAAAGAAAAGTAGCGTATAAAGAGAGTATTATTCATGTACTCAGCATTGGGATCCAGACACCCAGCTACTGCATGGTGCTTCATAGGCCGGCTGTTATACCACTGAGTAGCAGACTGAGAACATGAAGCAGTCTTTCGGAATAAAGGCCATTAATCACAGAAGGCATGTGACTCTCTGTTATTGCACAAATGGGAAAAGACCAGCATGGTAAATGTACCACACTGCTTTCTCCGCGGATATAGACATCCTGTCCTTCTCTATTTTATTAGGGGCAGAGTGGACATTTTATTAAAGTAAAACATGTATTCTATACGAGGAATCCTGGCATGGTGACATGTAATTGTGACTGACAAATGCAACCCCTATCTATACACCTAAGACTAACACAAAGACAACCAACTAATTGTGGTCATGAATGAACTGAGCTATTGGGAAATGGCAACTTACCACATGGAATACTGACCATCTGCTGAGGATCTTTATGAGATAATGGGGCATTTCTGTTTCTGTTTAGATACCTAAAAAAGAGGAACTAGAGGACCTGCCAGATGCAGTAGAACAGTAAAATGTGCCACTGGAGTGAGAATAAACTGTTAGGATGCAAGTGAGCAATATTTGTCAAAATATTGCTGATTTAATGGCTTTAGTGTTAGTTTGGATTTATAATTGGGGGGGGGGGGTGAATAAATTAATACATGAGGCAGAAAGAGAAATCAGATCCTTATACCAGTTTGCCTAGCAAATTTCTGAAAGATCATAGCATAGTGGTTTCTCTGTTCTTGGCACGGTATAAAAGTGAAGACAAATATAAATATACTTTAAAAGACATACTTTATACACATTTAAAACTCTTTATTACAAATTAATTCATAAACACCAGTTTGGTCCTACAAGATATTTACAAAGACTGGGAATGTCTGTGTCCATGCCTTCTATAGTCCAAAGGTAACCCAATTTGTCTCTTCAAAGATTAGACAATGAGACACAGTTGAGAGGCAATGATGGTTTGTACACAAGATCCTCTGGTCCTGATTCCCTTGTAGTGCGTATTTAAGACACTATGAGGACAATAAAATCCGGACTGGACTAGAGAAGGAAAATAGGGAATGGATGGCAGGAGTGACAGGGGGCGGTGCCGGTGGTGATCCAGGTGCGAGGGGGAGGGCAGGAGAACAAGTCCAGTGGGAGTCCAAAAGGGAAAAACAGGGTGCAGTCCAAAGTCCAGGTAGCTGGGAGATCAATCCAAGACAGACAGTTAAAACGGGAACCGGGTCGGAACCAGAACAGGAACAGGAACAGGGAAATTAAAACATGATGACGAGGCCAGGCGCTCCGAGCCCCGGACCCAGATGGTCAGGACGCTGTGATGAAGCCAATGCCATCTGGTCTCTCCTGGACCTGCTGGTAGGTGGGCTTCCAGGCGTCCATCTTCCAATGTTGAGCGCAGAGCTTAAGAGGCACATAACTTATATAGTGACGGGTTAAACAGGAGACAGGTGTACGTAATATTGAAATTAATTCTGACTAAAATGTATTAAAAGAAATTAGTACAGTATTTACATAACTGTAAAGAAAAAAAAATGTCCTCTTCCTCATAACCATTCATGGTTAGTCTTAAATATATATTTATATTTTTGTATATTTGGACTTTTTTTATTCTTCATTTATGTGTACTATATCTCACACTGAAAATATAGTTTCTTATATGTTGTTAATTGTACCTATCTCCCTATTCAATTTTCTCTTCCAAGGCCAGATTAAAAGGCATCATTGTTACTAGCATATACTGTAGTTTGTCAAATAGTTATAGCAAATTCACTGTGGCCATCTTTTAGAAAATGTTTGTCAAGCATGAGATACCTTCAGCAGGCTCTTTTCTCCTCACTGTTTTCTGAAAAACCTTAAGAAATATTACACAGTATTCACCTAGTCTTTGTACTGTAACTTGTGAGTCATAGAGTTCAATGGCACAGTGGGGGCATGAAATTCTGGATAATAACCATGTGTCACTAATCCAGGTAGATATGAACTCTTTTGAGCTGATTCGGTGCACGTGCGCATGTAAGCAACATTGCACAAAAATAGTCTGGTATTTGATATTTGCAATGCTCTATAATAATGAAACTGATAACAAAACAATTCAATTATATTCAAAGTTACACTCTAAGCATAAAGTAAAGTATAACTTTTATCATGAGAGATCAGTGACTGATATTACATTTGTATTATTTTCAGTACATGAAGTCATATGTTTCATTCTTGAATGGAAACTCAGAAGTAATTCCATGTGTTTATTTTTGTGGGTAGGAATGAAAACATACCTGGGATGGATTACATCTGGAGTGCATCAGTAAACTGGTGAAGCCAAAAACAGAACATGAAGTTGTCTGTGTTTTAGTTGTATATTGTTCACAGGGAGATATTCTTTCTGTCCACTCCAAAATGGCTCTGCTAAATGTGTGAAAATAAGGCAGGGAATGATCACATACCTAAAATGTGCAAAAATGTTAAGGTCGTGACAAATATTCTCACTGTATTTGCTCTGTAATCTTATTTAACAGTGCATTGTTATTCATTATGCACACCTTGCTGTTCAAGAAGTCTTACTTATTACCAACTTATGCTGTATAAATGAAAGTTGTAAATTTTGCAAAACGTAATACAGAACATAAACCAATTACAATAAGAGAAAACACAATGAATCTGGACCATAAATAAGGTCTGTATAAAATAACTACATATGAAATATGAAATATATATAAAATAACTACATACTGTACTACAAATCAGTCCTACAGTACTGGTCGTACCAGTATGGCCCTATTTACTGTGCCCTAGAAAATGAAGTGATAAAAATTCTAATAATGAGATTATGATCTCTTTGAAAGTTAAAGACTATGATCATGATTAATCCAGAGGAAAAAGATAAGCATGATGTATATTTCAGGACTATTTCTTATCCATTTCTTGCCATTACGCCCTAAAATTTATTTCATACAAAACAATTTTTTATATACAAAACTGACTTGACTATTTTGCTTAACTTCCTGACACATTTTACTTACTGATGAAGTCTTTTATTCAGCTTTATCCAGGGAAATGATTTTATCTCCCATTTTTTGTTTTTTATTTTTTCAGTTTTTGCACATCTGCTCAGACAACCAAGCCATACATATTGTATAGTTGCAGATCTTGGCATCTTTGGCTTTGCTTTTGGCATTCACATTTTCTTCCTAATTCATGTCATTAAAGTTGTATTCCCTTTCACAGTTTGAATTACATTGTTTTAATTTCCCTGATTTGCTAAAGTCATACACAATTTTCTTATTCGTGAGTGAATGGTTGTGAACAAATGAAACATTCATCAGATTAACCTTCAGTATGCTGGCATATCATTTATATGCTGGCTGTGTTTCTGGTTTCAATAGTTATTGCAGTGAATATGTGTTGGCACAGTGAGTGTCCGGAATAGTTGATATTCCAAATTTCCATATTTCCTGTTAAAAAAACATCCCAGCCTTTTTTGATGTCTGAAACTCTTGCATTATTAAAAAGAACTGCAATAACTTTGGGAGGATGTTGGATGGATTCAAGGAACTCTTCTGCCCATAGAAAGAACTGCACCATTAACAAATGGAGGATCTGAGGCCTCAGGCTCCCTTGGTGATTGATAGAGCAAATAAAGGAAATGCCTTGGTGATTCCTGGAGCAAATAAAGGAAATGCAGGCCTTTTGATCCGTCAATAACCACAAATGTTCGAGGAGGTACACAAAGAGAATGACTGCTGGGGTCCCTCCACCAGTGGAGTATTTCCTGGCAAGTGCATGGAATCACAAGCTGTCCAACCCAGTTAACTCAGACACATCATGACAGTACCCATCCTCCCCAAATTGGAGTGATAATGGGAAAGGCTGCTGAAGCAGGTTGTCATAGAAAGAGCTGTGCTGGAGATGGTGAACAAATTAGCCAGTCATCTAAATAATAAAAAATCCCTTCGCCGTGCAGCTTCAGAGGTGAGACACCCCCATCCATATACTTGGTACTGTATATCTGTACTCATCTATATACATAGTTATTTTATATACCGTATAAAATAACTACATATGAAATCAGTCCTACAGTATTGGTCATAACAGTATGGCCCTATTAATTGGTATGAAGAAAAGACCAAAGAGGAGCAGAAATACATATCTTTGGTATGAAAATGAAACTGTAGATACTCCCTATTAAGTGCGTGAATAAGGGCGCTCTGACCCTTTCATATTTTAATTCATTATGTGCACCTGCCCCCTGTTTGTCCGTCATGATTTAAGGCACTCCCACTATGCCTGGCTCAGTATTGGAAGATGGACGCTACAAGGCTTGCCTATTCCCAGGGCTCTCGGGTAGGCTTAGGACACGCCTTATTCCCCGGCGCCCTGACGGTCTGAGTCCGGGGCTAGGAGCGCCTGGCCTTGTTACTCTGTTTTAACTCCTTGTTCCTGTTCCGGATTCTGTTCCAGATTTGTACACTGTCTGTCTCGGATGGATCTCTCAGTTCCTGGACTCTGGACTGCGCCCCGGTTTCCCCCTTTCGGACTGTCTGGATTGTTTGCCTTCCCCACATCCCCTGAGTACCGGATCACTGCCGTCACCGCTCCCTGTCCTTTAACTGTCCTATCCTGCTTTACCTTCCCCTGATGTCCTTCTCCACTTTTCCGGTTTATACCATCTGCATTGGATCCTGAACTACTCTTCACGGGAGCCTGGACCAGCTCCAGTTACAGGATAGGGATGTGAAGATAGGGGTGTATGCTATGGTGTATTTAGAATTTCAGAAGGCTATGAAAAGGCCCACAGAATGCTACAAGCATAGCAGAAGGTTATGGGAAGATCTAATTAAAGCTTGATTCTCAAATTACAGGTTAGTAGACATGAACGGAAATGTAAGTGATTCAAAATTAAAGCTTTTATTTAAAGATAGCTATTATTTATTTATAAAAAAACAGGTTTGGATAAATTTCGAGACTGGGCAAACACCTAACAGATGATGTCACCCTCTGTAAATATAAAAAAGACTTTTCAAAGTCCATTGAAAATATCAGTGATCCTTTCATTAAGATTTGGACTGGCAAATTTGAATGGTAAGGCCATCTTTTTAAAATAAAAGGTGTGACTGAGAACAATCCCTACCTTTGTTCACTTTCTTGAAAAAAATTCTTTCTTTTTTTTTTCTTGAAATCCCTCACAGTCTAAATTGTCCTTCTTGATCATCATATCTGTCCAATCATCTTATCTGTCTGAAGATCGGTGATGAGACAAACAGACTCTGTTGTTGTTGTTCGTGCATGTGTAGGAGTTAAGTACTGTATTTTGTAATGTAGCATTAGGAAATAATTTGAACTTAAATAAACCAATATTGGAATGTTTTATAAAAACGTGTAGTGTTTTGCCTTGCAGATCTCTGCGATATACAGATTTTGTCAGCATACAGACGTACAGTATGTAGCTTTGCTAGTTAGGAGGTTTGGCCTACAGTATAACTGATTAGCTGGATAGCTTTTTCACAGTTATTAATACATTAAATTGCTCTAGGGTCAGATTATATAAGAATAATTTCTTCATCTATTTTATTTCACATTTACTGTATATTGTGCTGCCACTCAGGCTGCATTTATATTGTACCCAATTCACATTTTTCCTATGGAAACAGGTACTTTCTCATTTTTAAAGTGTCAGACATATCAGCCCTTTACCAGGCAAAGAATCCTAAGTATTCGTGTTGTGCATTTTCAGTGTCTGCCTTGCCCCTAAATTCATCTATTTAAAAGTTAGATCACATGCCAGCAGTTTAATTTAATCACCTTTTTACAACTATTGCAGTAGATGTCAAAGCACTGCTTGAGTGTGCTAAATTACAAAGAAATAAATATCATCAAGCCCTTATGTATATTTTCAGGGAATTACTTAGTAACACAAAATTGAATATTTAAAAAAAAATGAATTGCACTGACAAGTAATAACTTGCATGCTGAAAGATGGTACTCATATTAAAGGAACATAAATGAAAAATTGGTAACAACTTAAACCTTTTTTTTAAAGTTGTTACTTTGAGTATGAAATGTTTATTCATAATGAGACCTGACTCCATTCATAATTTATTTGTCATTGGTGTATAAACCCATATCTAGTTTAATTTCCAGTCAGAGACGATCATTAATGAGATGATACATTTTTTGCTTCATTAAATAAGTGTAGATGGCATTTGAAATTCAGATGAGATTGTACATTTTGTGATAATGCACATGTAAAAAACACCAAAACCCTAATTAGTAATTTGTTGTGACCTGTGGGGGGCAGCTGGATTTCAGCAATTTTAGCAACGTTTGAACTTCTCAGATTGATTGCCTTTCTCACAAGGTTTGGAACAAGGACATTATGCTGCTGTTTTTATGTAGCCGTCCTTGGGCTAGGAGGCAAGTTAACATGAAGGAGTACATAGATAATCAAACAGTCATCCTAACAATTAACTCAATTAACTTCACTGTAAATTATTAAGAATGTCAAATTAAAGAATAAACATTTAACTGTGATCAGATCATACGTATTCACGTCATTAAGATTGTTTCAATAAGAATGGACTATAGTATAAATATTATTTTCTTGCATAAAAAGCTGGCTTCGGAATTATTTTTAATTCATCACACTTTCCTATTTGCAACAGTATTGTGACAACCACTTGAGCATGTCATTACAAGATCTTTAAAAAAAAACGGCAGATCCAGGCAAAACTTCTAGTTCCCTTAAGTCCTCTATTACAGCCGAGTAGCTAAATTGCTAACCCAGCTTCAAACAAACAATTCTCAAAGAGGCTCAAAAAATTTCAAAAATCTTAAAATTAATTGTTCGGTGTCCCCACAGAAATAACTTACGGAATCCTTGGTCCTTTGGGAGTCCTTGTCCCTCTTATAAAAGGCCCACAGAGGTCCTGGCTCTGCCCTTCAGGCAGGACAGATACAGTACCCTGTATACTGCCTCACGGAGTAAGCTTCAGCTTCCTGCCTTTTAAACAGTCTCCTGACTAATGGCCTTTGAGCAGCTAGTCACTTGACTGAGAGAGGCAGCTCACATTCCCAGACTTTTCCGGGAAGAGTGGTCCAGACACACCTGCAGTCTCACAATACAAGAATGCATAGATAAATGTACACATATTTGACGTCCATATATCTTGTCATTGACACAAGATATATGGATACTTTTGCAAAGCACTTATTAAGTGCATTTAATATGAATTAAATGCCAGTCAACAGCCAGCCTGATGCAATACCAAATGTAATTAAATTAAGCTCACTTTGAAATGAATTGGGAGCACTTGTCAATGTCTTTACTAAGGCATACAAGGAAACAGAGCTAAACAGTAGTCTAAGTTTCTCCATCAACAGTGTTTATTTTCCTGAAGAACATTTGAAAGTCAGATGCGAAACCAAGCTAGTGAATTATGATTCCCACCCCCTTCTTTGTAAGTAAATAATGTTATCATTATTATTAATAATAATATTCCCTTACATTTATATAGCACTTTTCTGGACAATCCCCTCAAAGTACATTACAGGTAATGGGGACTCCCTTCCACCACCACCAATGTGCAGCCACACCTGGATGAGGGTGGAGTGGTTGCTCTGTTGCTAAGGATCTGCGCCTGTGGCTGGAAAGTTGCGGGTTCAAATCCTGTGGCCGGCAGAGGAATCCTACTCCGCTGGGTCCCTGAACAAGGCCTTGAACACCCAACTGCTCCAGGGGCGCTGTACAATGGCTGACCCTTAACTCTGACCCTAAGCCTCTTTCTCCCTGTCTCTCTGTCTGTGTGTCTCATGGAGAGTAAGCTGGGGCATGCGAAAAGACAAATTCCTAATGCA
The DNA here is from genome assembly GCF_040954835.1 of Lepisosteus oculatus. Taxonomy (NCBI): domain Eukaryota; kingdom Metazoa; phylum Chordata; class Actinopteri; order Semionotiformes; family Lepisosteidae; genus Lepisosteus; species Lepisosteus oculatus. The sequence goes on along the minus strand of NC_090698.1, from coordinate 71,629,497 downwards.
AGAAATTGTATATGGCTAATAAAGTAACAAAGTGATCTTATTGTTGTAAAGTCATTGAAGTGAAGAGCACAGTGATTCTCACAATATGTAGTAGCAAAAATGGAATCTGGTTCTACTGACTTTACACCCAATGTAAAGACATATCTGTTGACTGATGGGGCTTGCAATTTCAAATTTCACGTCAAACAAATTTCTCATAAATACACCATGACTGAAAGTGCATTGAAATTCATGAGAAATTATATATTGCCTGATATGTTATTACTTTAAAATTATATATTTTAGGGTGTTGCATTATTTAAAAATATTAGAAATAGCAGGCAAAAGGAAGGTGACAAATTGCACACATCATTAAAAGACAACAGTTTTTTATATGCTTGCATCCCTGTAAGTTGATATCAACTTTGAAAACTGATGGAATACGATTGGTACAAGAGTTAGAAAATGATGCCATCTACATGAGTGGGAGTTTGTGGAACTGAAATTACTACGAAGGTGACAATTTGAAGAGAAAAACATGTGCAGTGAATAGATAACAAAGCATCTTCTTTGACAGAAGTGTAATAGAATGTCGCACAAATCAACAGTTTGTTCTGATGTTGTGTTTCCTATCTTGAATTTTAGAAGTCCTTGTCATTATAGCTACTGGTTTTCAACGTGAAATCAAAGAAGAGATAAACAATGTTCAAGTTTAATTCTTGATTTTGATAAGTGCTGAATATATTCTGTTAGATAACTATAATGGAGAGTGATACAGTGCCTAAACACAACAGTATTCAGACATTTGTGCAATTACACATTTTGTTACCTTAAAGCTCACCATTTAAGCATCAATTTGTTAGATGCACAATGTATTCCACACATTTAAAGCAAAAAACAGAAATGATATAATTACTTAATTTCCCTTTGGGATCAATAAAGTCTCTTATCTTATCTTATCTATGAAAATTATACCAATTATAAAATTAATATTATAAAATTAATTAATCAAGAACAATGGAAAGGGCCTGATTGCTGAAATATTAAAAGTGTTTTATCAAATCTTTAAAAGCAACAATCCTAAAATTACTTTTTAGTTACCATAATTTCAATGTTATTTTTTTGTATAGAAAGGCTATAAGCCTAAGCCTAAAATCTGGACATGACTATACTGTAAGTGGATCTAGGAAGCCTAAGCCATCATTTTCCTTCCAGTTAATAAATAAAATACATCTTCACATATTTGAATTTGAATTCTATAGGAGTAAAATGAATCCATATTTTATTTTAATGTTGACTTCAAATATGTTTTTTGGTACAGTTGAACAAGGCAGTCATTATCAAGTCCACCTTAAAGAAGCATAGAAAATATATTTCAGTCAGAAAAAGAAAAATGCTTTTAACAGTGTGTTGAAATGGTCAAAAAGTGTATAAAAAACGAGTTTCACTTACAGCATTTAATATATAGACTGGAATTACTTTATCCACAACTGGAATGATATACTGTACAGAAGCCAAAGACAAAATCAGATGTGTGTAATTACTTCCCGGGTTAAGTGGAAATTTTAGAAAGGCTGGATTGTGCAAACCCAGGTGGAAACGTTTTGTCAGAACACCACTGACAGTATACCATATAATTGAACATGGAAATGTGGCAAAACGCAGATGCGATTCCCCCTATTTTCTCATTGCCTGTTTGCCAATCGTGAGGGTTACAGTACTGTACGTTCTTGAATATGTTCCCAATGGATGAGGTTTTCCTGTGGTGCACTATGATGGCCACATACTGTATCTTGACCACATCTGGGATTGGTGTCATCCATGACGATTTCTCAGACCTAAGCTGCAGATACTGTACCATACCAACAGCAGGAAAGTCCGTTTTGCCAAAAGTCTTCAGCACAGGAGATGTCAATCCTACCTACTGTAGATTCCTAGAGAGTGATATCACTGCGATTTTCATGGGACAATCTAAGACATCTTCAGTACAGTCATATATTTGCATCAGACAATTCAGTCTAAAATAGTTTTTTGCCCATAAGTATATTGATATAACAATTCTATATAATAATTAGAATATTAAACCTGGGTTACAGAATCTTATCTCAGCAAAATATGCAATTTATATGTAGATAGGTTCACTAATGCAGGTCCTTATGTATCAGATAATAAAAATGCAATTGCGTGTCGGAAAAATTTAAATTATTCCTTAAACTCAGCAAAACAAATTCTTGTGGAAGGCATATTGATTAACTTTTACAAACATAATATTTGAACTTTGTGGCTCTAGGGTGGGGTGGTGGGTTTGTGCATATTTATGGAGTCATTTTTCTTTTGTCACAGAGCCATAAACAGGTTATGTAATTCCAGTCAAAATGGGTCTGAAGTTGTTTGGAAGAGCAGCAGGTATTTTGTCACTGTCATAGGTTTGAGAAGAATTAATTGTTGCCTCTATTTAATGCATGAAATCTTGTGGGGCACAAATAACATTTTTCTAACCTCAGGACGTTAATCATCAATGACATACAGAGAACACATTGTAATCTTCCAATACCACAACAGCATTTCTACTGACTACATTTTGCAAGGTTAGCATTTATGGCTTTTTAAAAACTCTTAGGTTGATTTTAATTTTACCTTTTTTGTTTTTTTTTGCACAACAAGAATGATTGACAATAATCAATGATCACAGGATATTAAGTAAGAGCATATAAAGACCTTATAAAGTTTAAAATTTAAAAATGTAGACAGGGCTCAATCACAAGCTGTGAAAAATAAACAAAAACTTCTTTGCTTAATCTTACAAATACAACAAGAAACAAGAAGTCACAAATAGGTTTGTGCAAGTGATGAAAAGTGCCACATTAATCAAAGTAAGGTAGAAAATATAATAAGCCCATCTTTAAACCCTCTGAGATATTGACACAGATTTGCTTTCTCAGTGGACCAGATACTTTGAATGCCTCAATATTGGTGTATATGTAAAACATAGAGCTTGTACTGTATACTGTACTGAGGTGAGTTCCACTATATTTACTTATGATCAGCAGGAGACTAACTGTATCAATAACTGGATGACAATAACTGTATCAATAGCTACAAGCTGTCCATTGCTTTGGAAACCTGGTCTTTGGCAACATTTGGGACCACCCTGAAACTTCTGTAGAGTTCTGAGTTTACATTTCCAAGACATGCTTAATAAGATTTAGGTGAAGTGACCCCACTGACACATCCTTCTTCAAGTTTGTTCAAGACCAACTTGGTGAGATGTATTCCAAGACGGATAAGCAATGTTCTTGATAAGCGTGGACAACCATTTACCAACTAATGGTAGATGGACAATCTCACCCCTGCATCTAGCCATTAGGGTGTTACAGGGGTCTTCCCTTCCTTAATGAGGGTATGATGAGATTTGAAGATTAAAATATTTGTTTTTACAATCTCAAGTGCAAATGAAATCACCGAAGTCTTCACCTTAGCTAAGAGGCTTGCAGACACTTTAAGATGAAAACGTCATGTCAGAGTGCAGCAGGGAGCTCTGTTACACATCTGTCTCATTTAGAACTTGCCTCATACAGTATGAAGCATACAGAGACTAAATAGCAAAGATTTTTCACTCTGATTCCCAGGAATAAAAGCAGCACAAAGATGAAACTAATGGATTAGATATACCAGGAGTTTAATGTAAATAAAAAAAAACCTTGACTGAACAGTGACTTTATCTCGTGATCTGATCAGAAAGCAGACATTTTGCAGACACATTAGCCAATGTCTCATACAAAGGAACAAATACTTAAAGCCTCTCAAGACTATACAGCAAACACCAAAACACTCTGTCAGTTAAAGTAAGACAGAAACTGTATTTTAAAACTATATATACTGTATAATTTGTTTTGAGAGTGCTATAATGTACAACTCCTTTACATGTTCTTAAATTTAAGGTGTTATAGCCACAATGATAAAAATTGTCTTTAAAGCATCATGTTAGCCACTTCCCACTTTCCATTGTTTTCTTTTAAATTTCACTTTTTAAAAAAACTGTAGAATTCAAAATAAGTGGCGATCAACTCTATATATTGACACTGAATATCCCACCTGTAGTCCTAATTTCTTTTTTATTAAGCAAAATTGTTTCTGAGCCACCCTTCACAAAGGAATGGGATCCATGCATGATTTCTGGTCGCACTGTTCACAATCACAAGGTTTTACAAGGAGTCTAAAAGATCTAATCTGTGTTATCAATTACAGACTTGCCATTAAGGGAAGAAGTATTTGTTTTATTTGGATGTAAAAAAGTTGACTTTTAGCAAAAAGCCAGTACTCCATACTGACTGTTCACCTAACCTCTGCCTGGGTAAGTGGTGTCTGGTAGAAAGCACCCTGTGGTTCTTTAAAGAGTTAATCAAAGAGATGATCAAATAGATTCCCTAAACATAACCACTCCTGCTTTTTCAAAACTAGTGCAAGCACAGAAACTAATTCACAGCAAAAAAAAAAGAATCTTACCCGAGCATCTAAGCGAACATTGCTTGTGTGACATGGATGCATTCAAGAGCCTGTTACAGAATGTGACATCAAAGGAGAGATGTAACCATTTTCAATCACGATGTGATGCTTTTACTTTACTGTATATAGCCAATGTGTAGATTTTAAATGATGGAGTAATATGTTAAAATTATACTATGTAATAAATTAAAATTCTTTAGTTAGACCTTGTTTAAAATATTGTGTACAGTTTTGGTCACCGCATTAAAGTATCCAGAGATTTAATACATTTCTCTGTGGGTAGTTCCGAAGTGGGGGAGATACAGTAAATGATTGAAAACTGGCATGAGCAGAATGGTGTCACGGTCCACGGGAATCAGAACTAATGCCGCCGCAAATCAGAAAAACAGCTGCTGCTAATCAGAAACAAGTACCTTCCAAACGCCAGCGTCTGACCTAATCATCCTATCATTCTCCTCAGTCTCCACCACACCTCCCGTTCCCAATATACTTAAAGGCTTCTTACCTCATCACGGTGGTCAGTATTGGCTATCCCTGTAGAGCTCCTACTTGTACCTTTTTTTCTGAGTACTATTAGTTTTCTGATCTTTGGCAATCTGACTACCGCTTTCCTACGACAACGATTTCGGATCGACCTTCTGACTAAGTAAACCCAGTTTTCCCTGACTTATAACAGTCATCTACTGCAGAGGGTCCTACTTCAATCGCTGCCTGTAGCTGCACACATCCAGATCAACACCCTAGGTCTTGCTTATGATAGTCTCAACCTTTCTGCTCATGCTTAATTTCAATCTATTTCTTATAATACCAAGGAGCTGTGAATGTTGCTCATAACTTTACATGAATGTGACAGAAGAGAAATTTGGTGGGGGTAGGAGAGGAAGAGGTCAAAAGTGACACAGATTTCTTGACAATGGAGACGGAAGTGAGGGTGCAGGCAGAGTTAAGAGAAAAAAAGACGGCCATATCCTCAGATGTTCAAGAAGTTAGGTTTAAGAGGACTGTGCATCTAGGAGAAGATAGTTTTGAGAATCAATGTAAAGAAAACTAAAGACTTAAAGCTTGACACCAATGGGAGGAAATGAGGGATCAGATGCAGAGCAAGAGCAATATGGGACCCAGGACAAAACCTGGGTGCACGCCAGTGGCAAGAGTGTAAGGAGCTTAGTTGAGATATGTTAAGTGCAATCAGCAAAGTAGGAGGAAAACTAGGTGAGAGCAGTATAAGAAATCCCTAGGTTAGTGATCATTGATAACAGAATACTGTCATCCACAGCACAGCATAAAACGTGGCAGAGAGATCAAGGATAAAGTTAGGGAACAAGGAGGCAGCACAAGCTGAGTGAAGAGAATAACTTCAGGGTCTTCAGAGCAAAAGTAGACTGAGGAGTGTTGAGTAGAAAGTGCTGTTAGAGAAAAGCTGAGATTTTGTTGTACTTATGTCAAGTTTTAGAAAATTCTAAAGGGTTAAAGAAAATGTTTTTGTCATGTTCAATCAGTGGAGTTGTTTCAAATCAACAGAGCAACATGACAAGAGAACACAAGTAAAAACTCTTGATGTGCATTGAAATCCAAAATTATTTGTATAAATGGGCATTGAACTCTGGAATAAACTGCTCAGCCGTGCTGTTGGAACCAATACCATGGACTCTTTTAAGAAACAGCTGGATGAGAGCTTTAGATCAAATAACTATTTAACAAATGAAAAATGTGATGCAGGATCAAGGGTTGAATTTTTAAAGGAATTGTTATGTACAGTAGGCTTGTTTAAAAACAATGGGAGAGCAGCCTGAGAGAGGAAACGTTTTAAAAGAGAGAGGGAAAAATGTATAGGGAAGGAGATTGAATGTAACAACCTGGTAGAGGCTCCTGAATGCAAGTGGTAGTTACTGTATAAGTCTAAAAAAAGTGATATTTGTGGCAGAGAGGGTTGTAAATCTGAGTGTTGTAAAACATTTTAAATACAGTATGATACTACAGTAGCTGCCTTTAACTATCAAATAGGTGCACATAATTCTGTGTACTACAAATGAATGAGTAACTAAAGTAAGTGGCATCCTGACCTCCAAGCAATAATCATGAAGAACAATGTGTTATGAAAGTTAACAACCAATATTTTGTTATTTATGTTTTTACTTATTATAATATACTCAATTCACATCTACTGTGTTATGGTAAAATATGTTATTCTTGGATGTGTAATATACACAAAAAATACTTATTTTGTTTGGATTATTACTTTTTGAATTTTCCATTTTTTTGTTATAAAGTAACTTGTTATGTTCAGTCGATTAGAGATCAAAGCATGCTGATTTCTTAAAACCTGGTCATATAATTAAAGAATTGTAAAGCTATAATCTTGTACACTTTCATGAATTTAATGTCATTGTAGGAGATGGAAAATTTATCATTGTTCTTTTGAAAACATTTTCAAAGGGAGATTTACAGTATCTTATTTGAAACAACCAGGAAACTAAACTTACTGTTTGTGTATGATAGCAAATAAACAGGGTGTTATCAAAGAGAAGAAAATACAAACTCTAGAGCAGCAGATATTCATATTTACAACTTCCAGGTCATCACGATGCTCTGTTAAAATTTTACTTTCTCCTGTTTCAATTTCACACTACTGTATATAATGGATTTTTGCAATTTTGCAATTGTTGTACTGTGGATCAGTGAATTCAACACTTTAAACATTTTCTTTCTTTACTTGGATATATTTAACATCAATATATCTTGTTATGTCTTAATTTGCATGAAATTACTTGTACAGACATAATTATGTATTATTCATGTGCTACAATATACTCATTTGTAGTCAATTTAGGCCTCAGAATACACTCAAGTCTTCTTCAAATCATTTGTTGTTTCTCGTCATTTTTAAGAGAATGACGGTCTCCTTATTGTTCAAACTGTTTGGCCTTGCCTTGTAGGCTAAATAATTTATGTTTCTCTCCAGCCATTGTGGTATATTTATGAATTACAAGAACACAGGGATGGGAGTAAATTTTCCTTGCCTTTTCTGAATCCTTCTAGGACTTATGCATGTATACATGGCAAGGTCAAAATAAACACATCTTTTTGAAAGATGGATTATCACCTCAGAAAATGACATTGAAACTTTAATAGCTAAACATGAATGTCTTATGGATCTAGGCTTTCAAGGCACTTAATATTTTTCTCATTAAGCAAGGTTGATTCATATTTCCATAGATACTGTACGTTTATAATAAGAAATATCAATGATAATACGATAATTTAGTGTCACATCTGGCAAATACTTGGAATTTTTTAAACAGAGGGAGACAGGACATCCAGGGGAAACAACACAAAATCCATCTATCCATTATCAGAAAACAGCTGCTGTAGTTCCTGGTGTTGGTCAGAGCAACCCAGAACCTACAGTATCAAGGACATACTGTATGTAGAAAAGGAACTGCTCCATCAGAGGAGACATACTAAGACATTATAGAGACAACAAGTAGCCCAGCCAGCTTATCTGTGGACATTTGGAAGAAAACAGAATATCTAGAGAAAACCCCATACAAACAGAGAGAACTTATAAACTCCCAGGGCCAGAATCAAACCCAAGACTCAAGAGCTGGGAGGCAGCAGCACTAACCTCTCTAAGCTGTAATGTCACTAGAGAAAAAAAAAATTATCTGAAGCACGGTCACCAAAAAAATAGGTTTCATGCCTGAAATGGGAAATGAGATGAGGCAGGTAAAGATGAGCAAATAAATTCATAATGTAAAATAACAGTGGGGTAGAAAGACAGACCCAGGCATTATTACTTTTCTAAACATAATAAAAGGGATGGGCAGGTCCAGTACAATCAAATGAACTGTATGATGTAAGGTGCACTTAGTTCCTTCATTGAAGAGGAATGACTCCCAAAAGAAGTACTAAATCCCACTGCCAAGCAGTTATGATCTGATTCATCTCACTGTGTTGCAGTGAATGCCAGGGTTGGGCTCAGTCAGTCGGGCCTCAATATCCTACACTGAGCAGGCTCACAACATGGTCAGAAGGTCTGGCGATAAGAAGATTAATGTTAGGCTTCAACCTTCACTCATAAATGGGAAACAAAGATACAGAGAAATTGGGATGCAATCTTAAATTGTTGGGACTCTCTTTCCTGAACAATACCTTATTCACTGGTCAGATTTTGAATATCATACCAGCAGTTCTAAATGTGTAATATTGTTATATCTGTGTGTGGAGGTCAAACTAAGTTCCTGGAATTTGCAGCTACTGTAAACGTCAAATAATTCTATGATTAAAATGTTTCTGCAGGCAGACAACAGCAGCACAAAACACAGCAACATTTCCACCCATGTAAGATAATTCTGATTTGGGACTTGATGCATCATTAATCGTAGTATGCCATCCAGTCATTTCTTGAAAGTAGCCAGGGCATCAACAACATGGCTGTTAATATATAACAGTTAACTCTTAATATATAGCTCTCAATCTCTAATCAGATAAAGGGAGAATGTGTAGATTGGAGTGATGCAATGGCCAGGTGATCAATGGTCAGAGCAACCCAGACTCCAGGCAGAAGAAGCTGGCCCACCACTCAGAAAAGACAACGATTCAAAGCAGAGCTTGTAACCTGACAAAAGAGTTGATAGACAGAGAAGGCAAAGAAAATTCAACAGTTTAAATGCTTTCACAACCATTTGTGTAAAAGAACCCAGAGTTAACCGAAAGTTATGTAAGACATGCAATCCATTTGTTTGACTGAATATGGGCATTAGAAAATTAACAAAAATAAAATTATGAAACATTGCAAACAAAATATAGTGTCATTTTGGCACACATGAATATATTTCAAAGGTGATGTGATGAACTGTAAGAATTGTTGCTGGATGTGCAACGAAAATATCCACAAAAGGTTTTAGACTCTTTAAACCATAAAATTAAAATCTGTCCTAGTTATATACATTTCTGAAGTAATCCAGCAGCTTTTCTGGTTTGTTTTCTCTGGCAGTGCACATGTACATGCACATACATGCATGAACATGTATGATCATATTTGCACATGGACAACATTCTTGATACTTCCTGGTAAAACAGGAAATCATTCAGTATATTTTAAATCAAAAGAAGAAGCTGAAAGAAAAAAAAACAATCTGTGTTCTAGATATAACAGTAGTGTTTCATACAGACTAATAATGGTAAGCACAGCAGACGTGAGAAAATTTAAATATTCGGGACAGATGAACTCATTCAGGGGCTGTCCATAAATTTTTATACCATATGGCATCCTGACATTGACTGGGTTTAAATGCAAAAAAACAAAAACAAAATTAGAATTTGGAGGAGGGAGCTGCATCAGAAAAGGATGTATAGAGGTTACTTCAACACTGGAAATTCAAAATGGGACTAAGGAGATATACAAGAGACAACAAGAGGGCTTAATAGGAGAAGGGAGCAGAGTCAGAAGTAAGAGAAGGAATGGTGTACCTGAGACAAAGAAATTAGTGTGAGGAGCTGTATCAGTATGCACTGCCTTTCCTACCACACCCCCGTCTCACATTTCTGTTCTCACACATCCACAATAAGGCATCATCTTTATCCTTTTTCTTTTAAAATTAAAATTATAAAATTAATTTCCACCAAAATTACGCTTAGTTGTGTGTAGTTGTGTTTTTTTTCTGATAGATACGCTACACAGTCCTGTGCTGTACATTACAGTCAGCACTTAAAAAGTTCACATTGCTCTCTTTTAGGGTAAATGTCTCCTACAAATGTTTTTGAGAAAGCTTCTTCTCATCATTTGAATTCAATCACTTTTTAATCAGTTTTTTTTTTCACTGTTTACGATAGATAAGTATCTTTAGTTTTTTTTAAGTAATTTATCTCAGCAGGAGCAACTGATATTTAGATGGCTAGTTAAGATAAAAGTAATTCCAATTGATCATTCTGTGATCGAAATGTCATGTTTTCACATACAAAGTAATTGGATCTAAAGGAGATCATTTCCTGATATTGAACGGTTTCATGGAAGTGTTGTCTATGGCCTTTATAACAGATAACAGAATGCTTAGTAATAAAAAAACGTTAATAAAAAGTTTGTTTAATGTGATTATTATAACAATTAATCAATATAGAAAAACTTTAAAGATGGAAAATGCAGAACATTTGTAATAGCACAGATGTATATCTCTGTCCTAATCTGACACCCTCAACATCCATATAATGTGTGTTTGAATTTCTTTTACCCTAACTTTTTTTAAAATACATACAGTGACTCCCATGAGGCATGCCATAACAAGCTCTTTAAAACTGGCATGTACAGGAAAACAGACACAAACACAGTTCCAAGGTACAAAATAAGTTATTCATGTCTTTGTACTGTAAGAGGAAACCGGAGCACCTGGAGGAAAACTACATGAACACAGGGAGAATGTACAAACTTCACACATACCTGTAGCACCTTCTAAGGCCCCAGTGATGGAAGGCACCAATGCTGGCCACCACTGTGCCCCCATGTGGGAAACAAAAAACAAAACATAAATACAACAGGCAAAACAAAAGCCTACTATTGATTTTTCTTCATGAGACTTAATGACTTAAAGACTTAATTTCTTAATGCCCCTCTCTAATACCAAGTAGTTAACTTACCTGCCTCACAGTCTCCCAAATCGTGTCTGAGACTCTTCACAAAACATATCATCTCCCCTTCTCTCTGAGACTCTTCACAAAAGAAAGTTTCATAGTTTCACCAGATACCTGATGAATCCTAAAGCTGTATACCTTTGCATCCTGTTGTTTCAATTGTTACCTTCTAGTAGCAGGTCAGGCAACTGAGGGCTGCAGCTCATTCGCCAGATCTTTATCAGGAATGCAGCGAAGACAAGGACTTCCATTTTGTCCTAAATGGAACTGATAATTGGATGCAAGTTTTTACACAAAGGCTTTTCGACTATTCAACAAGATATACTGCCATGTTTGTCGAAGTGGATACCTCGTCCTCTTCCAAGAAATAGCTAGATTAGATTCTTTGGTCAATCAGTTATTAAACAAAAAACAAAAACAAAAGATCTTTTGGTAAACATTCTTATATTCCTTTGTTGTCTTTATTCTTTAGTTTTATCCAAAAATGTAAAAAAAAACAGTGATCAACATTCATATTCTAACTGCAGTTTCAACACAGCCATTTACTATTTCAGTATATGAATAAGAGAATGCTATATATTATAGAAATCTGTCTTTTCACTGTTCATAACCTCATTATTTATTCATGAATAAGCCTGTCTGCTCCTTCCACTCTGATCTCAGTTTCTTTATAGCATCTTTCAAAAATACCCAAAAAATTAGTCCATCAGCAAGGTATCCGATTACCTGACCTCATCTGCTTCTGACTGCAGCCATTTGTCTCTAAGCAATAACTTTGAAGGGCATCCTATTCAATAAAGGCAGAAAAATGGTTTGGTTACAATGCATGTTTGCTAGAATAATCACTTTCACTTCTTTGTAAATTGAGGATTTCTCTAGGAATCTTAGATCAGACATAGATAGACTAGAGACACAAGTGCCCCCTGTCATCTATACACATTTTTAGGATAGTATAACATTTTGTTTGAGGCACTATCAATTTGAAATTGTGCAACATGCATTGTAATTTACCAGGCATGTTTATAGATACAAATCAAATTAAACCCTGCACAACATAAACAAATATGAATGATGACACATGTGCATAAATTACCATCATTTAGATATACATAATGTAGTTATCTAACAATGTTTTCTACTCATAAGGAAAATCTAAACTAATGGTTTCATTGTGGACAACCAGTGCTCAAGGTGAATCATTTTCCTTCTGGACAAATGCATTTTTATGAAGCTTACTAAAACATTTGATTTTTAGAAGATGTTGAGATAGAGATTAATGTGAATTGAGTTAAAAATTAAAGAGCATGTTTTGCTTCCACATTTAATATTTCATTATAGAGGAACATCTATCCATTTCCTCTATAATTTTTCAAACATTTGCATTTTTAAAAAGGCAGCAAAGAGCATATTGCATACATATTGCTTATTATGCTATAAAAACAAGAGCTGGGAAGGACCTGACTAAAAATGAATACATGAAACATTTAACTCCTTAAACGACAACAGTAATGAAAATGGCACCATTTCATAAAGACGACTGGACATGGGAACTAGAACAAGAAAATTAAAGGTAAAGGTTAATTCCATGCTGAAAAGAGAAGAAAAGAAACAATGTTTTGGCTGTGGAACCTTCTTCAGGGGACATTATCCTTGGGGCCTTATAGAAGTATTAACTTCCGGTGATGTCACATTTTGTTCAATTACAAGTGATGTACAGTAGGTGAATATTAAGCAATATCAAACATTATCATATGTAAATATAGGTGAAAGAGATTACATATCATAAACTGATGAGGTATACTGTACATTACTTTTTTTTAAGTTAACAAATTAAAAGTTTATAAACAAAATATCTGCCCTACAGTAATATATTTAGATATATTTTGATGGGGGCTTGTTTTTTTCCATTGCAATGACATCACAAGAATAATATGATCAGAATTTCTTTAATGAGACCATGATTCCACCATCATTCTCGATGACAACTTGGAAATCCTGGTTCTGTCGAAAGCTAGCCTCAATAAATCCTGATCACCTATGTTTTGAGAATATACATTTTTAATGCCTTCATGTCTATATTCATTAATACCTTTGTCAAACTAATATAAAGCTGCTGAGCCCACTGATTTAATTCAAAGGTCATATCTCACACAAATAAAGCACTCTGACCTTTCAGTATATGATGATCAAGTGCACCATTTAATTTCAAAAAGCACAACACGCACACATACTGTATGGTCATTCATGGCTGTCATAGTGTGATATGGTATTGGTGATATGGTAAGACTTTAAATCTTTATAATGTATTTGTACAAAGCATTTTAATGACCAAATCCCCAACAAAAATATTCTGACTTTCCCCAAACTTTGTAATTTACTGTATAGCTCTCAAGTGAGAAAAATAAGGAAAGTGATTTATGCATTCAATATCTCAGACTTTTTTAAACTCTTAAATTGCTCCTGAAGAAAATAGTATCCCAATAAACTCTATTGCTTCAAAGCAGTGCTTTTGCTTCATAACATTGCCTTTATCTTCAAATAAAACAGGACACAGTAGTCATTGTAATGGTTCTACTGTAAGCAAATACTGACACTTCCAGTTAGGATATAATAATAAAAATTGGGTGTACACAGTGGCTCAGTAGTTAGCATTGCTGCGCCACATTACAGGGCACTGGGTTCAGTTCCTGGGGTGCTATCTGTGGGTAGTTTGTATGTTCTCCCTGTGTTCACATGGGTTTCTTCTGGGCGCTTTCCTCCCACAAAAATTAAAAACATGCTGGTAGGTTAATTGAATTTGGTAAAACTGACCTACCTGTAGGTGTGAGTCTGTGCATGTCTGTGCATTCTGACCTGCTACAGGCTGATGCTCTGTCCATGGTGTGCTCCGCCTTGTGCCTTCTGCTTGATGGGATGAGCTCAGGCTCCCCCACAACCCCAAAATAGAATTCACGAGGAATGACAGCAGCTGAAAGCTTGGGAGAAATTAGAATCGTTTATTGTGATGTGGAGATTTGGCGTAACCCGCTTGGCTGAGGGCCAACCTCCCGGCCGTTGGACGGGGAGGATAGGACCCCCATGCGACCAATGGGGTAGCTGCAAAGGTGGAGAGGGGGTGGAGGAGGGATGCAGAAAACGAACGAGGAAGAGGAGAGGGTGACGTTTGATATTTATGGAGACCGGTTGCTTACGTCGGGATTAGTGAGAATTGCAGCAGCTGTGTCGAATGAGCGCGGCTGCCTTCATTCCTCCCGAACTTTCATTAAAAACTCCATTTCACGAGGAATGACAGCAGCTGAAAGCTTGGGAGAAATTAGAATCGTTTATTGTGATGTGGAGATTTGGCGTAACCCGCTTGGCTGAGGGCCAACCTCCCGGCCGTTGGACGGGGAGGATAGGACCCCCATGCGACCAATGGGGTAGCTGCAAAGGTGGAGAGGGGGTGGAGGAGGGATGCAGAAAACGAACGAGGAAGAGGAGAGGGTGACGTTTGATATTTATGGAGACCGGTTGCTTACGTCGGGATTAGTGAGAATTGCAGCAGCTGTGTCGAATGAGCGCGGCTGCCTTCATTCCTCCCGAACTTTCATTAAAAACTCCATGAAGCGGTTAGAAAATAGAGAAATGGATAGATAAATATTCAGCAGTTATAACAAATAAGTCCATGTTGATTATAAGTAAATAACGAAGAAAGCGTTTTTTTTTTATTTGCTAAACTTGAAATAAAAAGCTACCACAAATGATTGACTGTACAAAATGGCCAATAAAACGTTATTAAATTGTGTTAGATAATTGAATTATGGAGTTAACATTTTGTATTTTCACTGTTTAGTTCTGTACTTTGAAATAAAACTTACTGTAATAATGTAATTCTTAAATATGGTGGTGAGTATGAATTACTGAGAACATTGTATTAGCCAGATAAGTTTTATTGATATAATTATTATACTTATTGCTAAAGGTGTCCCCATGACACCTTTAGCAAGCCCCTTAAAGCAGTGAAAAACCTTTAGTGAATCTATGCAAAAATATTGAATATAAGTGATTAATAATAAATACAGATTACTGACTTCCATTTTGTTTAGCATTCAAGTTCAGTGTTTACATGGCTCATTATATATACAGTATTATCTGAGTGCTGACTAATACAAGGGATAGTTTTTATGAACATACACTGTATTGGAAGCCTATAATCTGAACCAATATTTTCTGAAATCAAAACAGAACTCTTATTTGTCTTACTGAGACTTTAGGTTGTCTGGGCTGTGCACTACAATTTTAGCAGTTCTTGACTATACTACCTATCAGGCGAATTTCTGAAAATGTGTAATGGAGTCATTACATTTCTAAATAGATCATGGAGGTACGAAAGATTGTAGAAAGTGGTTTTATTCAGACTTACAGGAATGACTACCTATTTTTAAAGCATAAAAAAGGTTCCTTAACAGTCATTATTAATTAACACCTGAAGAAGGCTTCACAGCAGAAACATTGTTCTCTCAACGTTATCTCTCAAATTATTAATTAATAATTATATTTCACATTTAATAGTTTTTGCGCATCCGCAACTCATCATAATGAATAAATGCAATGTGTATGCAGCCATATAATATAATATATTTTGCATGCTAGTACACTTTTCTTCCTGTCACAATGTCTTTCAAATCAGCTGGCTCACCGTTCCATTATTACAATAATGGAACTGCCAGTCTCTCTTAAGGAATAAATTCACATTTCAACACAACGTGTTTTAAAACTGAATGTCAGATAATTATTTTTGTCTTTGTTTTCGACTGTTTTCTAACGTTTTCGAACAGTGGAGATATTTTTTCCACTATGCCCCTCTAAGTTTGTATGTTCTCCCTATGTTTGCATGGGTGTCCTCCAGGTGCTCCAATTTCCTCCCACTGTCCAAAGACACCTTCCTACTTTTTTCACACATGCATATATAAGTATTCTGAATCGCATTTCAAAATTAACCTAACGGTTACCTACCTTTCTTTGGGGTCAGAGTTTGCATGAGGAATAAATGTGTGACTTTCCTAAAGCTGTGCCTCCTCACATTTTTCATGCTAAACTTGCAATTCATATCACTGTCACGCCCTCTGCAGCCAGAGGGTGCTCCTTCTCTGTCCTGTCCCTAGTTTCCGGTCTGCTGTCCTTCCTGTCCCTCTCTTTCCCTTGGGTTATATATTTCCGGGTCTTGCACTCTGTCCTCGCTCAGCATTGAGGTTCGGATGTCCTGAGACCCGCCTAGCACCAGGGCGCCCCACGTCCGCTCCCTGAGGGCATAGGTTTCTATACGGCATTCCTGAACTCTTTGCACTAATGAGCCCGGGCCTTTTTCCCGTCTCGCCGCTACGCATATGAGTCTTTTTCCGCTCTCCTGCTCCCCACGGTTAGTCCCTTTGGACGTCTGTGACAATCACCTAGTCTTTGAATTGAGAAATGCAACTATGATGTTAGCTGAAATCAAAGTTTTATGGTATTTCTAACTCTCACCCTACCCAAGGAATAATTCTCAGCCTTGGCTTCACATCCCTGGGTACCATTAGGGTAAAAAATACAGGAAAGTGCGTGTACTGCCTTGTTAAATCTGACTTGTTAACTTCTTAAATAGCTACTGTGCACATGTTAAGTAACAACTTTAACTATGTATAATCACATTCCATTTGTTAACAGTGATTAATATAAGCAGATTGCTCTCTTCTAAATTTACAGACTTTGGTAGAAATTAATCACGTACCCAACTTAACCCTTTGTCACGATCGTCATCCCTCCTCTAGAGGGCGCTCCCACCCCTTTTTGTAGTTTAATTTCATTATTACTGTCACCTGCCCCTTGTTCCTTGGGTATTACTTAAACCCTGTGCCTCCAGAGCTCTGTGCTCAGCAGTGGGAGATGGACGCCCGGAAGCCCGCCCACCAGCGGGTCCAGGAGAGACAAGATGGTTTAGGCTTCACCCCAGCGTCCTGACCGTCTGAGTCCGGGGATCGGAGCACCTGGCTACATTATGGTTTTACCCTTCCGTGTTCCTACTTCCTTGTTCCTGTGTTCGTCTCGGATGGACCTCCCGACAATGGACACTGGACTGTGCTTTAACTATCCCTCTGGACTTTCCCGGTGCACCGGATCACCACCGTCACTGCCCCGTGTCTGTTAACCTGACCTAACCTTGCTGTCTCTTCCCTGATGTGCTTCTCCAGACACTTTCGGATTATACCATCCGAATTTGGTCCTAAACAATGCACCTTACAGGAGTCAGGAGCGGCTTGCATGACACCCTGCAGTAGTTTGTGTCACCTGCATCTTTCTGTTTTGTTTTTTTTTTTTTCTCCATGTTGCCTGTCTTGTCTTGTGTGTTTTTCTGTGTTCTTGTTGTTGAGATTTGAATGGATTTATTTTAGATCCTACTGCTAGATAGTGTAATTGGGAAGTTCATATGTCAATGAATCAAAGTTCCATTATGATGTTTTATGCCTTTTTAACCTTGGTAAAATTGATTCTCTCCCTCACTTCCTTTATACACAATGACTTGAAAAACAGGGGAAATGATCAACTGTTAGAACATAGCATTCACATTTTCTTAGTATTGTACATGGGTGGAAAATTTTGTTTCCCTTTTATTATGAAATCTGACTTTATAGTGAGAACTCTCATTACCTGTGTTTGAAAAATTCAACTTAAAGTCAAATTTAAAAGTTATATGAGGCAGAGCATTGCATATTTAGAACATCAACAGCTACTGTATCTGGAAGTATATATTATCCACAAGTGGTGAAAAGGAGCTCTTAGAAATCCCATTTTTTTCAAAAGCATTATTATTTCCTCTTTGTTTTAATACTGTTATACCAAGCCCATGAATAATAAATGATAGGCCATTGATGAGGCTTATGAATTGCCCTATAGAAGTAGCAAAATACTGTAAATGTTTATTATATGAAAGAAAGAGTACATAAAAGTCCACATTTTTGTAGTGAGATTATGCTATTCTTTCATTTGATGTTGCAGTGGAAAGGTGAGAGAATCAGATTAGAGCCAAAACTGTAACATCCAACAGATCCATTTCACTTAAATGCCAGTAAAAAATAATGAAGAAGCAAAAATATTACCATGTCAGGTGAGCTGATTCATTACGGACTGGTTGTTCAGCTGATTAATGAATAGTAGTGACTACTGTACGTTCCTATATGCATCTTCTGTGACATCCAGCCCTCACACTACTTATAGAACTACAAGAGGATGAGAAGCAGGAATGCAGTTATTCTCTTCACATACTGTAAAAGTTCCCTAGGGCATTTAGAACATTATCTTATTATACAGAATACATCCACAATAAATAGGATGGTCCCATATTTATCTGAACATATCTGTTTCTGCAGAGTCAATATGTAAGATTTGGTTTTCAGATAAGAGGGCACCCAGAATCATGGTTAAATTAAAGGAACTATTATTAGTGTAGTATTTATAATCAGAATACAAGTGGTTATATTAAAGTTGATATTATAATAAAGTTTCTAACGGAAGTCCGAGAGGGCTGACAACAGCCACAGCTGTCACTAATATGTAATTAGTCCTGATGTCATTTCTTCACATAAAAACAATAAATACGAGATGTAATCCCCTTCTCTCCCTTGCATACGTCTTGTGTGTCTCATCTACTTCATCTCCATCTCCACCTCCACAGCTGCCCCTTACTCCTCCTAAGACTCTTCGCTATGCATGGAGGTCCTAGCTTCCTTCACGCGTGTCAAGCCAAATTTACTATGACTAAAACATTCAATAAACCTTTCAATCTGCTTAATTTTTCGGGTGTTGTTATTCCTAGTGAAATACACCTAAAGTTCCTGTACACCTAAAGGGCGCTGTACTTCTGTCCTGTTCCTAGTTCCCTGTGATTATTCATGTCTTTACGGTGTGTCTTGTTGTGTAGCCTGTTTACTTCCTGGGTCTGCTCTGCTCCTGGCTCAGCATTGAGGGTACGGATGTCCTGAGACCCGCCTAGCACCAGGTCGCTCCTGTCCATGGCCTGAGGGCATAGGTTTCTTTCCGACATCGTCTGACCCCCTGAGCCTGGGCTAATCCCCATATTGCCCCTTTTACAACTCATTCCACGGCTTGCCCTTTCGACATCCATGATAGTAGTCTGTGTATTTTCATAAATTGTTGAAAAGGTATCTTGAACTGTTTCCCAGAAATGATGAGAAGATAGACAGCATTTGCTTTGAGTTTTTACACTGTGATATTCTGTATCTGAAGTCTGCCTTTTTCATCTAGTTGGGATGGTATTATTGATTGATATCTTGTTATATAATGAAGGATCAACTGCAACTAAGCATTTCTGCAACAGATGCTCAAAAATAATTGAAAAACAATGTATGCATCATTATTAAAGCTTGTGATTGATTACCACTTTAAAAAATGTTCAGCGTTTGCTAACAAGGTTATATGGTTGAAAACAAAGAACATTTTTCAGTAAAATGGAATGCATGCATACAGAAAAAGTAACTTAAGCTTTCATAATCTCTCTGTCCTAGATTTACTTAAAATGTGAAAAACAGTAATGCCTTGTGTAAGGGACTAGACCCCATTACAAGCACATCATGTTTCTAAATTATTCCCTCATAGTGAGCTTACAAAGATGCCTTTTCAAAGATATACCAGATATATCACATAGGATACATCTCCAGTGACTGGAAAAACATGTCAAGGCTTAGCTACACTGAGAATGTTTTTTCTTTTTACCTCTGAATATGAAAGATCTCTACAGTATGTATTTCAAAATACCCTTCCATATCATTCAGTGGCCAAATTAAAATAGGAACAATTTAAACTGAAACTGCACTTACAAAACAACCTGCACATTAAAGTGAAGTTAATGAACAAGAATATACAGTATTTATAATTATCTGCAATATCTATGCATTTGTTTGTTGATGTTGTCTTTTTCAGCAGAACTAGCTCTTATAGTTAGTTATACCCAATGTGTGATGATATTTAGGGAAATACACAAAACTGTATCACTTTAAACAAAATACTTTTTAATCCTGTTCAAATTAGTAGGTTCATCTTTATGATTTTGTTGTTTTAACAAATGGCAAACTCTAAATAGTTTTAAAGTGGTAGGATAAGTCCATTCATTGTGACCACATTAAATACTTGGATTTTTTAAAATAAGGCCAGACTCCAACATACAATTGAGATCAAGAAACAATTATTGAAATGAACAAATGTAACTTTGAATATATCTTACTTTTATATAATTACTATATTCCCTCAGTAAATTACTTCAGACTGTAAATTCCCCACAGTGACAAACAAGAAATGTCTAATATCTCAAATGCATCATGGAATGAACCAACCAATACTAATTATCCGATTTCTGTCTAAATGCTGTACTGTACCTCTTACTGTACCTCAAGATAAATAGAAATGTCATTTGGCAATTTTACAACGGACTCTTAAATTTAAACTTTTTTTTCCTTTTCTTTTCCTTTTTTAAAACAACATTTTCCAGTTGAACTGTAGTGCTGCAGTCCAGAACTTTGATTTCATAACATTACAGTATCATTAGTATAGTATACAGTTCCAGCCATTCAGAATGCTCAAAGCATAATGCTCCTTACTGCAAATAGCATACAGTACTTTGTTACACCATGTTATAAAGCTTTTTATATTTCTCAAATGATCTGATGCAGGACTGCACTAACTGCCACATTCCGGGCTGTAGGGGAAATGCCTGGATTCAAAACCCAGTCAATATCTAGCCCTGTTGGGATCATTTTTGTCCCATAATTAAATGTACCTTATATACTATGTTGACATTTGTATTAATTTTATATATCACAGTATGTTAAATAGAGCTGTTTCCCAAAGTAAGATTACTCAGCAGGACATATAAAAAATAGTTTATTGTTATAGGATGTTGTGAAAGCAATGTTTTATTTTATTTATTCAGGTTTACACCCACATTAAAATAAACTATATTTTGACTTTATGCTAATTTCAAAATCAAGTAGTTAGGAAACAATTTTAGTTTAGATTTTGATTATGATAAATCAAATGCAGGAGTATATGCATGTGCTGCAGAGCCTCTTACTGGGTGAATTTAAATATACTCTGATTGTAACATAATTTATGTAATTATGCTCTAAGCCCCTAGGCAGAATTTACGTATTTTTAAAATTAGCTTTTAAATAAGGCTACACAATTTGTTTCAAACATATGCCACAAACAGAATACGTAAGCAAAGGCCGTTCTTTTCCATCTTTGTCATGACCATGTTGTGTCAGGCATTCAATTCCATCCTCAACAGACTGCCCTTAGCCCTATTGAACTGTATGGAGTTAAATGGGGAATTCATGTAAGTAGAATGTTTAGGGGCATGGCAGTTCTCCAGATACTGTATTGAGATCTCTAGAAATGTACGTTATGTCCAAGAATTTGAAAGTAGTCACAGAGGTCAAAGGTTAGTTGTCTTTTCTGGAATCCAAAACCAGGTCCAAATGTGATTATATAAAAGAATTCTGAAGTGAATGCATTTAATAAAAAACAAAGATGCATCCTGTGGCTGGATCCCCAGTAGATTTTTTTGACAATCCTTGTTTTTCCATGAGTGACATACAGGACCATAAGTGAACAATGAAATAGAATCTGTGCTGTTATTACACAATCAAACAAATTCACCCAGTATCACAGTGATTTCTGCATACATTTGTAATATTGGGGTGGTGTGGAGGAGCAGTGGTTAGCATAGTAATGCTTTTAATGTGTGATTCATTACACAGTTAAAATGATTACCCAGATTTATCACAATAAGTTGTCTAGCTGAACAGAGAGACTGCTACCACAAGTCCAGTTTTGCTTTGATGTTTTAAAAGAAACTGAGTCATCCAATGTTTAATCTCAGCAAAACATTTTTAAGAATTCATATCATTAATGTGACCTGGGCTAGCAAAGATATAAAGTTGTGTACCATGTGTTCAGCAGTAAGAATTTACAAATACATTTACTGAGTGAAAGCACGAATAAGGAAAATAATAATAATAAGGTCCAAGGAATGAAGCACTGCGGTACACCACATGACACCTTAGTCAAACAAGATGAAGATTCCTCTAAGGAAAAACCTGTTCAGAACAGTTTCCAAAATGTTGAATCCTTAAGTAAGACAAGTACAATTTGTGTCTCGCATTATGAAAATTCAAAAGAATCAAAGGGAAACAAACAATTTGAATCTCTACAAAGAAACAGATCATTTTAATACAGTATATTGATTAATGCAATGGAATTGCAAATGGAAATTTCTCCAACCTATTATTATTGATGTTGTTAAAACTATTTTTTAATATTAATGTTTTATGTCCTTTATCTAAGAATAGAAGATTTTAAATAGGTGTGAATTGCTTTTAAATAAATTAGATTTCACGAATAAGGGTTTTACAAGGGCATTTTTAGAGGTTACTGCAAAACTGGTCCAGTGAACAATTTAATGTAACAAGGATGCCATTGCAAAGATTGCTGAACACATCCTTCAGAAATAATGAATATTTGATATGTGATCAAAAGGATAAATAGCAGATTTCATTTGCACTGCTGTTTTGTTTAGTTTTGCTTGAAGTAAAATAGTTCATTTCTTAAGGTAATGGAATAATTAAATCAGAATTATTTCTTATAATGATAATATTGTATACAGTAGCAATCAGATGCTGTAATATAGTATCTCAAATATGTAACTTTCTGCAAAGACAAGGGCTTCACACTTAGTAGATTAGGTTGTAATATCAATTTTAAGGATGGGGGGGGCTTACTCAACAATTTGTCAATTCTTGAGAACAGAACATTAGTGTTATACTTATTTACTTCATATTTCTAATAAATTAGTAATGTTGGCTCACCTTGCAAACTTTAGATTCTTTGTACCCCACCAAAAAAGGCTTCAAATCATCTTAGTTTATTAATAATTTACATTCTGGTTGTTGACTTTCTGTCCATTTCGTAGATGGCACTGTTAAACAAAAGGTGCAGGAGATTTTGAAATGGCTATTTTACATTTTGCTGGAGACAGTAGGCAGAGAAAGCAGTTATTTCTGTTGCCCAACTCATTGGTTGACAGGTCTAGTAGTTAGTAGAAGTAGAAGTGGGGAAAATATACTGTAGTACACCTGTGAGATGTACAGATACTGTAGGTCTAAAATCTGAGTCTGAACAAAGTCATTTCTAAGTAACTGCAAGTGAACTGCAAATAAAATGCAAAAATGATCTGAAGGAGTAAGATATGGAATGGAAGGCATACAGATGCCGAGTTTTCGAGAAGTGACTAACAATTAATCCCAAATATATTCAGCCATTGTTAAAAGTTAATATAACCAAGGAAACTCTCATTAAATAAATAATGTATTTTTTACATTTTTTACATAGTGTTTTTTAAATAATGTATATTGCCATTAGGAAATAAAATGTCCAAGTAAAAATGCTGTAATATTTTGTATTAATTTAATACAGAATTTCTGCAAGTTCTGATACGAGCAGCTGGTTACAGTAGGTTTAGGTAGACAATAAGCACAATATAAACAAGACATTATGTCCCTGTATTATTAAAGACCATGATTCAAAACAGGACAACTCATAATAAGTAGTAACATCATCGTTGATTAGGAAAGAGCTGCACCAGCATGCAGCCTGCCAAGGAGAATGTAGAACGTACTCTAATTGCGTTCTAAAATGCTGAAATATAAAATGAGATTAAAATATATCACATTTTGGAGACATCCTCACACATCTGAAGAACCAAAACTCTGCATATGTTATTCTTTCTATTTCCTCTTCAGTGAGGAATTAAGCCCTGAATGCTGATTAAGAAGGTTTCATTTGATAAGCTACTGTAAAAGCATTTTCACACACTCATCTAAAGAGGATTTACCTGTATTAACTCAAATAACATTTGAATGCCTTATTTACAGTTGGTGGAGATTACTGGACAGCAATATTAAAAAAAGCAGAACTGCTTATGTATCCGAAAAAATAACATATGGCACTTTTAATCTAAACTTGTTTAATGAAAAATGTACAGTATACATCAATATACTGTACTACTGATTTGAATTTTATTATAATTTAAATATACAGAATTAAATAAGAAAATTGTATAAAACATAAATTAGAAATACAAATATTGAAATGCTTCTATTCTTTACATTAGAGAAACAACAAGCAAATATTACAGTGTATCAATTTGTAAGCATTTAGTACAAAAGAGAACAGTCCAGTACAGGTTTTGTATTAAGGTCTGATCTATAGATTTCAATCTAAGGTTTTCAAATATACTTCCATTTCTGAAAGAAAATTGGAAGGAATCCATATTTGTTTATATATTTTTTAATTTAATAAATTAATGCAGATTATTTGCATCAGTTTGAAATTCAGAAAACCATGCGTTTTACAGCAGTTTTATTACATTTAGCTTAAAGCGGTGATCACATTTTAAAAGGAGTTTCAGGATATATTATTCATTACTTTCTGTTCCACCATCCATTTTTTCTTCAACTTGAAGAAACTATACTCTGATCTCATTTCTATTACATTTCATATTAATTTTAAGAAATTCAGCTTTCATAAGCTGTTATTGATATTTCTCTTCATAACATCCTAGGGGTATCCTTCAATTATTTTCAATGGCAAAGTCAAGGCAGTATAGATGCTTGAAAAAGTCTTTCGTAATTTAATATAAAAGACATTTAATTTGCAAAATCAGTGTATTAGGAAAAGTAAACCATTTATATTCCAATCTCGTTTCTTTACTGAGAGAGGTAAAAAGCTCTTATTAAATTAGTTATAATTGATTGCATTTGTTTAATAGATGTAATGTGTCTGAAATACTTCCATAGGGACCCTAGTAGGATCTATTGTTCTAATTAAAGACTTGTGTGTCAATAAAAAGATGATTAAACACACAGATGGCATCGCTCATCGACGTAGCTACTACCAAAGTGCGGCAGCTTGTGTTGAGCACAAGATTATGCTGCATAAAATGGCGCACAAACAATGATATCTACTGTAACATGTTTGGTTCTATTACGTGTAATAGGAATAAGCTTTTCACAGCTTGCTTTTGTAAATGGGATAAAACCCATTCCTAATCAAGGGCCAAGTAAAATTCGCCTTTGCGATCAAAACAAAATAAATTCTTTATGTGAAGTGAGTTCACTCTTTATACAACATGTAGTGCACATATGTCCATCTTGATCAGTTAAGTGATTTGATCATCAATATTAGGTATTCTTGCTGAATGTAACCAAGCAGTGTTGCCAAGTTTCTGAACAAAATTGATTAAACGAGTACTTTTGTTAGAAACTTGTAAGAATATTAAAATATGACACTCATGTTCCATCATAGGATGTGTTTTTTTTTAATTACAGTAAGTGTTCTTTGAACGAGTATGCAGCAATACTTTTAGTATGATCAGATCTGTTTGCGCACAGAAGTTCAGAATCACACAAACACATACAATAATAATTTAAATCTCATATACCTACTGTAGATATGCTCAACACCTACATACATATATTACTACTTTTAACTTTTTTTTCATTCTAGTTAAACCTCACTAGTGAAACATAAGCTAATGAATTTTGATGTACAGTAATTAACCCATTGAAACAGATGAAACTGTACGTCTACGATATTAAAGGAACAAGTAATAGGTTTATTCCATGCTAAAAAGAGAAGAAAGAAAACACAATGTTTCTGCCATAGAGCTTTCTTCAGGTGTCACATTTAATAATAATATTAAATGCTACAGAGTTTTTAATCTCAATCTTTTTGTCTTTTTTTCCTTTGAAATTTTCAATGAACTACCAGCAACAGAAAGGGGCGTTGGGGACCGAAGTGGTCCTCATGAGTTAGGTGGCTCGACAGCCTCTGGGTCCTGAAAATATAAACACCCCCGATGGTGCTTCCTTCCATCTGGGAGCCAATCCATCAAGGGTCCGAAGAGGAAGAGAGAATGAACCCCCTGCTTCGGAGAGTCACTTTGAGAGGCACAGCTCCAGGGGTAGAGAAAGGTGAGAAAGGACTTCCCTGATGCACTGAGCTGGACTCTCAAAGGAAAGATAGGAGGAGGATTCTCTGGGTAAGCTGGAGCTGCTGAGAACAGTGTGGCCGGGGGTCCCCTCTGATTCAGTGATGCAGTGAGACCCTCCCAAAAAGAGGTCAAGATGGTGCTGCCAACCTGAGGTTGGGGGAGTGAGCTTCACTTGCCCCCAAGATGAAACCTTGGACAACACGAAAAAAGAAAGAGGAGGAGGTGGGAACTCACAAACTTTAGACACATAAAATTAGTGTGGTCAGAGTTTAAATAGGGGGAGAGATCATTGAATAACAGAGGAAGAGGAGCCCCCTGAAACCTGCCTACCTAATTCATGCAGGCAGTGATTGCAACTACCATACAGATTTAAGTAATAGATCAGCATGACTTTTGAGTGAACAAGATAATTAGGACAAAGGGACAGGGTGAAGGAAGCACAAAAGCAGAAAAGAAGTAATGAAGTAAGTGTTTTCCTCTCTGTCACTGAACGAAGAACTGAACTAACCAAAAGAATCTAACAGCTTAGGTGTTTAAAAAAGCTCAGTTACCCATAGTTATCAAACTGGTCTGTTGCCAACACAGATGAATTTCCATCTGTTGAACATAAGGCATGAAAACAGGAAATATAAGGTTGCAAAACGCCCCATAAAACCAATGGAGCAAAGTCAAACTAAACTTTTTAAGTCAGCCCTAAGATTTTAAAATTCACCCCATATTTTACAAGCAGCCAGTGTAGGCACTGTAGCTAAGGAGGAACATATGGACCAGAGGTGTAAGACCTTTTATCTGTTTTAAATTCCAAATTCAGTGTTTAAAATTTTGACAAAATTTTTATATCCTAGTAGTACATGCAGGCAAGGACACTGGTGTTTGAGTATCTGAGCTAGAAGTAAGGTTACCTTAAGTGTTACCTGCTTAGTCAGCTTGGGAGAAAAAAAACTTCACATTTATCGCATGTGTGTAATGTTACTTGGTATCTATTCATTATTATCAGAAAGCTGCATATTCCTCACAAGGTTCACAGCAACCTGAAGCCAAGAAGTGTAAGGTGAAAGACAAGACACATGTTGACACAAGGAAATGTTTCCAACTTGAGCATTGGTATTTTAAAGCACTTTCCATGTATTCTACTCTGCTATGCTTTACTAGACATGCTGTACAAGTGTTTATTAACCCTCACACCCGAAGAAGGCTCCACAGCTAAAACATTTCTTTCTTCTCTTTTCAGCATGGAGTAAACCTATTACTTGTTCCAAGTGTTTATTAACAACATACAGTATGAGTGAATAAACAGATCAAGGTAATAGACTCACAATTATTAATACACCCTTTATGCAATAAACTCCTAAAACATATTTCTTCTAAAAATATTGACTGGCTTTTGGCAAGAAATATAATAAACACAAGTCTGTCATCTGTACCAGGTGGAGTCTTGTATGTTTTGAAGCAATTAAGTTTCTACAGATGCTGACATCGCTTTTAGATCTTGTGGCTGTTATGTACAAATATTTCTGTTTGCTGAAAAACAGGTTAGAGGCAGGGAATATTGTCCAAGGCTTGTGTGATTGCATTTCTCTGTTTCACCACCCTTTGAATCATTTGTTGAATGATCCCTACTGAGTAGGTGCTTCTGTTATCAGCTGGTGCTCAAGCAGGTGGGTAGTTAAGTAGATTAACGTGTTTGTGCTAAATTCAGTGTTCTTCTTCTCTTCCAACCATATGAGAAAGAACATACCTGCTTTTAACACACATTGATGGCAATGTAAATTAAATTCTTGCTTTCACGTCATTTTTTATTTAAAAAATGTAACGAATTATTTGTATATAAATAACAGGAAATCTGAATCAGTTTACAACAGAAAAGGAGAGATGCAATTGAAAGTCTATATTAGACAATTTTGTATTTTAAATATTTTTAACATGTACTACTGTATGCAATATAAAAATAGATTGTTTTACACCACCACTATATACAGTAACAACACAATCTAAGAATTAACTGGAATTAATGCATTTAATTCTCTACTAATAAATTGTTAAAATATAAAAAATATAGTTTGTTTTTTTCAAATGTTTCTTTAATGTATGAATGCATAAGTTCCTTTTTTACTTTTACTACTGAAAGGTGGGAGCAGCGAGGGCACAAGCCCTAGAACCCGAATCCATTACAATAACAAAATGACAGACAATGAAATGTGGGCTATTTCGAGTCGCAAACGTAAAATAAAAAGTCGCAATTGTGAGATATAAAGTCGTAATTCTGAGTTTCTAATCAGAATTCTGAGTTTTTAAGTTGTAATTCTGAGATATAAAGTCGGAATTCTGAGAAACAAAGTCAGAATTCTGAGATGCAAAGTAGCAATTGCAAGATACCATAGCGTGTTTTTTTTTTACTCCCTGGCAGAAACAGGCTTCCATATTTTGAAGACAGGAGAAACCACACACAAGAAGTCCAAATTATCATTATAATTACTATTTCAGACTGATGCAAACATGAACTTAACAAAGGGTTTAAAGTAAGAAGTGAAGAGTTTTCATTTGAAATAATAAATAAGTAACCTCAGATGTAGTGAGTTGTTGACAGCTAATAAAACAGGAGGCCAGTTAAGGATTTTAAACGGGTTTCAAATACATGGCTTCCAGATCCTGTGTTTGACCTAATGGCAAGCAATTATCCTGTAAAAATAAAGTGAAGTCATTACACATTTCATTTATTTCTCTAATAGCGAAGGTAGAGACAGAAGAAAGCTGACACAAGCTGTTTTTTATCTTAAAAGGTGGTCTTGGACTACGCTGTTCACGACCAAACTATGCATCTCTAATTATTATTATTATGATTATTATTATTTTTATTATATACAGTATTTAACTTATTTTTTACTGCTATACAGTACATAGCTAAAAATAGATGTTTAAATTAACTTTTCAATTGGAATTAAAATTAAAATGTAACCAGATAGTTTATGGAGAACAGATCTCGATGAGCTGGAGAGTACACATGTATGCAACAAGGCATTTACTGAAGCAATTTGAATAAAGAACATTGTCCAAGGGCATAACAGCAGCTTCCCACCAGGGATGTTCTGTTGTAATACCTCTTAGGTAATGGGAACAAAGTAAGCAGGACAAGTAATTGAATAATGGCATTGCTCTGCATTATTGCAAAAGTGAATAGAAGTATTCTAATTGTCAACTGAAGTTCTAAATTTCCATACATAACAGGCAAAAACCTTTCACAGATATGCATAATTGTTTGTCTGGAATATTTTGTTAAAGTGAATAGACATAATAAAGCTGAAAGTGTGGAGTGCATTAAAACAGAAAAGCATTCATTGGACATCACAGTAATGAAATGGTGTTATTTAACAGATGTTTAGGGGAGGTCAAATTCTAATTTTGCACTTCTGCTCTATGGATAAATATTCACTGCCCACAACTCTGCAAATATCTTTCCTAGTGTCCCTCTCTCCACCCCAGCTGCACCCTTCAAACTGTCTCCTTTGTTCATTCCTTTTAAAATAAGGCTGTTTTTACCACTACTTTTCTATAAGGCTTGTCATTTCTTCAGCCAAGTGAGTTAATTCTACAATATTAAGTAAGCTATCCCTTTTTAATTCATCAGCTTATGTTCAAGTATCTTTGTTGTGGCATGGTGACGAAAACTGAACACAAAATCCATGTAATCCATCTACCTATTGTTTTGTTTAATTTTAACATGACTTCCTATGATTTACATTCTACACTCAATTCTGCTCTCAACTTTGGCTGTTTTTATTGCTTCCCTGCACTAACTTAAGAAAGTGATGAGTCTACATAAACTCCAATATCATTGCCTTATATTGCTTTTTCCAGTTCAATACCATCCATTTGATACATAAAATTTACAGTCTTGCTTCTTGCCTGTAATGTTCTCATCCATGTTAAAATTGTTTTGCCAAGGGTCTTCTGAGTTACACTGACTTTATCAAATTAACCGTTTTATTTCCTAGAGGGAAAATATGGTGTATCTAATTTTATGTATAGTGTATGCATGTACAGTACATGTGTACAGACATGCCCTTTCACATTGACATACATGAGGCTGACCGTCACAGTACAACTTGATTTTAGCTGATTGTTGTCTCAAGCCACTCAGTCACTAAGTGGTGAGATTGTGGTCTTACAAGCTTGTATATATGGTTCTTGCCCAGGGCAGGGTAGGGGCAGTAGCAGGGTTAATATACACTAGAAAGAGAGAAGAAAACTGTAGTTTGCTGGTATTAAAAGCGCAGGGATAATTGAAAAAGCTTTTCTAAGCAGGACTGGGTATTTTCAGAAACAGAACTTCCAAAACAAATGTAGAAAGTAATTGTGTGAATCATTTAAAGTGTTATACACTGTTTTTAAACTTGTGTGATCCAGAGATATTGAAAGAGTATAATAGGTGGAAATGATTTATTGTAGACTTTCAAGTGTGAGCTATTGATCTATGTCACCTTCACAATGTGGGTAATAAAAACTAAACAATGATTTTACATTTCAGAGACATGGAATTTTTAATTTGATGGTCCCCTAAGATAGGACATTACAATGTTTTTTTTATTTTCCTTATTTTTATTTAATCTGTGGCAAATAACAACTAACTGCAGATACACTGCCTTGTTTTAATTAGCATTGGGACTGGCCTCTTTATATGGAAATTCGGATCTTCTAGATTCATGTTGGACTTTAAGTTTATTAAAACCTTAAATTTAACATAATTTCTACGTTCCTTCTGCATCAACATTATAGAGGTAATTTCTGAAACTTCTGAAACAGATATGTCTCTTCTGACAATGCTAGATCCAGCTTATTGTGATGCTACTAAATAACACATGGGCCAAAACTTCCACATCAATCTCATGTTGAATTTTTCCTATTTCCATTTCTTCTTCAGAAGTCATTTTTTAGCTTATCAAGTGGCAAGGAAACAAGAATTCAAGATGGGGATTATTAGGAGGCCATGATTGGTAAGGGTTAATGGGAAATTTGGCCAGGATGCTAGGGTAACACCCCTACTCTTTTCAAGAAACGCCCTGGGATTTTTAATGACTACAGAGAGTCAGGACCTCGGTTTTACGTCTCACCCGAAGGACAGCGCCTGTTTACAGTATGGTGTCCCCATCACTATCCTGGGGCATTAGGACCAACATGGACCGCAGGGTGAGCGCTCCCTGCTGGCCCCACTAACGTCTCTTCCAGCAGCATCCTTAGTTTTTCCCACAGCATCTCCTATCCAGGTACTGACCAGGCTCACACCTGCTTGGCTTCAGTGGGCTGCCAGTTCTGAGTTGCAGAGTGATATGGCTGCTGGCTGCTGCTAAGAATAAAGCACACTTATACATGGTATTACAGCAACTCATAAACTGTCTGAAAAATACTGAAAGAAGATGTTGTTCTCACAAATACTAGAGAATAATCACCATTGCATCAAAACTAAAATCTTTAAAAGTGAACTGAAAGGAAAAAGGTGATAAGAGGTTCATGTAATACCAAATTCCCATGGAAAAGATTCAGCAAACAATGAGCCTAGTTTGTAAAGCCTGTTGTCAGGCAGACTGGTGAAGTATGTTAAGTTTAAAGTAAATATTTGTCCCACACAGTCACTAAACTCATAAATGAGGAAGGTGGTTGAAGAAGAAAATGTTCTACTTTTATATTGGAATGAAAAGAATAAATGCAGAGATGCCTCGATATTAGTTGCAAGCAAATTTTGTTTATGTAAATGACATTTAAATGTAAAAGGAAATGCCAAAGTAATTAGCTTCCGCAAGATGTAATGAAAAAAACTGTAATCTTATGCATGCATAATTAAGTATCCTTGGCTTTGAATATTTCAAAAGAGAATTCATCAGAATTTATGGAAATAAGCAGCTTCCAATCATTTGAAACAGATACGGTACCTTGCTCTATGATTCACAAATGTTACATCATTAAGCTATTATCTGAATCTCACCAGAACTAATAAACTGTCAGTAAAGAACGTGTTCCAGGCAGCAAATAAATCTCCAAAAATATGTATCATTGAAACATTCATTACATTATTTATTTTGGATAACAATAAATGAAAAACATATAATATTGTTCACCTGAGAGCTTTATTTTCATAGAAATTTTTCACCACTGTTCATGTCAGAAGAACAATTTGTTTGCATATGTTTTTTTAAACTAAAAGATATTATTCAATATATCTCAATAAAAATGAATTATTAATAAGAATTACAATTATCTCCACTATTATCATTAAATCTAGAGTACAATTTTATGCATGCCATTTTCACCTAGGAAGTGAGACTTCCTGAGGCTCTGTTTATAATGCATTTCCAAAGCAGTTCAGAGGTGTGGGGATCATGGTGGCTTTCTACAAATAAGTTAGGTAGCTGTGACTCATGTCACTGGGAGCTAATGATGTTTGTTGGTGCAGTCCTCTGTCATTCCATCATATAAAATGACAAGTGCCAGGCTAGCTCATTGCATTTCTGAACAGAATTTCCAGTCTTTTCAAACTTTTCGGTTTTTGAAAAACGTGCTTCGTCCCACAAACTGAATGTCTATCGACCCGTCTTTTGGACCAATTTCTCTCACTTGGCAACTTTCACTTTTGTGAAGAGCCCCTGAGGGCCGTTCCTGTCTTGACCCCCAGTATAAATCCATATTGTGTATAACTGATGACGGAGTCAGGGGTATTACAAACATGATGGACACACACAAAACATATTCGCCTGACTCCTGTACCCCTCATCTTCATCACAGGATTCATTGCTGGAGGATGAAGTGTGTGAATAAAGGAGGAGCAACACAGTTAGTGATGGATACAATCAATAGACATGAGAGACATACCTGTATGTACATTTTAAATGCAAACTTGTAAATATTGTAGTGGTGAATACCAAAAATTGTTAATATTTTCCACGTGAACAAGATGGCCTAATTGGCCTCATCTTGTTTGATAACAATTAACACACAGGGCAATAACATTCATAGATGGGGAACGCTTTGGAGTTCTCTTTGAGTATAGGAGCTTGATCTTTTAATGCTACTTCACAGCTGTGTGTTGACACTGTGTTGTTTTTATTCAACAACAACATCAATTGTCTGCTACTGAAAATTCCTGGCACATTCCTGGTATTTATAAGATCACTTTATTAGCCACATACAAATCTTGCATTAGGAATTAGTCTTTTCGCATACCCCAGCTTGCTCTCCATAAGACACACAGGCACACAGACGGGGAGAGAGAAGTTTTGGGGTCAGAGAGTCACCCATTTATACAGCATCCCTGGAGCAGCTGGGGTTAAGAGCCTTGCTCAGGGGCCCAACAGAGTAGGATTCCTCTGCCAGCCGCAGGATTTGAACCAGCAACCTTCCAGCCAAAGGCCACAGAGCCACCCCACTGTCCTGTCACAATATTAGTCCCCCCTCCTTAAGGGTGCTCCAGCCCTTTCACTCAAGACCTTATTCTCTGCACCTGTTTCCCATTCCCAGCCCACCTTAAAAGCCAGGCGCTGACACTCATCCGGGCTCTGCATCTGATTTCCGTATCGTGCGAGTCCGGGACCTGGAAGCGCCTGGTCCCGTTAAGGTTTTAACCTCCGTTCCCGTTCCCGTTCCCTGTCCGCCGGTTCCGACCCGGCCTTCGTGGTTTAACCTTCGTGTTTTGATAGATCTCCTGGTTTTGGACTTACTCATGTGTTTTTGGATACTCTAAGGATTACTCTTTGGGATTGTTCGCCTCGGCCACGCCCCCCCCCCCTGTGCACCAGCGCACCTTGGACACACCCCCCTGTCTTCTGCCCCGTATTCCTGCATGACGTTTCCCCAGTGTTTCCCCACTTCGTCGGATTGTGTCGTCCGCATAGGGTCCGGAAAGAACATGTTCGTTACACGTCCTGTACGGATGTATTTGAGAGCCCCTGGAAGTGTGGATTGCTCAGGGATGGCGACTCAGGCTGGTTGGTGTCCTGGCCAGGCCAAGGTAATTCTGTCTTCATGTCACAAAGGAATGGTGGGGTCAGCTTCCAAAAAGGGTTGATTAGTGGTATAAAAATACCACTGTGCAGTTTGGTGACCGTATTGTTAAAATGTTGTCTCTTTTTACTAAGGGAAATTCAAGGTGACGGATGCATTTTTCTGAACCCCAGTCAACCACCTTTGCACCTCTGCTTCCACTAACAGGTGAACATTTGTCGTAAACTAAGAGGACAAATATTTTTTTAGTTTTTCCAATAATAGTTCTGTGCAAAACTGAGACTAGTTTTAACATTCATACAATATTCTGTACTGTTAGAATCGTGCAGTGGCGGACCAACACTGGTATTTCAAGCACCAGGAGAGATCTAGTTAAGATCTATGCTTTACTTGTTGCAAATCCAAGGGCTGATAAAAGATAGAATTATTGAAAATTGATACCAAGTCTCTGGACAAATTATTTCACCATTAAAAAGAAATTGGCATTTTTTTTATTTTTCAGGAATTGTCTCCTTCTGTTGTGCAAATTATTTTTTTATAAATATTGATGTGAGGTGATTGCACAACCAATACTGCACACATTAATTGATAATACTTTTGGGATTATAACAGGTCTAATACCATTAATGAATCAACTTGTTGAATATCTATTATGGATATTAAATCAATGCATACCTGTATATTATTATGTGTGTATTATAGTGTATATAATACATTGTAGAAATTTACAAAAATGTACTACTGCAGATACAATAGTTTTGTTTTGTGATTGATTAATGTTATAATGGACAAAAAATCATACAGTAGATATCATAATGCAAAATACCTTTATAACAAACATTATTTAATGCACATCTCCTGTGAGCTCAAATGTGATGGTAGACTACTGTATGTGGGTACAAACTTCAGTAATGGTCGTACAGATAATAGTTAATTTGGTCCACAGCACTTGTATATATAGTCCCTCTTTTGGAGACCTAAAATAGACAAACTGAAAAGGGCAATGGGCCTTTCATCTTTTGTCTTCAGTATCTGCTATCAGAATCAATAACCAAGTTGTGCTATGAAGGTTGTGCCACTGGACTTCTATTTTCATTGCAGAGATGGATTTTAGAATACGCCCGAGGAATAGATATTTTTACTTATACATCCTTATGAAAGTAACCTACAGATGACCTACATACTGTATAGCTTTCTATCGACATGTCACAGTTATCTGTAAACCTAAATGTTTAAAGGATTTTTAAATTCAACAACCTTATGGTTAAAGATCGCTGAATACCAGGTGTATATGTGCCCATTTCAGTGCTGAACATACTGTATTACTTGCATATGAGAACCATCTCCACTCCAATTTATTTGATTCTGCACATTTTTACTTATGATCCAATATTCAGACAACATTATTCATAATGCTTTTGGATTTCATAGGATTAACACTATTTGGAAATTTAAGATGTGCAGCAGCACTCAGCAAACTGAGTGAAGTACCTAGCTGAAGGCTAAAACAGCAGCACACCTGAAATTTCAATCCATAACCCAATGGCCCAGAGTCCTAATCACTATTTTATGCCACTGCAAGCCATTAAACTAAAGATGATTTTGAGAATCTGGGGTGGGTTTAGGGAGACTAGAGGAAATGTGAAGGTTTTGTTTTGGGGGTTTTCTGCACTCTGGAAACAGTACATAAATATGCCCCAAAAGTACTTTGAGCAACATACAATTATGAATCTAATAATTCAGGTTGGAGCTATACTGTAAATTGTGCATACAACTATGCATATAATGTAGCATTTTTAATACTGTATTTCTAAATGTTGTCAACTAACTGAAAATGTCCTTCTATAAAACAATTTATGTGTACAGGTAAGGCAATCACAATAACTGGAGATGGTGTACTGTATGTTGATCTGAGAATGTCGAGAACTGTGTGACTTGCAGTTCCCATGTCTTCTCAGTAGGGGTCCTCGGAGATTAAACAAATGCTAATACCAAACTCAACTGGAAAATGGGATAATTTGGAAATATGCGTAATAATGAAATTAAAACCTACGGGCAAGAAAAAGAAAACCTGTGACAGAGGAGAGGCTGTGCTGTTTTTGTTTTTGTTGTTGTGTGTCAACAGGGAAACAGCAGTCCTGAGGTACAGTAACTTAGAGCTCTAATGGAGTGACCTGTTTGTTCTCTTTTTTCCATTTCAGTGCTTTATTTTATTTCTAAAGCTTTTTTTGATCAACAGTGAACCTCTGCAGAGGCTCCTTCTTGCAACCCCACATCTGAGTGAAAATTGTTCTGTTCTGTCTACCTGTCTTGGCCTCAGTTACCCTGCCACAATAATTACATTAATTAGATCATTACAGGAATGTCACAAATGTATTACAAAATATAAAAGTAATATAGAGCTAAGCTCTCCACCCCTGATCCTGGAAAGCCCCAGTCCAGTTAGCCTTAAAATGCAAAGGTATTATAATTTAACAGGTCACCTAAAATCACCTCTTTTTTAACAATGAGGAACACTTGTATGTTATTGATCAATTAAACAAGCAATTAATTTGGTTACTTAGGGGAGCTCTAGTCCTTGAGGCCTGGAAAATCTTCAGTTTTTGTTGTGTGTGATCACTAAATTATTTAATCGAACAAAGCACCTCTTAGACTGACTACAGTTGAATTGTTCCAGTTCCTTAGTAACTGATGATTTAATGGTTACCAATAAAACCTGCTGGCAGCAGAACTAGGATTAGAGACCCATGATATAGAGAGAATGATTGCTGTCTGGCTCTTTAGGTGAATAAGCATGGAAGTACATTGCACTTATATTTCTCATTAACTTTAGAGCACCTTTCACAATTCACTCATTTAATTGAAGGCAGCCAGCAGGATGAGTAGAAAAGAGAAGTATGTCTTCAGAGTAAATGAACTCTGCTTATCTGCCAAAAAAAGAACTTGAGGGGTGGTGATTAAAAAAAGGTGAAATACAAAGTAAGACATATGTAAACATGTTTCTCATACTCGAAAGCAGCAGTGATCCAAAGTAGCTCAGTTCTGAACAACAGACCCTTTTCTTACAGCTTTTTGAAGCTCTGTATCGTGTGTTCTAAATGACAGGTGTTTGAAAAGCAGCTTATGTTCAGCAGGAGATTTCTTCTGCATGTAATACTGTAAAGATTACAAAACATTCAAATTTTAAGTAATTCCAATATGGAAGATTATGCGAAGTTCAGTAAGACAAGCCAGTGACATGTGACATGTGCCTTCTGTGTACCAGCATGCCAGGTGAGCTCAATGACAAAGCTTAGTCTTTGTGGAGCATGATGGGAATGAGGCTGGCAACACATGATATTTTGTCTCAGCAGCAAAGGGACTTCAGACATAAGTCACTAGGGCAGTCTGCCAACTCGACAGTCCCTAATACAGAACAAGGCAGAAATGGTTGTCTTCCCCAATCTGCACTGTAGAACAATCCATGAAGGGAATGTGACTGAAAACAAAATCAAACAACGCTAATTTTCTTGATCAGCCCTGGCATACCTTAGTTCTCACAGATGAAATTGGCACATTCTGTACCTGCTTTCATATGGCACAGTTAAATGCCAGTCACATTTTTAATGCAACAGCAACTGATGGACACATACAATAATGGAAATAAAATAATTTGACATGGAAGGAGCGCTTCTTAAAATGAAACAAATGATTGATTTGGGTGTCAGGCTTGTTCCTACGTTTCTAGAAACACAAACACTAGAAATGATCATGTGACTTGTACAGTATTTCTTAATCGAGGTATAACTAACATATATACATATATACAGTAGATGGCTGAAATCCATTGCATATTTTCAGAATACAATACGAACCAGTAATTACTTGCTTTTAGTGGCAGACCTACAAAATGCAGCCAGTGGCGTCGTACTGGGGCACCGCAGAGGAGTGGGTCCCACAGAGGAGTGGGTCCCACAGAGCCACTGCACCACCCCGCTATGGCAGGGTCATTTGGCCGGGGCCTCACCTCACCCCAGGGTGCGCGGTCCCCCACTTTAACCCTTTGGCTGTGTTTCTCGACTCGAGCCGAATTTGGAACTTTTACAACATACTGTGATTCTCGACTAAAGTCCACGGCTGTGCGGCTGTGAAAAAATGTTCCACTTTCAGTGCTGAAACTACCGCTCTTCAGGAGTTTCAAAATGCCTGCGTTAATCTTCTCATCATGCCATTCTTTACATTATAATATTTTTTCTCGCAGGTGAAATGGCCTCATCTGAGCCAGGCCTCAAAATAGTCAAGTTCCAATACTGCATGAATATGTTGATGTTAATGGACAGAATGTGCTGCTTAAATTACACTTTGTATCTTTTTTAGCTTTGTTACTAAATTAGAGTCTTTAAACAAGCTTTCATGCTAGAAGCTGTAAAATGGTAAAATGAATTTATAATCGGAGAATTAGAGGCTTCAAGAAGAGGATACAGAAAAAAAGGGAAATGAAAATTGAAAATGTGTATTTGTTTTTTTTATTTTCAACATATAAATCCCATAAAACCTTGTAACACTGAAAAGACTAGAGATTAAATGTGTATTAGCAGAAAAACATTAATCCAAAACTGCTTCTGTGATCCCCCTGAGTTTTTGGTTGGTGATTATGATCCTAAGAATGTGCAAGTACCACTTATAGCTGCAAAACATTGTGAATTACATCAGATTTTTAGTTAGAGAACATTTGGTATTCGTAGTTATTGCCCTTGGGGTCAGCATGTGGAGTTTAGAAACAAGAGAAATAAGCTTTATTAAAAAATGGTTGAGAGGCACTTGTTCAGTCTGGTGAAGCTGATATAAAAGAATATAATTCAAAGTCAAACAAAGCATCTCTGCAAAGCAGACCTCTGCGAGCCTGAGAAGAAATAAGCCCAATCACATCTGTACACTCACAGCAGTACAAGATATAATAAATTAGATGAATGAACTGGCTTAGACATGCAGCAAGCAGGGGTACATTATCTGCTTGATGATAAGCACCTGTTTACTTTGCACAGAATGAAGAGGTGGTGTGGGTGAGTACACCACTTTAGGAAATACCTTTAGCAGTAGCACAAAAACTGCCTGCATACAAACCAGTAGTTGGAAACCTGCACTGCTTAGTGTTAAAATTAAAGGGAAACAAGTGTGAGCTGGAGGAAATGAAAGGTCAGAAGTGCACTGGTCGACTCATCTACCCTGTGTTGAAGGAGCAGTTCCCCTGAGATGACACAGAAGCATTTAATTTCTTTTGGTTCTTCTGGACTTTGGTAGTGTTTGGTATCGTACATCTGGGAATCAAATCCACACACCAGTAAATCCAATCTGCTATATTAGTTTGTCTTTCCTTAGAACTTCAGGCCGTGTTATTTTTAGGCTAAGGCACACTATGCATCTTCCAATTCAAACTCAATATTAGAGCACAATTTAAATGATTTGCAAGTGGTCTGCACCAGGAATCATTTTGCTCTAAGACAGGCTCAAATGTATTATGCCACAGCTTTTAAAGTACTACAGAATTCCTCTTCTCTGCTATGAATTATGCAGTGCAAAGAAAAATGTTGAGCACTGACAGGTTGAATGGTTGGCTGTCAACATGAAGTTTTCTCCTGCTGCTGTTGCCATCCTCTGTTTGGTCTTCAGTTTTCCGTGTGACGAGAATTAGTCTATTATCCTGATTTCATCCATCCATTCATTTACTATTCTCCCTATCCAGTGCAGGGGCACAGGGGAGCCAGAACCTCTCCTTGCAAGCAAGACAGGATACACCCTGAACGGGACGACAGTCCATCCGAGGGCACGTACAGATACAAACACTTACGCATTCACACTACAGCCACTTTTCCCAGAAGCTGATTAGCCTACCATTACATTATTGCACTGGGGAAAGGAAACCGGAACACCTGGTGGACGCTCACGTGAATGTGGAGAGAGCATACAAACTCCATGGAGATACTACAGCAACCCAGGAGTTGAATTCAGAGCCCCAGCACTGCAAAACCGCAATGCTAACCACTGCACCACCGTGCCACTCTACTCTAAGCCCTTTCTGGATATTTCAGAACAACTGCATGACCCCTTCTGTGTACCGGTAAAAAGTGTTTTGGGTGGTACAAATGCAGAACCAGAGCTAAAACGCTTTCTCCATCGATACATAGTGGGTTAATTTCTGTTAGCTTCCTGACTGCACACAGCAATCCCACAGGACAATTGGCTCATGCCTACTCCCTGAGGCATTTCAAACCTGCATTGGGCTGCTTTAAAATTGCACAGACAGTGCTTTGTACTGCTACCAAACGGTGGCTATTGTGATATCTGTTTACTTGTAAAATAAAATTTGAATAATTACACTATTTGGTTTGTCAAGACAGGATTAAATCATCAAAATGGTCTGTTTTACTGCTACATGGCATCCCTTTTTCATTGATCAACTTTAGTTGATTTGCATTTTTATTGCGAGCATACCTCCACAAACGAAAAATGTGATAATTATATTCAGGGTCTTTTCATTGAAACAATTAACAGTTTATTATCTACATGATGCATGGACCACAGCAAATTACATCTTACTCAGAGAATGAGGTTTCTATGCCCTTGCCAACTTTCCTCTTCCAGGTTTCTCAATGACAAAACTGGCTTTTCTGGATAGCAAATGCTGGTTGGCTTGTTGCTAGGTAATGCAATCATTTAGTTGCCTCAGTCTGGCCAAAGAGGCAAAGGTGTAATCCGTACATAGAAATACTCCCTAGCTGCACTCTGAGTCCGTCTTTAATAGCACCCCCTCCATCCACCCCAACTTCACCATTACAGCAGCTCTGTGGCTCATTCCTCATAAGGGAGGGAGGTTGATATTCGGCCAGTGCTGTCAGCCAGGCAAGTTATTTCCAAATATTAAGTACATTATTCCTTTGTACTGTTATTAGAATTTCATTGAACTCCTGAAAAAAAGGCTTTTAGACAGAAGGCACAATGAAGTCCATCCAAAGACAACAACAGTCCAGAAGGAAAAATATGGTGAAAGACACACAGACCATCTGCCTTCTCAAAGCTCAGAAATAGAGCTCCCTAACTACACTGGAAGCCTGCCTTTTATTTCAGAGGCTCTACGGGCCTCTTAAAGTTATTCTGGTCCTTTACATGCATACTGTAGTAGTCGAATGACAATATAAAAAGAACAGCCCTTCTTTCCAACCAGATTATGATATAGATATTTTTAAAGTTCAAGCAGGTAGCTGTGTCATCATGCATAGGCTGCAAAGGAACAAGTAAAGGTTTATTCCCTGCTGAAAAGAGAAGAAAGGAAACACAACGTTTTGTCTGTGGAGCCTTCTTCGGGTGTGAGTCACTCCACTTCTCCATTGCCGAAATGAAGATATTTTTTTGTTTTCTTGAAAATAATCCAGGGATAAATGGTTAGACACTGGTGTATTTAAATGGATGGGATGACCAGCCGCCGTCCAGTCCACAATGAATACTGAAAATCTTCTGTAGGTCTGATTCCCTTCAGCTTCCCCCTTGTTTTAAACAAACTAGTGTTACGAAGCGATCTTTCAGGACCCTATGCAGATGACACAATCCAGAAGGGAGTGAACACACATAGGGGAGAGACGAGGAACTGGGCTGGTACAGGAACTGGGGGGGGGGGGGGGGCGTGACGAAGGTGCTCTGGGGGGCGTGGTCCAGGCGAACAGTCCAAAAGGGAGTCCAAAGGGAAGTCCAGTGCAGGGAATGGTCCAGAGTCAGGTGATAAATCCAAGACGAACAAAACAAAGTTAAAAGTCGATGCGGAATCCAGCGAGGGGTTGCAGACAGACATGACCAAGTTAAAAACCGGAGTGGGATCCGGCGAAGGGTCAGGGGGAAGAAAGGGGAAACGGAACCAGGCGCTCCAGGTCCCGGGCTCGGCTGGTTCAGGACACCTAGGAGGCGAATGCCACCCAAGCCGTGAATGTAGGGTGACTTGGTGATAAGCGAGCCTCCGGGCGTCCGTGTTCCAATGCAGAGCCCGGAACACAGTGAGCGTCTGGCTGTTAAAGGTGGGCTGGAACAGGGAGCAGGTGCACAAAATCAACTAAAAAGTGAACGAGTTGGAGCGCCCTTAAGGGGGAGGAACTACAATCGTGAAAACTAGTTTACCTAGGCCTGCTAGCACAATGTGTTTGCAAGTCACGAGTTGATGCCTCATCACAAAACGTTAATATAACTTAGGTAATTAACAGGAGAGAAAATGTTAGAAATGTTATTACACTGGGGTTGTGAACCCCAAGTTATTTTATGTGGCAAGCACTATTATTAAATAGACTTAATCATGGGTATTATTATTCTAAGTTGAATCATTATTTACTATCATGATTTTAATAATCTGTAAGACAATAACTGTCAATAAGAAAGTAATAATTTTTAGTATCACTCTTTAATGTCGGAAGTCCTTCAAATAGTCTGAACCATTTTTACCTTGTGAAATACTGTACAATATGCCCTTTTATCTTTGCTGTCTAACAAAGAATACAACACATCATGTTTGTCTTTTGTCTGTCTACACACTTACAAAATCTCAGAAAAATGTTTTTAGGTAATTATCTACATTCCAGTTAAGAGTTGTCAATTTACCATAACCTGGGAATTTTAACGAAGGCAGTAGCTTTAATCTATTATTTTAATTGAAAACCTACAGCACATCTATCCATTTTCTAACTGCTAATTACAGTGTGGAGGGGGAGCTGAAGCATAACCCTACAAGCAGTGGGCACAAGCCACAGTTAGGATACTCTGAACGGGATATCAGCCCATTGCAGGGCAGAGAGACACGGGCACCCTGAAGCTAATTAACCTATTAGTACTATACTGTACTGTCTTGGACTGTAAGAGGACACAAGAGCACCCAGAGGAAACCCATGTGACCATGAGGAGAACATACAAAGTCCATGCAGATATCACCCCAGGAACTGACCCAGTGCTCCAGTGCTTCAAGGCTACGATGCCACACTTTGTGCTAAAATGTTCTTTTAATAAAACTTCACCATAACTTCCCTGTATTTCCATTTCACATGTATTTCTAAAAAAAATATAGTCAAGCATTGTGTTGCGTTTCTATTGCTTCACTACATCTTGATGAGAACAGATAAGAACCTACCTAAACATTCAGATCTCATGGTATATAGATGCTTTCTGCCACCATGGATCACTTTGCACTTATCCCATTTTCTCATTTGTGTCTACAATCCATGATATTGACAGAGTTCGACAAACATAGACATTCAAAATCTATGTTGACTCTTACCTACTGTATAATGCCATAATTTGTAAAGGTTTCAGTTTTGGCCACTTACTGTATCTATTAAGAATTTGGTGTTACATTTGCAATTCTACAGTCTAGAGTTTAAATATCCCAATTAAATATCTATGAGGATCTATGAATAATATCCCTCCTTTCATTGAGTATGACTATTAATATATTGTACTATCAGGCCTTGAATGTATTGGTTTTAAATCACCTTAGCCCCGGTAGAAACTGAGTG
This sequence comes from Lepisosteus oculatus, assembly GCF_040954835.1. Lineage (NCBI taxonomy): Eukaryota > Metazoa > Chordata > Actinopteri > Semionotiformes > Lepisosteidae > Lepisosteus > Lepisosteus oculatus. The sequence continues at coordinate 71,585,793 of NC_090698.1, read as the reverse complement.
TCAATTACTGTCATGCTATGTTAAAATTATCCTGTACGTTTGAAATTTGTTAAGGCATGTTTTAAAATTATTTTAATATTAATTCAGCATGCTTACTATATCTTTATTGTTAATTCTCTGTTGTTACTACCCCAGGTGTCTAGGGGTAAAGGCGTGTAACGTTCAGGATGGGTTTGGATGCAGGTGGGTTTCTGGTGAGGGACTAGGGACGCGCGACAACACACTTTTGGTGCAAAAGTGATTTATTTACCAAGTAAAAAGGTGAATAAATGAGTGGTACGTATTACAGGACACAAATGGAAAAGGAACTTGAGTGGTGCAAAGAAAAGAAAAATAACAAAACAGCCATACCTAATACAGTGACGGTGAGATCTGACCTAACCAAAACAAAAACACGAAACTAAAGGTCGTCGGCGTCTGACTAGAAAAATAAAGGTAGCACTCACCCCTAACCTAATGTGTCTGGACAAAAACAAACCTATATGTGCACAAAGTAACCAAACGACCTTACCTGTACCTTTTCCCCTGGTGTACAAGTTCACAGTTAACAATAACATGACACGAGTGAACCTATTGCACAATTATGGGAAAACAGGTAATACCGAATAAAATAAACAAGCAAGGAATAGGTAACAAATGAGCACAAGCAAGGTAAAAAGGAAAGAAAAAAGTGCAGGCAAGGTAATAACAAAACACAGGTAATCAAAACCAGCAAGCTAACGAAGCCGAAGCTAACAAAGAACAAACACGAACACGAGCCGAAGCTAACCGAAGTTGAGCCGAAAGCTAATTAAGTCGAAACTTCTTATTTGAACATTGAGGTCTGGTTGCTGATTGGCTGGGAGTTGATTGATGGTGATGTCACAACTGCAGTGAAGGTGTAGTGATGAACCAATGGGGATGGGGTGGTGCGTGAATACAGGAAGCGGAAAAAACTAAACAGAAACACGGACATGCACTGGGACATAACCTGTTATTTCACAGACTTTGTACTCCCTATTTTTACAGTTCTTTAACTGTTGTACGTGTTTTTTTTCTCTCCATTGAAATATTCTTTTCTGTCTCTCTCTAAGAAATTGTAATGTATTTTTTTCCAACTCTGCCTGAAGCTCAGTATACTATTTCAATCTGTGAATCTTGGACCCTTTTACACAGTTTGTGCATTCATTTTCCTCAAAGAGGAATTGCTACCCTCTGGCATAAAAGGGACATTTTTTCCTGTTGTACCATGGCTCTTTATTCCTTCTTGTTACAAGTCACATACTGTATATACTACTGACAGAACAAGTTTCCTTGGTCTGATAATAGCAAAGGCTGAGGGATACATAGTAATGATGGATATCTCTGAATTGTAGGAGCCACTGACCATGTGATTAATACCAAGCAAGGTAGAATTTACTTGCTGTAGTATAACTGGAAGTAGTATTCCTTTAATGTTGGAGCAACTAGGAATTTACCCTCTAATTATATCTAGATAATCAGTAATCAGCAATAGTTTCTGCAAAACTGAAAGAAGCTAGAAACAAGAGGCAGTTTTCTGCTTTATGTCCATTAGCAGTAATACAGGCCAATCAGTCCTGCCTCATTAATTGAAGAAGAGAACTCATGAGAGCCTCAGGCATCCTGTTTGAGTCCTAGATGATATGACTGTTCAACATTTTGAGACAATACCAGGCTTGTTCCAAAAGTTTTATGTTGGCAGGTCTGAACATGGAAGCAATATGCTGGAATGCTCTGAAAGTGCAAGAAATAAAGTATATGAATACTCCAGCCAAATGTCCCTGGTAAATCTGTAGAGCCTGAAGACATCTGAGAAAAGGCACAGGGAGTTTTGTCCAATGTAAGGAGGATATACTGCATTAAGCCATCACCATGTCATTGGTTTAGGATAGGTACTGTGGTTCTAGGCTAAATGGTCCCTAGTGCTGACTGTCTGCTAGTAGCATCTTTACAATATAAGCACTAAATTGTCACTGCTTAAGACAAACCTATCTATCATGTGGCAGATCTCAGCTTGACTTCACAGAGACCTACCTTCTTCCTACAAATCATAAACATTTTAGACTGATTAAAAGTGCATTGATATTCTCCACTTTTTTTAGCAAATTGTTTGCATGTGACACATGATGAAAACAGAAGTACAAAGACAGTTGAACATTTTTCTGTAAAATCATTATATCTGATATGTGAGACTAACATAGTTGAGGTTCAGAAACATGTACTCTGTGCCACATATCAGCTATGGTTCAGTCGTAAAAATGAGGCATAATCAGCAATTTAGTCTTCACCTGAACTTTTGTAATGTAATTTTCAAACTCAATCACTCACAGTAATAAAAAAAAATAAAACACCAAACACACCAAACCAAAGCTAAAAAATATAACTTTATAAAGGAAAACAAAAAAAAATAGATAATCACATCAAAAAGAGCAACTGTATTCCTCACTTAGTTATAAAAAGATATTTTATGTAAAATCATGTTTATTCACCTGGTTTCATAGAGTAAATACAGTGCCCGTTATATTCATATCCCTAAGATATAGGAGCAAAAAACCTACAGTTACAAGAAAGATTGGATGTGAATTGGATAATGTGACTTGCTGAAAAATTTGTCATACTGTAATCCTAATAGCATTCCACAGAGCAAAGTCACACTTGTCACAATATCATGTTTATTCATTGTGCTAGTGTTTTGTTATTCCTCCTCTGGCATGTTTTACACAGATAAGAAGCCTCCTGTAGAGTGCTATGAGGATCTACAGTAGCACTTCTGGGCGGGGGGGTTCTGACTATTCCACGAGGCAAGATTGCTGAAGGTCCTTCACACCCCTTAGTTTTCATTTTTAAGAACTGCTTCATTAAGTTTGAACCACACATGTTCAATTGAATTGAACATTTCGGAGATTGAGGTCAGCAGTGGAGAACATTTATCTTGTGTGCAGATAACCATTTCATGGTCTAATCGGGTATAGGGTTTTGGGTCCAAGCCAGGCTGGAATGTCCATATTCCACTTAGCTTGAGATATTTGACTGAAGGAACGGGATGTTCGGCCAAAACTTCCTGGTAAAGTTGGAATGTGGTTCCATTTATCTTAACACGGTTGCTAGAACGCATGTAGTAGATATAAAATAACCTCAAAAACAAAATAGATTCCTGCCATATTTCATAGTGGGCAGGAGTGCTTTCTTAACATCAGCTTAATCTTTTTTTATTCCAAATGCAACACAAAAAGGTAATGTCCGTAGTGTTCCGTTTTCATTTCATCTGACCTTTAGACATGGCTCTGATGGTCATTTACATGAAGTTTGGCAGTTTCTATGGTTCACTCTCAGAAGTGGCATCTTACTTACAGTACAACCCAGCTATGAATGGGACATTAATGAAAGCAAATTTGAATGGTAGTTTTCTACACCTTGTGTCCTAAAGATGCTAATACTGTATGTATTAGAGATCTCCAGCTGTTGAATTTACAGTGGTCTCCCAAACCCCTTGTTGCTCAGTCTGTGGTAGCAAGATACTGTACATGTGTGTCTTCTTCCTGGCAGGGCTGCCACTAATACAGTAGTGATAAATTTAATAAAAATGAGCACGGCAGTGAAAACTGGTATTTTCAGATTTTGAATTCTTTAACAGTCAGACCTGTGAAGGTCAATACCCACTTGCCATCTTTGCAGTCCTTGAAATGCTCTCTGACCTTAACGATTGGATATTGCTTAGATGTATTTGGCCTCAAACTGATTCATTGATCAAGGCTTTGTCTCTTGTTTAAATACTAAATCACTTCATAAGTGAGAGAGTTGATTGGGCATGGGTGCTGAGGTGATTTAACTTGTTGATTGTCAATACTGCTTACAGTCAAAATAAAGAAAAAAATATAGAAAGGTTCAAATATGCTCCACATATTTGGTTTTCACAGGAACAGCCCCTTTATGCCATTTGTATTGTGATGCCATTGGGGTTGCGGTCATTTGTCGGGCAGATAAGTAGGTGGGACTTGAGACAATACATCTTAGGCAAGTTATTTGGTGGACAGTAACTCCTTATTTTGTAAAGAGACTCCACACAATTCACTTCTTTCTTTGGGTTTATACTCCTCACAAATCATTTGTATCGAGGCAGCTGGTCTACCACGATAAGAAAAACACGAAAAAGACTTGTTGCCTAGACAGCAGAAAAGTCAATCTTCAGTATTCAAAGACAAAAAGAAATATGTTTACTCTCAAGGTTAGGAAAATAAGTCTTACAATTTTTCTCACTTAAAAATTAATTCAGCCTTGTTTTCTCAACAGCACAGAAATACACTGTATCAACAAAAGGGTTTCCTTTTATTCCTTTTCTCTTTATACTGTACAAATTGCAAACATCATCCTTAAGTTAAAAAAAAATAGAATTGCACTTGTTAAGCCCATTTCTCTTTCTCCATTTCCCATTCTCTTTCAATCTCTTTTAAATTACTTTTCTATGTATCTCTTGCTTATTTCATTTCTTCTTTTAGTACAATGTCTTTAATTCTCTTTTTTTCTGTTACTTCTAGCACGTTCTCTTTAAATCTTTTCGAAATGGGAAATCGTATACCCTACGAGCAGAATCATCTGTAATTGACGTAGCAGCTTGGCTTCAGTAGACAGAGAACTTCTCTTTTCCTGTCACCTCTGGGCTCAATTTCTATGGCCTGTAGGCAGGAGCACACCTGTATGTTGTTCCACTTCTGACATTTCTGACATCATCACGGTGTTCTATGTTGCGATATCTCTGTTTTGCCATCTGGATGCTGTCAAAAACCTCGGCAGAACCTATGACACACTTCCTAAAGTACCTCCCATTCAGTACAGTGCTCCTAGCAGCATCACAGTGTATTGGAAGCCAAGATTTTATAAGAAGCAAGTTCTAATGTGTCAAGATATTAAAGTCCAACTCGGTCCATCAGTGACTGGCCGTGATTTGAGATACCATGCTTGGTCAAGATTGATGAGGAAGTCCAAGAATGATTAATTTTTATCATGCATGCGGGTTCCAGCAGGACCGTGCATGTTCTCACGGTGCCTGTGTAGCAACCCTGATCATACAGAAGAAGTGGAATAGAATTCCACCACATTTCCAACCTTGTGCAATGCATGTGCTGTAGATGTACAGCTTGTATTACTTCCAGTGGTGGCCACGCACACTACTAGCCTGTGCTGTTCAAAGTAGACAAACTCATTGTATAAACCTGTCGGTGACCAATATTTATCAGCAAAGATTGTTTTTCTAGTAATGCTTTTGTGAATTTATTGCGGTTATAACTGTTTCTTTTGATGCCCAGTATAGATCCTAATGAGCACTGCATGAGGCATAAATGTCTTCTGGCTACCTACAGTGCCAGGCCAACCTTGCATTCCGTATGTTGCGAAATACTGAATGTCATACTTGGTAGCTTGATATCTCCTGGGGCTGTTTTTGTAATAATTATTAAGGTTTCAAATGTTGCCCCTTATGAAAAAAACAGTTTGTCATTAAATGATCTAATTTAATTCTTAATTGTTGTGCAGGTCATCAAGGGTAGTGTGGGTATCTTAAAAAAGGAAACTGTACTAAAATATTTAAATGTTTATTGTTTTTAAAGATGTCTGTCCCTTATATTTCTTCTTTTACTTGTTCCTTATACCAGGGGTCTCAAGCTTGCTAATGTCTTCTTGTATTCCTTTCTCTACATTCTTCGAGGTATAGATGTTGTAATTATTTTATCAACTGTATTGTAATAATACTTCAACTTCTCATCTTTCAAGTTAGATATGCAGATCCATATTGACTACTTCTTATTACTTCACTTGATGGACTTAAACTTTGATTTAAACTCCCTCAATCTGTCTTTAAGACATTGAATGTTTCAAATCCAGAAGTAATGATTAGTTTTCACCTGTAGATAAGAACCAAATTATAATCATATCTTTAGGTATTTCATCTATAAACCTCTCTCATTAAAACTTAAAAATCTGTGAAACCTCACAGGTAATTTAAAAATAGGCTTGGTGTAAATGTTATTAAGAGCACAACAATTGAAAGAATTAGGACTTTCATGTAACATCTGCAGCCATTGCAGTTATTTTTGGTAACTAGCACATATACTGTAATAATAATTCTTATTATAAGATAGCACTTTCAAAACAGAAGGTATGTCTTTCAGTTCCCAGCAGTAATGATGGTTTCAGTTTAATTCTGTATGTGATTTTAAATTATAGAAAACTTTCAAGGTTTTTGGTTCAGCCAGTATGTTCTAGTAATGATTTTGTTTGATGTTTGACTTACTATCAAATGATTAATTCAGTGACTTTCCTTCAGTCTTCCCAGTGAAACAAGTCTTCCATTCTGCTGTGACCAAACAGGTTAGTAAACTGACCTGCTGAATCCAAGGTAGATACTGTACATGCTTTAGCACCACATTGTTGTTTTTTACTTATGTTTACATGAATATTCATGTGCTGAAAGATAAAACATTTTGTGTGAAGATACTGTACCTGTGATCCCACTTGGGTTGTAAGTGTAAGAGGTGATGATGCTAGAGAGGTATCTTATAGCCTAAACATAATGAAAAGATGCCTCTGAGAACTGACACATTTTCATATTCATAAATCTTTTAGGTCTAAACTGCATTACATACAAATTGAATCTACAAAGAATCTGAAACCAAGAAACCATAAGAGTGGATGATATTTAAAAGAACTGGAAAGGTAGTCTTGAGACAAATTAATACAGATATTTTGATCATATTCTCATATATACTTTCACAACTGAAACAGCTTGCTTTTTCTTTCTAGTTTTCAATATGCAGTTATCTTTTACTTGTTCCATTGAGCTAAGATGACTCAGCTACTTGTTTGAAACTCCAACAAATACATATTTCATATATAAAAAATAGATACTATGCTTCAAATAAAGAAGCCAACAATTTACATAATTTTCCTATTATATGGTTAGAAGTTTTGTTTAATTTTAGTGTCCAGGAATACAAATATAATTGTAGTTAAAGTGAATGCAACTGTATCTAAAACTTCATGTTACAAAACTGTAATGAAGGGCCTTCTACTTTTGCTTTCAGGAATTTTCAGGTGTTTCAGGTGTTTTCAGGAATATTAAATGATAAAAGTATTTGAATTTTTCATTTGAGATTCCTACTGCATAGGCATTGTTGAGCCTGCAATTCCAAAGAATGTACTCTAAATAAACTCTAGTGAAAACTCCCTCCAATTATTTGACATATATAACAGAAGCTATTTCAGGTCATGTATAAAATAACAAAGTTGGATCAATTTACTCTAATGAAAAATAAGCAGCAGATAAAAAATAAATGAAAAGAGTCATGCAATACTACAAGTCACTGTCACTGAAGATAGACAAATCAATTTATTTGAACATTGCTTAATAAAACTTTGCCAAAAGTTTGATGTAGTTACATCATTTGGCACACACAATAAAAGTACATTGTTGAACACTATGAGCTATACTGGAAATTGTTCACTAGTAAGGCCCAAATGTGTGCAAATATTCAAGTCTTTAAAAAGTAGGTATGAATTTTTAAGAGTTTTACTCTGTAGGATAGAGATCTTTAAAATGAATTATTAAAATGAAACATGGTTAAATCACTTTATCAGTGTTACAGAAATTGTGATAATTTGGAATGGAACTCTTGAATAATAATGTACAGTAATTAGAACTCAGTAAAAACATTCCTTCAATACAGAAGTTGGCTTTAGTCCTGTCTGCCAATTAGCAATGAGAAAATACAACATCATTTCAGCCTATGAAGAAAGTGTTACAGGAATGACATGGAGACATTTAACTTGTAAATGAAAAATAACTGTGAATAATGGATTCAGCAGTAACAACTTGCCTTTTGGAATCAGTGCTCCTCTGCCGAGGCAAAGGTCATTACCACCATTTTCATCTACAGCACAGCCATTATTTCATAGTGTGTAGTTATGATTTCAGTGGATGCCCTAAAAATAATTATTGAAATCAGAATGCTTTACTTCAAGTTTTCAAGCCCTTGTATAGGAAAGTACAACATCTTTATACTGTCCCATTTCAAATTAATAGTAAATATCAAGACATATTGCCACAGATTCACAAGAGGCTCCCACTTAAAAAGTCTTTTAAGAAGTTAAGCGAAAAGTAGATTGATCCCCGTAGCCCAGACATCACTTGTTCAAGCCTGAGTCATGTTATTAGCCAGCTGTGACTGGGATCCCCCTATACAGTAGGTGACATAAAATTAGCAGCTGTTGGTTGGCTGGGGTGCTGTTGGTTTTAAGTCAGTTTTAAGTACAAGAGCAACTACTACACTTTGCCAGGCACTGGGAGGCTTTGCACTGATGTCAGTGAGAGACGTTTGTCTCCTCCAATCAACACTAACTCTCCTGTAAGGCACTGTGGAGCTCACAGCATGTCAGAAGATGAATGAAGGGAGGGCGTGTCAGATATATTTAAATGCTACTGCATTTATCTGCATGTTAAGGAGCTGAGGATGTTTTCAACCCACTTGTCCTCATGAGGGTCACCGTAGGGGCTGAGGATCCATCTTCATTTAGTTATTTTTTCTTCATTTATGTTTGTTTTTCTACCACTTTCACAGCACTCAGGTTTCTTTGCAGCTCCCTTTCTTTCCTGTCTTGCTTTGGGAGGTCACTGAGTCACCCCTAGATCGCACAGTATATACATCATATAGTTCCTTAACCCATGATGTGTTCGGATTTCCGTCTGGAAAGAGCAAAAGCTATATGGCTGTTGTTAAAAGGTCTTTGTTGCAAGCTCAACTCCCCCACCCCCTAAAGCCATAAAGCGATAAAAAGGATCGTCAATCTGACATGTTACAAAAATGTACGTCGAGATTAACTGAAACTACACATATCCTCAATAAAGAACCTACTGTACTACTGCATTGGCTCATGTTATCAGTAACAGTTTGGAAAAAGATTCCAAAACAAGGAGTTGCCTCTGCATTTTATGCATATGCTATCGTGTTCTCCCCTGTTCTTTGATGTGCTTTTGGTTGTTGCAGTATTGAAGCCATTTCCTCTTCTGATTACTATTCCTGGTACAATCTGATTAAACACATTTTAAAAGCAATCAAACAGACCGGATAATAGGATCCTGCTGAATAGGCACTTAATACCTCTTTCAAAACTCAGACAAATCCTCAGTTTTACAAATTACTTCATAGATTAACCCTCATATGGCTTCTCTTCCTCATTTACTCAAGTAGCGTTCAGCCTACTTTGCCTCTGTGAATTAATTTATCCACAGTGGTGGTGCTGATTTATCAATTTTGATATATTATTTTGTTTCACAGGTCTGTGAGTAACTGAACAGAAACTAGACTGGAGCTGAAACAAAATATTAAAAATCCAAAGACTACATTTTGGTAGGTACAAGTAAGGCTAAACCTCTTGCTTCAAAGCACAATTTGAACAAGAATAGAAATCTTTTTTTTAGAAAAAGACTGTAAAGAAACTGTATACTGTATATAAATTGTATTCATGGCACCTTACCATACTACCAGTTAATCTGGAGATTATTTAACGTTTCCTGTGACAGAGAATGCACTGTGTTTGAGGCAAACTTTAAGATACAAAGGTATTCTAAAACTACTGAAAAGAAAAGATAAATTTCCTCTTTGTATATGAAGGCAGTAAGAAATCTGATTTACTGTACAACATTAATATATTATAAAGGTGAAATGGCTTTTCAAACTGCAGTGCACTGCCATCTCGTGAATTGAAACAATGCAATAGCTAATAGAAATTATTACCAACTATTGCACTGTCATGACATAAATACATTCCTTGAGCTTTTAAGTAAAATGTTCTTCTTTTAAATATTAAGTATTGAAGACTTAACTGGAACCATGGATCCTAAAGAACAGTACACATAGCATACAACCATGTAAAAAAGATACACCAAATTATCCATCCCTTTTCTACAACTTCTTAGTACAGTTCTTTGCTGTAATAATAAAATAAATCAGCATTTACTTTCATTATCTAACAAAGTCTCAGATGTTCATGTACACTTATCATTAGTTATTATTAAAAGAATTCTAGGAATCTTAATAGCAGAGATGGCTTTATACATTTGATGGCCCTTTGCAGTTGGAAAATGGGAATCCTCTTTGAAAAGATGTGGTGAATTGTCAAATAATGGCTTGAGATATTGGTGCCCTTCCTTTAAAGCAAGTTTTATTTATCTGACATTTTGTAAGTTAAAACAATTGTTTCAATGCGTGCATTCTTCAAAGGTAAAAAGTTATTGGGTTTTGTGTATCGAGAACCTCCATTCAGAATTAATTTTGTATATCTCAACAGAATTACAATTTAATTATTTATGCATGCTCTTCATTAAAGTTAACCAGGTTGCTTAATAGCTTGAAATCTTGTTAAGATTTGTAATTATTGGTGTTTATTTTAAAAACATTGGCTAAAACATGTAAATGTTCTTTAAAATTAATGTATATTGTGAGGGTTCAACACTACACAAAGTATGAGCAGTTATGTTATTTAAATTACATGAATTAAGTACTAGCAGCTGAAACCCTAGCGAAATGTTTAATGTTAGTACCTAGGAAAGGGTTAAATTAATAATAAATGAATTATGGAAGTGTATTTAGTTTCAGCCGGATTCCTTCTACAGATTCCTTCATATTTATTGGTAAAATCAACACATTAATAGCACAGTGCTCATTTTCTCAGTGATCCAAACAAGCACTGTATACAGGGTACATTGCCCTGCTCTTAGAATTTGCAATTAGAATGGATTGCTGAGGGGGAAATGACTTGAAAATAGCACAGGCAATTTCAATTATCCAATTAGTTGTGTCAGTTGTGCATAACCTGTCACACAGTTAATGGTGGCCATAAACCACTTTTTTTTTTCCTTTCCATCCAGTTATTTCACATGAAAATCTCATTATTTTAAAAGATGACTTAATTGATGAAGACAGGTCATTTTCTAAAAGGAATAAGATAAATGACTGCCACAAACCCCAACAGTCTTTTAATTGATTTTTTCAACCTGTCAGCATTCAACTCTTTATGACAAACAGTGGTCAATGGGGCCACCAAATTTGTGGGATAGGAGCATCGCTGTAACAGATGCAAAACAAGTAATTGCATAATCATAATTAAGCTTTTTTTTCCTTTTAATATGTTTATCTTGTAATGTCAGTATTGTTTAATACACATACTGCATGTTTATTAATAAACTGAAGGTAATGAGACCTGTATTTACCAAAGCTTTATAAAATACAGTAATGGATGTTTGTTTTTTTATAGTTTAATGGTAATAAAGGCTGCACAACAATGAATACACATTTCTGAAATACATGAATGAAATGAACGAACGGGTGTGTTTTGTGGATCAGCAGTGTCATACTCTGCATGTGGAATCTGCTATAGATCCTGAAGGTCTACCATTGCAATGAAACAATCATGAGCAAAGGAAATTCTATACATTAACTTCACACACACACTGTAAAATGAATAGTTGTAATAGGAGTTGAATATTATTCGAACAGAATATCTGCCATTTTACTACAAAGCAGCATTGTAGGCTTAGAGCAATTTCCTGCCTTTTACTGTACAACACAGGCTGCACAGACCCTTTTTAGGCTATAATTGAAGTGCAGTTAAACATTGCTTGATGGGAAGGTACCAATACCTTCGGCCAATCATTTGATAATTCATCACATCTTTTCAAAGAGAATCCCCATTTTCTAGCTGTATAGGGCACACAAATGTGTAAGGCCACCCCTGCTATTGCAGTTTCTATTTTAATAATAACAAATAGATAGATGTACAGGAACATGCAGGAAATTCTGAGACAATCAAAGTACATGCTGGTTTATTTGATGATTACTGCAAAGCACTCTACTAAGTGGTTGTGGAAAAGGGCTGAATGAGTCAGTGCAGTCTTTTAAGTGGTTGTATGCTAAATATGCAGTATTCATAGGATCAATGGTTCTAGTGAAGTCTGTAATACTTAATATTTCAAATAAGAATATTTCATTTAAATGCGCAAGGAACGTATGTTTCAATGGTGCAATAGCTGAAAATAAATCGTGTGAGGTATTGCATTGTTTAATTTCACAAGATGATATTGGCCTGCAGTTTGAAAAGTAATTTCACCTCTATCATATATTAATGCTGTACAGTAAATCAGATCACTAGCTGCATTCATACACAACATGGGATAATCTATCTATGTTGACTCCATTTAGAACCACATGGTGATCTCTAGATCTCTAGTGTTTGAGGTGAATTTTTCATGCTCAGCTGTGACTCTTTATTGATGATCTCTGAAATAAAGCTTTAAAGGGGTCTTATCCATCATAATATTTTTTTGTTTATTACCTTGTCAGATATTGCCTGATACATTCAGGATATCTGCATGAACAAGTTTGAATTCAGATTGAATCAAGTCTGTTAGTCTCAGAATGAACCTTGCAGGGCCTGGGTTGTGGGAAAGCAGGTCAGAACCAAACACAAACACTATATAATCTTCATTGTGAGGCATACAGTAAGCTGGTAAAACATGCACATTCAATTTTGTCTTTATCAGGTTTAGCAGGTTAATTCCACACTATAAAATAAAAAAAAAATGTTGCAGCTGTTCTTTGGGTGTGAGGAGAGAGAGTGTAAGGATATAAAGCAAAGCAGAACAAAGGACCGAGGCAATCAGAATTTCCATAGCAGGTGAGAAAGAGTTGGTCTGAAGCTATTAGGGAAGAATAAAATTAAAGTACCATTTTTGAAAAGTTGTCAGTCTTGTCAAGTAGAAAATGTAGAAGAAGGACAGTCAAAAACAAGGATGGCTCACAAGCAATTATAATGGCTGCGTGCCCACTCCAGAACCCATGGCAGCTTGAGAATTTGGTTCTGGGAAAATCGTATGGTTTGAGATCAGTAGAATACAGCTTGAGGGGAGTTTCCTTTAACAAATAATGACACGGCCTTTAGTAGTGTAGCATCAGCTCACTTTTGCAGCTGAAATGGAAATATAATAAGTAAATTGATTCTTAAAATGTAGAGAGCTTTGCAAAAAATATATTGGTGCTTTTAGAAAATATATCTCAAGGATGCAATTGCTGTGCTACAGTACGTGCAGAATTTTAGAAAACATTGCGTCAACAAAGTACACTGTTAAGGTTACTTTAGAAGACAATGTATGCTGTCTGGGACATTAGATTAGCCGAAAGTAACTGATAAGCTGTGAAAAACAAATCTAGTGGTGCTTCTTCTATTGTTTTATGATGTAATCTGTTTTGTCTTAGGGAAAGGGGAAGTGTTAGAAGGGACAAAGCGCTGAGCTTTTTTACAGCGCAACATCTTATAAAAACCCTGTACTGCTTGTAACAAATTGAGTCTCTGGTTGCACTTTGCAAAGTGGCAACAGGGCTCCCAATATTGCAATATTGAAATAAAGACCTTATTCAGGTGAGAACTCTCTCTTGTGGCTTCCTTGATAGGTAAATTTCCACGACACAGCACTAAATGGAAGGTGTATAAACATTTAGTGCAGACTGACCATTGGAGTAGGAGAACCAGTGAGTTTTCCCAATACATTTCCCTGAGATTTTTAATGCTCTGACATGAACTTCACCATAAAACATAAGGAAGGTTACAAATGAAGGAGACCCATTAGTGGTTGATCACAATTAGTTGATCCAAGAATCTCATCCAGGTGTTTCTTAAAGGAATCCAGGTTATCACCTTCCACAACATGGCTCATAGCTTGGTCCATACTCTTACAACTCTTTAGGCAAAGAAATGCCTAAATTAGTTGATCTTGTGCATCTGCTCCCTTTTCCAGCCTCCCTACAAAAGCCAGACGCTCACTCTGTTCCATGTTCTGCATTGGAACACGGACGCCCGGAGGCTCGCCTACCACCGAATCGCCCTACGTCTGTTGCTCGGGGGGCATTTGCATCTTATCGGTGTTCTGAACCAGTTGAGTCCAGGACTTGATGACTTGGAGCGCCTGGTCCCATTCCCCCTTTTACCATTGACCCCTTGCAGGATCCTGTCCCAGCTTTTAACTTTGTCTTGTTCATCTCGGATTGGATCACCTGGCTCTGGACTTTGGCCTGTACTGGATTTCCCTTCAGACTCCCCTTGGATTGTTTGCCTGGACCACGTTCCCCCGAGCACCTTCGTCATGCCCCCTTGTTCGTCTGCAAGCCTAGTTCCTCGTCTCCTCCCCGTGTCTGTTCACTCCCTTCCAGATTGTGCTGTCTACATAGGGTCCTGAACGACGCATCGTAACACTCGCTGTATTCTCCCAGCAATCTGCCTGACTCAGGTCAGCTTTGTTTATAAGTTGCACATGAAGTAATATCAGGTATGATTGCCAAATTACCTTACTATAGCAAGAAAATGACATATTCTATGTTTAACTGAAATTTGGTACAGACAAAATGTTGACCCTTTGTTTCATCAGACTGGTCAACCTAGAAAAGGATTGGTTGAGGAATGTTGCTCCACTGGCCACTGATTGTGTTGTACAACCTCATATTTTGGCAATAATATCATAATTCAACTTTACTTAGAATAAATTCTATATAACACAACCTCTCGTTTTATCTGAGCCCCATTACTTTACTTGCTCATTTTTCATTGAGTCTTAAATGTCTTAAACTCTTAAAAATGTGTTCTCCAGCCAACAGTTATTCACACCTGAAGAAGGCTTCAGAGCAGAAACGTTGTGTTTTCTCTCTTGTCTTTTCAGCATGGAATAAACCTATTACTTGTTCCTGTGCAGACTATGCATGCTGACACGGCTACCCACATGAACTACTTCAGCCAATAGCTATAACAGTATTAACTCCTGAGAAATAATTTAGCATTTTTAGTTGAATTTGTGTTTGATATGTTACCCACACTGTGTTTGAAATTGAATGAGATTTTAAAACTGGGTGATTTTAAAATCCACATTGACTCCTGGAATTCCAGTCTTGCTTTGGTTTGTCCCATGTCCAATTCCTATCAAAGACATCTCAGATTTAGTTGAGGTGGGTAGCTGCGTCAGCATGCATAGGCTGCAAAGGAGCAAGTAATAATAATAATAATAATAATAATAATAATAATAATAATAATAATAATAATAATAATAATAATAATAAACTTTATTTTATATAGCGCCTTTAAAGGTGGCTTCTCAAAGCGCTTTACAGGATGACAATAACAATAAATAAGAAGACTACAACAATAAATAAGAAAATTTCACAAGACAGGACACAATTATAATTACAACAATACAACAATAACAATAGAGGAGACCGTGGAAGATGGTATTAAGAAGAGCAGAGGGGTGAAGAATGGAACCAGTTAAGTAAAGGCTTTACTGAAGAAGAAAGTTTTGAGTCTGGATTTGAAGGAGTTTAGAGAAGGTGACTCTCTAATATCCTTGGGTAAAGAGTTCCAGAGCTTGGGGGCATAGCAGGAGAAGGCCCTGTCGCCCATACAATGTAGACGGGCTTGGGGGACAGTAAGGAGGGCAGAATTTGAAGAGCGGAGGTTGCGAGGTGGGGAGTAGGGCGATAAAAGTTCAGACAGGTATTGAGGTGCCAAGCCATGTAAAGCCTTGTAGGTGAGCATGAGGATTTTAAAGTCTACGCGGAATTTGACCGGAAGCCAGTGCAAGGACTCCAGGATAGGAGTAATGTGAACACTTGTACTAGACCTGGTCAGGATTCTGGCTGCTGAATTTTGGACATACTGCAGCTTGTTCAGAGTAGATTTAGATACCCCAGGGAGCAGAGCATTGCAGTAGTCAATTCGAGAGAATACAAATATGTTGATCAGCTTTTCAGCCACAGTTAATGATAGCATAGGGCGTAGTCTTGCGATATTTCTAAGGTGAAAAAAAGATGTTTTGACAGTATGCTGTACATGTGGGTCGAATGTTAAGCCAGAATCGAATATAACCCCAAGGTTTTTCAATTTTGATTGAAGCTCAAGTATAGAGCCATCTACAGACAGGGTTACAGGACTGGCTTTACGAAGTTGATGGGGGGTACCAATAAGCATGACTTCAGTCTTGTCACAGTTAAGATGAAGGAAGTTTTGAGTCATCCAAATTTTTATGTCAGAGATGCAATTAGATAGGATAGAGACAGCCACGTCAGTGTCGGGTTTGGTATGGATGTATATTTGAGTTTCGTCAGCGTAAAAATGAAAGCTGAGGCCATGTGATCTTAAAAGCTGACCAAGTGGGAACATGTAAATGCTGAAGAGCAAGGGGCCCAGTATTGAGCCCTGGGGGACACCAGACTTGACAAGACCGATTTCAGACCTGTACCCATTGAGAGAGACAAAGTGACAGCGATCAGTGAGGTAAGACTTAAACCATTTGAGGGCAGTGTCAGAGACTCCAAACACAGTCTCGAGACGAGAAAGCAAGATGTTATGGTCAACAGTGTCAAAGGCAGCACTGAGATCAAGAAGGATGAGTATGGAAAGAGAACCAGAATCAGAAGCTATTAGGAGATCGTTGGTGACTTTGAAGTCGACGGAAGCCAGATTGGAGGGGTTCGAAAAGGTTGTTTGTCATGAGGTGGTTATGTAACTGAAGTGTGACAGCACGTTCTAGGTTTATTATAGGTTTATTATTCCATGTATTATAGGTTTATTATACATGGAATAAAATAGGTTTATTCCATGCTGAAAAGAGAAGACCCTACTATGATCCTTTGTTAACACGATTCTCTTTTAACATCCTTTTGACTAAAACTTCTTAAAGAATTCCATGTTTTTCCCACTTGAAAACACTGCAATAGCTGTAATGTTTTTGAGGCAGCCCGTGCTGATATATTGCTGTTTGGCCACATGGGTAGTTGAAGACATGTTTTACTGCATTATGGCAATAATGATCATGATTCCTATTGACACATGGGAAGAAAACGGATTATCTTTTCTGAAAGGAAAAAGATCCCTGAACATCCTGCAGTCTTGTAGTTCTGTGCCAAAAATGCCTAGGAAGATTTCAAAATATTTAATATTTTTTTTTAAAATATATATATATTGTTTAAACATATACTGTATATACTGTATATAAATCTACATATAAATATACATTGATCATCTGAGAGCTGAAAGATCTTGCTGTCTTTTTACAGGAGAGGATTAAATTTAAATTTCTGTAATTAAAATGCAATGTGCCAACACAACAGCTGTGGATTTTGGACATGAACTGATGTCCTTCCAATATTGCAGACCCAATAACTAAGATATAAAATAGTAGCTGATGCTTAATTATTTTGGAAATGGAATCATTTGCACAATACGTGACTTGTTTGCTCTTCTGTATATATTCTAAGATTTATAACAAGAGTCTTCAGTTTGAACTGCTAAAGAAGAACCAAATACATAACCCCCGTCCTGAATGCCTTCTCTTTTTTCAGGTGGATGACTTCTTTTGGCATCATAAGACAAAAAACAAAGGAGCCTCAGTTCAGACTAGAGGACAAATAGAATCAAGCAGTTGCTTAAAGGTCATCTGGCAAGCTGAAAAATTTTAATTAACACAAATCTGACAATATTCAGATACTCTGAGGGGCAGCACAGCCTGAATTAAAAGAAAGCTTTAACACTTCAGAAGTGGAAGTGACTCAGGTGCCCTACAGTAAATTGGATTGATGTTTCAGTTTGCTGTGATAATAAAATAAGAACTGATTCTATTCATGTTACTTTGATTCTACCATCAATTCTTGGAGAACCAAAAAACTTAAATATCCCTCATAGAGCACGAAATACAGATTTCAGTAACACACATACAGTATACACTGTCTATAGGGTTTTCTTCATTATTATGCTTTGAAACTTTATTTTGTACCATTAGAAGTTATTTTGTGTTATAGTTCCACTTACATCAGATAACGTTTTGAGTCATTCATTTTTTGTAAGGGTGCATACCCCAGTGCCCTAAATTCCAGCAGTGTTACAGAGAGTCCAGCCATTGCCACCCTCTTATTAGCCATTGTCACACCTTATTACCATGAATGGATGTTTGTGAGTGACCTTTGCCTATGTATTGGAACCATAGAAAACTATTCTGCTTGTGGCACAGTGGCTATTCCTAATAATGATTCTGTATCTCTGCCTTTCAGTTACTTCTGAAATGTCCCGTGCAACAGTTTAAAATGCACTCACGCCAGGTCAGAGGAATGACCCTAGGCCAGAGTCAGATTTCTACATGTAGTTTAGTTTTAAATCTTTTAAAAATGACCTACTGTAACTGTATAGCTCATGTTGAGATTTTAACAAATGAACTCTAATTTACAGGCTTCTTAAACTCTGGGCAGTGTGACAGTAGTCTCTCCTGAGACCTAGATTCAGTGAAATATGGCAAAAGACCAATGTTTGTAATGTGACTTTACTTATAAATTTAGATGGCATGCTGCCTACAGACAATATTCTAGTTATACAATAATGAGAATTACCACCCGTTAGGTACTGCAGGAATGATGTTGGGACCAATTACAGTGACCTACTGGAAATAGTGCATAAAAGCAAATAACACAGTCATGTAAAAGTTGGGTGAAGAGACTAATGCACACTTACATCATTTAAATTAAAATATATACTAAATACAAAAATCAGCAACATGAGACTAATGAACAACTTAAAAAAACAAATTAAGCCTTATAATGAGGAACTCAGCAGAGTTGGTTGTGTCCAGTAATTTTAAAATCTAGAGATCCTAAGTGTTCTGGAATACATTTTTGAATCGAAATACAGCTCTGCAGATATTTATCTTGGAAATAATAGTTGCTGTAATATGTTGAATACGATGGCATCATTGCTACTGGGACTCTTGACAGGTGCTCCTTTTCCTGTGCATTCCAAGAGAACAAAGGCATCACAGTTGCTTACTTTTCTTTTAGCTTTACTCTGATAACTGTCAAGGCAGAGTGGGGTCTTCATCGGGTTCAAGTGGGTATACTCCTCCCCGCCAGTGTTTGTTGATCCACCCACGACACCTCAGGAAGGCATGACAACAGAAGCCAGCATCCTGGGACCACCCCCTCTATACGCCACTCAGCTATAATCCCCTTAGAGTCTGTTTTAGTTTGGAACCACTCATTCACTTTAATCAATCCATCTGGACACTGCCTCTGCTTGCTTACTAACTTCAGCCATTAACTTTTTCCTTGCTGTTCCTTTGACACCAAGTGGCAGCCCTGTAAAAACCCTACAACCAACTTCAACTGTGAGATTCTACTCTCCATCTGTATTGCTAAGACTCGATAGTATTTCTACTTCATCTGAGCAAAACAAGATTACAGCAGTGTACTTAGTCATGGATGATCCACTTCTGCATCTTTTCCCTGCCAGGTTGGAACTTTGCACAATATAGTTTGTTATATTTTACTGTACTAAGAGTTCTGTACGGACTAGATCTTTTAAGAAATCTTTTAATTACTAGCTGAATAATGGATATTTAGTCTAATGTATTACCAAACAAATTACCAAGATATACCAACCTCTTTTGTTTTGCAAGTTTCCGTGTTCTCATTTGATTTTGTATTCTTGTATTAAAATAAATACAGTAGGATTAATCAAGTCATAATGGGTTCATATTCAAAAGCCCATAATGTATTTCCAATTTTCTGCATTTCTTTATATATATAGAAAACATTTTAATAAATACATTTCTATTATTCCTCTGAAATTAAATCTAATATGTCTGAAAGATGTGAAAAAGATTACAAAAACCTAAGTGATTGTGCTCATTACAAGACAGATCATTTAATGTGTCACATACTAGTTACCTGTAACTCTCTGACTCTGAAACTTTATCATAACAAATCTACCAACTAAACTAAATTGTTCAGTAAGATACTGTATCAGTGAAATTAGTGGGCTACCATGGGAAGAGCAGTATATATAATGTTTTGAAAACATACAATTGAATCAGGAATCACAATGTTTTTGTGACATTAAAGTACAAAAAGAAAACGTTTTTTTTGTAAGAATAATTCCAATGTGAAAAAACAGGTGATTCTTATTTCCTATTGATAACACATTGTATTAAATCAATGTAAGGACTTAAATGAAAAAAATAATCCTAGCCAGATAGAGGTTTTAAAATTCACTTCAACCCTTGTGCATGGAATGAACGGTTTTGTTAAAAGTGTATGAGTTTTCCCTTTTATAGTCTTGCTATAAAAGTGGGACAGAGAGGTTTTAATTGCAGTGTCTTTAGATTTTCTCATATTTGTTCTAAAAGCATCAATGCAGCCTTTAAAGCACTCAATGGCTTTTAATTTAATTCAGTGAATTGGCTCATTTCTGATGCATTGCCAATAACCCCAATGATACAAAGAAGTTAGGAGGCACCATACTGAAACCTTATTCATTTATGTGTTGTACTTAAACTATGAGTGTGCTGTTTCACAGCACAGACAAAGATGGAAAGATGAATTTGCAGTTTTGCAGCAGGGGGGTTCTTGAGGCTTTTAATGCAAACTGAACAAAATGTGCACATTAATGGTCATACAGAGTGTACTTCTATCTGTGCAAAGAGTTTAATTTGACATGTACTGATAGAGTCATTTCTTATTTGTTTGCAACATGCTTAAAAGCACCAAGTAAAACTTTTAGAAACTTTATTACAAAATTATGTTTTTTTTTAATAAATAACTGTAATATTTTTTAATGATTTCTTCACATTGCCTTGAAGATGTAAATATTATGTCTACACAAACACCTAAATCTTTAATGCAGAGTAGAAGTGCGATCTGAATTAGTTTGCTGTAAGCCAATCATTGTTTTTTTGCTTAACTTGACTGGCTGATAAAATGACTGCCTGTCTATGAGAATGCTGCTGTCAGACCCCTGATTCCCTATTATAAGCAATTAGATAAGGGACAAGGAGCTGCTACAAGGGTAAAGATGGGCTGGAAGGATATTTGTATATAGGTATGTGGAAGTGGGTGAGACTGTTATTTAGATTACTGATAATAAAAAGGGAAAAGCTATAATTCTCTTCCAGATCTAAGTAATTACATTCTAATATAGTTCACTAATACATCACCCTGATTCAAGCTTTTACCACCTGTCTTGTACCCTGTTTCCCTATCCATTAAAAACATCTAAGAACATAAAATGCTTTCTCTTGAACTCTTGAATGTTAGAATTATTTTTTGAAGGCATTCTGAAAAGCCTTCTGAAAATCTGAATATAACATATATCATACTCTATTTTACAATCCATTGCTGCTATTGTTTTGGGAGAGAACTCAAACAATGTTAATTACCTTTTCTAAATCCATGTTGACTGTCTTTTAGAATCATATTGCCATACTGAACTTCTAGTTTAGTTATAATTATTGCTTCCATAACCCTGTCTGTAATAAAAGCAAGAGTTATTGGTGTTTAATTACTTGGCTCGGTTTTGTCACCCTTTTTATAGATGGGCACTACATTAGCAATTTTCTTGTTAATGGCTCTGGTTACAGCAGTCTCAAAAGACTTTTAGAATAGTTTTGTTAATGGCATATGAATAATATTTCTTGTTTCCTTAAGGATGTTGGAGACCTGTTCATCCCAAGTACTCCTAATACCTGAAACATCTCCATCTCTGTGATGACAATATTATTTGATAGAGAACTTTTTGTTTGCTCAGCCTGAGACATGTTGCCTACTTTTCCCTAGGTAAAAATGTAAGCGAAATAATAATTATAATTTAATCATCCATTTGCCTTTTTATTATCTCATTTTCACTTATTATGAGACACTGAGACACTTAATTCTTTGCTGTTCTAGTAACAAAAAACTGTCAATTATTTATTTTAGTCTACATTGTTATATTCATTTCTATCACTTTCTTATTTGTAAGACTAGGTCTCTTTGAAAAATGTTATAAAGTGCTTCATTTTTTCTTAATATCTTCTTAAATGAGTTATTTAAATATTTGGTTCACTGCTTTTCTAACTTTGTTATGCCCCACATTTTACCTCAGAAGCGCCATTCCATTCCATCCCTGTCACACCCCACCCTCTCCCTCACAAATGACATTGCATTCCCAGAACCACTGTTTCATAATCTCATCCCTGATTGAATCCATCACCTTCTCACATGCACCAGATTCCTCAAATTCTCACTCCCTAACCAATTATCCAACCACACCCCTTTCCTTTCAGTATTTAAACTCCCCTCACACACTTTCCCATGCTCACTATTGAGAAGCCTCTTATAGTATTCTGCAGTGTGTGTTTCCTAGCCTTTTGACTGATCTCCTGTTATGAATCTTTTGTTTCTGCCTTTTGACCTCGCCTTCTGGATTTTGACTTGGATTGTTTTTGGATATTTCTTGTTACTGGACCCTTTGCTTCCCTTATTGACCTAGCCTTTGGATTTTTGTCCTTTGGATTGTCCCTTTCCTACTTTGTGTTCTGTGGGATTCCAGTCACGCATAAGGATCCTCCAATTCTACCAATAGGTTCCCTGACATAAGAGTGCTGAGAAAAGGTTTGCAGACCTAAAGTATAAGTATGGGAATTACAATTTCTTACCACTACTTTTGTTTTGTAAACAACTACACCTCCTAGGAATTATAAAGGTTGATAGAAACCTTTTTCCCCTGCAACAAGTTCTTTTTATCTCCCAGAACCACCAATGCACCAGCAACAGATACTAGTATAATTTACTGTAAAAGTCCCGTTGCATTGTTCTTTCTCTAGTCATGGGTGTCCTGAACAACGTGGCCCCTTATGCTCCCTCATGTCAAGTAAGTGGAGAAGGAAGATGATTCTGGAGCCTTTCTCAGTTGCTCTGTGTAACTGGGTCCTGGGTCCAACTCTGTAACCCCCCCATACTACCATACTATCCACATTCTATAGAGGTACCATCAAGAACATCTTGACAAACTGCATCATTGTTTGGTTTGGGAATTGTAAGGCCTGGTAAGGCCTCAGACAGCAAGTCCCTGTAATGAATTGTCAATACAGCAGAAAACATCTTTGGAGCCTCCCTTCAGTCTGTTCAGGACATATACTGTACCACAAACGCTGCACACACCAAGCCTCCAGTATTGTGGATCTCTCTTTGCCCTCCTACCATCTGGTAAAAGGTATCACAGTATTTGGGCCAGCTCCACCAGAGTCCGTAACAGCTTTTTTCCACAGGCTGTCAGGCTCCTCAACAAGCTCCTGGTACCCACTGCACCTGCTCTAAAATCTGGAAAAAACTAACAAAAATGTTATTTTTTGCCTAATGTCAGGCACACTGTCTGATAAAGTAAATTGCACTATGCACATTGCACTTTATGTACCCTGTACCGTCAGAAATGTCTATGTCTACATTTTCTATAGCATTGTCTTGTCAGTGCCTTGGCTGTATTTGCACCGCAGACGTGGGGAACGATATTTCTGTATACTCAGTATACTTGTACAGTATATGGCTGGAATGACAAATGAACTTGAACTTGAATTTTGCACTCCTCCCTTCTCTGAGTTATCTTGATTGAAGCTTTTTGAAGCCCCTTTGACTGGTTCTCAGGGGGGTGGAAGTGTCCCTTTAATATCTAAGGTGTTGGCAGCACTAACTGCTCGGGAGTCATTGAGGAACTGGCTGCAGCTAGATAGCAAGGTGTAACAATACATTGTGAATTTGCTCCTTGTTCTAGAGCCCTAAGGTCACAGTAATAGTTTAACCTGCATTGCAACCCCTGTATGGTAGTTGCCTGATGTCTGTGCTAAGAGGGACTTTGATCATTGGCAGGTAGCTCAGAGAACAAGGAATGAACGGACTTTACTCTGTGACACTGCTCTCTTCTATAAATATCCCAAAACAGGCTTTGTTTTCAAAGCTGAGAGTCTTACTGCCCCTCATTCACTTGCTTTACAAACATCCTGCAGTCTATTCGTTGCTGTAAAAATTACAATGCAACAGGTTACGGATTGTTTTAATATTAAGCTATGTGAAAGTTAATTTTTTATTCTGCCATAGAATTATCTAAATTTAATTTGTTAGGCAAAGAACAACTGCACTTAAGATGTCTGGCTCAGCGGTGCCACAGGCATTCAAAAAGTGCAAATCATTAAATATGCTGACATTTACAAATTATTATGTAGAGGATAATTTGTTGTTGAAAAATAGGACAGAATGCGTACAACACACAGCTTTTCAACTGCAGAGTGAAATAGGATCCACAGCCAAAACATTGTAACATTGTTTTACTGTTTCTGTTAATTGTACAGTATATACAGTCTATCTATATAAGGATTGACCATTGCTATAGGGTATGTTGTTTGTATGACCTGAATCTGAAAGGTACATTACGTTTTGGCCTGGGATGGCATGGCAAATTAAACCTAAAAGTTAAAAACTGTTGCACAATATACTCTTTGAAATACTATACTAGCATTAAAAAACTAAAAGGAACATCTGTTAACTCACAAAATACCTGAAAGAGAAGTGGACTATTTTAGTTTTGGTATGATTATTTTAAATGGCTTCTTTGTTTAGAGTTTTATTCTTAATTTCCAAAAAAAACCCAACAAAATCGAGATGAAAGGTGGTAAGATACTGTAACTTTGTTAGGAATCACCACCTTGGCTCAAAACTCAGACTATATGGTATAGCCTTGATCCAAGATGGTTGCCTGTTAATTAGGAGAACCTACAGAATGAGGGACAGCTGGTCTGAATGAATACTTGGCACTGGGAGTGAAATTCCACGAGTGAAAGGAGCTGTCAGGATAGGTTCTATGTGGAATGAGCCACTCCTCTTGGCTAATTAAGAAGTTTTCAAAAGCAGTTGGGAGGAAAAGTGTTTCAGGCTGGAAGAAGGACTTGTAAGAGGAGTGGAGGAGAAGTGCCCATTGTCAATGGATTGGGTTTACAGGGCTGTGATACTCATTAAGATTGGGATACTTTACAAGAAATGGCATAGATAAACACCAGAAGTGGGTGGTGGTGGTGGGTGGTCTGGATGTTTGTTTGCCAGTCTCCACTGAGCTGAAGGTGTGCTGTTGAAGAACAGAGCTGACCAGCTGAACTAGGGATAACAGGAAGTGTTAGTACCTGGAGGTGTGGGTACCTACCTGTATGGCCAACCTTCTGCCAACAGCCAAGAAGGAGAGTCTAGATAAGCCTCTTAAGCAGATGAAAGGGTGCGAAGATGCCAAACCAGTGTCTGGAATATAGACGCTTGTTATCGGAAAGATGTCCGAGACCAAACAGGATTAGCCGAGAAAGTTATCGATGGAGAAAAGTTACTGGATATTAGTAAAGATTTGGTGCCTGGTGAAGCTGAGTTAAAGTGGGGACTAGAACTGGGTGACAGTTTGTTGTGTGAGTACACCAGTGTCTGGTGATTTAGATGAAAATAGTTAGGAGTTGGTGAGAATATTTGACAAGTGTAAGGAATAGCGTAGATGGAAGCAGACCATGAAGTCTTCCCTTAGAGTGGGACCACGTGAAAGAACAGGGATTCCAGAGGAAGTCTGAAAAACCAGGATAAACATAAAATGGAAAACTCTAAGGTGGTGGTACAGGCAGGGTTGGAATTAAAGGTGTGCCAGTAGTGTTTTCTTGTTATGTGTGGGTACCTTGTATTAAGAGTTGGTTTAAAGTCTACTGTCAGCCACAAGTATTGTTGTTAAATGTGCAAGACAAAATGAAAATGAGACAGTCAAAGGAAAAAACAGTGCTGCACTAAAGAAACACAGGAGTCAGAAGAGGAGTAACTTGTATAACTATCTTATTAATATACATACAGTATGTTACATTTTATACATTAACTCTTGGATACATAAATATGAAGTTTTACTGTAAATCTGTTTAGTATTACTGTATACTACATATTACATGTATTTGTTTATATACAGTACAGTCTAAAAAGGTCATACCAGAAGAATAAAATACTCAATAAGAGACATTTTGTATGAAATCTTTTATTTAAAAAAGGTCGTTTGGAATACAACCTGTCAGTGACTGGGCCTACTATTGTCCTTTGCTGCAAAAATTTGCTTGTTTGAGTAATATGTGTAATAAAGAAAATCTAAAAGTTGAATTAACCTCTACTTGTTCCTTTGAGTCTCACCAGCTGCCACAGCTTTCTGTGTTAATAAATTATTACCACACAATTTGCAACAGTGTCTGAAATAATCAGTGATATGCTGTGTTTTTGTTTTGATATTTAAAAAAAGTTTCATCATAAATGACAAGGAGCTGTGCATAATGTAATATCACTAAATCTTAGATCTCCGTTAAGGCTGTCTTTAAAGGACTGTGCCATCAATCCTCAAATAAGCAATCTTTCTTTTTTCAGCTTCATTTAGAACGCTTCATGGAAATTGGATTTTGGGTAATTATCTGCTGGCCTTTGACATTACTGTTAATCTGTGGGGAAAAAACACATTTGCAGAATATTATCTAAACCCATCTGGAATTGTATGACATACAGATTTTCCTTTATAAAACCAAATATATAGTCTATCCACATGCACTGTTCAACATATTTATTTACTGGATAATACTTTCACTTCATTAGTTTATTAATTCAGAAGAGAGGGTTAATGTGCATTTCTCAAACCTTTCGGTTCTTCGTGAACTCACACTTTAACACTTACTAGGATTCAAAAGAAATTTTGTTAAATGTGTCCTTGACACTGTATAATACTATACTATTATAATATATCATATAGAAATATAATATTGTTCTTGATATCTGAACAGATTATTAAACTTTCTAGCTAGAACTTTCTAATGAACTAAAACAATCTTTCAACAGAAATATTCAAAAGAACATAAGAAAGGTTACAAACAAGGGGAGGACAGTCATGTCATCTACAGTATCTGGTAGCTAGTAGTTAATATATCCAAAGACTGTATCCAGCCATTTCATTAAAGAAGACAGGGTGTTCACCAGCATTTCAGGGCTTGCATACTCCCACAGTCCTTTGTGTACAAAATGCCTCCTGTTTTTGGTTTTAAGTGTATTTCTATGTCAGTTACATTTCTGTTGTCTCGTTGTCTCATTGCATGTTTTTTAAATGTACTTCCAGGTAGTTTTATTAGAGTGGCCAAACTGTAAAATAAAAGCATACAGTACTGTATGTGTGGCCATTAATGGGCATTTGATATGCCATGTGTCCCAGATATATGTAATAACAGAGTACTGTGTATGTATACTTTCATTGTCTTGTTATTTTGTCATTATAAAAATATAATAGCACCAATGTAGTTGAGGTTTTATAGCCACAATTGACTGAAGCAGTAACAGTAACGCCTGTTATTGGATTTCCACAGAATATCTGTTTTAAAGTTCAGGGCTCCTGATTGTCTAAAGGACTGGTGTTGGGTTAAAACTGGACTTTTTCTAACCCTTTTTGCCAATGCAGTGGGATCTGTGAATATTTATGAGCATTGCAAACATTTATTTGCTCTTTTTGGTGTATATATAAATATTTACTGTAGTTTAAAAAAAGGATATCAGTTTCTGAAGTTTGGATTTCTTAAAAGGCAGAATAGGAAATTGTCACAATAGTGATTGTAATAGTTAATCAAAATCAAGTTTTAAAGAGCATATCTTTGGGAGAAAAGAGGAAAAGGGGACCTTAGATAAAGCCCCAGTCGGACTTGCAAATACCCCAAAAACTCCACACAGACAGGCACTCCGAGATGGAATCGAAGCAAGGGGCTGTGACATGGTTGTGTTTGTCACACTGCCATCATGTTATTTTCATTGTCATTAGTGTAATGAATGCAGATAAAAGAGAGTGGAGGCAGAAAAAACACAGGTGTCCAATTCCGAATCGACAAAAGCTGAATGTGGTTGTACCTAAGAGGTTTTGAAAAAAGGAGGTAGGTACTGTAGGACCGCTCTAGGAGAGAAATCAATACCGAGCAGCGAGTAGTGAGTTTAGAGGGTTTGTATAGAGCTGAGGTCAATCTCTGATGACTGGCGTTTGTGACAATTAGTGTTGCGGAGACACTTCATTCTCATAGTGAACGTGCTGCCGTGTGCAGCTTTGAATGCTGAGAGGCTTGATGTGGGCACAGTGACCTCCCAGTAAGTAGACTAGGTTGACGTGACTTACTGGGAACATTTCCACATTTTGCCACCCACCTTTTCTCATCACCTCTGCGATTTGTATTAAATGGAAGCATTTGTCTCTGTGCAAAACCACGACTAAACTAAAGACAGGAAAGACAAATGGTGTGGCAAAAACAATGCAACTCTTTTCTGTCTTTGCAGGTAAAGCTAGCCATTGTTGAATGACAAGGGAATAAGCAAGATTATTTTTACCTAAAGAGAAAGGGCATAGCACCACAGAATAGCAAATAAGTAGGCAAGTTGAACATTGAAAAAACAGGTACAAAAAGAACGATACGGATTTTCATTTACAAGGAAAGTATGAAAAAGAAATTAAAGGGGAACAAGTGGCTAAGGTGACCTAGATAATCCTAAATTGGCTAATTAATCATTTATGTATGCATGTGTTGATGGATATTTGTATAACATCTGGACAAAACAGATATTTTTGTCTGTTCTGTTTTCAGCCAACAGTCTTGTGTCAATTAATTTTCTGTGAATAAAAATAATTTAATATATCCCTAAATCTCTAGCTTAAATATAAGTTACCAGAACCAAATATCCTCTTTCAAAGTGTCTGTAAGCCAATGTCAATGACATACTGCAGCTTAATATATAAGACATTCTTCCAGTATTTTTAATATGTTTCTCTGTTATTTAGGTGACTGTGATGACATGGTGGTGATTGCTGTTGTCAGCATTTGGTACCTGGGTTTCCCTGGATACTTGTTTTTTTCTCACCTCTCAATCTGGTGGTGAGGAGAAGGTTCTTTATGTCTCAGAATGTTACTTGGCACTTCTCTGGTATTGCAATGTACAGTATGTATAAGCTTTTACCTACATTATACGTCACCTTAAAATGATCCCAGGCCTATCACAGTATTAGGGATGAATGATAATGTGAAAGAAAACCAAAGTGATGTTTAAAGTTTTCGTCAAAATAATAGTTAATCATAATTTGTAAGTGTAAAACACAACATAGTTTGGAAATGTTCTGACTACTGCATTGGGAAATTGAAAAAAAAATTGCACAAAAAGTAGAAATGCACGACATATATTTGACCACTGTACAATAACTTAAACATCTGGATGAAGCTGATTAGCTGTTCTGAAGGAGTATGCTGAATACTTTGGCAACTGAACACTTCACTGATGAAAGCAAAAAAAAATGTTACTTAAATCAAAATAGAAACTTCTGTCTAGAATAAACTTTTATTTACTCTCAGTGTACCACAACATAATGTAAAGGTTTTGGAAACGTAGGATTATAGGAGCGTCAGAGTCACAATCATGATGTGCTATATGTGGTATATCCTTTTGGAAACAGCAGGATCCTTCACGAGCTCTTCTCCAGTTCCGTGTTCCATGAAAATAAATTATATATTCGCAACAGAATACTTATTCTTATTATTCATAACAGAATACTACTTCACATGTATTGTCCCAACAACATTAGCATACCAAATAATTCCCTGCTCAACATATCTATTGTGTAGGTCATACATTTATGATGAAGAGAAAGAGGTGGGAATGAAAATTGTTTTCTCTGGAGGTCTGATTGTTTAAGCTATGGGAAACACCAGAATAAGAGAAGTTCTACAACTTAGGATTCAGTCCAGGGTTGATACCAATTCCAAGAGCAATTAGACTTTTCAAGAGCAAATGTCTCAGGAAGAAATCTTAATTAGCTCTGTAATTAAGAACTTGAACAAAACACAAGACACAGTGTCCCTTCAGATCCAGGCTTGGGAACGACTGATGGAAACCCTTTAGAACAGATAAGAAAAAGGTAATAATATTATACAAAACACTTTGTGTCATATGTCACAAACACAGACCCCTCTACTCATTACTGCACTGAGACAGTCATCTCAAAGTCGATATTTCTTTTTACCCCCTGAATGCTTTTAAAGGTTTTCTAGCTAAGCAGGGTCGTTACTGAAGGAAGACATGGAATATGTTTGTTCACATGAGAAGAAAACACACATTGTAACTTTCAATACATATTATGTAAAATAATCATCAGTTTTAAACAAAACCCTTCCAGCGCTAGGGCAGTGGGTTCAATTTCAGACCTGGGGTGCTATCTGCATGGAGTTTATATGGTCTCCCTGTGCTCGAGTGAGTTTCCTCTGGGGGATTAAGTGTTTCCTCCCACAGTCCAAAGACATACTGGTAGGTTAATTGGCTTTTGGAAAAACTGGCCTTGGTGTGTGTGTGAGTGTCAGTGTACCCTACCTTCCCAGCTCTCTTGCTGGGATAGGCTTGGTCCCCAGTGACCCTGAATTGGATTAAGCCATTAGAAAACTGCAACATCTAACAACATTTATCACGAAGATGCTTCATAGCTATGTGTGCTTACAACTTTACAATTTATTTTAATTGTTTTGTCACCCTTCTCCATTTGTGATAATTTAGAGAGCGTCCTTAGAGAGCTGCATTGACAGTATGTGCTACAGCATATCTGAAAAGCTACACAGCAAATGCTGAAAGGCACAAATGAAAACAGGTGACAAATTCATTCACAGTTAGTTGAAAAACAACAATCCTACATACAGCGGAAATGTAACAAAATACAAGAAAGATCAATAATTAATATGCATCTCAAAATAATAAAAAAGTGCTGTGCATTTCCCATGTGTTTTTATGTGAAAATTTGAATTCTCATCTTTAGTGCCAATTGTTTAATACATGTTAAACAATTTATCCAAACAATTGTAATGGTTTGTCATATATATAAAAAAGCAAGCAGTTCTTTTTATTTTTACTTAGAAATACATATTGTAATCACTTGTAATTCCAACTTTTCCACAGAGTTATGGCATGATCTAGGAGAGCCAGAGACCACCAAAACACGTCATCCAAGATGGGTAGGGCTGAAAATGTACCTGCCAGTGAAAATAAATCAGAGAAGTATTTTGACGAAGATCAATCCCAGAGGTACCTAAGGTTGCATGTGCACAAACCAAGCACCCACTACATTACTCTTCCCAATCCCAGCGGACATTTACACAGAGAGCAGTCCCACTCCAAACTGTCAACAGCAAAGCTCAAGCGTAAACGTGCAGTCAAGCCTTTTGAAAAACTCAAAACTATACCATACAGTACACAGTAACACCAAGATGATACAAATAACACAAGTAAAAAGGAAACAAGGTAAGAAAAACGCTGCAAAATGAGTTAGTAAAACCAAAATATCAATTAAACTCTAGTAAAAAAAAGATCTTTGCATGAGATTTTAAATTGTCAATGTACTGCACTAATCATTACCTCTTGCTGCAACTGAAAACTGCAAGCATCCTCAAATTAAAACATACTGCAGCAAAACAGATAATACAGATAATTCCAGGGAACCAATTACAGAACAATATGCGTGACATTTAAAATTGCGTCAAAAATATTTGGTCAAAACAGAAATAAAACCACAAAAATAATCATTTCTACAACTTCTATTTGTTAAAGTAAATAGAGGGACATATTGCATGTTAAAACTCATATGCATAGCATAGGAAAGGTCTTCCTATGAAGAGCAGTATATTAAACATTAATAAAAATTTATCATTTTTTCAGCCAAATTGTAAAACTGTTTTAACTTAACTGTAATTTCAGAATCTGAGGAGAACTCAGATTGAAAAATTAAGTCTTTACAATAGTCTGCACAGGGTTGAGTAAGTCGATCCTCTTTTTGAACCAAGAGTCAACTGAAGTTTCCTTGACTGGCAGGAGGAACCCAATGACATGAGCTTGAAAATCCAGGCTTTAATGTCAGAAATGCAAACAGAGAGACAGCAATGTATATGTCCTGTTTTTTTTTTGTAATGATAGATTTGAGTATCATCTGCCTAGAAATGGTAATTAACAACAATATACTGAAAATACTCAATGGCAAAGGGACAAATATTGAGCCCTGATAAACATCATAATGTATAGAAATGATACAACCTCGAAACTCAAACCTCAAATCTAAAACTACCAGAGAAGAAAATATTGATGCTCAGCATTTACAATTTAGAATGTAGCAAGATCTCTCTTGTGCTCGAAACCCGGGACTCCTGCGTCACTCATCAGGGACCCAGCCCAGTGAGCCAAAGAGAGATCTCTCCACAGCCCACTAGCTGTAGTCCTGCTATCACAGGGAAGGGCGGTGACGTCACCTGCTCTGGTAAGCTGGCTCTTAACAGAATCGGGTAGTGTCTGCCAGGATTTGTCCATCCTGCCCACTGCTGACACCAATGTAACGCAACGGGGGCTCAGGCGAGCCCCCGATGGTGCGGGGCCGACCTAATGCAGCAGGGTGCCCGCCTGAGCCCCCGTTGCGTTACATTATTTTTAAATTGCTGAAGTACATTTTAGTTTTGAAATTTGATATTTAGCAGTAGATGATATAGTAATATTTATTTTCTTCAAAAGTAACCATGCAGTGCTAGTTTCTAAGTCATGACTCTTATCGATAAAAAAAGGCATGAAGGATTTTTATAAGAAAAACTGACTGCCCAGGTGCTTTTATCAAAGTATATAATTAATTTTAGATTGTTTCTCATTTCATGCAATTTAAAAAATATACATACTCAATATACATTAAGTTTTCATACAAAGAAAATCTGAAAACCTTAACATAAGGATTCCAATTTAAATAATAAATAACCTACAATTAATAAAATGAAAATCTAATTAAAACAGGCGCCCACAAATACTGATCTCATTATGTTTTGTTTATTGGTTAGGGAATTATGTAAATTATTAGTCAGTGAAGTTGTAAATTATGACTTGGATATCTGTGGTCTTTGGTTGATTTAGAAATAATAAAACTATCACGACTTGTGTTTTTGTGCATTTGTTATTGCTAAGATCAATGTATTTCTGTATTTCCCCCCACCTTTTCTTCTACACAATATTGTTTTAAGCTTTCTGGACACATACAAATAAGGCAAACACAAATCACTCCCTTTTTCAGTAATTGGTATCCACATATGAATAACATTCAGCATATAAAGGATTTAGTCAAGCAGTTTCTGAATTTCAACATAAGCATTGCCTCAATTTAATATTGATGTCTCAGAGAAATGTCAAAAAAGTTTTTAAATTCAGTCATCCCCCTTGATAATTAGGTTTGCGTCTGCTAACTTTGACAACAACAGTGATTTCCCAATCGGCACAGCATTAGTACAAGTGTCGTTATTTTTCCTCTGGTCCTTAATGTGATAAAAAAAAAATACAAAAGACAGATGGCCAATGCATAGAGCCCAGAACGGGCTGACAAGTGACCAGAGTAACCAAGTCCTTAACACTGCTTTTCAAAAACGTATTCAGAAATAAAAGTCTTAGAGAAATAAAAGCAGCTTTAGTGTACTGTACATACAGTATAAAAGGTAATGGTGGGACATGTGGAGAATCTCCTGAAAATACAGATTTTCCAAATTCCATAGACATTCAATAGTTTGATTTTCAAAAGGTTAAAGGAATGACAAAGGATTTTGTCTTCCTGAGCATATTACAAAAGGTCAGCAATTCTACAGTATATACTACGACGGATAGAAATTCTGGCATCTGTACTAAATCTTGCAGGGCATATTATGCTTGTAGGCACTATCATTCAGGCACTGTCATCTTGTACTTTTAAAGCCTGATTTTTAAAAGGCAACTGCAATGTAAAATCACCCAGACAAGGACATTCATGCAAATTTTAATCATTGGTGTGACATAATGACTCAGAATTATTTCTGAATAATACAGTCATGGAGTTTAAGCTCTTACTGTGAAGTGCAAGGCATACAGCTCAAACTCTCAAATGACATGTTAATTGCATATAGAGCTGACTGGGAGCAGGCATGGAGCAATAGAATTTCACAAGTAAACTTTAGGGAAGGTGTCTCCTAGTCTGGTCCTGGAGTACAGGTAGTTTTAAGGGTCACCCTAAATCACATCACAGTTTGTTAAAGATTACAAGCACTTAAAAATATTGATAAAATAAACAAGTAATTTGTTCAATTAAGCAAGCCCTGGTTCTTAAGGGCTGTTAAAACATTTATTGTTTTTCCAAATGATCACTAAGATAATTAAATAATCTGTTTAACTGATTACCGTTAACTTATTAAATGCTTTAATGATTAACATAAAACGCACTGAAAAAGGACACTCCAGGACCAGGGATGGAGTCACCTTATTCAAGAGAAATTTTAAGCTTGGTGCTTCATCGTCAATAATTATCGGCTTTAAGTCCCTTGCTATAACACTAACAACATTATCTGAGAAAGAACTTATAATGACTTCCTTTGCTGAACTAGTGACTCAGCTTTATCTTTTCTTAGCAAAGGGGATATGAGATTTGGCATCAAAATGTACCAGTCATTCAAACATTTGTTGCTGAGCAGCTGAAGTTAAAAAATTACTGAAAGCAATATAGCTGGAAGGAGCTTAGATATTTCTAAGTTTCTGAATCAAAGGAAAGCGAAAGTGTTTCAAAAAACCATGTGCGTGTAAAAACCACGTGACACCTGTCATGTACAGTATATAAGTTATATACAATTGCATAAGTCAATTCAAATAAGTCAGAAGTAATATGTAGCAAATTTTGGTTTGTTCGGAATACACAGAAAGCTGTCCATTTTTCAATTTTTACTCAAAAATATTCTTTCTTTCCTGAATTATTTCACATTAAGGCTGTGAAAACGTGCTTGAATTACAGCAAACCCAATAGCTTCTTGTTCTTCCCATTTCAATGCTACTGACTAGAAAGAATTATGATGTCAGGCTATGAATAAAAATATTCAAATACTGTATAAGGGCAGTTGGTAAGTCTACAGTAACTGTATCTTAAGATGAGGCTTAACTTCAAGAGGCCAGTATTTAATGTGTTTATGGAAAGCAGTGCAGCCAACTCTGTAGTTTACCCATTGCTGATATACTGTAGGTTGTGTTAGTAGCCCACTTTGACCAAAATGCGAAAAGCAGTGGCACACAATTGGCCATATGTAAATGAGGCATACTGAGATTGAGTCAGCCAGGCTATCTTTGAATTATTGTGCAAAACGTCGAAGCAGGAATCAGAATCAGAACTGTTCAGTTCCTGACCACCAACAGTACAGCAATATATATGGTCAATTCTTTAACTGATTCATATTCAGCAGAGAAACAAGGACATGAAGTCACAATTAGAAACAAAATTAAAACTTTGGGGCCGAGAATATGAAATATATATTTTTTAACAGATGGGTGAAATTTTTAATTTGTTTAGCTTTTCCAATTGAATAAGATGGACCTAATGTCTTGTACTTCTTTAAAATATTTGTGTTGTCAAGAAACAAAAGTTTGAAGTGATGCAATGCAGTCTCTCACTGAATAAACAAAAACAAGACATTGAAAAAATATATAGGAACAAGTAAAGGTTTATTCTGTGCTGAAAAGAGAAGAAAAGAAACACAACATTTCAGATTTGTGATACACCCAAAGAGGGCTCCACAACCAAAATGTTGTGTCTCTTTTCAGCACAGAATAAACCTTTACTTGTTCCTTTGCAGCCTACGCATGCTGACACAGCTACCTACTTGAAAAATATACTGTATATACAGTTATATGTAGTTAGCGATAGTAGATTGCATAATTAGAGCTTGGTATATAATCTTTATACACATTGAAGTGGATGTATTTAATTATGTCTTGAAAACATGTCTGGCAATTCAAGTGCCATTAACAGGATTTAAAATCATATTATTTTGCATTATTTGCATTTAAAGCTTACATTTTTTTGTCAAAGTGGCATCACAAAGAACCTTTTGGCTCTGCCTTAACTCACATAAGCACAGCATTATCATCTTCATTCTGGAAGAGTACTAAATACCACTAATGCAATGTAGAGCACCTGCGTATAAATAGGCTTTTCATGTGAGGTATGAGGTCATTGAATTCTCACATGACAATCCATGTAAAACCAGATCAGAGTCCAATTCCATCCCAATACTGCTTAAGGCAGGGTCACAGTCTTCATTAAATGATCTTGCCACAATATATTAGCCATTCTATTTAAGGAAAGTAAAGATCAGATTAATCTAATGGCAAAGCACAACAAGGCTTTGTGAAGGACACAGAGATTTATAGTTATATCCATAGAGTTCATCAAAGTTCTGCTGTTTCTCAAATATTTCATGCAGAACAGGTGCTGACTCACCAAATATTACCAAACTTTTACACAGCTTTCAGGAACAAAAAATGTAATACAAAAAATATCAGCAATCTTAATGAACATAGAAATGATTTTCAAAAGCAGCAGGGTGTTTTGACCTACAAGCCTCAAGTCTTTATTAACGTGAGTGAATCTCATTTACAGATACCTGTGTTATAAATACTTAATTCTTATTACCAATAACATTTTTTAAAATATTTTCCACCAATTCTTTTCAAAATCAATACATTTCTTGCACTTTCCATATGTTGTTGACATCAGCCGGGATTAGAGTGTATTTGCAACTCACCTTTGAAACTTCATATACAAATCAATATCTTCTTGAGATCCATAGTGCATTAACTTTAAAGAAAAGCTTGAGTTTTGTGCAGTTTGTAATTTAAAGTCACTTGAGAGGTTGCATTGCATTGTCTTTAGCCTTTAATTTTGTATTTAGTGTAACAGGATCGATATCTTATTTTTAAAATCTTCTGTAGATTTTTAGCTGGTGTGCTCACCGGGACATTTACGGGTGTATGAGAGAAATGTGTTTTAAAACCCTTTTCCATGAATCTATATCATAAAATCAATTTTTAATGTGTTACTTTAGAGCATTTGGATAAATTAAAAATAGTGTTTCTTAAAGAATTTCAGCCTTTCTACAGTATGTTGTTGCATTTTTTAAACTACTTAACTTACTATTTTTAAAAATATTTTATTGTATGTAACCTGAATGTTTCTGAAAACTGAAGGTTTCTGATGGTATGATAAACTATAATAAATGCTCGCAACAACTAAAGAGAAAAAGAGAAATATACTGATTGGCAAGTACTTAATATTTGGCATCTATCACAACCACTCAAAATATTGTTGTCCATTCTTCTTGCAGATTTTCTCAAACTCTCTCAAGTTGCTTGGAAACTACTTATAGACAGCAGTCTTCTAGTATCTTGAAAGACTCTCAACAGAATTCAAATCAGTACTTCAACTGGAAAACTCAAGGGCATTCACTTTCATAATTTTAAGTTATTGTACTTTTTCACGAGAATTTCTGTCCCAGCTTTAGGCCAGAATGAGTATTCCTCTACAATTTGCTAGTACTTTGTTATCTATTGAATGTTCCGAACAGCCTTGACTTCTATTATATTAGAGGTACTTTGGTCCAAGCCCCATGTAGAATTTGATATTCTTTTTATTAATTTTCTACAAGCCCCTTTGAGTAATGACAAGGATATACTGTAGTTGATCCTACCATTTTAGCCACTGATCTCTGTAACTCCTTCAAAGTTACTGTTAGGCTCATAATGGCAACCTTATCAGTTTCATCTTTGCCCCGATTGCTCAGTGTGGAGGGACAGTCTGCTCTAAGCAGTGCCTGGATGTGTTCCTTTTCTTAATGAAGCACTTAAAGACTTGAACATCGATGAAATGTTTACCTTCTCCAGATCTGTCCCATTATTGAGCTGTTATGATAGCTCCTTGGTTAGATCTTTGCTTGAAATATACTACATGATTGGGGGACTTTACAGAGATGGGTGTATTTATTCTGAAATACAGTAAAGTGAACCACTGTTACTGCAAACATACAGAGGCTACTTAACTAATTGTGTGTGTCTGTTTTGTATAAATACAGACAAATGTGAAATCACAGCAAAGGAAAGAGACACAATTAATTAATTAGAAGGGGAAGAGAAGGAATGGAAGACGGATGGAATCAACTGGCTTTGTTGTTTAAATTAGGTTGAATATTTTGCTGTTCAATCCCGCCAGTTTGTGAAGGAAGCCCAATCATTACCTTCTGCAACATGGCTGGGTAGCTTGTTTCATTCTCCCACTACCGTTGTGTAAAAATGCACCGCCCATTCTCAAAGTGAAATGCACTTCACTGTTGTTTCTGCTTGTGTCCATTGGTTTGTTTTTTCACTGTTGATTGTGAAGAAATTCAAAGGATTGACAATGCTTTTGAATAATAATGATAAGTAATAATTATTGAGTAAAAATAAATCCAACCAATAGATGAGTTATGTTCATGCTACACACTCATGCTACACACTGTTAAAAATGAAAAAATACAATTTTAATTCTATGTTAAACTTGGAAACCTCTATAGGGACATCATCTAGACTGCATCTAGTGCACTTACTGTATTTTATTTATTTTTTTAATTTTTCAAAATATGACTTTAGGGGTTCCGCGATTTCATTGAAAAATCTGTTCAACTATTGAGCATGTTGAGAATTAAATTGTTTTATCTCAATAGGTGAATATAGTATCTACTTGTATTTAAATATGCTTTTCATTTAACTATTGGCTATACTGTTGGCATCTATGAATCGGCTTCATTACTCTGCTCTCCTTCCCACTGATAACTGATGTGTGGTGAGCGTTCTGGCGCACTATGGCTGCCGTCGCATCATCCAGGTGGGGCTGCACATTGGTGGTGGTGGAGGGGAGTCCCCATTACCTGTAAAGCGCTTTGAGTGGAGTATCCAGAAAAGCGCTATATAAATGTAAGCAATTATTAATTATTATTATTAATGTTTAATAGAAACAGGTGGTCATTATTCTAATCTATAATCGTACATTTTATCATTACAAGAGGTTAGAATGAGCAGCTGCATCCCTCTGCAGACTGCAGAGATTAATGCTGCTGAAATGCTGAAATGAAATAAAAACTTAGAACTAGCAACATTTCAGAGCATCTTCAAAAGGAGTAAGTGTAAGAGAGTAGCAGGAGGGTGGAATCCTGGTATGAAGATAATCTTGACTTCTGATGTCTTTCTGGAATAGGAGTCCCAGAACCCTAGATAGAATGATCAGTATAATCCAGGCCAGGAGGGGTAAATTGTTCATTACTGGACAGTCATCGTCTTGTCCCGATTCAATAAACACGAATTGCTGGATAACAGTGATGTTTTCCTGTATTATTCAGGAAAGAATACTCATCCTTTCCAAAGGAGGACATGCACACATTTGGAGCTGTCTGGCTAACTTTAAGATGTTTTTTCTCAGTCACATAGGCCCAGAGAGGTAAATAAAAACTGATATAATTTTCAGCATAAGCTGTTTAAAACGGCTTGTGCAGAAAAATCCTTCAGCAGTTTAATCCACAAAACACAGACTACCTTATACAGCTTGCAATAAACCACGCAACATGAGGTGCAAATTGTAAAATATACACTTTTCATGGGGGACAGGGAAAATATCACTTTAATCTCCTCATTTATCAATTCAGTAGACAGTGATTAGTCATTCCCCTTTCTTTCTGTCTGAATAGTCTAGTGAATACGTGGGTAAAAAGTGATGTATTTTTAGGAGGATTATAAGACAGTAACACAAGAGTTTGCTTCAACTGTCCTTGGGTGCATTGACACTTTAATTTTACCACTTACTAGATTTACAGGAATTATGAAGTGCTGAAGAGGCACTTTATAAATACATCTCTTCCCAATTATTCTATCAGTCACTTCAGCACACAGCTGTGAGCCTACATGTCTTTGTACTACAGTTTCCTGTGCTGTAGTTCAGCCAGAAAACCTCTACAGTCAGTCTGAATAAAACAAGCATTAATCTCCCCAAGTAACCCATCTGCATTGGCACACAAGTAATAGCCTCTTGTCTGAACTCAACTAAACATTGATTGAAATACATACGAAAAGAGACAGAAACACAACCAAGCTAGTGTTCTCTTGCTATTTTTTTGTAAGGCAGATTGTGTTATTATAACCTCCATAACCTGAAAAAAATAGTTATCCACAGTTTCTCAGCCTAATTCACTTTACTGAATTCAGGGAACAATCACCTTCATCAAACACAGAATAAGTTTGTTGTATTAAATGATGAGTCTTAACTGAAACGTTACTATTCAATGAATTGAAAATAATTCAAAAACTCAGAATTTCTGTATATATCGATATACTATATATCTGTATACTGTATATGTTGGACCATACTGTATCAGCAGATTCTGCAGGTTTCATGATACCTCTTTGTCATTACTCCGTAATACATCATTTAAGAAATAAAGCATATAAATTGAAATACTGTAATCTCTTCTAAAAGAGTTTCAGAAAAACAAATTCCATTTTAGAAGAAATGTCACACATCCAGTAAGTCCAGTAAAATAAAAACAAACAAACGTTGTTCTCGGGAAGACATACTGTAAATCCAAAAATGGGATTGCTGATAAATCCAAAAGTCGGACAAAAATACTTATGAGAGGAGGGAGAAACCTATAAAAGAAATGATCAGAACCAAACCACCAATGCACAAGCAGATAGGAGGAACATGCAGGCACTGAGAGAACACACCTTTTTAAGCAGATGTATGAAAAGCCTGACATGAATGATTCAGAATGTTCATCTGGATTTATGCTTTTGAAGACCAGTGATGGAGTTTCTTAATTAAATAGTAACGAATACTTTAATGGGGTGCTGTGCCAATTGGAAATTAGTGAACATTCTAGTGTGCCTCCAATTTTTTTTTTTAATTATGACCCCCCCAAAAAGGAAACAACAGCAATTGGATTTAATTCAAAAGGGGAGGGGGGTGGTGCGTTGATGGTAGGACACCTGCTAACTGAGTCAGAGGTGGGACACCAGCCAAACTGAGAGATATGGCACCAGGAGCTGCAGGGACCAAGAGAGAGGAGCCCACGAACAAAGGCAACAGTGTTGGGACATGTTGGATGCTAGGGACAGAGACAGAGGGAAAAGCGGACATTATATTAGAAAAGAGAAGGCAGACATTAAAAATTGTTGGGCACCTGCTGCCTGAGCTGGAGGTAGGCCTGAGCCAATAAGATGGCATTGGGAGCAGCAGAGACATAGATGGAGGAAACCTGGGCCAAAAGCAAGAAAATATTGTGCTGTACTTGATGCTGGGGATAGCAGCAGGAGAAAAAGCAGACATAAATAACTGTATAACACCTACTTCTGGGATACTTCTGGAAATCTTAATGAATGTGCCTTCTTAATGAATGAGTCTTAAAAAGGGAAATGGTAGAAGACATTCCACAGTAGAAAAAGGCAATGAGAAGACAGTAACACTAGTTAGCATGCTTTTCATGAACTGTAAATGCTTTTCAAGTTCAAGAAGCAATAATGAGTTTTTTGAAAAATCAAAATAGTTTTGATAAAGCTTGAAATACCAATGAGGGTGGCTGTCAGAAATGCTTTGTGTATTTTAGTAGAGACGGAAGATGTCTGATATAAAACCACAACATGACTTTTTTCATTTTTATTATTCATCAATACTCATTAATTTGATTAATCAATTCATCAATTGTTTTCTTCATTTTAACATTAACTTTTATATATAGATCCACCAACTGTTTTGTTAACAGGTGAAGGGAAATGGTAAAGACCTTCTAATGAAATTAATCAGTTTGCTATGTTTTACAGACCAGTCCCAGTAAGAATTACCAGGAATATTTTGCATTACAGGCCGGTTTTGATGAAAAGACTAGTCCATTATTTTGAGTAACATCACAAAACTACAGTATGTTAAAACTACAACTCTTGCTACTGTATGTTAGAACTGCAAAGCAGTTCAGTCTGAATTTGTGACTATCCTATTTATCACACCGTGACTACACATAGGGAAATCAACAAAACAGAAATCGGGAGCTGAAGCAGGAGCATTATGTAGGGATGCATGGAGTCAGAGTGCAGTCCAGTGAAGGCTGGGATGAGTTTAATTGTGATGAAAATGGTCACTTCCAGAGAACACTGAAGGTGACACACACAATGTGAATTTTCCACAGTGCCCTGGATTGCAACAGTGTTATAGAGGGTTTTAAAGTCTCCGATGTTACTGCTATAAATAGGGATTTACAAGTCCTATTTATGGTGGCTATTCCTGATGATGTTATCCCACCTTTCAGCTATTTATGAGGTGCCTGTTTAAAATTCCCTCAAGCCAGATCAGGAGCAATCAGAATCAGACTCGCTTTCATTCTCCAGTACAGTACGTGTCAGGTATAGAAATTTGGCTTGGTACGTTTGGAAACAGCTCAACACAAAACCCACACAGGTGTAAAAGTAGCATTAACATTACTTACAGTTACATTGGACAACATACAAAAGATGGGGGAGCCACAATACAGTCACAATGTGTGCTCACGGTACGGAACATGTAGACATTACAGTATATACTGTATCGGACACAGCAACATTCACATTTTACAGTACAGTGCAAAGATACAAACAATAGACATATCCAATTACCCCAAGCCAGAGTTAGATTTCTTAGTTAAATTATGTAACAAAAAAACAGGAGCTCCTCATACACATTACTTCAGCACATCTAATTATCTAATTTGTGGGCGGTGCAGTGGCTCTGTAACTAAAGATCCGCGCCTGTGACTGGCAGGGTCCCGTGGCCGGCAGAGGAATCCTACTCTGTTGGGCCCCTGAGCAAGGCCCTTAACTCCAACTGCTGCAAGGGTGCTGTCTAAATGGCTGACCCTGTGCTCTGACCCCAAGCTTCTCTCCTTGTCTGTGTGTCTCATGGAGAGCAAGCAGGGGTGTGCGAAAAGACAAATACCTAATACAAGAAATTGTATATGCCAATAAAGTGATCTTATCTTATTATGATGAAACGAGCTGGCGAATATAAAGTATAGCTAATACTTAAGTGTTTGGTGTTTACTCACTTGGTTGAGGACATGAAAGCCCTGGTCAGAGCTATCATAACCCTCCTCATTTACAAGGAATGAACCAGAGAGGCTGCTGTAAGGGTAAAATTGGGGTGGAGGGTAAAGAGCTAGAAAAGATGTGTGAGCAACAGGTTATGGCAGGTGAGTTTTTATACATAGGAGAGTCCAATTTTAATTTGTCCTCCTCCTGAACTTCTGCTTAACAACCCCAATTTTAAAGACAGGTACTCTAGAATGCAATTTGCGATTTTTCTTTCCCTTTAAAAGATACAGTTAAACATTATGTACAGCAGCTTTTATAATCTGTTCATGCACAAAACGTTTGTTGTGATTTCTTTTTCATTTTCCCAGTTGCCATTTTCTTCATCAGCAAAAGGACAAAAAATATGAGAACAGTTTTTTCACCACACAACGAACCTTGGAACCTGAAGATTAAAATAATGCCCCTGAAAACTCATCTTCTAAAGTGAATTGCTGCCACAGTGAAAATATCTCAGTTAAGGTTAAGGTTTGAGGGAATGTAGGTTCAAGGCTGGGACAAGCCTCTGTATATTATACATACAATGTACACAGCTCTTTCCAGGATTACAAAAAATAAACAGTGTTTTGTTATTTGACATGCATATGCATTTAATATTGGAATCAACAGAGCTTTCTTTTAATTACTGTAAATGTATTTTCTTGACTAGTAAGGTCAAATTAATTTCAGCATATCATACAGGGTATTATGGCAAATATTCTTTGAATTCTTTTTTTGGCAAAGATTTCTGTAAATGTCCATCTAGGTGGAATTGGACAAAATTTGTTGTTGGATATTAAAAAATGTTCTGCATTGGTAAGTGGTTATTGAACTCAGTCAGTACCATTTTGCTATTTCTGTTTGATTGTTTTCACACTTTACAGCCAATGTAATAGGATCCACTTATAGTTTGGTCCAAAGCATGCATAGTAATATGAAATCAAAAAGTGGCTATCATACTGCAAGTATACACTCCTCAAATTACAGTACATTTTGAAATACTCTATATGAAAGTGTTGAATATTTTTCCTTTCATTAATTTGAACTTAGCTCACAAAATCCAAAAACAAATTATTCTACCCAGTTTATAGGTGAAGCAGTATGTGAACCACAAATGCCTTTAATTCGCTATTGCCATTATTTTTAGTCATTATAAACTTTGTGAATGTCACCTTTCATACTTAACATTTCCGATTTATTCATTTTTCTTTGTCTGAGCCTTTCTTAATAAATAGCTAAATTTAGTTTGTATAAGGAATACCTGCAGATTTGTTTCTGCTAATTAAATGATATTATTGTTTTTTTTTTCTGAAAATATTTATTTTTTAAATTATTT
The DNA here is from genome assembly GCF_040954835.1 of Lepisosteus oculatus. NCBI lineage: Eukaryota > Metazoa > Chordata > Actinopteri > Semionotiformes > Lepisosteidae > Lepisosteus > Lepisosteus oculatus. The sequence continues at coordinate 71,541,552 of NC_090698.1, read as the reverse complement.
GATATCCATCTCTCTTCTAACCACTTTATCCATTGGAGGGTTTAGGTGGAGTTGAAAAGCTACAGGCACAAGAAGGGTTACACACCGGACAGGACACCAGGCCATTACAGGGCACACACAGAAACGCACTCACACCAGGGCCGTTTTCCCCAGAAGCCTATTAATCTAAGAGTACATCTTTAGACTGTGGAAGGAAAGCAGATCACCCAGAGTGGCCTTCATACAACATCACTTCCTTTTAAAAGAATTCTGAAAATGATCCAGAATTCTATCAAAGAAGCGGTGTTCCTCACAAGGTCATTGTCATCTGTAAGTGTGAACCATATGTCAAACAGCACCATGTCCATGCAGCATAAGGTGGAATTTATGGACTGCAACATTTTTATACAGTGAATAGCGCATGGCTTTACTGTAGGGTGTCCCTCTGTAAATCTAGGTTCTTAATTAATGACAGAGGAGAAAACAAAATTGTATTTAAACTTAACTCGATTTCAAATTTCAATAAAAGATAATTTAATCAGTCTTCAGGGGTGAGGGGAATGTCATGATGATCATTGTGCAGCATGACAGGTTAACATATGAACAGAGTACGCATGATGGGTAGACCAGCTGATTAAAGAATAATTTCTCACTTTCTGAAGAAGTGGGAAAGCCTTTTAAGTCCCACTACTTGGACACTTCACACGGCAAGAAAGCTCCATGACTTAGAACTCATCCCTCATCCCTCATCCCTCATCCCTGTTAATTAATTTGAAGCCCTATACATGCAAAGAACAGCATTCATGCAAGCCTACCCTAAGCCTTCCAGTAATACATAAGAATTTACATGTAAATTTCCAAATGTTAACGGATGTTGTAAGAGAACACATGCCACATCATGGAGTGCTATTGAGAGTTATTTGAGAGAAATCTCAAATGCTGCAGATGTTTGAAAGATAGCTTATCCGTTCCAACCAGAACAATGGCATTGAGTACTGTATGGTACTGGATACTGCTCCAGGGGAACAAGTGCCAGAGGCAATAAATGGTGTTTTATTAGTTCTTTCAGATGCTTTCTCTTGATTAGATGTTTTGCATTCACTTGCGTTATTTACATTTTGCAGTGGAAAACCATGCCACTATATTAATTTGGCTTCCAATGATCAGAAGAAAAGTCTGAAATAATGTACAAAACATGGCCAACCTGAAGCATATCAAACTGCTGTATGAACATTTTCAACAACACGGGAATTGAAAAGTAAACAAAATACATCATAGAGGTCTTTTATTTATTAAACCTGTTTATACTGTAGCGCCCATGTGGGGCGCCGTAGCCATGCGCACGCAAGACAGGCTGGGAATGGAGGCTGAGGGGCGGGACTACCCGCCCATATAGAGTCAAAATACACGCAATACTAAACAGGCCAATGAAATATGAGAATTATACAAACTTCTTTGTCAACTGCTAGAGTTGGGATTTTAAATTGAATCTCAAAGATTTTGGAGAATCACAATCCAATTCAAGGAAGGTGAGAGAGGAGGCCTCCCCAGGAAGCGCCATCTTGGCTCAAACCTAGGCTGTGCAGGGGTCTGAAGACAAAATGTATGTGAGGGCACTGAGGGAGAAGACAAACCAGGCTTTCTATGCCATTAGGATTCAGCTTTACAGTATTGCATAGCTCACAATGTTCAAAACTGTACAGCTGTGACACCTGCTTTATACATTCCCCTAGAATGTATCTTGGACATTTCCATCTCTTCGGACTGTCCAGCCTTAACCATTCATAACCATAACCCTCCATTCTCATCTTATCTTTTGTTGGTTTTCCTTACCATCACATCCCTGTTCTCTCCTTTATTCTGCCCATACCCGCAGAAGGCAATCTGCAGTGTGTGGAATGAATCTGTACTTTTTCCTTTGGGGTTTGCATACTAACTCAGCTCTCCAATAGGGAGAACCATTGAGTCACATGAAAATGAAATAGTCAAGATAAAAAGAGGCAGTGGAGTTGTATTTTAAAAACATGAGCTGTCCTTAACTTTATGCTCAAAATCGTGTTTGGAGTTTTTCTCTAGTTAATTCCTTGGACTTTTAAATGAAGCGAGACAGTATTATAGCATCTGTAATTTAAAATTTATGATCATTGATTTTCTTGGCTTTGCTTTGCTGAGTGCCCAGTATTCCAGCTAAATCATCAAATTCCATTCCTGTGGATATGATTAAGCACTGGGGACATTATAGGCTTTTGTCATGCAGTAACATACTGTATTTGAGTAACATTTTTTGTAGTTGTGAATACAATTAAAGTATTTTATACACATTTCATATATTTAATCATGATATAAAATGAGTAGTTTGATGTACAGTACTAATTTGATGTATATTTTTATACTACTGTTTTAAAGGAACTTTGGATCTTATTCCAAACGTTTGATCATATCTAATGAATGAAGAGAATCAAATGTGCAAATATAGGCATTAAAATACAACGTGATAACAGGGACATTGTGTCAGCTATTAAATGAGCCATGAAATGAAAACACATCATAGTATATTTAAAGAGACAGATCAACAGGTGCATTTGCAAATCTATAGTGCAACTGAAATAGCATCCATTTGCTTTGTAGAAATTGGATTCGAATCAGATAACCCAAAACTATTGGTACCAAACTGTATTTTACCTTCTTTTGTCAGTGTTGCTGCAGTAGTATGCCACGTGCTTAGCACTGTATCTCTCTTGGATAACCCAGAACAAAGAGATTTCCATCAAGGTCGATTACACAAATTGAGGTCAAGCTTCTCTTGATTGAATGGGCAAGTCCGTATGGCAGATCTCTTATATGACAAACAACAATCTACTAGGTCAATCAGCACCCAATCCTAAAAAAAAAATCCAAAGCAAGCAACAAGGCAAGGGAGAGCTCCAAGGTAGAAGCGATGTACACTCTCAAAGAAGTAATTTATCTTCCATCTTCCTTTAAACACATAACCAAAGGCCAACAATAAAATAAAAACTCAGCATTTCAGCAATAAATCCTTTGTCAACAATATATTAACTGCTCAAGAAACATACAATATAATAGTTAAATTAAGATTATTCACTAGTTACTCCAAAAAAGATCAAACATATCAGCTTTTTACAAAATAGAAAGACCAGTAACAAAACATTCCTCTATCTATACAACCTTAGTTACAGAAAAGTGCAAATATGTAATTTCTCATTCACCCTACTTGGATGAAGCAGTTCTCAAGTAATAAATCCAATATGTCTCTCTTTTAAGTAGGTAAAAGATCAGTGTCATCACCTCTACAGAAAACCATTACTTGTACAATACCAATAAAGTTTAACTCTGAAACAGAATGATTGGACATTAAAATGTCTTGCTAAAGGAGCAATAAGGTCATTTTTATGACTTGCACTCTTGTGCTCTGCTATCCTAATTTTCAATTGTCTTTTAGTTTTGCCATCAAACTCTAAAATGGGAAAAATGTATAAAATATAGCTTTACTCACACTCTCAGTCTTGCAGGTCGACTCTCTTTTTTTGCCCAGCAGTATTGTACTGTGTATGTCTATGAAGTACAGTACAATATTTGAGAGTAGGCTCAAACTAGTAGGCTTTATCACACAGGATAGGCTCTGTAGACCTTCTTTAGAGAAAATAATCTAGTTGTGATGTTAATTAATTTAGAATTAATCATAAGTGTTCAGGAATGGGCTGGATTCCTTTTTCAGACAGAGAGAAGGTTTTTATGTGACTCATCTATGGTTCAGAAGTATTGGTTCTGTTGTAACGGAAAGAATAAGGTTCTGGATCCCGAGATGAAGTTACTGTAAACAGATGAGTTTATTGCATGCAAGGAACAATAAAGCCGAATTCTTGTTTCCCGCAAGAAATAAAACTGAAATATTGTTCAAAGTACTAGTACAAACTTTAGGTTTATATATCCTTTCCTTTCCGCTTCTGACGTCATTAGTTATTATGGTAAAGGGGGGGAGGTTACGTGTTTGGCCAGTTTACAGCTTTTCGGCCAAATGGTCAGGGATTAAGTCCCCAGCTCGCATCTGGAATCCTTATCAGTTCTTCCTTTCCTGCCATAAACTCCTGTTGCTTAGAAGTCTAACCTTCAAGCAGAAAGAACTTAATTTAAACCCCATCTTTACTTTTACTTCAGTTCCAAGCCCATCGTGAACACACAATTCAAATAGCAACTATCACAGTTACTTTTAAGCTGTCTCTAAAGACAGATCTGTTTCTAGAGAGAGAAATTGCATGTAATGTGAAGGTCACATAGGCTGTTTTTTCATCACAATTTATGGCTGAAGTCTTTTATTATTGCTTGCTAAGAAGATAGCCTGATCCTGCAATACCTAGTGCACAGTACGTGACATTTAACGTGTGCACAATGTACATACAGCAAATTAATACACTGATAAATAACAACCTGGATCTGCAATCTGCAATCTGCAAGGGAGGGCCAAACAGCAAATAATATAAACTGATAACAGGTATTCCATGCCCACAGTAAACAGGAGTGATAAGCAAATAGCTCTGCCATCTTGAGAGTCAATGGTAAACTGAAGAATGTACAGTGGAAGTTTTCAAATTTTATTGTGTTAAAGCATGGAACCAGGACTTATTAAACTAAGAATTTCTGCCACTTATCAACACAAAGTACTCAAGTATTTCAAAGTGAAAAACAAATCCAGACATTTTCCTAAATTAACTGAAAATAAAAACAGAACATAAGTGAATGCATACTGTATGTATTCACCCCTCTCCCCAGAGTTAATACTTGTTAGGACCACCTTTGGCAGAAATTACAGTGTGAGTCTTTTTGGGCAAGTCTCTTTCAGCATTGCACATCTTGGCACTGGAATTTTTGCCCATTCATTTTGGCAAAATTTCTCAAGCTCCATCAAGTTGGATGGGGACCATTTGTGAATAGCGAAATTGTCTTCTAAGTCCCAATGCTTGTGTGGACTGCAGCAAGTTTTTCTCCAGGATTTTTCTGTACTTAGCTCTATCCATTTTTCCTTCTATCTTGATGAGTTTTACTGTTCCTGCTGCAGAGAAGCACCCCCAAAGCATGACGCTTCCACCACCATGCTTCACTGTACGGATGGTGTTCTCACTGTGATGTGCCATGTTAGGTTTGCAGCAAACATAGCGCTTAGCATTGAGGCCCAAAAGTTCAGTTTTGGTCTCATCAGACCACAGAATCTTGTTGAGTCTCTCCAGCCAAGATGTGATGTGAGAGTTTTTTTCAACAAAGTCTTTCTTCTTGCCACTGTTCCATACAAGCCAGATTTATGAAGTGTGCATGCTATTGTTGTCTCATACAGTTTCTCCCATCTCTGTCATGGAGGACTGTACTGTAAATCCTTTAGAGTAAGCCCCTTGATGGCACCCCTTACTATGACTGTTCTTGCCCAGACACTCAGTTTTGGATGAAGGCCAGTTAATGGCCGATTCACAGTTGTTCCATATTTTCTCATCTTTTTAAAGATGGACATCACTGTCCCTCAAGGTACATACAATGCCTTAGATATTTTCTTATATCCTTGCCCTAACCGGTAGTTTTCAAGAACCTTGTCTCGGAACTGCTTGGAATGTTCCTTGGTCTAAGTGCAGGAAGTGCAGAAGTTCCCAGACACAGGTGTATTTATTGTGAAATCGTGTGAAACACCTCAACTCCACACAGGTGGACACCAATCCAGTAATTATGTGACTTGGACAATAGGGTTGGTTACTTCAGAGGTAACTTAGGTGTGTCAAAGCAAGGGAGTGAATACTTATGCATTCAATTATTTTCTGTTTTTTATTTTTGATTAATTTAGTCAAATGTCTGAATTTGTTTTTCACTTTGACATTATAGAGTTCTTTGTGTTGATGAGTGGCAAAAAGTCTCAGTTAAATACATCATGGTTCCATGCTGTAACACAATAAAATGTGAAAAAGTCCAATGGGGGGTGAATACTTTTGCAAGGCACTGTTGTTGAGAGCTGAGTGATTACAGGGTTTGTCTAAATGCATGAGTTTTGAGCTAGTCTGAAAAGGTTGTCAGTAATTGTGCAGTTCTGATAACTGTAGGTACTGAAAACCAGGAAATGTTTTTTTTATTTTTTATTTTCCATGCATAAAGTTTACTTGACTGACACTTTTTTCATAATCTTCCTAGATGGCCAATTTGGGTAGGTGCCATTTAGAGCTTTCGTTTGGCAAAATAAGGGCTTTTGTATGTATCTGACAGAAAGACAGTTTGCAGATTTCCCTTTGAAACATTGTTAAAAAATGTACTGGTTTTTGGTTAAAATTTCTAGTTCAAGATTTTCACTTGTTATACAAATTTTTGGATAGTACTGCTTTTAAAAGAACACTTAAGTATACTTAAGTATTTGCAAATTTAAGTAATCACTATAAACAGATCTTTGTGTGCTTTCCTCCAATTGTGCATGGAAATATTTAATATCTAAAAACACATTAAACTGCCCCTGCAATCAAGAAACATTTATAAGATCCAAATATGCTATTGTATGATGCTTAGATAGCCTCTCTCACATGTTAATAAAATTATCTCCCATCTGGACACCTCATTCTGAAGGTCATTTAGCTTTCCCTGTTTCAGTCTCCTGTCCATTATTTGTGATTTGAGCTGTAGCTCTACAGAAATTATGCATTTGAGAAGATCCCTAGGCTCACTTAATAGATTCGATTTACAATCACTCTGTTGCTGTGTAATGCTGTTTAGTGCTGACTATTTTTTACTCTCAAGCAGAAACAAAATCCTGATCAGAAACCGTATAGTCATTAAATATTAAATACTGTATACATTACTTGCTGTGCAGAAACCTTAGAGGAACAAAAAAATTGGAGATACAAAAATTAAACAGTTTCTTTTTTTAACTCTTTAAATCCTCTCTATACAGCACAAAGGATTTATACTGTAGTGTATTATGTTAGGACCGTCTGTTGTGGTTCCAATTAATGCAGAGTTCATTTATTCAGTGCTTCCAAATGATACAGGGTAAACTAGTTGTTATTGGGGTCAAAGAGAGTAATTATTAACTCAGGAAATGGTCACTCAAAGAGTTTAATTTCCTATTACTCTTAATAAATGTGTATTTTGTTTTTGAGAATTACTTTCTAGATTACAACATTTCTGACCCCTGTTGGGTTTTGTCATATTCTAATGACTACAAACCATTTCTTTTTTGCAATTACAAGGCTACCCACAGTGCTAATAATGTTTAAGCTGTCATGTGCTGATATTTGAACTGCTACATACACTTGCTGTGAAGAGAACACTCTGTGCCTCTGTGTGTTTTATATTTTATCCATCATTTACTTTCAAAGGTGTGAAATTATTAACCATCCAAGATAATTGGTTACTATATATTCATCCTCCCAAGGAGAATTTAATTAAATGCTACATTTCATTCTAAAGATATACAAGGAATATGACTGTAAATACAATATGCCACATGCATTTCACATACTGTGGTTTTATTAAATATAATGGACAGGTGAAAGAAAAAGTAGTGCCACACTGATGGATTTTATCCTTTTTTGAGTAAGGTGAATTAATAGTAATGGCTTGATTCATGTAATCCATCCATCTTTTTTCAGTATTTACTTTTCCATGTGAATAGCCATGGTGAGTCATGGCTCTACTACCATTGGTGGAATTTACATACACTTCCCTGTAGTTTCCACTTGTAGTCTTCCTTGTTCAAGACTAAAGAGACTGTCAGTGTGGGACCTTCCTTTGGTGGGCCTGGAATGCATCAGGTTACTCTTGTCTGGATTGATTCCAGAGAAGAAATCAATATGCTACTGTGACAGGCAGAGAAACAAAATACACTGTGCCAGTGTTTCAGAGTCAAGAAATCGAGGAGCGCTATATACAGTATAAATTATATACAAGAATCATCATTTGGTGGCTTGGTGTCTCTGGATGGCCTTCCAGACAATCTTAATCTAGGGCTGGCTCCTCCAAGGCTGAGTGCATGGTGAAAGCACTCTTCCTTTGGTGCTCTCACACACATGACGAATGAGGAGCACTTGTTCATATCCGGGAACCCTAGAAGTCAGGGTTTGGGAAGGTAATGACTGACAACTGGCTCCTATTAGATGATTATATGAGCCTGTCACAGCTGCTTTTCTGTCACTTGAGCCCTTTGAGGAATTGCATTTAAAACTGAGACCAGGGGCCGCTTCTTTAAACAAAGGGTTGTAGAAGTCAGGGAAAAGTAACACAGACATTTTGGGGAAGCTGGCACCCTGGTTTATTCAAGAAACATCTGGATGAGTTCTTCAAATCAGTTATATACAGAACCAGCAACCAAATCAGCTAGATGCTTTGAATGGGCTTTTCTCATTTATGTTTTATTCTGTTCTTATCCAAAAATCCTCTCAATTAAAGATTCATGTTTTATATCAGTTCTCAAAACATATATTTTATGTGGTGTGTGTAGTAATTTGTCATTGAATGGAGAACATCAATTTTATTATATCAGGGCCAGAAAAACTGATTATGTTAGAATGACAGCAAGTGTTTAAGTGCTCTCAACTATTTAAATCCATTGTGTGAAATTATGTAAAACTTTATTTTGTTTGTTGTTAGTAAAAATAAAAGAGAGAAAGTACTTAAGATAAGTGTTGTTACCGTTTGAAAAATATTTTGTAATCTAATATACAGTATTTAGTACATGTACTGTATACAGTTCGTAATCCTCAAGACTTGTGTAATAAGCTTATGCGGTTTCTCCAGTCCCACTTGGTCCTTAACAGAGCTTTTAACTTTCCAATGGACTTGAATAAATAATACATTGGATTGTTTGGAATTTATTATTAATATTTTCAGTTAAGAATGTACCCCATAAGGTCAGTGATTTATTTGAGAGATAGGCCTGAATATCTTTGCCATTAAACACTGACCCAACTGTAAATGGTACAGGTGCAATATCTGCATAAATCCTGAATAGTTTTAGTTATTCTCGCCCTGACTGAATTGCCATGGAGTGAGCTATTGTTGCCGTGGTCATTGCCTACACCTGCACCCTCGGGCAAGGGCTGCTTAGCATGGAAATACAATCAGACAGGAAGCCTGACCACTCCAGCCTCAGCTGGCTCAGGCTACTTAATGGTAGCTCATCTTTCACTTGGGACCTGTGGTATAGAGTCTGCTCAAGTGAGTCTTCTATAGAGCTTACTTCTAGCTTACTTTGTTCAGTACTACCTGTGTTCTCTAGTTGTTTTGTTTTCTGTTTCCTGTGGATTCCCAGTTGCCACCTTTTTCCTGTGTTCTAGAGTTCCTGGGTTGCTGTCCCTAGATACTGTTTTTCCCGTGTCACTCTCTTTAGTTTCTGTGTTCTCCCTCAAATGCTGGTTGAATTACTGATCTGGCTTGTCCTGAACTTGCTCCTGGATCTCCCCCTGGCTTCTATCTATGGTGTTTATGTCGGCTTGGACCTTGGCTTCCTACAACCTTGTCTTTCCCTCGTGTTTTCTTCCCCCAGCCCTGCTGGTACAATCTATGAACTGGAAGAGCACCGCCTGACAGCACCCCATCTGCCTTCATGCTCTACACAACTGAAGCCTCTCCTGTCAGTGTGCAGACTGCTCAGCTCAGCCCTAGTGTGTGCAGCACTGCTCCACTTCTCCAGTGTGCGTGAAGCACTGTCACGGAAGCCGGAGGCGAGCAGTGGAGAGAGACTGGCGAGACGAGAAGACCCTATGCGAAGCGGCAGGAGTGCAGCAAACATGGAAGTTCGCTCCGGACTCAAAGTATTGGGCGGAGTCGGGAATGAGACATTAGCTCTCAGGTAGCAGACGAAGAGGACAGGGCAGACCAGAAGTAAATAACACACCTTCACCAGATGCACCGGAAGACCATTTACAGGCACAAGGAAGCTAGGAACAGGACAGGAAGGTGGAGCGCCCTCTAGAGGTAGGAAGAAGGTTGTGACAGCACTGCTGCAAGTCTACACGCTCTGTACACTCACCCACCATCTACGATCCTCTCACGATCTGCCAACTTTTCTGTGATATTCCCCCAGTGCTTGGGTTCATCCTCCAAGAATAGTCTCTACAGTCATACAGTCATTCAGTGTGTCAGACATTACAGTTTCAATGCATCATATCATATCAAAAAAGAATAAACCCCAATGCGAGGAAATGTCTAAGCTCTTAAATGAGTTATTTTATCCATAATTTAGATTTCACTTAATAGAAATTGTGATAATGGTTATTTCTTCTGCTTTATGTTGGAAAAACTGGTAAATTCATACTTCATGTGCAGTGTAGTGTGAAAGTTAAAGAATCCATGAGCTTCTGTTGTTCTGATGAAATAATGCCTCTGTAAATAGGAATCTGGGGAAAACTGTCAAGAACAGGTAAATTACTGTACATGTTTGTGTAATTAGTGATTACTTTTAACAACAATTTAACAAAGATGAGTCGCTATACAGAGAGGAGGTGCATCAATAAGTAGACTGGTGCACAAATAACAACTTGTCTCTTAATGTAGATAAAAGAGATGATTATTGGCTTCAGGAGGGCCCGTGCTGGTTACTCCCCACTGTACATCAACGGCTCCCCTGTGGAGTCAGTTAGAAGCACCACGTTTCTTGGTGTACACATTACAGATGGCTTCACTCGGTCCTTCACTACCACCTCCCTAGTCAAGAAAACACAGCAGCATCTCCATTTTCTGCGGAGAATGAGGAAGGCAAACCTTCCCTCCCCCATTCTTACCACATTCTACAGAGGTATAACAGAGAGCATTTTGACCAGCTATATCAGTGTTTAATTTGGGAATTACAGCTTCCAAGACCGCAAGACCCTGCAACGAATTGTGAAAACAGCTGAAAACATTATTGGAGTATCCCCTTCCTTCCATTCATGTCATCTATCACAAACACTGCATACCCAAGGCCTCCAGTATAGTAAACGACCCCTCCCATAAATATAGTAAACGACCCCTTCTACCACCTGGAAAAAGTATATCGCAGTATATGGGCTTCCTCCACCAGATTCTATAACAGCTTTTTCCCACAGGCTGTTAGAATTCTCAACACCCTGGTACCTACTACAGAAACAAGGTTTAAACACCCCCAGGGTTTAATGTATATTGTGTGATGTATTTTTTATACTATATACTGTATATCCTGTGTACACTGCCTCTGTTCGGGTACACTTGGATATGCAGTGTTTGTGATAGATTTGCACGATCTTATTTATTAATATTAGTATTATTAGTACTGTCTATATTGTCTATGCCAGTGTCTTGTCTGTAATTGCACCGTGGACTAGGAGGAACGATATTTCGTTCCACTGTATGCCTGTATATGGGTGGAATGACAAACAAACTTGAACTTATATCCACTCGTGGTCAGTTTTGAAAACAAGGGGGGCAGGAACGCATGATGACTTTCATATGAGAATGATGAGAATACTGGCGGTTGTCTCCTACACAGACTAGACGGACTAAATATTACAGCGTTACAGGCCATAGTTGTTTTCCATCTGGAAAATGACTGAGCAAAATACAGTATGTGCTTCAAAGGCTGAAATAAGCAATGTACTTTTCTTATAACGTGGTTGTTATTCAAAAATAAAACAATGTCAAAATGTATCTCTATATTACATGAATATCTTGCATGAGAAGGAATATTATGAGATATTCTAAATTATTATTCTAAAGTGCAATTTCAACTGAAAATATTGAGCACACTTTAGTTAGAAGTGCTTGAAACTTTGCCTTAATAAAGACTGAAACAGTGGATAGGGATCAAAAGTGATCCTTGATGATCAGTTTGTTTCTCCATGATTGTGATATGTGACACAATGGCTTAACAGCAATAAAAACCAAATGATCAGTAATAAATTTCAAATTCAAGTTGCATTCAGCTTTTTATTGCAAATGCTCAGCACTACTGCTTGAAATTGATCTGCTGTCTCAGTTTAAGGTTTGGGGTTATGAATTAGTAATGTAATGATGGAGAAATGAGACTGGGATTGAAAAATATACAGTACATATGGATAAAGGTTTGCCAACCCCAACACTGTGACGTGATTTTAGGATTTTAAGATTACTTTTTACTGCATAAATATCATTATAGTTTTGGTTTTGCCAATGTGTTGTGCAGTGTGAGTCTTTCTCTTCTGAGAAATGCTGATATCCCCTTTCAAAGCAAAATGGATCAATCCATTAAAGGAAAAAATATAGTGGCCAGGTGAACAAAGTAAATTATGCAAAGAAAGTGGGTCAAAACTGCTGAGCATTGTATAAAAGGATTTCTCACTTTGTATCCCAGTCAGTAGCACAACTAAAACCAGTCAAGGCTTGAAGCAGATTGCATTCTTAATGTTCTTACATATATCCCTGCAGAGCCTCTCTGTGGTTTCAAAAACTTGAAAAATAGACCAACTTCAGCAACTAAGAGAATAAAAGGTCATACCCCTTTAGATACAATTAGCTTAATACTTCCAAATGCAAAAACTGCATGGTATAAAAGTGATTGTCATTTCCAACCTTAGATCTCCAGTAACACTGTCAATCTTTGCAGGTATTATAGATTATTCTCTAATAGAAAATCTCATGAATACTTCCTGTGGTAATTTAACGATGCAGAGCTCGTGCATTGCAACTGCATTGGTCCTGACTCTCTGTGGCCATTAAACATCCCAGGGTGTTTCTTGAAAAGAGTAGGGGTGTAACCCCGGCGTCCTGGCCAAATTTCCCATTGGTCCTTACCAGTCATGACCTCCTAATAATCCTAATAATGAGGAGCGGACTGGCGCACTCTGGCTGCTGTCATCTAAGTGGGGCTGCACTACACTTTGAGTGGAGTGACCAGAAAAGCGCTATATAAGTGTAAGCAATTATTATTATTCATTAAATTGCAGTTTCATGAATTCAATCCATCCAAATGTTGATCCTCTTATCCAGTACATGATTGCGGAGCTGGGGGGCGAGTATCCAGAGCCTAAGCTTGCAAGCTACAGGCAGAAGATGAGGTCTGCCCTGGGTGGGACAACAGTCCATGACAGATATTTTTAAATGATGTGATTCAATTTTAAATTATTTTGAAATATTTTTAATCCAATTTATTGCTGTTATCATTTCAGTTTTTAGAATAACGTGTGTAGTATCTATTCACTAATCTAAACAGAGCTTTCATTTGATACAAGTTGATGATATATCCTTCTAAAACCAGTATTTCTAGAGGGTAACATTAAGTCCAAGAGAAGCACAGTAACACCAGCCTGATTCTCAATTAGATAAGAGAGGACAGTTAGACATTTTGTCTTAGATCACAGTATTCTAACTGTAGCACACAAGGAGCCATTAATTTGAAATTAAACAGCTTTAATAGAACCCAGAGAGATACAATAGGCAGTTAGTGGTGAATTTTTGGACTTTAACTGGTGAGCTAAGCACTTCCACAAGGCAGGAGTCCCAGAATTGAAGCCTGTTTCAACATGTTAAGAGCAGGTTATCTCATGAATACTTCCTTATTAGCTAGTATACTGCTAAAAAGGGCCTACATAAACAACATTTTGTATCTCTTCTGAGCAATAAAAATGGACCATTAGTAGGAGGTGTTGAAAATTTTACTTTTTTTACAAAATTTACAAAGGCCATTTGAGAATTCCTATTCTCCAGCAGTGCAAAGACAATACCTGCGATGTGTCTGTCAATTCAATTACTACTTTGGCATTTAGTGCTCACTACTCAATCTTTTATATGAGACATACTGCTAAGATGGCAGTTTTTAAAATATGTTTTCTTCTTTATTTGTCTTCAAAATAAAGCTCCAATTTGATATAATCCCCTGAACTGTAGCACAAAGCATTTGACAAAAAATGGATCAGTTGAAAATACGTATTTGTTGTAACAGTAATTACAGCTTATTTACCTTTTGAAGTCTATGGGAATTAATTTTATTATTTAATTGAATATCTTTTTGTGACAAATAATACATGATAATACAAACCTCTTCGGCCCATGTGCAGCCTTTGATTTCACAAACAGAAATAAAGTTACTTTTTGTGGATAATTTAGAGCTTAATGGAATCAGGAGACATACTTGTATATACTTTCCTTTTTCGCATTTAGGAATGCTAAAAAATCACAGTTCTGTTCTAAAATGATCAGCTGTGGATAGATGAATTTAAACTGATAGTTGTTCCCATTTTATCTAAATCAGTAATCTACCAGAGTGGGCTGAACTTTACAGTGCACCTACTTCTATTTCCAATCAACCACAGAACCCTTGTTCTTCTGCAATAAAACCTAATTATTAGGCCATATATATATATCAATAATAAAAACAATAATTCATTAATGTCCATTCTGGATGCTGCACATTGGTGGTGGTGGAGGGGAGTCCCCATTACCTGTAAAGCGCTTTGAGTGGAGTGTCCAGAAAAGTGCTATATAAGTGTAAGCAATTATTATTATTATTATCTATGGCAGGTAACGTTGTAAGCATTTTTATGTGATATATAAACAATGTTTCACAAACTGTGAAAGAACCCCAGCTGGAGCCAGCTGTTCACTCAGTCAAGTGCAGCTTTGTTTCTGCGGAGGTGTAAACTCCTTATTTAAATTATTTCGATTCATGTAACTTTTCTACAAAACAAGGAAGACATGAAAGGAAAGCAAAGATGCTTGTTTTGAAATTCAATATTATAGGTGAGGTACTGCAGAATATACCCAATGCTTTGATTTGTAGTGCTCTCGTTTTCACAGCATTTAATATAATGTACTGTGTATAATACCTTGTGGTTCCGTCACACAAAAAAACAGATGTCATTTCCAAACCACTATTTACAGTCCTATTTGCTTATTTGTCCATCTATCCATTTTCCCATCCACTTATCTGGTACAGAGCAGCGAGGGAAAGCAGACCTAAGCAATGGGCACAAGGTGCAGCCTGAATGGGACATGGTGTTTTTGGACAATGGGAGGCAAACAGAGTGTGCAGAGGAAACCCATGGAAACACGGGGTGAACATGCAAACTCTAGGCAGACAGCACCCCAGGAATTAAACCCAGGACCCCAGCACTGTGTAGAGGAGCTTGTTTGGGCAAGGTGGCGTCATCGCCCTCCCTGCGCCTAGCAGGGTCCTCATCCGCCTGGGTCTCCTTTAGCTCACTCGGCTTGTTCCCTGTGGCGTTACGCCAGAGACCCGGGTTCACACCCAGGTGCTGCGGGACAAACCGGCAGGGTGGATCGGCAAGGGCAGGAGTCCACGCGGAACTGCGACAGTCACAACTGCAAGGCAGCAGTACAAACCATGGCGCCACCATTCCACCCGCTTACTTGTCTTAAATGAAATGTTATAAAATGATAGGCCCCTTTGTTTTCAATAGAGCTGTTGATCTTTTCTCCCCCTTATTCTGCAGCTGCAGCCCACAGACTGAAAGGTTAATACCAGCACATAAAAGTGCATGAATATCCTTGCACTCGTCAAAGTCATTCATTATTTGACATACAGTAACATGTGAGATCCACAGTGGTATATAAGGGAGCAAGCATTGGTTTGGAGACGAGGCACATTTGAGACTGACATCACTGAAAGCGCCCAGGTGCCTGGCAGATTCCAGGCATGTTCCTACTGTACATCATGGCAATAAGGATATCCAGGCTGACTCCACCTCTCACAGCCCAGGTAGTATTCAGCCAGATGTGCTCTCCCCATCAGCACCTGTTGCCTATTCAAAGCCACAGTCAGCTAGCAGACACCCAGTATCCTCGTTTCTTTTAAGAAACTGCTGGATGAGACACAGTATCTGAATCGTTTACATACTGACTATCAAATGAGTTAGATGGGCTGAATAGCCTCCCATTTGTAAGCTTTCTTATGATGCTCTGGGTACCCAGTTTGAATTAACAACTCACCAATAAGGGATTTGATCTATGCTTCTTTAGGGGTGCTGAAATCTTCAAAAAATGAAAATCTAAAAAACTCAGTGACAATATTTTGAATTCTCTTTTAGTGCTTGTCTTTCAAACCACTGTATTCAAATAGCTTGTAACAGCAAAATCACATTTCTCTGTGGGTGACAGTTGCCAGTGCACAATAGGGTAATTTTGATCCTCAAAAATCACGTTAAAAGACCACTGGTGTGCTCATATTAAACTCTATGTTTGACTAATTTATACACGGTACATGAATTATGAATTTGTATTGAACAGCAAAACAAATGCAACCCCACCCCCACCCCTTAAAACAAAATACTGGCCATGCCACTGAGTCATGGAGCTGCACAGCATTATTTAATGCAATGCAAATCAGCAAGTCTTGAGGGCCTAAAGAACACTGACAGTTTAAGGTTGACAAATGACTTGCCAATTCTATCAAGAAGCTACTTGTATTTACATAATGAAAAGAACAGCTATGCCAAGCTGTGTCTTTTGACGAACATAAAATGACTTTTAAGGTAGGTTTTTTCTGTGTTATCATTGGTAAAGAATAAATGGCAGGAGCCCTGTTTAATGAAGGCATCTGACATTGTGCCTGTACAAGATTAGACCCTCATGATCTCTTATGTGCTTTCATTGGACGTGCATACAGGATATGGTAATACCCAAAACACATGGAGGCCTAGAGATTACATTTTCAACTACGGGTCATTATAGACAGAAAGTTTTCAGTAATGCCTTCAAAGGCATTGTGCCTTAACATAATGTTCAAATACAAAGCTGTCAAGTTAAAACCAATTACTACCCACCTACCTGACCACCTTGATAACGTTTCTGAAGAAAAACAAACACTATTTTTAATTTGACGGAATTCAGTGGGGGGGGAGGGGGGAATATTCTGCAATTAATTAAATTAACAGCATTTCAAGCACAGATGTCTTCAGTACTAAACTAGTAATGCTACAGCAATTAAGAAAACAAAATGCCACATGAAGAAATCCAGCTTTGGTTTGCAGCTGCAATGTAATGCCTGTCACTTATTGATATCACCAGGGTAAAGTTTTATTGTATTAAGTAGACTGAAAAATATACTGATAATGTTCATTTTACCATTTTTGCAGACTGCATGACCAGCCTTTGGAACAGCAGAGCTTTGTTTTATACAGTATGTTTAATTATGCACAACCCCAGTAGTTTAAATCAAAACACAGTATAAGCAGCAAACCTCATTATATGTATGTCAATGTTTGGTGTCAACTAATAAAATTAAAAAACATTACAAATGCATTATGTCCATAAACACAAGTATATCACATGGTGAGGGTATATTAACCAACCTCTGTAACAGTTAACAGGTCTTAAAGCAAGGGACACTACAACTATGACTACAGTATGTAGCAGTGGTGGACTGTGCAGTTAGCCACAGTAATTATAAAGTTTGTTCCAGAGAGTAGTAATAGAAGTTTTTAATGCATAACAAATATGATAGCAAATATTTTGGAATTATTTTCTGTTTAAGACTAGGCTAAAACCTTTGACATATCTGACATTCATTCATTTGAAGGACATTTAAGTCAGTATCAGTTTACTATTTTGTTTTCTTCTGATGTGTTCTTCAATACAAAGATAATGCCATTAAATGCCAATGCTTTTAATTTCATTTGTGAATGTCTGCTTATGACATAATCACCTAAAACTCTACAAAACAATTGCTTTCATCATCTTCATGAGAACCCATTAAATTATATTCAGCTTAGTAATTCTTTACTTTAATTATGCATGAAGATTTTAAGAGAATATTCACGAGATTCATTCCATATGATTCAATGAGAAACATAAGGTTGATTGTTAAAACATACTAATTTATGTAAGTAGTGTGCAAACTATTTATCATATTGCATTTTTGTAGAATAAATACCTATTGTTTTATTTCCTGGGAGGTGCTGGCAAATGGAATCCTAACTAAGCTAAAATGTTTGTTTGACTGGCCATTTTCAGAATTACCAAAAATACTAAAGCCTAACAGGTACTGCAACATCAATTTCAGTTCTCCACTTTAAAGATCCCTAAGGCTAAGATTACATTTTAAAATATTGTATTCCAAGAGCATTAGAGAAAGTGGAAATTTTGCTGAACCCTTTGTCACTTTTTCCTTATCACATTTTCACATACACTAGGGGCACAAAATTATAGGGTTCCACGTGCACCTTTTGAACTCCTACTAAAAAGAAAGAGATCTATAAAATATTTCCTTACAAAAATGTTATTGTTCAAAGAAGTTTCAAGAGCATATGTGTTTCATTAATACTTCAGCTCCATTATTACATTGAAACTCTCACCTTTTGCAAAGCAAATGTGCATTTCTTTCTCAGTGAGGAGCCTTAAAACAACTTCAAAGTAGAAAAAATAAGAAAATACACAGGAAACCCAAAAGTCTAGAGCAAGTGCTTAGGCATAGTCTTGCCATAGCTCTAAGGAAATAAATAAAACTATAACATCTATGTACTGTATAGTCATGGTTAACAGAAAAATGTATTGTTGGAAGAAAAACTAAAACAGTAAGTGATTTTTATTTTGGAATTTTAATTGTTAGCATAGTTATAATTTAATTATTATTTTGTGTCCATAAGGTGAGTGTGCAAACCATTTTGTTGTGCATGTCTACCAATCTCCATACTGTGATCAGTTCAGAAATACTAGGACTTCATTGAAACTTACAGTACCAATGTATTAATTGATGTGCAGTTTAATTATAGGCTCGAATGGGGCACAAGTCTACAATGGATAGGACAGGAAGGGCCACATGCTAAGTAGTTCCATTGTCATGTTAAAGGAAAGACCATATTTTCTTTCCTAGTTGCCACCACAAGACACAGACGTAAGCAAAACTGTGATCGAGTACATTATGAAAGTACAAAGGAAAAACAAAGGATTTCTCAGGGTGCAACTTTACAATTGGCCACTTCCCCTTCCACGCAAATGTATACATTATGAACTGATAAATGAGTGCAATTAAGTGTGATTCATTAGAGATGCAGGGAATGGAAGCGTCAAGCTTAAAAAATATCCATAGGAGTCCATTCATTTTTTATTACAGAGTTTCACCTCTAGAGGAAATTAAGAAGTTTAATTATATCTGTGGCATTAAAATTAATTAAAACCGTCATGGGTAACAACCGGTAGATTTCAATATGGAGTTATTTAAAATGCTTAACAATCGATATAATTGTATTCTTGAAGGCATACTAATTATATCAATATGGATTATGGCAAAACTGTTTAACATTGTGCCATTTTGTCAATACAGACCAATAAA
Organism: Lepisosteus oculatus; assembly: GCF_040954835.1. Classification (NCBI taxonomy): domain Eukaryota; kingdom Metazoa; phylum Chordata; class Actinopteri; order Semionotiformes; family Lepisosteidae; genus Lepisosteus; species Lepisosteus oculatus. The sequence goes on along the minus strand of NC_090698.1, from coordinate 71,522,318 downwards.
AAACACTGAGGACATACTGTACAGATGGGTCACTCAGAGCACCTGCTTCATGGCTCCAATTAATCCAGAGAGCTATGTAGTTTGGAGACCCCCTGATCACATTGGTGAGATGCTCTCTGTAATTACCAACAAAGCAAGTAAGGCTTCAATTATCTAATTAAGGTGGGATGGAATGAAAATCAGCAAATATTTGGGCTGCCTGGAGCAGGATTGGGAAACAGTAGTCTAAGAGGAGAGGTGGCAGTGGGCTAAGAACAGAAAATTGGTGTTGACAGTCCCCAATGACATTTTATGAGAAATAAAGACATGCAATATAATCTGATGCTTTGGGAATGTTTACTGAATTTTCAAGTAGAATGAATTTTAGCTTATCCCTCTTGTTTAAAGGGTAGCCTTCTGGCCGTAGGACAAGGAGGCCTGGACCCCCCCATTCAAAGAGAGAGGAGTTAGCCAAGCGGAAGCTACAAAGGTGGAGATGGAGCGGAGGTGGGATACATGCAACAAAAAAGTGAGCATACTATGTTTGCATCAATTATATATATATATTTTTGTTTGGTAATAATAATGATTTAAAACACCTGGAAGAAATTCTTTGACTATCATTATCCTTCTGATTTGCAGTTAAGAACTTCCAGTTTTCTTCTCTGGACCTTTGCACAACTGATATTTATTAAATAAAGTTGATTAAAACATTTTGATATAATTATCTGCACAAAACTCAATCTTTTCAATCATTCAGCCATAATCCTTTGTCAAGAAGATGCCCTGCAAAGATGTCCCGCAATGTTTAATCATTCTTTTTTCAAAAATGCTAACATTTCAATGTCAATCTGCTGCTTTATACTGATAATACTAATACGATAATACCAAGCAACCTCTTGTGTGTAAGAAAATTACTTTGTTTCTTCTGAACTTTTCCCAGTTCAGTTCCATAAGGATGCCTTTAAACTCTGAAATAAAATCGATGCTTATGCATGAGTATCACTGTCTCAGTGATGGTGTTTGAAATTACAGTCAACATTTCCCCCAAAATAGACACAAAATACTGGTGACCTTCCCATTACTTTGGAATGAGGATTCCCCATTCTAAATGTTGTCTGGGGACTACCTACTGAGCTGAAGAAAGGCAAATATTTGTTTGCAACAAGCTGTTATCAGTTATAGTAGACAGACACAGTAATTTACCCGACAATACAAACAAAATTGGACTATTGAAATTTCAGTTACTAATGGGAAAGACATATGCAACATTAGCACAACATTTTTATCTTCCAAAGCTCCAGATGTGCACTTTTTTCACTCAAATGTACTCCTGATATTATCATGTCAACATTCCCATTACTGTAACACAATGATGCATTTTCATCATTCTTTAAATTCTGACTGCTTTTGTTTTCTGTGCTCAATTTAGCGTTGGTTTTGGAACTCTTTTTTCTCTTTGATAAAACTTCTGTTAAATTGGTAAGCGCGAGAACTGTAGCTTGAAAAGGTGTTTTTTAAGATTTACACAGGAAACCTCTGTCTTAATTAAAAGAAAACGGTGTCACCATTCATGCCAATTGTATTGGTTCAGACCAATACAAACATAAGCCTTCTACTTCAATTCAAACAACTTTCAGTAACCTGATCTTATATAAAAAAAATCCCTTGAACCCAGGGCTCATAGCTGTTTAAAATAAAAAATAAAAAAATTTAAGAGCTTATTATCAGAACTTAAGAGGCTTGTATCTACAGTAGTTCAGTTTTGATGGTCTCTGTGATTTAGATCACTGTTTTCTGTAGTTACAGTATATGCTATGAATGATTCTCCCCTGCATTCTGGTTTTGACTGGAATTGTATCTTCTGAAAGGGGTTATCTGCCTGAATTGTCATTCAAGGAGTATTTCAAATTGGTAGGTGAAGATATTGTACCACTGAATGAGCCAGTTAGCTGTTATCAGAGCTACCATAATGCCATCTTTATAATTGTGGTCCAAGAGCCATGTGCAGCTCTTATATAGGGTGTCATGCAGTATGGGGCAATAAGATCAGATGACATAGCACAAAACCATCTAAACTATTTTGGAAGTTCTATTTTTTTCGGGAATTGATCAGGTTAAATGTAGTGTATGACAGTGTACAGTAGGTGTTAAACTAAATGCTCTCATGCAAATGTAAAGGGAACTGGAGATAGATCTGGTGTGATTAAGGCTTTTGTAAGAAATGTTATTTGCCCATAGTTACTTTCATAGAATGTCAGTTCTACATGATGGTATAGTAAAGGTTCATTCCACAATGGAAATTTCCCCAGCCAAAGAAAAAAGTCACTACTACTTCCAAAGTGAACTTGGTTGTATTCAAGCAATCAAATGTGAATGTAGAAAACAGTGTCTCAAAATGGTTGGGATTTACAGTAATATTAAAATGCTTGTTTCAAGGTCCATTTCCCTCTAGTAAACCCTCCACTCCTGGGGTTTAGTCCTGTTTACTGTATGTTCATGCTCACTGAAAATAAATTAAAAGTGCCTCCATGTTGAGCGTTTTTTTTTTTAAAACAGTCCATGCAAGCATGACGAGGAAACCTTTCATTTATATAAGCACTCCGACCTTTCAGATTTTAGAGGGCTTCTGAACAGAACCATGATTAATTGGAGCTCCAATAGATGGTGCCTTAGAAGACTAAAATAGCTGTCACTGCTTGCTGAGTTTCAGATCTCACATTATTTTAATCTCTGCTTACCCTCTTACAGGCAAGGGCTGAGTGGGAGCTTGTGAAATTGAAAGATGTCAAAAGGGGACATTGAATATCACTATATAAATCTGAGAAAAATGACACTGATTTTCAGATAAAAACAACTTCAGTAAACCTGCATGCATGAATAAGCATTTATAAGTCTACTACAGACATTGGAAGACATACCTCTGAGTTAGAAATCTTTGTTTTAGTATTTAAAATTGCCTTGAATTATGCATTCAATTATTTTCTGTTTTTTATTTTTAATTAATTTAGTAAAATGTCTGGATTTTTTTTCACTTTGACATTATAGGGTACTTTGTGTTGATGAGTGGCAAAAATTCTCAGTAAAATACATCATGGTTCCATGCTGTTACACAATAAAATGTGAAAAAGTCCAAGGGGGTGAAGACTTTTGCAAGGCACTGTATGTATAGCATATACCAGTTTAGTTCTTAAAAGCAAGCATATAATTAAGAAATTCCTAGAGCTCAAGAATTCAGAGCTACCATTAAAGATTTCAGATGATAAAATGTCAGAACATAAATAATACAGTAAATACATTTCTGTTGGCTGTTACTAAAGGGTATCAGATCATTAAGTTTAAATATTAAATTGGCTGAAACTGCAATGTATTTTTCCAAACCTGATTTACAGTATGTTTTACTATGTCCTGCGACTAATTACATCACTACATAAGTTATGTATAAGATTCAAATTGGCTCTACAAAGTAAGACTTGTAGGTTTTGCATTTAATATAAGGGGTTATATACTGAGTTTGCCTTTTGATCTCAATTCTCTTTTCCAAATGGAGTACATTTACAAACACAGAGTCACTACAGAGTAAAAGTTAAAAATTGCAATTATATCAGTGCCTTGTTTCTGTGCCACAGTTTTCTCCTTCCTGTTTACCCCTGTGTTTATTTTATGCTTCAGGCTCTAAATGATATTTACAGTACAATCTCCTTGCATTCTTGTACTTTATTGGGTTATGTAGTATAATATCAAAAAGGCATTGGAAATTACTTGTTTATACTGTTGAATTTTCCTTTTTAGCCAAAGCAACATATTTTGAGGTTCTAAAGATGTTATGATCTGCCAATAAAATAACTATCAAATAACTAATGTCAACATAAAATAGTTAAATACATTTATCACATTGGAAAAGAGCTTGCATTCTAAAAAATGTAGTTTTAGGGCTTTTTTTTTTGTTCCTTTTCAGTACTGGCAAATGAAGGACAATATAAGTTAGGAATTGATAAAGGTTGTTAATTAATTTAGAAATAAAATAGGCTTGTTATAAGGAACAAATATAATTCACCTCCTGAAAAACAAGTACCTTTCTCTTTAAGCAGAAATGCAGGTTCTAAAAAAGAATAAGTAGAGACCCATCGTATAAATGTATAATCAGTGTTTCACAGCACCTTCAGAACTTTCTGTTTTGTGTATAATGATAAGAAATGATTTATTGGGATGTGTAAGTTGCCTACAAGATTCAAATGGACTCGAAAAAGATAAGATAACAAAGTCTGCATTGGTTAAAAGGTAGTATAATACTGCTAATTTATCATCCTTCCTGCATCCTTTTCATGATATCAGTATCATGAAAACTGATACTTTTCTGAAAGTCTCGATTCTTGTTGCTGAGTAAACTATATAAGAACAAGAAATAGGTCAAAAACTGTATTTTTAGTCCCACATAAACAAAAACGTTTAATAGCCAAATTTTATAGTACATTATTTTACAAAGAGAAAAACTAACTGGTTGCAACACCATGAGCTACAAATTAAATACACTAATCTCCACCCCAGATCCTCTTAATGGGCAGTTAAGACTCCATTTAAAACAAAGGTGAGTCAGTATCTCTAACTCAACACAAAATGGAACAGACAGGAGATAAGTGCACCATTGTGAAACTGCATTCCTAAATATATCTACTGTAAGTAAGTTGGTTAATTCATTGACACTCCACCACACAGCATCCACAATATACTGCACAAATGGGAGCTATTAAAAAGATTAATTTCTCCTGGTGCCATTAAACATCAAGCTCTTTTAAGTGGCTTTCTTTTCCAGGGTCCTCACTTTTTTTACTAACTTAAATCTAGAGAGAAACATAAAGAAAACAGGAGTGTAAAGCAATAGCAGACCACTGTGATGCAAATAAACACCACACACATAATCCAGCATTTTCAGTGCATCTTTAGATCTCCCTTTATATATACTGTACACCTCCACCCTAAATAGTCCATACATACGGTATGCACATAAGCGGAAAGCGCACTGTAGTGCTTTATAATGTGGTTCTATTCAACATGCCGAATTCAGCTCTTCACTGCTTTCAAAGAAGATCAATAGGTGGCACTTGTGTTAAGTTAGATGTTACTGAAAGGATGGCTACTGTACAGTTAATTTGATTTATTTCTAATAAAAATATTTAATAATATGTCTTGAAAATATAACATATTTATACTGTATGTATATATATATATTCGTATGAGCTTAACATGCAGAAGTTACATAGTTATATTGTCACAGTCAGGTGTCTCAGCCAGTCACGGCAGGCATCATCCAAATCGGTGAAGTTGCCGGGGTACCTGAAGTGAGGGCAGGAGTATAGGATGTGGTCGGCCGTCTGCTCCTTGCCGTCTCCGCATTCGCAGATTGGGTCATCAGTGAGACCCCACTTGTGTAGGGTGGCCTGGAAACGGCCATGTCCGGTTCTTAGTCGGTTCAGCTTGACCCAGGCTTGTCTGGGTAGGTCATTTCCAGTGGGTTTGTTGGATACTTTGTCAATAAATTGTTTCAGTCTGTGGTTGTTATTATTCCACGCGTCTTGCCACTTTTTGTTAGCCCAATTAGTGCCATTGTCGTTGGTTGCTTCTTTCATGAGGTTCCTCATTGTGTTGGAAGGTGAGTGCCGGTTTTCTAATCGGAGGATCGTGGTGTTCCGGTTGCAGATGGCATCGTGCAGCAGGTGGTTGGAGTCATCCGAGGCTTTTAGTGCAAGGTTGATGCAACTTGCTTCTCTGCGAAGGTTAGGTGGAGAGATGCCGCTGAGAATGCAATTATAATGCACCCGGTTATAATGCGCATGCTGTTGTTCAGGGCTGTGTCTACCTTCTTCGTGTGGCTGCTGTTGTGCCAGGCAGGAGAGCAGTACTCAGCTACCGAGAAGGCCAGAGAAAGCACAGAGGTGTGTAAGATGGTGAAATTTGCACCCCAGCTAGTGCCAGCTAGTCAACGCAGGAGGTTGTTCCTTGCTTGGATTTTTGCTGCTGTTTGTTCGAGATATTGTTTAAAGGTCAGTGAGCGGTCAAGGACAACTCCTAGATATTCCGGGCTTTTCTCAAATGGAATAGTTTTGTCTTCGCACTTGACGTTGATTGTTATGTTAGCAAGGCGATTGGCTAGGTGGAAAATGCTGCTCACTGTCTTGGTGATGCTAAGTTTTAACCTCCAGTCTTTGAAGTAGCAGTTCAGCTTGTTCAGGTCATTCGATAGTGTAGTTTCTATTGCTTTGATGTCTGTGGAGCAACGTATAATAGCAATGTCATCTGCATATATGTACCTTTTGGCAGTTGTACATGGCAGGTCAGCTGTGTAGATGTTAAACAGCATTGGCGCCAGCACCGAGCCTTGTGGGACGCCATTCTTAAGGTAAAATTTCCTGGAGGTGTCGTTGCCCAGTGTTAAGGTACATGATCTGTTAGAGATTAGTTCTTGGATAAAGAGGACCATTTTCTTGTTTGGGATGGATGAAGCAGTTTGAGTATGAGTCCTTTATGCCAGACTGTGTCATAAGCTGCTGTTAAATCCACAAGAACAGCACCCGCTATCTTTTTTTCTTGGAAGCATTGTTCGATATCATCGACCAGCAGGCCTGGTCGGTTGTTGATCTATTTGTCCTGAAACCTATACTGTATGTTATATACATGTATACAATAGTAAGCCTAACTACAGTTTTATAAGATGAAACATTATTTTAAAAACATTCCAATTCATATACAATACTGGAGGAGCGTTGATGAAGAGATGTCCACTCCACACTCACAGACCCAGAATGAGATTTTAACAGTTCAAAAACTGAAAAAAACCCACAAGATATGAGATAGCACAGAGATCCTGTTTTGTTGTTCTAATTCATCTGTGTCCTGATTTTCTAATTTGCTGACACAGGACAAAAGTACAGGACACAGGTGCTGTACAAGTGCAACAGCCTGTAGTGGGGAACTAGCTCACAGTTGCTTACAAATGTCCAGGGGCTTCAATCTAACATTATATAAACTAATAATTTAAAACAGAACTAATACAAATCACTACTAAAAACATTCATTTTAATGTGGCCTCTTTTTTATTGATTTGCTTTTTCAAATATATATTTTCAAAGCCACTGTGTATAACAGTTTATGATAATTAAAATCTAAATAAAATAATGCATACTAATTACTATTTATACAGAATTACTAATAATCCTCTATACTATATGTAATTAAAAAAGATAATTCTTTATATACAGTATATCAGTGTTACACAGTATTGTGTCATATCTCATTTGGAGTTGTGGTAGCAATGTGATAACAATACCCTGTCTCAGCAAAGTAATCATTGTATTTAATGAAACTGTTGCTAGTACGCATACAGTATGATTAGTGGAGGGAAGTACTATTGGGTTAATAAACATTTAATACTTTACTGATTTGAACTGACAACCACACACAGCTGCAGTACTTTCAGGATTCACTGAGCCCCCTGGCAGTTTACATACTGTAGTAGTGCAGTCATGCATCAGGTTATTCACAAACTTAAAAAGTGAAGGAGCAATGCATTCTGTGAAACCATGGTGCCTACAGAGATATATCAACTGGCACTTCTAGATGGCTGCATCAGTAGGTTTTTTATTTCAACTCAAAATGCTGTATTTTGGTGATTTTATATAAGTTTACTTAATTGTTTTTTTATGAATTGACCATTGAGCTAGTGGATTTACTAGTTAATTTAAAGATTTACCAACTTTACAAATGAAATGGCAGACTTCATTAAACATATATTAAGGCCTCTTGAATATCTTGTGAGATCTTCTGTCCTTTTTATATTACCTTTGCAGTTTTAGACTTCCCAGTGGCCTTATTAAAATGGCACTGCAACGCAGGAGCATATATTATTATTATCATAATTTGCATTTTAGGCAGAACCTAATTGCTTTTTTGGGGGGTTTCTTTACTATGTAATATAGTTTTATTACCCATTAATGTATCCCTCTCTGATCTCCATGGATACCAATCTGGGGATTCTTTTGATGGTGAAAAATGAAGAACAAATACAAAATGTGTTTTATGAGGTATCCTTGACATTTGCTTACTTGTAGGACAAAAAAATACAGCATGTACTGATATGTTACAATATATGCCTAAAATAGCAAGAGATGTTTAAAAATATTTACCGCTGAAGCTTGAGGTACAGTTTTATGTAAATTAATATTATTAATCACCATTTACAGTACTGTGGCAATATCAAACCAAATATACTTAAAATTCTAAATTGTTTAAACAGTACCTTTAAACTTTATTCAAATTTAATTAACATTTTGTTGTTTTATACAGTGCCTCGAAAATTAATTCAATTGTTTTTCACATTTGTAAGGTCACTCCATCAGGCAGTAAATTTGAAGCAAGAAAAAGCTTTCAAAATAACTTAGGGATAAAGCTGTATAAAGGCACAGAACAGGAGAAGGATAAACATGTTTAAAGGGCCCTTAACATCTCTTTCTGCTTAGTGACGTTGAACATGAAGAATAGGAAGGCACACAGACATTGCCTCCAAAAAGAGCAGATGGGCAAGAAGGAAACAGGTTAAGAGGGGCGTGCTTGTCACACAATAAGGGGTTGAAAAAGAGGAAAAGCATAGCATTCGCTAACATCGCATTTATGGAAGAAAGTGAGAGAGTCTATCTCCACCATTTTTATTCGGGACAGGGGACATTGTAATTGCTTAGTTTTACAATACTCTAGTAATAATAATAATAATAATAATAATAATAATAATAATAATATGAAGAAGAATAGCCATTGAAAGTACTCAAATATCAAATAAATATGCAATCTGATTTATAGATTCTGTCCTGATTACAACTGTATAATGTAAACATAAGCACAGGAAATCTGATTGACAAGAAGCTGTTTGTCTGTATCAAAATCAAGAGTTATAATTTGTAAAGAAAAAATGCCATTAAAGACAATATTTGTTTTGAGAAAATGTGCCCATTTCAACTGGAAATGTTGTCATGTGGTATTGATTGTATTTACAATTTGTCAACTGACACTTTCCTTTTTGTAAGTGACAAAATAAACAAACATACAATAGTAAAAGTTGAAGCTGCTCAGATTGAATGGCCTAATTTACTGTACACTGAAGTCACAAAGTAGCTCTTGCAAATCATAAAACCATCATCCATCTTTGCCCTTTTAATGTATGTGGTCTTATTTCACATGCATCTGACAATGTCTCAGTGTAAATATTGTGAGTCTGACAGCTGAGCATGCAGCCTCACTGAAAAGTATTTTTGAAGGCAAAAAACTGAAAATCTAGGTTTACCAACATAATACATCAGTACCTTGTCGAAATCCAACATTTGTAATTTAAGTCACCAAAAAAAAGTGAAGCATGGGAGTTGAGATATGTTTTCTTATGGAAACATAATTCAGATTAATTAATCTGAAATACAGTATATACAGTACACTTCAATACACTGGCTGTGTACAGTAAGTTGTAAAAATATGTTGTTTTTTTTGTAGAAACATGTAGCCCCCATGATTAAAATGGACTGCTCAGTTTAAACAGTAAGGTTATTGCCTTATTTTTGCGAAAAGACCTGTAGATACAACTAAATAGAGATCATTAGAAGGATGGTTATTTTTTGTGTATATTAGGCTTAGGAATTTGAATGTGAGGCCTGGGGTACTTTGCAGTACAATTTCATTAAGATCCTATCGGAGTCTAATCCTTTTCATGAGTTTGCTGTCAGTTTATCCCTTGTCACTGCAGGGAGGGTGATAGAGCCCCAGAAGAGCTTATGCAAATTTTGCTGATGTGAGTTAGGAATAGAAGTGCTTAGCTTCTTGGCAGTAAAGTGAAAAAAAGGTATATACGTATGAATTTTAAAACATAACAATAGAGAGCAGAAATCATGTTGCAGGTAATTCACATAGTCTTTTAATTCAGTCTAATCACAGAGTACATGTTCACCAATATGTGCTCTAATAACTGTACCAACAGGTGTTTTGAAGAAATATTGCTCAACAGACTCACAGAGTAATATGTTTACTTCTACACAAAAAAAATAGTTGCAAAGACTACAACTTAAGAAACTCACCTCATTAAACAGAATCTTTGTGTGTCTCAATGTCAAGAAGAGTGTCATACTTCAAGCAGTGTTGAGCTTTAGTTTTAATTCCAAAGGGAGGAATACATTAAAAGACAACATAGAATATCTTTCCATATCTACAGTATGTGAGGTACAGTACATGTCCTCTGGCAAAAGGCAATGATTGATCTTTAGGGCCAGATGAGCTACATGAGTCTGAAGGATATCAGGCAGGTATTTTAAAAGAAACGCCCAAAGAGCCCTTTAGTCTATTTAGACTTTTAAATTTAATTTTAAAGTCCATCCTCTGCTAGAAGGCCATTTATAGTATTTTAGCAATGATTTGGGGAGGGTTTCCTACAGGCTCAAAATTTGTGATCCATCATTTCTGTATGATATCTAACTTTTAGGTTAATTCTGGAATCTTTGCATGGATTCAAACAGCCTGGAAAATGGCATGTATGATCTCGAGCCCCTAACAGATCTGTCCCTGTGACTAGAAAGTTGCCAGTTTTGATTAAGTTTAAAACTGCTCCACGGGCACTGCATAAATGACTGACCCTGTGGTCTGACCCCCAGCTTCTCTCCCTGTCTGTGTGTCTCATGGAGAGCAAGCTGGGGTCTGCAAAAAGACAAATTCCTAATGCAAGACATTGCATATGGCCAATAAAGTGATCTTTTTCACTAAGAAGAAAAAAATAAACAAATATTAATAATAATAATATTAATTGAATGGATTAGCACCCCACACCAAATTCCAACACAACCACATACAGTAGGATGCTTTTTAGAAGTCTAGATTTTGGCACAAGATTTTTAGATGGCTGATTCCACATAGTTGCAATATTGGTTGCAAGAGGGGAAATAAGAGAATGAATGAACAATCTTAGATATCTCTTGCTACCTACTTTACAACATGACCACAATGTGTTTATTTATTCAGTAATACTCTGAATTTCCAATGACATTTAGGTAAATTATTGCTATTGCTTGGAGTATCACTTAGTAGCAGAGAATGGTGGATCCTGACAGAACCTGATTCTGAAGGATCCAAAGGTAATAGTGGTGTGGGGTGTGTTATATTCTCATGGAAGACAACATATTACAAGAAAAGTAGACAAATGGAAAAAAAAGCAAACAGCAACTCAATAGCAAGGAGGCATGACACCAAAGACCCTTGACATTTGGCACTATGCTATGGTATAAATATTTACACGATATTTCAGTCAGTCTGCCTTTAACAGGATAATGATGTAAAATCATAAACAATAATCATTATTTTGTGGTCATTTGACCTTTTTGCAGTAGCAGAGAAATCTCCACAGCTCTTAGAGATATCCTTCAGGCCTGTAGGTAGGGGCCAGCCAGAGGAGCCAGAGTTGTCAGTCAGCAGTGCGCTTTCTCTGCCTAGCCAGCTCAAAGTGTTGCTTAAGCAGTTAAGGGTGGTCAGTTTACTCAGATATCCAGCCAAATAAACTTTATAAATATAAATTGTGTATTTCGCATGTTCATAAAGTTTGCATTAAATAATTTGATGTGTTGTCCTTTATACATATTTTTGTCCCAAAGTATTATATTTACTTACAAAAACTGCTTCCCTAATTGTGGGAATATTTGTTCTAGCTACAATGTTTATGTTGTTACTAAGTATGTCTCAGTCTTACTAATGTCATGTCTCAGTTAAGATCCAAATTGGCATCACATTGCTTATTTATAATGTATCCATCCATCAGATTTCTAACCCCTTCTTTCAATTAAGCATGGCAGGTGAGCTGGAGCTTATCCCAGCAAGCAATGGGCACAAGGCAGGGTACGCTCTGGACAGGACAGCCATCCATCACAGGGCAGACACAGAGACACAAACACAGACATGGACATGCACAAACTACCAGTACTTTTCCCCATAGCGAAGGAGCGCTGGAAAAGACTTGTGCCCTGTACAGGGACTAATGGACAAAAGCAAGTAGTAGGGCTTGGAGGGACTTTAAGTGCATAAATCATCCAAAAAAGTGCCCCATCATCCACTTGCACAGATTGATAATGGACAATCACAGCCATTCGGAAAGTTTTAATTGCACGCAAATGTTACCAATTTTGTGAGAATGTTTCTTTTATGAGATGTTGTTATGGAAATAAAGTATATTTTGATATAAAAACAGTACTTTTTTGGACTGTGGGAGGAAACCGCAGCACCTTAAGGAAATCCAAGTGAACATTGGGAAAAATACAGTACCAGCTCCATAACGGTAGTGTGTATTTGAACACAGGGCCTCAGTATTGCAAGGCAGCAATGATAACCACTGTGCCACCCTACAGTCCATACATTCCTTGTTATTATCCATTATAATTGTACTGAATGCACTAAAATAATGAATACAGTTCCTTTCACTTAAGGATAGGAGCTGTGCCTTTACATCTGTACAAATGCCATAGATTGTCTGATTTTGTGATTGGTATGACCAGATACTGTATATACCATTTCAAGTATTCTGGCATAATTCGTTTGTTTTGTATTTTATCAAAGCTTAATCAAAATTAGTTTTGTCAATTAAAATAAATAAAGCAACTTCATCTTAAGTTAAGTCAATAACATATGAAGAGTTGTTGTGGGAAATTCTTCATCAGAGGAGCAGGACACAGTCTTGTGCAGATTCAGTTTTATTGAGCTCAATAAGTCCAACAATGCATTCTGGGTCTGCCCCTCAGAACAGACAAACTGCAAGGATTTCCCAGCTCTTATATACTGTACAGTCAGAAAGAAGTTTGTTTCACAATCTAAATGCTTGTCCTGTTCTTTGATATGTACTGTAATTACTTCTTGTCCTGCCCTGTCTTGCTCTAGGTTCTGTCCTTTGATATGTAGCAGACATTGATCTGTTTTATCCTGTTTGTGGGTGTTGTTCCTGTCTTTTATTATGTAGCGTTAAGTCACTGGGTCTGCTAAAGCAAGTCAGCTTTATGGCATCTTAGTGTAACTTTTGTTGAAGGCTAAATTAACAGACCACAGCAACACTTCTCACAGTTAAGTGGTGATATTGTGGTGCTGGATAAGTGAGATTTATACATGTCCCAGTTCAGAGTCACAATATATTAATAACACATTAATACTGGTTAAAAGTGGATAGGTTTAAATGGCTCCTGGATTAATATTCTCCTACCTTGCATTCCTATAAATGATTCAGATTCACCCTGATCTGCTGGTTTGGCAACCTGAAACTGAGAAGCGAGAACAGACTGGACAGTCTTGCAAAAATCTGTCAGAAGGTCATTAGTGCTGATCTTCCAGTCCTCACCTCCACGTGCTTCTACGTAAAGCAAAATCCATCTGTGACGATCCTTCACACCCCTTGTTTAATAATTTCCAGTTACTCCCATCAGAACGCAAATACCAGCTCCCCAACTCCAAAACCAAAAGATTGAACTTCTCATTTACTGTATACAGTACCTGTAGCCACATCATTACAGTACATAACACTTGACCTTCTCTGCAAATGTGTATGTATATCTTTGTTCTTGTTTTTTTTTGTCCATCTGTACACCAACACTGCTGCTGTAAAACAACTTACCCCCCCCACCCCGGGGATAATAAAGACTCTTACCACCATAATTTTCAAGAAAGTGGTTTTAATAGAAAATCACTGGTTGCACATTAGGGCTAAGGTCAATCATCTGGCAAAGCTGTAAATACTGCTTTTGTAAGATCTCTTAGAAGCTATTACTGCAGTTGCCAATAATAGAGCACCCTAGCATTTAAATGCATTTTACACAGTAGTTAGCTATTTTTTCTGAAAGTAATATGTACAAATGAATGCCAATGTAAAAAGACCGACATTTCTGGAAGCTCCTGTTCAGCTCCTGTATGTTTATTATTTTAAAATTATCCAACAAAAAAAGCTTCCAGCCACACTGACTGTAAATGGAGGTAACAAGAAGTGGTCCTTACGAAGTAAAAAATCAAGTGATCTCTAAGAAAAAAACTTCATGCCATAGGAAGACATACTGTCACGCCCTCCGCAGCCAGCGGGTGCTCCTTCTCTGTCCTGTGTCTCATTTCCTGTTCTCTGCTGTCCTTCCAGTGTTTCTCTCTCTCTGGGGCTATATATTTCCGGGTCTTTCATTTCCCTTCGCTCAGCATTGACGTTCTGATGTCCTGAGACCTGTCTAGCACCAGGTCGCCCCACGTCCGCTACCTGAGGGCATAGGTTTCTATACGGCATCCCTGAACAGCTGAGCCTGGGCTAACCCCCGCATAGGGTCTTTTCACTCTCCTGCCACTCTACGGTTAGTCCTTTCCGACATCTGTGACACACACAGTAGGTAGAGCAGATTGCAGGGGTACTGCATCCATGTACCCAGAGCTGGTGCAGGAAAATTGTAGTCAATCAGCCAGTGTTATCAAGAAGGATACAGGCTTTGTACATCAGGAAATCCACAGTATGTGTCTATGATAGATGGCTTTGATACTGTATACTGAAAATGTAATCATGGTACTGTAGTAAAGGCATGTTGCATTTTCCTGTTTCTCTCTTTACTTGTAAATTAAAAGTATTGTTTAGAATATATGGTTCACAGAATAAGCTCTAAGCAAAGTATAATTAACTACATAAGGAATGTTTGAATTATGTTTAATTGTAAACAGTTGATGATATATACTATTATTTCCTCAGGACTGCTAAAGAATTCACTAATGCTTAACAATACAGATTTTTACTTAGAACTGGAAAGTTGCAACAAATTATCTAAAATTCCTATGGAAATAATAATAAAATTCACAATGCATACAAATAGGTGTGCATTTTATTGATTTAACAACCACATGGCATTCAAATAAATGGGATGTTGAAGAGTTGAAAAATATAAACATGGGGAAGAATACTGAAATATTGATAACATCTTTATACTTACAGAGAATGAATCAAATTAAAATTAAACATTATCCTGTTATATAAAATTGACCACAGTAACCAAAAATGCTGTAATATTGCAATAGCAAATCCAGGATTATTAACTAACGTTATCTGATACTACATATTAAAAATATACACTGCACTTTGTTTTCAATAATTACTTGATCAGAAATAATGTGGATGGCTGATGATAGAGATAAACACTAAGCTTACAGTAAGTATCTGACAGTGACCCAAACAGTTGAGCAACCAGTTTCTATTTCTCCTTTAAGGAGATTTAATAATACACTGATGCAACACTATCATACTTTTCTTTTATGCAGCTGTGAAGTCCTGAAATAACTGTAATTTGCAGGCCTTTGGACTGGATAACTGTTGTAAATGCAAATTAGCAGGATAAGTGGTAAGGGAAGTAGATGTACTGTATCATAACCAGTATGGATGTCTTTTGTCAAAATGGGAGAAAACATATCCAAAGTAAGGTTTTAAGAGCATGTATGAAGAAATGAATCATTAGAACAAATGTTTACCTTTTTTATTGCAGACAAAAAGTTCAATAATTCTAAATGAAATTAGGTCATTCAACCCATCTATCTCATTTTGTATCAAATAGGTAATTGATCTATCCATTTCTTTAAATAAGCCTGTGTACAGGCTTCCACAACATGGCTTGGTTGCTTGTTCCATACTCGCACAACCAAAATGATAAGTGAGTTGATCGTTTACCATTTTACATTGTTTTTCATTGTAAGTCTGTAACAATCCAGATGTTTTGCAGATGAAGTGATACAGTATGACTTCCTCATAAAGGACGTAGGCGTAAATTCGGCAGCAGAGAGAATAATAATTTCTTGTATTTAAACTGAGTGGAATTTAGCCAGAACATCAAGGTTAACAAGTGCTTTGAGAAGCCACCTTTAAAGGCGCTATATAAAATAAAGTTTATTATAACAACCCTATTCTAACTAACAGTGCCACACGATTTTTAATGACTTAGCACCTTAGTTTAAAATCTCTTCCAAAGCATGGTACTTCTTACTGTACAACATACAGTAGTGTCCCTTTTCACCATACTGGGGCATTGTTTTGGGAATTCTTGTTAAGAAAGAAGGGTGCCACCAAATGGTCCACCAATACTACTGTACGTACATTTACAGCAACAACCAACAGTAGCTCTACCTACAAATACGAACTAAAATCTTAATTACACCATAATGGCAGAACAATGGAAGATGAGTCTCATTAAAAACACGTGTGCTATTTTGTTTTTCCTCAAAAATTGTCCAATTATAGTGGAAAGGAGATTTTCCAAAAAGGACCCAGAGCCTATCCAGGAAAATCATTTACATTTTGTGTTAATATTTTGTTCCTATTGTATATTTTTAAAGGTTATACAGTATAAAGCCTGATTAAAGAAGACCTACAGTAATTGAAGTATTCCTCAAATCTTTAAAGGCATTGATAATGTTAATCTAATGGATATCTTCAGCATCAAGAGTTCTGAAATGTATGAAAAGTAAGGACTTCTTTGCAGGTAATTATTGTGGGTATTTGGAACAAGTTTAGGAACTCAGCTGTACCAATAGTCTGGTTACTTGCTTACTTTCAAGAAATATCTCAGTGAGATACACAGCTGCTAAAAAAACATGCAAACTTTCCTTTCCACAATCGTTTTGCAAACGATTGTTTTTGCAAACAATCGTTTGCAAACGTTCTATGTTCTTCTGCAGATGAAGGTGTGTAGAAGATCCCTGCTAGTGGTGGTGTGACTCGGATATCTTGGCAACTCAGGACACTCTTAATTTCAATGAAAATTTAAGGTCTATGTGTCATACAGATTTGTTTTGGAAAATTTAACATTTAATACAGAAAGAAAACCAAACTGAAAGAATATTTTAATGACAGGAGAGTAGATATCCCATCCTTTCTGATCTAAATGTTCTAAACGACCCAACAAGCTTATTTGGTAGTTAGCAGCTCAGTGATACAAGGAACTCGCCCAACCATTCCTTTTAAAAAGCCAGAGTAACAGCATCAACAATTTGAACTTAGTTTGTTCCATGCTTCCACAAGCTTTTGCATGAAAAAGTCCCTCCTGTTATCAGTTTTGAATGCATATAGTTTCCCCTTGTGTCCTCTGCTTTGTGTTTTAGTTCCCTGGGTTGACATTGTCAGTGTCTTTGAGCAGGATTTCCCAATCAAGGTCTAGGAGTACAATATAAAAGCTGATTTTTATTCTAGCTGAGCTTAATTTCCTCTAAAACACTACCTTGTGCTCACACTCCCTCCCCTTTGTATACAACCCACCTGAGAGTTCAAACATTCAAATCAATTAAACATTAATACGCATGTCTTAATTCCACTGTTTTTCCGGTGGCCTCTTTGGCAGACTCATGGATACTGCAATGCTTTATATTAGCTGTATATTCAAACACCACATTGCTATATATCAGAATGCATTCACAGAATTCAGTGTCAAGGTTTCAATCCTGAGCTAATCTAACCTTGCGTGCATTTTTAAATTTGTCTCATGTTCTAAAGCCCAAATCAATTTGGCTTTTGTATTTCAAATCAGATTTATTTTGTGTACTGCAAAACTGCTGGGTAATTGCTTTTTATACAGTCTTGGATTTTAATAGGAAAGCAATCCCATATACTGTATCTTAACAAAACTTAACAAGGTGGCCAAAGTACTTGTTTCAGAAAGCATACATTTTTTAATAGAAAAATAAGGCAGGGAAAAGTGAAACAAATAAAGTTGACATCAGTGAAATCAGATTTTTGACTGAGCAAACTTCTAAACAACTGTATATTCTTTTCCAGCAAGCAATTTTGATAATTTGGATAAATTATTTTTTCCGAAACATTTTAATTCATCAAGATATTCTGAATTTAACTTCTTAATGTTGTAATTTGCTGAGAGAGTGAAACCACATTTTGTACCTCATAAATCCCTCAGCAGTGGGTACTGTTGAATTTAGATTCAGATTGGCAATATGATAGTTTGCCACACTGGGGGGCTGATAGAAAGTGGAGTAAATTTACTTCATGGTCTGATGCTGAACAGTAGGAGCTCCTAACAGACACCTGTCATAACAGCCCACGGTGTGCTCTACACATTTCATCTGTCCACAGCCACTGATCTGCGCTAGTTCTGTTATCCCACTCATACAGGATGCTGTATTCATTCCTGTGTGGCTTCAGAAATCACCTATTATAAAACATATCAGAATGTGAGATTCAATTACTTTTGGACTGATCCCATTTTAGTTCAAAATGTATATTAAGATAGAAATATCATTATTACATCTTAGTGTTCTTAAACTTTTATATTGTTCCTATGCTGCCAACCTCATCACCATGACAGCCAGTCAAGCACGAGTGCTAATGAAAAAGGATAAATTTAAATAAATACATAAATCACAATCTTTAAATATAATTTATATACAGTGGCATCTTTATAAATGATGATGTTATCCAGTCAGTCGGATCCGACTCTCGGCGATTCTATAGGCCATCTCTCGCCACGCTTTCCGGTCTTGGACTTTCTCTTTCAGCTGTTCTATGCCTAAGCCAGTGTCCGTTTTGATGGTGTCGAGTCACTCCTGTATGCCGGTCCCAAGCCCGGACAAATGGGGAGGGTTGGGGAAAGACCTGGTGACCTACCCTAGAAAACCATCGCCATGAAAATTCATGGAAATTCCTGGAAAATCTCTCACATCTTTATAAATAGAAGTATATAAAAAACAATCAAATGTGGATCATGGGTGATTGTATGTTTTTAAAGATAACTGAATTAAAAAAAAACATATTTTCTAAATCAGACAAATCCTTAAGAAATAATTACTTAGTTTTGTAGGATTATATTTGCCATGATTTTGCTTCTAAATTATAAACTTTGTAGTGAGGAGTGTTGCAGTTTCCTCACTGTATTACCACAGTTAAAGACCTAGTAATCACCAATAATTCAGATACCTTATATTACATTATTATATTACAGGTAATTGATCGTGTTGGTTTGTAGTTGTATGTTTACTGTTTCATCAACATTTCCAAATATATAACATTACATTACGGACTTGTATTCTCTGTCATCACCCTCTTTTCCTTTACCACCTGTTTCTTTGTACTGTACTGTACTCTTCTTTTTACTGTAATGTGTACTCTGCCAATGTACTTATTAAACTGGCATGTTCTTGCCTTTTCATTCCAAGAAGCAACAATATTACAATATCTGCCTCGTCCTCAAAGTCCATTTTGTCTCATTTCATGTTCTTGGGCCTGATTCTTCCCAGAGGGAACGACCATGATCCTATCCTGGGGTTTACTTGAAGACAATCCACCCCCTCTGCCCAATCCGGTGCAGCTCCTCTTTCTCCACTGGCTTCCATTCCTGCTGAAATCCAGCTGAAGCTGAATTTGTCATATTTATTCTTTTTTTTTTTAGGATTTCTCATTTCTCATTGTTCCAAAAGACAAATAAGTGACTACTGAAGGGCCTTTAATATGATCTGATATCTAATAATAAAGCAGAACTACACCTTTGGGTTACCCTCTATGTGTTAAATATTTTTCATTTTCAACTCCTTTTTTCCAAGGAAGCATCTCTAGGGGCCTCTGATCCCTAAGATATTATAGTATAGATTCTTGAGATATTATATTTTATAATTGAATCATATGGGACTAACCATATAAGGCTGAACTGAGACAAGAGTTGTTTCAAGTATACTGTATGTAATACCACCACCGACAATCAAAGTATTTTTGTCATCTTTTCAGATACAGCATTTGCCTACTTTTATTCTTTCAGCTTTGAAACATGCTTTTATTAAATTATATAATGTCTGTTCCAAGCCTGCCTTGTGGATAGAATTTATTACACAATCAGATTATTTAATAATACTGTGCTAACAGCAGTTTTGTTATCAGTGACTATCATTTTTATTTATTTTTTCTCTGATGGATTGGTTTATGATAGGAAGAGACTCTGCAAGACTAATAAAGGTTTCCATGTTTCGATATCTAATAGCTTTACTGTATGTATGAACAGGCATCTTTTCAACATGTAGATTGTGTACTGTTATTTCTGAAAGAGACTGAATTTTAACAAGCGGGCATTAATACAACTTATAAATTATACATTTTTAATTATTATTTTCTTGCATGTTTACAGTATTTTATACCATAATATCTTCAAGATTTACATATTTAGCTATCTGGTTTGATATGCAAAAGTCATATTGATAAATTCTAAACTAAATTCAAATCTAGACTTGGATTCTTTTATCACAACAAATTTAGTGTTACACATTCCTGTCAGCATACACAAATAAAAAGTAACATTTTCTGTTAACTAACACCTTTTAAGTTAGACAATCTCAAAGCACTGTACAGTAAAATAAACAAGAGTCATGTATACACAAATTAAAACTGTAATTTGTAACAAAATTAAATGTTAGTGTTTATTATTTAAGACAGGATCTGAAAGTTCTTACTAAATTGCAAGAACAGAAAGTTTCCCAGTATTCAGATCCTCAAATTGAGAAAAGGCCAGAGTGTGAATATTGAAGATAACCAGATATTTAAGTGATTACCAGCCCACTGATGTATTCAGGATCCAAACTGTTCAAGACCTTACAAGTGAGCAGCAGTATTTTGACTCTTATTCCAAAATCCACAGGAAGCCAGTGCAAGTAAGCTAAACAAGGTGACCTAGGTTCATGCATTTCAGTTTTAGTTAAAATACGAACAGCTAAGTTCCAAACATGGGTATTCAAATGAAGTCTCCATCTTGGCAATGTTGTTTACAAAAATGCTTCTAAGGCTGCTCTCGAGAAACCTGATGTCTTATCGTATTCTGAAAGTCCATAAGATATATCGCAGACACAGCCTATGGCACTCATCATTGTAACCTTTATTCTTTGATTGATTGTCCATCTACGCATATTACACAAATGTTTCAGTTGTTTAAGTTAATTTAAGGAACTTTTACTTGCAAGAACATTTTTCTGTCTTAATATCTTGCTGCAGTTCTCTGTGCCATCCCACAATTTAAGATGAAGTACTGTACTGTCATTAAACTGATCTCAAGATCACCTAATGGCATTTTATTTTGCTAATGACTGAAGCTTTCTGTAGAATAAACTGAAACTCTGCACTTCTGCATATGAGATTGTATTCAGTTGTATGGTTAAGTCTGATCTGCCTGACAGTCGGTCTGGTCAATCTTGTTTACCTTACCAAGTCCTGTTAGGTTATTTACCTTTAAGTGTTCTTTTGTGTCTTTCACCACTTTGTTTTCTGTGCAACAAAGCCACATGGTCAGGTATGGCAGGTCCCCCTTACCTGGCAGAGTGGCGTGGAGTACCTACACACATAAGCCTCTGCAAAAGACTTCATGCACCCTTACTGATTTTGCCTTCATTTACAGTATAAACTGTACCTGTGGGGGATGGTGAAGCCAGATCTGGCAGAGGGCAGATCAACCCAAGTGTAAAAATCTTCCTACTCAAACACGGACCATAACCTGCTTTTCCTCATGGGATTCCCCTGTAAATCTAAATTTAAAGTAAGAGAGAGCTACAGTTTTAAAAAAGTCTAACCCTAACCCTAGCTTACCTGCTTTTTACTTTTACTATGGTGCCATCTTTTCCCTTCAACACTATGGAAAATTCTAAACTTTAACTTTTCTGAACTTAACTCTACTGTACCTTCTTCTGTGTGCTTTCTTTATATACAGAGAGAAAGGGTTAAACACAGTCTCTACATTGTGCAAATGCCTGAGCGTTTTTTCTTTCTGACTGGTCTACAGTATAATCTGTACACCAGCAGCACAAACCTTTCCAGACAGCTGAGAGACACAGCTGCTCTGATACACAAGGCTGTTGATGCAAAGGGGAGTTTGTGCCTCCACTGACTTCTCCACATCTGGTTAAATAAGAGCTTACTCTTGAACGAACTAAGTGTAAATTAAAGGGTGAGCTTCACTTGTTTCCCATGATGGATGGGATTCAGTCTTATGACTGTCGGTGAACAAGCTTCATGCTTTGCTTCTGCTACAGTTCCTAGTATGTAGGTTATATTAGTCAGTCTTTGAACATATTGTAGGTACACAGGCCATGGTTCCTTTGTCACCAGTAGGGGTCTTTATAACTAGAATTAGAACTGATAGAGAGGGGCAATGCTTTAATTAACGATTCATTAGGACCCCACAAAATATTGCTTGATGTTCTTTTTTCAGTGACCAATTGCATAGGCAGGACAGGACTTTTTTTTACATTTTTTCTTAAGTTCTAATTTTCTAAGCTATTTAACAGGAAAATAGAGAAGGCATTTACCACCACTTGATACTGTTCTAATGTAAACAATAATCCGTATGTAATATGTTTATAACAGTAAAGAGAAAACTGAAACAGAATTTTTCAAACAGAATGAAAGTGAACTGAAAACAGAATTAAAAAAACGACTTCATTTATTGCAGCTATAACTTGAGCATACTGTACCTCTAATATTTCCTCAAGTCCTTAAGGAAATTGATTCTTTACTGTTTTAAAATACTAATGAAATGTGTTCTAAAATTCATAAATTGTATGTAGTTTATTACACACGTAGGGAGCATTGAACAACAATTTCAAAATAGGACGGAAAAGTGATCTTTTGGGAAAGAAAGCTCATTCTTTTCATCTGAAAATGGCTGTAATTGCATTTTCACATGTTTCCCCATAGTACTATGTTTCCAGTCCTAAAGTTACTTTACTGATAGATGATTCTTACTTTGTCATTTAATCCACTCTCCAAGGGACATATTTAAGAATCACGGCCCTCTGTTTCAAACAATTAGGAGTGAGTAAAAAATATTTATGTGCCATAAATAGGTCAACAAAGTTCACTAAAACACTTGCTCATTAAAACTACATTCATGCAGTAGTTATAATACAGAGTGTGTTTCTACACAAAATGTACTGCATCTTAAACAAAACACTTTGCAACAAAAGTATAAATGTGCAAAGTACAAATATCACATACTGTAGTTTAAACCTTTAAAGAAGTTGCAAAGGCTGCTTCTTTAGTTTTTTTGTCACAAGGCAAATTCAATAGTCACACTGCTACCATTTGTTTCAGAAATTCCTCTTTGAATGCACACTGTTAATAAGGATAAAAGTCTTCAAGAAGATTGTACAGCTTCTCTGGGAAATAAAACTGAGCTGAGGTAGGCACCTCCTGAGATGTGTGGTGCAATTTTAAGAGAACAATGTAAACGATGGAGCACGGGAGACGTCTAGTCAATACGAACAGCATAATAAATGGTAACTCAAATGATATAGTTATCATCTCATCTACAGAGTCACCATCTTTTGTCCCTTTTTCTAAAATAGCAGGCTCGTTCATGTAAAATATATACCAGCAGCAAATTAAATCAAGAAATCCCATTTTTTTTAGTATGTTCTTAAAATATGTGATTAAGTTTTAGAAGTAAAATCAAAAGTTTTCTCTTTGAACATTTTAGAAGATGGCAGTCTTAGTTATTTAAATTTGTCACTCATACAAGAGTTTGGACTCTTCTGCAGTATTTTCAAAATGTATGGTGACTTTCTGGACTTCTTTTGTTCTGTGCAGTAAAATTAAAATTGCAGCTTAATATTTTTTAATTTGTTTGAAACAAAACACATTTTCCAATTTATAAATATATCTGTTACAATATATGATGTTTCTATTTTATTGGTTATTATGAATAACTTTGAACATAACTGCAGAAAAACAGATGAAATCCATTCACTGTGAAAATTTGTACAGCAAAGTAAAACACAAATATTATAACATTACAGCAGCCCAAGCATATAGGCAGTCTGGGTTTACCTACTTTAAAACTTTATTGTCAGGCTTTCCAAATAAAAGCATGCAGAGTCTAGCTCAATAAAGCTAAATAAGCAACATGGTGTGCAATACAGTTGCTCCCCATGAGCTCAATGATCTTGTTTTTGCAGGGCATCAGACAAAATGTTTTCTATTCAGAGCCTATTATCTCACATTAAAATATGGAACATTAGCAGACAAAATAATAGCAACACAACAAGACATTCTACCTGGAAAAATTACTGGGGTTCAAAAGTTTAGAGTTCTTCCCTGATCCAAAAGTGTAATAAATCAGAATGGCCACAGATAAAATCATCTAACCCTTTCAAGTCATATGGTTCCGTTTCTATAGTTAAATTGCAAGTCCCTGATGTAAAAGAAACAACTAATTCGTTTTTAATGCATACGGAGTCTATGTTACTGGCTACATCAGTAAATGCATTGAAGATGTGGTTCTCAGAATTACTGTTCGCACTTATCCAAATCAGAAACTGTGGGTAAATGGCTAGATATGCGTCAAACTTAAAGCTAAGACAGCTGCTTTCAATTCTGCCGATATGGATAAATACAAAAAATCCAGATAGGAACCTCAGGAAAGCCATAAAAATAGCTGAATACAACTACAGAGTAAAATAAGAGTCATATTATCACGGCTGCAACACACGGACCATATGGAGTAGTATGCGCACCATTACAGACTACAAAACAAAACCCAGCTAAAGTTTTTAAAAAGACCAATCCACGCAAGGCTCCTGGCCCTGATGCTATCCCTGGCCGTGTTCTGAAGGCATGTGCAGACCAGCTGGCAGATGTCTTCTCGGACATACTGTATATAATCTCTCTCTAGCTCAGTCTATAGTTCCAGTCACAAACTGTTTTTCCTCCTACCATCCAGTAAAGGGTACCGAACCATTTGGTCAAAGTTCAACAGACTACGGAACAGCTTCTACCTCCAGGCAATAAGACTGCTTAATAGCCAACCTGCAGCTTCTTTAGCAAATCGCCTGTAATGGCTACATGGACACACAGTCTTCACTGCATTCAGCATAACCACAATACTTGTGTATATTGCATATACCCTGGACACATAGCCAGCAACTACTGCTGCACACTGTATTGTTGAGCATTTGATAAATAAACTTTGATTTGATTTGATTTGAGTCAAAATGAGAAACCAAGGACAGCTTTTGTATCCCATGAACATGACTTTACATACAGTATATATTTACTGATTATATCAATGACACAGGGTATGTAATAACATAAATAATCAGGGTTGTGTCACCACCTCCACTGCTCCCTAGCATCCTGCTTACAAACGTGCAATAGCTCAACAGTTAGTCTAACGAAGTTAGAAGTTAAACTTAAGACGATATTCACTGTCATATTAACACTCTACAGAACTGACTGCTGCATCTCCTGTGCACTGAAATCAAACATTCCCTATACCACTGTACAACCTGCTGGATTTAAGTTATACAAAATGGACCGCAGAGCTGATTCTACCTCAAGGAGAGAGGAGGTGGAGTGTTTATGATTAACAATCTTTGGTGCACTGATGTTGAAATTCTCTACAGATCTTGCTTATCCAATCTTGAATACTTCACTATCAAATGTCGCTTGTAAAACCTACAGAGGGAATTTTTGTCTGTAATCATGACAGCTGTGTGCATTCACCTGCATGCTAATGCTGAAGCACCATTCAGTGAGCTGTATAGCACCAGTAAATATAAAAAACACGTATCTGGAAGCTGCCCCTGTTGTGGCAAGGGACTTCAATCATAAGCATAAAGAAGTACTACCAAGTACTTTCAGTACATCTTTTTTCCCACTAGAGGCAACAATTCACCATTATACCTCCATTAAAGGTGCATACTGCACACCAGACATTGGTGTCTGACCTCACCTCTGTGCTAATTCTTCCTTTTTATAAACAGAAGCTAAAGAATTTCTAAAGAACTAATTCTACCACCGATCTAAAAGAGTATACGGAGGTGGTCTCATCTTGCATCAATTACTGTGTGAGCAGATGTGTTCCCACCAAGATCTGGATATACACAATCAGAAACTATGGAAACTATTAGAAAATGGATGGGTAAAGATATTCACAGTTAACCTAATTAAATTCAAACTGTTCATTGTTATATTTGCTATTTTCTCTTCCTCCATATTTTAAATATATCCCCAATTGCCTCCTGCTTCAGGTTTTTTCATTTAACAAATTTTTGTAGCAGAATGTCTGCACTTCCTGCTGAAACTGATGCCATCTCTTTGGCCCCATGTCTGCCTGGCATCCTACCACTGGCTCACTCAGCAGGCGTCCTACAGCTTTTAATGTCTGCCTTCTCTTTTAATGTAATGTCCACATTTCCATACTTTACTTGTACGTTCTTTCGTTCTCTTTTTCTTCACATGTGTTACATGTGTTATTTGGGGTTCACTGGTTTCTTTTTGGGCTACCCCTTCATCAAGTGGGTTAAGCCAAAACTAATTATGCTTAATACTCAATAGACCTTCATAAAACATCTGATTCTTGGATGTTGTTATTCTTGGTGAAATGTGTGTTGCACTTTCAAACTTTTTACTGCTGAAAATGGCTGAAGTGATCAATTTTGAAATAAAAGTAAATTCCACAATCATATAATGAATACGAAATGTATGGAATTATGACTATGACTATGCACAAGGAAATTGTTTCTTACAGTAAGGGTATTTTTTGACCGAGACAGTTCATTGGATTGATTACAGTGTCTATGCCATCATTCTTTTTTGAGTTATCTATGCTTCTTCTTACCCCATTAATAACCTTGTCATGACATTTCATCTATTCAAAATCTGTTGATTTTGGAATGCCTAATTTCTGTGGTATGATTCTGATTGAGTTTTTTATTTTAAAACTACCTACTTTCCTTCAACATAAGGTTTTGTAGTTTTGTTCAGTAGAAGTGAATTGAGTGCTTTTAAATAAAATACATAGAATTTGTACTAATAAATACCTTTTAATTCAGCATTTAAAGTATCACTGATCCCTCAATTCAATTCTAGTTTATCAAAATGCTAAACTAAATTGATTGAATTTAATTTATAACTAAATTTATTTTGTTGTTTATACTCAGACTTTTACTTAATCCCTCTAGTAGTGCCCTCGTCTAACATTGGGAAATTACACTGAGAAATTGTTTCTATAATTTAATAACTAAGACCGATGTGCAATATGAAATAGCATCCTGGGAGTTTTAAGGTGTACTTTTATGATGCTGTTAAATCTCATCTGGAATAAAACTAATTTATTTTTTAAGTAAACTAGATTTTGATCAATATTTTATTGTGTCTTTTCATGATAATCACTGTGTACACCATGATCTGTATCCTCAAGCTTAAGATACAGGTACAAGATACTGCAAGATGCAAACTTGAGGTTTATACTGCAATGTTAACTGAGCATTCAGGGAGATCTCATACTGTTCCAGAGTTCTTTAGGGGGATGGCTCACTGTTCCTATGGACACATGAATTATGCTCTTAATTTCTTAAACCTTTGTTTCACTGCTTCATTATTTACCAAAAATCAAAACCAAAATAGTACAGGTGGGGAGCTGCATCAGCATGCGTAGGCTGCAAAGGAACAAGTAATAGGTTTATTCCATGCTGAAAAGAGAAGAAAGAGAATACAACGTTTCGGCCGTGTGAGCAACCTGAAGAAGGCCCCATGGCTGAAACGTTGTGTTTTCTTTCTTCTTTTTTTCAGCATGGAATAAACCTATTACTTGTTCCTTTGCAGTACCAAAATATATGCCCTGCTGTTCTGTCTTTTCTTTTCGTGTTTTAAAAATGCTTTTGGAAGCATACAGAGCTGTGCAACTAGTGCAAATTAAAATGTTACCCTCTTTTTAATGTTTTTTTTAATTCTTTACACATGGCAAATTTAATGTTAAGGAATAATTATGAGAAATCTATGTTCTTTAGTATGGAAATCTATCTATTAATATGAGAGGAAAAATAATATTAACAACAAGGAACACATGACAATAATTTATGAAATTGTAATTAGATTTGACAGGTAACTGTAATGAACTACAGTAGCTATTACATCTCTTCTATTGGCTGGTAATATTTAGTTTACCTTCCGTTTTCATCATCAAAAGTATTGATGCTAATCAATGTGAATTACAGCTTGACCAATAACAAGGTCAGTTTCTTTTAAAACAAGCTAAGAAGTTCTAATAACAGTAAGTTGTTATAATAGTTGGAAATACTAGGGAAGAATTTGAGGAACTAATGATCACACCTTACATATACTGTACTGCATTGTACCACCTGATTGTGTCTAATAAGCTTTGCATGAAACTGCAACACTGCCAGTTAATGATGTGAGCAGTACTCTAATAAATTTGCTTGTTTGTATAAATTATAAAATAGGTTACATTTTGGATGGGAAATTAAGTTTAATAATAAGCACATTTATATAACTTTAATTATAAAATACAACACCAGTCAGGGAATTTCAAGAATAGTCACATCGTTTTTTTGTTCCTGGCACAGTGTGATTTCAGAAT
The DNA here is from genome assembly GCF_040954835.1 of Lepisosteus oculatus. Lineage (NCBI taxonomy): Eukaryota > Metazoa > Chordata > Actinopteri > Semionotiformes > Lepisosteidae > Lepisosteus > Lepisosteus oculatus. The sequence goes on along the minus strand of NC_090698.1, from coordinate 71,493,924 downwards.
GAAAGAACAGACAGCACTTCGAAGAGACAAGCAGGGTTAACATACAACAAAATATAGGTTATTATTTCCAAATATTTACAAAAAATGTGAGTACCTTGTCCCAGCCTTTTACAGAAGTTAGCCTTTAGCCACCTGGGTCTCACTGTGTCCGATTCACTTTCCCAAAGAGAGACAAATACAGCACAAGGAAGCTAAAGCCATTCTTATAAAAGAAAAGGCCTTACCCTGGACAAAAACTCCTCTCTAAACTGATACGAAACCAGAAGAATCCCTTTTCCCTGTGCCAAATACTGCATCAAAATACAGTACACCAGAGAGGATTAGATGAGATCACTTTATTGGCCATATACAATTTCTTGCATTAGGAATTTGTCTTTTCACATACCCCAGCATGCTCTCTGTGAGACACACAGACAGAGAGAGAAGCTGGGGGTCAGAGCGCAGGGTCAGCCATTTATTTGGCACCCCTGGAGCAGTTGGGGTTAAGGGCCTCCCTCAGGGGCCCAAAGGAGTAGGATTCCTTTGCCGACCGCAGGATTTGAAAGTGGCAACCTTTCAGCCACAGGCGCAGATCCTGAGCCACAGTGACTGTGAAATACAATAAAGGGAAATACATACAGTATCCACACAACAAGAGGAAAACTGCCCCTGGCTCTAAATTTAAATCTGGTCTCTTCAGGCCCTGAGTGCTGCAAGTATGATCTGTAAAAGGTGGTACCCGCCCTTGCTGAGGCTGTTTTCTTTGTTGGGGAGTAGAAAGAGAAGATAACAGAGCTGATTTTTTTTTTTACTGGCCTCCCACCTCTTACCTTTTGATTTCATGTATTATGTACAGTATATACTGTATTATGGCATCTTTCACACAGGTCTCCTCCATACTTTCTACCCAAAGAGGGCTGTACTGTACTGGATATGCCCTGCTGTACTATCAGCTCCTGTTCTCCTCTGTCACGGCTTCACTACACCTGAGATATATTGAGCTGACTACTGATCAGAATATTCAGTGGCTAGGCAATAAGCCAAATGGATGTCTTTAATATCACTGTGCCGTGTGACAATACAGAGGTCTGTAAGCATAAATACACCTTAAACCTAAACATTGATGTTCTAATAATATTCACCCTGAACATTCCCAACATAGACGATCTCAGAGAAAGTCCTCTTCTTCTCTTCTACCATGTCTTTGTATTCCTGCCTATCACAATAAATCCAATTTCTGATCCCACACTCCCCAGCACCCTCCCTCACACCTTGTCCCATCGCTGCACAGTCTCATTATTTACAGTATACTCATCTGCATTGTGTAGTTATAAGTCCTATGGTCTCTGTGCAACAACTAAGCATCTGTAAAAGAATAACCTGCAGCTGCATGAGCTGCCAGAGGCTGTACTGTGCTCCATTTGTTTTGCATTTTGAATTATTTTATACTTTCATCCTGTGGATTTATAACATACTGTACTGCCTCATGCTTTAGCTCATGTCAGGGAGAAAGATGTGCTGTGTTCTCTTTTTTCTTGCCTGTTCTCCTTTAAAACCAAAGACTTCATTGAGTTGTGTAATATCTTTGCTCTGGTCATTATCTTAACATGGGAGTGAGAGAGTGTCTGGTTTATGGTCATTGCAGCTGTGCTCTCCCTTATAAAAAAACATATATATGACTTTTCTATATAAATGTCGCAATTCTCTATAAACCTAGAGTTTAGGACATCAGACAAAGAGTTTTCACAATAACAACAAATACTCAATAACTCTATTGGAATAGTGTCAATTTGTGAAAAACTATATAACTTTTCAGGACCAGAACTGAGCGTCGCTATCCTAAATCATCTCACATCAGATGTCACCTTGGCCATTGGCTTTTAAGTGTTTTGAGCCAAAATTGCTTTATGCTGCAAAAGGTTACCCGTGTCCTGGAATTTAAAACATCAAGTCTGTACGCTTCCTTATCGGGTTGTGTTCTTTAGGTAGAGTTCCTTCCAAAATCACTCACTTATTAAACAGCATATGTAATGAAATGTAAATTATTTAAAATATGTAGTTGCAATGCGCATAACCCTTGGTTAGAATAAGGAACTATAAAGCATTGTAGAAAATTGTGAAATAAAAGCTAAAGAGCAGAAAGAACACAACCCTATAAGGAAGTGTACAGACTTGACGTTTTAAATTTCAGGACACTGGTAACCTTTTGCAGCATAAAGCAATTTTGGCTCAAAACACTTAAAAGCCAATGACCAAGGTGACATCTGATGTGAGATGATTTAGGATAGCGATGCTCAGTTCTGGTCCTGAAGAGTTAAATTGTTTTTCACTATTAATTTGTTTTGAGCTGCAAATGCAATTCTGAATAAATTGTCAACAGAGCGGATTAATCCAAATCTCAAAACCTGTTAAAAGTTTCATATGGCATTTTTATATTTGAGCACATTTTTACATAGACACACCAATGGGTTTCAAATTAGTCCTTTTAGGGTCCTGTTGTTCTGGAAAAAAAATCATGCATTTAGTGAAAGTTTGATATTAATAATACACTGAGATCTGAGGCATATTTCATGAAGTATGTGTATAGTATGTAATTAAGTTGAGAATTAAAATATATTTGTATATCACATTAACATTAACACATTTAATGCTTAAAGAAGTAATTGAATGCTGCAAAAGGAAATGATGACAGTGATTTATCACAGTGGTGTCTTGGAAATATTGCTATAAAGTAATAACATAATATTCCTGTTGTATTTCAAGTGCATGGGGATAATACTGTATCCACTTAAGAAAAGTTATAATAACTTTCAACTATAAATGATTTAGGAATACTGAATATGTATTTGAATACAACTGGATTTACAATTTTAGTTGTTAAGTAAATAAATATCTTAATATATAATTATTTTAGAAAGCTTTCCAGAAATAATGCGCATATAAATAATTCTTTTAAATCAAGCTAGAGGTCTGTCAAACTTAAATTTTAATGATTTTGTCAGCCATGTCCAAAAAACATGCCTTTAATGGAAACTTCAATATTTCCAACAATTCAAAACGCCTGAGAAAATAGTCTTCAACCATTCAAAGTGAGAAAATGTCAATATACTGCACCCCTACTGATGTAAGCATGAAGCCTGAGGCTTGGGAGCATCAAAGATTTATGCTCCTGTCTGCCTCCAATACAGAATCACTGGGATGAATCAGATGTCATTAGATGAAAGACTGCAGTCCAGACTGTACTTTAAACATCCTCCAGTGGTCGGAAGCACCTGCTCCGCATTGTATGCATTTATGAAACATTGTATTGATTTTCCAATGTGTAGATAACCCCAAATTCTTTTTGAGATATTTTCCTAGTTCACAGAAATGCATTGCTTCATGTACAGTATCTGTTTTTCTCCCATACTTGACGTGACTAGTCTTATTCCTTCCCTCGTTCTTTTCCTTATATTTACTTCACATTTGGTGGCAATAATTAAATAAAAGTCAGACCATTCTGATTCCGTCAAAGCCATCAAAGCAAATAATTAAGTTTAAGCTAATTGAGTGAGTTCTTAAATTACATTTTTTTTATAACTTTAAAAGAAATAAAACTTTGAACTCAGTTAATTATGGCTTTCATTCTCTGAAGTTCTGTGGACTGATTGAGGTTTTTAAAATAGACATTAAAGTTAAAAACAAAAAAAAACCTATGTTTTCTTAAAGTAGCATGGTTTTATTTAAGCCTTAATTTTCTTGTATACATTGCAAAATATAAGCAAAAAAACAGTTTTCCATTGTGCTTTAACCAAAGAAAATCTTCAAAATTTTATTATATAGTATGTATAAAATTATTAATTAAGTACTGAAGTCCATTTTTGTATAAAAGAGCAAACATACATTTTGCCACAGCTCATTATTTCTTTTTCTTTTTTCTACTTGTGAGATTTTTTTTCTTTTACTTTTTTTGGAAGAAATCTTGCTTTTATGAGCCCCAAACAGTTTTTTTTAGAAACAGGACCTGATTAAAATGAGTGATGCACTACTACTATTACTACTGCTGGAGTAGTACTGAGTTAATATTGGTATCATGTTATCTATCTGTAAGTTAAATGACTAGCTAGCCATAAATGAGCCTTTGTAATAATCAATAAATGAAAAACTCTATCATTGTTCCATCATAGCTCTGAATACATTTTGCAAATCTATTGGCTACAAAGAATTTCACAAATTATGCAACAAGATATGACTTCTGTTACTGTTTTTTTATTATTAATTATGCTTATTGTAAAAACAAAATAAACATGTAGGGAAGCAACTGGCTTCAGCACTTTGGAATATATGTGAATATTGTATTTCCTTTTTACTTTTTTCTTCAGAATTACAGTAAAAGGCAATATAAAGATCTTATATATCCCAATCAATAGAAATTCTATTTCAACAGTCCTGGTTGTTAGAAATTATTAGTGAGGACCCTATGCAGAAAACCAGGGCGATCTCCAGAGGCGTAGTCAATAGAACAATACGAGGTCCGAAAGCCGAAGGTAGACAAGCAAAAGTACAAAATCCAGAAGCTGAGCCGTAAGCCATGAGAAAGCCAAGAGCAGAAACCAGAACGAGAACCAAAGTACCAAAACCAAAACCAGGAGACATAGTCAAAGAAAAAAACAGCATCAGGAAGCCAAAAACCAAGTAGTAAGTAATCGCCAGAAATGAAGTAGCTCTAGTCAGGAAAAACCCTATTAATGAGCACAGGGGAGAGTGTGGAGCAGCATTTAATAGGCTGGGGTAAATGGGCTAATTGGGAACTGCAAATGAACAAGTAATAGGTTTATTCCATGCTGAAAAAAAGAAGAAAGAGAACACAACGTTTCGGCCGTGGAGCCTTCTTCAGGTGTGAGAGAGACAGGGCAGTAGGCAAAGGTAAAGTAGCGGGAGAACAAAGGTTGGGAGGGAGGAGGAGTGAGGGGCAGGAGCAGGGGACAGAAAGAGAGGCCAATCAAGAGGTGTGAAGTCAGAATGGGTGCAGAGAGGTGTGAAATGAAACTTCCAATGAATGGAGAAAATTTAAAAGAACAGTAGTCTGTCGTTAAGAGAAGGGAGAATATGTGATCCTAGCTGCAGAATAATTTTAGTTTCAGTGGTCTTTCTGATGTATGAGTTCGGAAAACCATCTTTGAGAACACAGACGGAGAGATTAGAGTGGTCGGGGCCCTCAGAGGTAAAATGAGAAACCCATTGCCTACTGCCCTGTCTCTCTCACACCTGAAGAAGGCTCCACGGCCGAAACGTTGTGTTCTCTTTCTTCTTTTTTTCAGCATGGAATAAACCTATTACTTGTTCCTTTGCAGCCTACGCATGTTGACGCAGCTACCCACCTGAACTAATTGGGAACTGTACTGGAAGGCGAGGTGCAATGAAGAGTCCTCCGGGGGCATGGCATAACACTGGTTTTGTCTAGTGTTCTATCTGCGGCTCAGTTAGAAGGTGTCCCACAGCTTTTAATGTCTGCCTTCTCTTTTTTTGTAGTGTTCACATTTCCATACTATGCCTGTATATTCCTTCTGTCTTTCTTTCTGCATTGGTTTTTGGGGTGCTTTTTAGTGTCTTTTTAGGGGTCACGCCTCATTGCCAAGCCAAAACTTAATATACGTACATACTCAATAAATGTTCCCAAAGCATTTGATTTTTGGATACCGTTATTCCTTTAGAAATGTGATTATTTTAAAAGCACCTCTAGATTTCTCTTAGCCTGGTAACACATACTGTAGGTATTTTTTCCTCTTTTTACTACTTCTTTATTTTTACAGGAATAATAAAACATATTATTCCAGATTTAAGTGGAATAATATGAATTACTTAGACATCAAAGACCATATATTTACTTTTGGGGGCAGATAGTAAGACCACTTCATTGAACAACTACAGTATATACAACCGGAAGGTTGCCGGTTCAAATCCTGTGGCCGGCAGAGGAATCCTACTCCGTTGGGCCCCTGAGCAAGGCCCTTAACCCCAACTGCTCCAGGGGCACCGTACAATGGCAGACCCTGTGCTCTGACCCCAAGCTTCTCTCCCTGTCTGTGTCTGTGTCTCCCTGGAGAAAAGCTGGGGTATGCGAAAAGACGCATTCCTAATGCAAGAAATTGTATAGGGCTAATAAAGAAACATTAAACATTAAAAACATTAAAGAATCTGTGCACACATACAGTAACCTGTAATCTTACACAATAATGGGTTTACTGTGAATCTCTGAATCCCTTTCTCAAAATAATCAACATGTTTCAGGCCAGAATCCTTGATTCCTGACTTGAAAACACAGAACAATCATAATTACGTGTATTTATTGTATATAGATTAAACTTTTCAAAATATGTTTAGGATAAGGTTAATAATTTTTCAGTAGAAGCATCATTTTATTTTCCTAATTAGTTTCTATTTTGACATTTGTTGATTGCAATTTTGTGCCATATTGATACAGAGAGTTATCTGAAGTTATAAAAATCTTGGACATTTGTCTAAGTGGAGATTTCCCCCTTTAATCATCAATGTGAAGTATTTTTACATGCACCCACACACTCCTTAATATTATGTCACTGGAAATTCTATCTTTATGTTCATAGAATGAACTTAGTGTCAATATTGCCAGATATATGTAGATATGTATATGGCAACAAGCCCAAGATAACAACTGGTGAGCTGAGTCAGCATGCTTTGGCTGCAAATGAATAAGTAAAGGTTAACTCAAAGCTGAAAAGTAGAAAGAAGAAACAATATTTCACATCTGACACGTGAAGGCCATTATAGACCATGAAACCTGCAAAACACTACTATCCAGAATCCAAAGCAGAGCACCTGTCTAACTTTTTCTCTCTAATTTTTATTCACAGAAAAAAACTATTGAAAACACCACTGAAAGTAACAGAAATAATGTATATTATTCATAGTGGCTTTAAAAAAATCATATTTAAAAGCAAATAAACATGTAAAAAAGATGCCAGATTATAATATTAAAATTATAAAAGCTTTGAGTAGTGATTTGAATGACATTGTCATGTAACTTACATAGTAGGTTATACAAATCTGCACTATATTTAGATCAGTATATTTTAATTGTTAATATTTTAATTTGTCAAAGCTTGATTTAATCCTGAAACATGGATCTGCAAACAGAAAATACTTAAAAAGTCAATTATATTACAACTGCTTTTTAGTAAGAAATTGAGAAAAGAACATCTACATATAAAACATGCTAATCTGACTATGGGGTTCCACACATACAAAAAAATATAAAAATAATTCATTTTACAATGTGGGTGGCTTTTAAAACGATTAAAAAAGAAAGTTTTGAGAGAGATCATGCTGTGCAGTAGGTAATTTATTCAGATTTTGTCTTTTAAATGTACCAGAGTACCAGAGTGCGTTTACATTTCCCCACCCACTGGTAGCCTCCTGCAGTAGCTGCTGTTAAAAGGGTTCTACTGAAACAGAATTCCATTGAGGTCCATTGCAGCTTGAAGAATCAAAGTGCAAGAATTAAATATGAAATGAAAATCATATGGTGACACTCTACAAATGTGTATTTCTGTTACATGCATTTAATAAGAAATCAATTTGGTGTTTTTGTGTAGTGGCATGAATAAGCACACCTGGAGAATGGCAGCATGGCTCAGAAGGATCATATCATTTAAGATGTGTTGAAAATGCAAAATTAACACTAGCCCTTTCAAGCTTAAATGCCACAATAAATGACAAATCAAAGGAACAAAAAAAGTAAAAAAAAGTAAAGGTAGACAATACATTGTGATCAAAGGTCTTAGCTGGAAGGCGTGGAGCCAGACAAAACTCTGAAACAAACTTTTTTGCTCTTTCTTTAAAGTTGGATGTTTCACCCAGTTAACTGACTGAATAATTGCATATGTACTAGTTATCATTAAGTTATAAACAAAAATAATAATAATGACCTTAATGTATAATATAGGCTGAGTGATCATTACATATTCTTGGAGCAACAAGACTTAAACTGAAAGCACAGTTTCCCAGTGTTCAGTGCCACATAATGGAAATTGAAAGGAGACCAGAGTACAAAGAGTACAAATGACATTAATGCACATAGGAATTTAACAGTTCATTGAAGTAGACAGGAGACAAACCATTCAAGATTAACAGCAGTATTTTAAATTCTGTTCTGCACTCCACAGAGTGCCAGTGCAAGGAAGCTAACAGCACAATATACAGTATGTTCATGCATTTTAGCTTTGGTTAAAATCTGAGCAGCAGAGTGCTGAATGAATAAGCAGAAAGAAGTATGTTTGGCTAAAAACAAGCACTGCATATAAATATTCAAGCATAAAAATGACAAAAACATGCATTCACTTTTCTGCAGCCAATTGGGAGAGATCTGTATGGATACACATCATTTTACAAAGATGGAATAAAACACCTCCACAACACTGCAAATATGAGCCCCAAAACACTTACAAACATTCACATGACAGAATTCATGCAATTTACAGTTTTGTATCACTAGGTAAGCAGACTCAAGGAAATGTAAGTTTTAAACTGGAGAAAAGCTTCTTGGTAGCCAGGTAGTATAGTATTTGCAGAACCTTTCTTTTGGTCATTCTTTTTAAAACTAATTTTCTTCTGAACTTCCAGAAAATTTGTTGAGACTTGAAGGAGCAAGGTGAATTAGTGTTTTTTTTCATTAAGAAAACCTGACAAAACACAAGATTTAACATATCATCCTCTAAACAAGAACAGTCATCAAGGAAAGACCAATTTGATTGTCTTAATATATAGTTATGTAATACAATATATTACATAAGTATAAATATGTAAATATTACACATTCTATATAATAAGAATGTGCAGAATTGAAAACAGTGGAAAGGAAACAAAAAAAGGAAACAGAAAAGTTTCGTGTTTCTTTAATTTATATCAAGCAATGTATTATCCATCCACATCTAACTTACCCTGTAAGTCCATGATTTTGCATAAAACCTTAAACAGTGTTCAATGCATAATAACAGAATATAAATTAATCTAAATGAGAATGAGATGTAATTATTTATGTAATTGTAACAGAAACAATTATACAGTACTTATTTTGGCCAGAGGATTCACCAATCTATATCTATTGTAACGCAACGGGGGTTCAGTGGGCACCCTTGCCGCATGAGGTCGGCCCCCCTCCGTCGGGGGCTCGAACCCGGGACTCCTGCGTCTCTCTGCAGGGACCCAGCCCGGTGAGCTAAAGAGAGATCTCTCCACAGACCAGGGGCTGTAGTCCTGCTATCACAGGAAAGGGCAGTGACATCACCTGCTCTAGTACGCCGGCTCTTACAGAGTGCTTGTCAGCCGTAAGCATTACACTCTCCCCCGCTTAAATCGTCATCCCCAGCGAAGGGCTATCCCACCCCACTCTGACACCAATGTAACACAATGGGGGCTCAGGCAGGCGCCCTTGCCACATGAGGTCGGTCCCTCACCGTCGGGGGCTCGAACCCAGGACTCGGACATCACTCAGCAGGGACCCAGCCCGGTGAGCTAAGGAGAGATCTCTCCACAGCCCAGGGGCTGTAGTCCTGCTATCACAGGGAAGGGCGGTGACATCACCTGCTCTGGTATGCCGGCTCTTACACAGTGCCTGTCGGCCATAAGCGTTACACTATTTCCCACTCCCTGATTTATGATACTTTTTTATATTTTGGTGATGTATGTTGAAGGGACATTTAACTGTGATTCCAAGTGGAAATTATTGCATGTATTGTAGCATACTGTAGTATCTTAGACTTTATAACAACTATCAAGAAAAAATAAATTTATGGAAAGTAAACTACTGCTGCAAACGCAAAATTGATTTCATACGAATGTTATTTTGATTGTTTTTTCATTGTTTCTACTATATGCAAAACATTTCTTTTTTGAACTAGAGAAACAGCTGTCTTTACAGACAGCCGATACAACCCTCAGGTGAACTAACCATCATTTTAAAATCTTTAAAATTATTCTAAACAATTCTACTGAAATCAAAACACTACCTCACACGTCATTTGCCTACCATCTGTTGAAGTCTGTCACTCCCAACTGGATTGATTAAAAACAAAATGTTTTACAATTTTAAGATACTTACAGGTGCAGTCATCTAGAACGTGTGAGGTATCAGTAGGTATACTGTACCACAGTAGGCACTGTGGTGTCACAGATGCAAGAGTGGTATGAATTTTTTTTTACTTAATCTGATGAAGAACGGCATTTTAAAATTACCAGGTTGTGCAGTGAATCCTTAAAGTACTGTAGCTGTGTGTGATTGTCAGAAAAATCAGTGCAGTATTAAATGTTTATTAATCCATTAGTGCTTTCCTGTGCTAACCATTCTGTATGCATACTAGTGACAATTTCATTAAATACAATAATTACATTGTTGAGACATGAGAGTCACAATAGTGTGTAACAATTATAGAGTTATCACCTTTTTAATTACATAGAGTACTGTATATATAGAATTATTAGTGTCAGTAACATCTAGATAGAGGTGCTGTATGCTGGACAGGACAGGTTCGATTACCGCAGAGAGCAGAAGACATGGGTATATATTAAAGAAAACATTAATAGCCGAAAACAATTAATCTTTCCGGTTTTAGGTTCAATCATTAATATACTGTATATCTCTATTCTGAAATAAGTTAAGAACCTTTGACACAGATTTCTGTGTGATGGAAAAGACTGACAGTGAAAGGCCATGCAAGGTGGGGATTTTGAGTTCCATCAACTTCCAAATAGATATCAACTTCATTACAAAACGTGACATAATTTAAATATTTTTTAAAAAGGCCACCATCAGCATGTAGAGTCTATCCACTGCAGAAATAATGCAATTTTAGAACCTTTTGATTAGTTTTATATCTTCTTTCACTCCTGTTTTATAAAGAAGTAGAATTAGATTTTATTTTTCCTACAAGATCACAGTTCTTTTTCACTGCCCACCTTAGCCTCTTGGAAAAAGAGGCAAATAGAAATGTGGCAGGCTAATATTTTCATTTTAATATATTTTTTAATGAAATCAACCAAATAGAATGCACAAAGCATAACAAATTAATTAATTTTATTTCAGTGTATTAAAAAAAGTACAGATCACAGATGCAATTTCAGATGCCATAATTTTCTTGGCCATTCATTTATTAGGACCTTAATTATAAGCCTTCAAGTCTTCTTTTCTGCCTTGACATGGCTTGCCATATACTACATATGTTCTATCTCGTTCAGTAATAGATGAAAACATCCCCTGCTGGCTGCCCCTCTTTTCCTCTAATATCCAACGTCTGTCACCAGTCCAGATAATTCTGTCTCACAAATGTATCACTTAGAAGTGTTCATTCAGACAGATGCTTCACTAAGAGGTTTATCCCTAAAGATGCAGCCAGTTCAGCTTTTATCACTGGTGAAGTCCCCAGAAGCTTCTTTTTTCTCATTCTTTGGAGAACCTTTTAATTGGTAGCTTTCTTTTTTACAAATAATAAAAGTCAAGGAGTTATGATGGATAGCTAAGAATAATGTTCATAAAGAGAATTTCGTGTTTAGAATTTGCAAATAAAAAAATATACTGACCCAAATATACACACCACACAAGATTAACTAGAGATACTCAGATTATCTCTGCAATGCTAAAAATTGTACTTTAACATGCTTATTATTGTGAATACTTTTTATATGGGTTATATCATGACACAATATGCCATTGCTGACCTTGCATGACCACTACCATGTTAGCTGTTGTTGATACCAGGGGCATCATATTATTGCCACATCTAAGAAATTACACTCTTGGATATGTACAAGGTGACAGCAAAATGGACCCCTGTGAAACCAAAGTCTTAAATACTCTGTTCTACAAATTGAACAGTGGCTCTGTTCAATATTGTATTGATGAGAAATCAACCAAATGACTATATTAGAGTATATTATGGTTATCAGCTGACCTTAAGATGAGTTACCATGGATATGGCAATCTTATTGATTGCTGATGAACTTAAGTAATAGAGAGGCAATAAATGGATGTGTAAATTGAGCATCTGCAAAATCTGTAGTCAGTACAAATGCTGAGTGTGACTGACAAGTGCCAATGAAAACAATGACAATTGCAAATGTATAATATCCCAGAAAATATTTTAATTAATTTAAGTCAGTATTTACTTGCATAAATATTCAACCTTCGAGAATAAAAGTGTTTTAGCATTTTTTATTCTGCAATTTGCCTTGCTTTACAAAAACGCATACACACCAGGATTTATCATGCTTAACAAATTTAAGATGGTTAAGTGGACATCTGATCTCTCCCAGATGTTACTAGATCATCTTTAGAGGGGTTTATCTTTGTTTTTTTCAGAGTGGGTACAGCAGGGATTCTGTGTCATGTTGAAGGGAATCACTCCCCAAAACTTGGAATTCCAGATCCATGCTTTTTGCACTGGATCATGCAAATGTGTCAGTTTAGTAGGACACAATCTGGTGGACATGGAAGAGACTACCATGTTTTTATACTGTAATTCCCATTCAGAAGGGTAATTAATGAATGTTAATCCTTGCAGAATATCTCCTTCAGACCCTGTAATTTCCATTTGTCAAGTGTCCTTTTGAATTAGAATCACTAATATCGAATTGGACTGATGTCTACAGATTTAGATGGCTATTTAAGAACATTATTTTGTGTGCAGTTGTTGTCAATGTGATGTACTATTTGCATCATTGTCAAGGCTGAATATCCATTTTCATCTAAGCTTGAGCTTTTTGGCAGAAAGAACCAGCTGTCCGGCCAAAATGCCCTGTTACTATTCATGTTGTAGTTTATGATTTCCTTTATGTTGACAAGGGCTTCAGGTCCCATACATTTAATAAAATCCTGAAATATGTTTTAGGACCACATTTTCACAGTGGGCATGAGTGTTTTCTAAACATGAGCTTCTTTTTATTTACGCCAAACATAACTCTACTGATCAAATTAAAAGTTTTTATTTAATCTAACAATCATACATAGTTTGATTGTCTTAAAAATAATGTTTCAACGGTTGGCAAATTTGAGCCAACTCTTTCTGTGAGTTTCCCATTAGAACAGTCCTTTTCCTTTCAGTTTAGTTACGGTATGAATGTGAAATTTACATAGGTAACTTCAAATGATAGTTTTCAATACTTTGCACCCTGAGAATGTATAAATTAGAGATGTCCAAATGTTGCCTTTGAACATATGGTTGCCTCCCTAACAGCTTATCTCACAGCCAAACCGTTGTGAGATACAATTGCATCCTTTTCCTGGCAGGTTTGCCAACAGTAGTCTAAAATGTCTTCATAATGGACATTGTGGCGCAATGTGGCAGAATGTGGTCCATTCTTGTTACAAGCACAGCAGGCATCAATTAATCCTCATTATTCAATCTCCTCTCCCTTCACTATTTAAACCCTCCTGTCACTCCTAGTCGTTGCTTGACATTAGGAATCTATCCACCTCCTGAGCTTGATTCGTTCTCGGACCTGTGACCACCGACACGAAGACCCTTCTAGGCTTGGACCTCTCGACTACCCTTTCATCTTGCCCCTTTCAGATATGTTTGCCTCGCTGATCTCTCAACCCGGATTCGACCTCACCTGGAACTCCTGACCACTCTGCTGCCTCGCCCCTCTCGGACTCATAGTGTAAGCCACTGGACTATCTTAGAGACCTGCACAGGGTTCATAATAACTAGCTCACAACAATTCTTTTGTCGATTCTCTTATGGCCAATAAAGGAATCTACATAAGAATGGGACTCATGACCATTTTTCTTCAGCCCTTTGGCCTTAACTAAGAAGATTCATGCTACTATTCAATGTTTCTCTTTCGTTATTACCTCATATACTGCAGGTGCCTTGAGAGGCCTCAATACATTTTCTGAGGCTTCCATTGCTCTTCAAAGAGCAGAGTGTTACTGTAGTTCTTTTTTTCTTTTTTATTTAGAGAAATACTTACAGGTGTGAGTAAACATGACACCCTTGTTTTCTGGAATTCAGTTATTTACTTTATTTACAAGTATGCCTTTGTTCTGTGCAATGCTAATGTTTTTGTGTGTACAATTACAGATATGTTGTTATAGTTTTTAAATGAGACGCATTATTCAATTCCTAAGTTATTCTGCTACGATATTTTTATTCCCATTTCACTAATAAATTTGGAGGGCACTATATTTCTACTCCGATATGTACAACACGAGGATATGGAAGTGGTGTCCTAGGTACCATGCTACCACCAGGACATTTTTTTTAGTCTTCTATCAGATCTTTGGTACTAATGTTCCATTTTTATTATTTGCTATTTCATGACCTTTCCTGACACTGAATTCTGTGTCTTCTGAACACGCACTGGTGTGCAACATGGAACTGAACTTTGTCAGTTTTTTTGCTGATATCGTTATAATTTTTGCAAGCAGAGCCCTTGTGTTTTTCTGCTGAAATTGGTGCCCTACTTGTGTGATTTAAGGCTGCCTTCTTGTGCATTCATCTCATATATTATGCATCCTATTATTGTTGTACTTATTGAAAAATACAACAGAATCAGAGTTTTATGACTTTGTTATTGTAAATTTTAAATCAAGGACCCAGTGACAGTGAATACATTATATTTTTTCCCTCAGGAGTACTTTCCTGAACATAAAAAAGCTTAATAACAGGAAACTGAACGCATATTACTAAGGAATTTACTCCCATCCAGCCAATTCCCCATTTCAATTCTATATCACAGTATTTAGATTTTTAGGTCATAGTCATTTTAATTGGTGAAATCTATATCAGGCCAAAGTCACCATTTAAGTGATATTTACTTTTAAAAATCACCTGTCTGCTCAGGAAAAACACTTTATTTTTACTTATTTTACTTATAATGTGTTTGTAAATGTTCTTAGCAGTAGTATTTTTCTGACAAGACTCCATTGCATCTAGCAAATTCTTTCCTAGGATATAGACAATATGTTACAATGGTACATGGTGGCATAATTTTGAAATGTATTTTATTGTGAGTTACTTCTGAGCAAAACATGAACAATGAAAGGGAAACACATTATGAAATGGTTAAAGTAAGCTATGGGATATACAGGCATTTTGTCAATAGCTTTGAATTCATAACCAAAGTTTTTAAACTAATCTTACTAAATGATAACAAAAATGCTTATAGTTCGAGTATACAATACTAAATGGCTGTAAGGGTCTCTTATTGATACAGATAAACTGACATCCCCAAATTCCCATCAGGAGAGACAATTAAAATGAAGAGGTACAAGTACCGTACAATCAGTAAACAGGAGTTAAACATTGTAGATAATATGATGCAAAAATATCATGGTCTATTTCATGCTCTCTTTGGATAAGAGAATTGTACAAGAAATTGTGTACACACAGAAAACTGTAGTAGATATTCTTAATTTAACTCTGTAAATTTCTAGCAATGCATTATTTTGCAAGTCCAGGATCACTAAAAAGTCTGGAAACTATAGTAAATGTCCTGAAGAAGGTATCTTGCCCCTCAGCATTAACCACGATGTTCTGGTGTCAACAGCAAAGTCAAGGTTGAGGCACATTACAGACATGGTTCATCTGATGAAGCATAGTGAAGGAAGTTCTAAGTTGTCTCTAGGCTGAATAACAAAAACAAAACAGGGAAAAAAACAACAAAAAATGAAATGAGTTTAACATATAGCAATTTAGTAGTCGTGTATAGCATTAAAGTACAAACTACACAGTAATCAATGTCAGGCATAAGCGTATGATACTGTAGGCTATGGCTGTAATAAAACGGGTTATCTGCTACTGTAGCTCATGCTCACTTTTTATTTTTTCTCCATCTTGCATGTCTTTGCTCAGTGGAGTTGGGAATTTACTCACAGTGATCTTCTAGAATTTGTACAGGAATATATTTAAAACAATAACTTTCAAACCCCAATTATTTCCTGGAAGAAAATGATACATTAGGTTGATGCATGATCATCCAAAACTCATAGTCACGGATTCTCAGCAGTAATTACAAGCAAGAGAAAAGGTAGCATGGGATCCTAAAATCTCAGTGTCCTTGTGTAAAGTACATACAGAGGACTCATACTGTATGACAATAAACTAAAAAGCATATCCTGTATAATATCAATAAGACTGGATGTACCATAAAACTAGTATTTACAAAATATCTCCTTCACAGGGATCAAACATTGTGTACCAAACCACTAAATGCTGTGGTAAAGACCCAGTAACCGTGCATCTGAGTGGCAATGTAGTCAGTCTCCATGCATATTTATTAAGGCAAACACCTTTACAGCAGCTGGCATCAGAATCTGATCTTGACAGATTCCTCCATGGACTCAGATGTGTTGTTTTCGTGGGTGTGTGTTTCCTGAATGTTTGACGTGCTTCTATCAACCTGGATGGCAAAACATACTGTAACAATGTGGCACTCCAAAGGCTTCTCTCCCACCCAGCCTATCTTTTACAGCCTTTTGATACAGCTGGTTTTAAAGAGGGAAAGCAACAGTGAATGGAGAAGCTGTGGTACCATGGAAATGTGTCTCTGTCATGAAAAAGGAAGATTTTCCATCTAAGTCAAAGGAAGACCTTGAAGTGGTAGAGTTACAAAATCTGTATATTATTAGAACTCTGGGAAAACTGACCCTGATGAGCATGTCTGTGTCCATGCGGGCCCTGCAATGGACTGTTGTCCAATCCAGAGGCTATCCCTCCTTGCACCTACCACATCTCTACCACATGATGGTGTACATTTTTCAAAATCCTAGATAGTTTTGTTTGTTGAAACGAATCCTGGGTGAGGTACAGTCCTGTTCAAATAAAAACGTAGCTGTTCTTAAAAGAGATACTCCTGCACAGGGGCGTAGCCAGGAATTGATTTTTGGGTGGGCCGATGCAGAAGTGGGTAGCCGGGGCTCTAACTGCCAGCATAGGGGCACCTCTTCAACAATTTGCAATCCAATGTAGTATAATCAAACAGCAGAATTAGCGGAACCTTATACTGTATATATTGTAGCGCAACGGGGTCAGACAGGAAGGAAACAGGAACTTGGGTGCTTTTATTTAAGAACTTGGCCCTTTATTAGTCGGACGTGCATCTGGCACAGCAACAGAAATAGTAATACACAACACACTGGGGTAATTTGAGGTACAGGTACAGTACGTGGATATAGGGTGGTAAGTGGGTACAGGTATAAAAGGGGGTGCATTTACAGGAATCTGGGCAACCTTTACAACGGTGTACAACTGTTCCGGGTGGTCAGCGGCACTGGCCAGGGGGTCCCTTAATCCCTGCCCTGGCAACTATTCACATCCTGCCCTTCGCCGCGCACCTCAGCCGGGCGCCAGGCAAGGGCGTCACAGTATATACATAGATCAGGTGGGTAGCTGTGTCAGCATGCAAAGGCTGTTAAGGACAAAGTAATAGGTTTACTCCATGCTGAAAAGAGAAGAAGCTTACACCCGAAGAAGGCTCCACAGCCGAAATGTTGTGTTTTCTCTCTTCTCTTTTCAGCATGGAATAAACCTATTACTTGTTCCTTTACAATATACACATACTGTCTCTCTCTCTCTTACACACACACACATTAAGCAACAATTACCTACTGTAGGCTGCCTAACGCTACTGTGCCGCAGTGGACACACAAAAAAAAACAACTAGTGCCTACCTTGTCTTGGAATTGACTATTGTGATAATCTCACCGTCTAGAGAGTTGACAAGTTCCCATTCAAATGATAGCATGATCTGATGACACTGAGGATCACAAACACGTCTTGACCAGATTAGCTGAAAAGACTCTCTCAACACTGCATGATGTACTTTGAAGCGTGAATATTAATCTCAACAGTGCATTAACTTGCTAATAAACCAAAAACCTCCTGCTAGATAGCTCTAAAAGTGTCTGACTCTTTTAGCCAATTAGGCGAGGTGAGCCTTATTTGGTGAGCCAAAAGCAAATAACATACAGTACCATTAAAAAATCAAATTGGGTAGGCCTGGATCAATCACGGTGGGCGTAGGCCCACCCATAGCTACGCCCTGCTATGCCTTGCATACTTGTCTTTACTACCTTCACCTCCAGTTTTAGCTCGATGATCCAGGTTTGAGCCTGGGTCATCTCACTGGCTGACTGTGACTGCAATTTCCCTAGCAGTGGTGCATAATTATCTGAGCACTGCCAGGGTAATGTCATTTGGCCAAGTGTTCCTCTATTCTCTATCAGAGAAACAGTGCCTCCTGTGGCCTTCTGGGGTCTTGCAAGTATGCGACAATGTTGGTAAAGGATGTGTCTCTCCCCCCAATGGCGCCGAACCTCTGGTACTGGCTGTGGTGTCTGTGCATCTAAAAAGATGTGACTCAAAGATGGCAGGCTGGAGGAGACTGCCTACACTTCCTTATTCTCCCTTTTGTCCTCTGCAGGGGTACGTAACCCTGAGTCAAGACATGAAGAACCTACAATTGAAGATTCCAAACTGGGTGAGATCAACAAGAAATAATTGTTAATTTTACATTTAAACCCCTCCCCCCCCAAAAAAAATATTACGTTTTAAGAGAAAACACCATACATGTAACAGCTCCCTACACAAAGCCCTTTACACCAAAGATATAGTACTGTGGTGACTTCAAGGAAATGCACATGTAATACAAGTGGTTTTGGAATGCTACAATATGTGCCTACTGTATTTCAGTTACTAACTATTATAATTTTTATTGAATTTTTAATTACAAGTAAAGCACATAAGTACTGTAAGTTCTGTTATCATTGAGAGCATTTACAAAGCTTTCAGAGCAACGTTTACTGATTTAAAAATTAGCAATTACTCCTATATTTCAATGTCCTTCAGGAAGAAAAGAAAATATGAAAACCTCAAGCAAACATTTTATTTGATGAAATTCTATGGCTTAAAGGGCTTTCATTTTATGACCTCTGTTGTTTATTGTACTAACACTGGCAGTTTCAATCTTGGCACAGAACATCTAACAGAGAGCACAAGGACAAAAAGATTAATTTTATAAATTCTGGGAAGATAAAAAGTTGCCTTAACAGGATTTCACCACTTGAGGACAAGACCAAAAATCCCAAGTATTGTGGACAACATCCTAGTATGTAATTTATGGATAATGTCTGACTTTCTAACAAATAAGTTTGGCATTAATACAAAATGTACTATTGGAGTATGTTTAGAAACTCTACATTTTTGAGGTAACAGACCTGTTGAGTGTGTGTTTGGAGAAACTGAGACAGTGTACCTTTAACCCTTTATCCTGTGTTTTCTTTTTGTAAATAAATTAAATTAACAAATAAAAAAAAACACAGGCAAGTTATCCATACATTAATATGTTTCAGAAA
Organism: Lepisosteus oculatus; assembly: GCF_040954835.1. NCBI lineage: Eukaryota > Metazoa > Chordata > Actinopteri > Semionotiformes > Lepisosteidae > Lepisosteus > Lepisosteus oculatus. The sequence goes on along the minus strand of NC_090698.1, from coordinate 71,474,579 downwards.
GAAACTTGACAAACTAAAAACAAATGTTAAAAATAAAATCTAAAAATGTCAGTGAAAATAATTAAAACTTAAGACAATTCCTTCAAAATATTGTATTAGTTTCCATATACAGAAATTTCAATTAAGATCCATTGTAAGCTGAAAATGTAAAAACATACTGTGTATTAAAAAACTAATAGCTGTTCTTGTGTTTGACCTGTGTATCATTTAATGTTTACTTGAAACAAAGTTCACTTGAAAATCAAAGCAACAAGAATGTTAGGCAGATTATTTGTTATGTATTAACCAGTAACATGATTTAAAAACAATGCATTATGGAAACAGCTAGTTGACACTGACAGCTGCATCTTACTCATAGGCTAGGAAGTCAAATGAGAGGACTGTGATATCTGAGGACGGATGGAAGTGAAGGACTAATTAGTCAGTGTTTACACTGTCACAACAAGACTACAAAATAGCTTCTTCCCCGGAGCCGTCAAGCCGATGACGCCCCCACTCCCTCCCATCATGCTATGATCTCTCCTCATTTCTTCCTGTTCCCACAATGTCTGTACTCCTACACCTCTACACACGACAACTGAATGAAAGCCAAAATTGTACTTAAAACTGTACTAGTTGTACCATTTAATCATCGCCATATTATTTTTGCACTGTTCGGCGTATTACCTTTGCACTGTTTTTGTACTGCTTGTATACTTTTCTCTGTTTGTGTATTTGCACAGTTTTTGACAATTTTGCACTGGCACCATACTGTTGTTTACACTGTTATTGTCATTGTATATTTGTCTATTGTCTTGTCTATTGTTCTATACATATACTGTATACTGCACCTCAGAGACTAATGAGAAAGACTTTTCACAATACTATGCATCAATTAAGTATAATAAGTTCGCTTCAGGACAAGTGATTTTTTTATTCTCCTTACTGAAAATTATTTTTTCTTTTTTTTATGCCTAAAAGAGCTAAATTGTGTCGGCCAGATCAAAAGTTGTAACCAAGCATTATTGAATCTAATACTGTATGTTTCCAAGAGCTTTTATCAATGCTTTTGATTGTTTCACACAACATAGACAGTTTTTACACTCAGTGCTGGATTTAGGGGCCAAAGCCAGCTTTAGAATGAGTGATCGTTCCTATAAGAATGTTTTTTTTCAGAGACTTTTTGGTGCCTGGACAGCACTGTGCATCGCTTGGTAATTGTATCCCCAAACTGAGTCAGTCAGATCAAAAGCTGTAGCCAAACACTATTGACTCGAATACATTTGCAAGAGCTTTTATCAATGTTTTTGATTGTTTCAAACTCATACTTTCTTGTTTGGGGAACATGTCAAAATCCGATGCCTGGTGAGGTTCAGGATGCAGAAAGGTTCATTTGAAACCCCAGCTAGGGTTAGTTTTAGCATTCATACAATACATATACAGTTTATACATTCAGTGCTGGATTTAGGGGCCCAAGTCAGCTTTAGCAAGAGCGATTTCTTGCTTCTAACTGAAATTGTTTTTTCAGAGCATTTTTGTTGCCTGGATGGCATGGTCCACCAATCGGTAATTGTATCCCAAAACTGAGTCGGTCGGATAAAAAGTTGTAGCCAAACAATATTGAGATTAATAATTTGCAAGAGCTTTTATCAATGGTTTTAACTGTTTCACATTCATACTTTTTGGTTTGGGGAACATGTTAGTTTCAGATGCCTGGTGAGGTTCAGATATAGAATGCTGTGTTGACACCTCAGCTAGGGTTATGGTTAGGGTTAGGGTTCACTCACTAATTAGACAGTTTTAAAGATTAAATGTGTTTGGAATATTAGTTGAACTCTCAAGAATTATAATGTGAATAAAGTTTATACTAAAAAATTCTGCTGGCCAACACATCCTTGATGAGTTAAATTTCCCATTGTGGATCGGCTCGTGATTCGACATAGCAACTGCTCTGTGCTGCAGACCCTACAGATCAAGCATTGTTGGGTGACTAACTATGCTCTTCGGCTTTAAGACTGTGTCCAGATGTGGTTGTAGCTCTCTGCTAGATGCCAGCAGTGGACATCTATCATGGTGAGTTACTAAATGTGTGTGCATTTGTCTGGGTGTGCTTTGTGATGGACTGGTGTCCCATCCAGAGTGTATTCCAACTTGTGCCCCTTGCTTGCCAGGGAAAAATCTGGCTCGCCTGCATCCCTGTATTGAATAAAGTGGTTAGAAGATGGATGGCTGATCAAATGTTTGCAGGGAACAACCCAAAATTAAAATATATAATACATAATATATTGTACTTATCATTCATATTAATATCATAATGACACAGATACATTTGATTACTTTAAAGCAATAATATAAGTTTTGATTATCTTGTTACAATACTTTTGGTAGGAACTGTATGTTTATATCTTTAGCTTCACACCTTCAGCCAGCTCTCAATGTGTACACTTAATAACCACACTGAAAATGAAAGCTGATTGGACCTTTAGATTAACACCTTCCTCCAGCTCTTAATGAGCTTTAGTTTCCATATGTGAATATTAAGTGTTAATGTGTGAGCAGTTGCAAAGAAAATATGGTGTGAATGTTGTTTGTGTCTGAAATGAAGGACAGATTAAAATCTCATTTACACTTGAGTTTCTAGGACAGGACAGGAAAATCACAACATCCTTCATGTGAAAATACTAATTTCATGTGAAAATAACCAATATCTAATCGAAGTATTCTGCTATCTCCCAACTCAAAATTACCAACCAGGTAGAAAAGAAGATTAAAATAATAAGCACCTGCATTCTAATTCAAATGAATATAGATTATACTGTACATAGTACAATATTTACAGTATTTGTATGGATAAATCAAGAAAGAGAATACAGGTAAATAAATGCATTTTATTTGTAAAGTTATGACATTATATTCTCAGAATATAGTAAAATGATAATAACTCATTAAGTCAAAATCCTATTAGACTAAAATCTTGAATTTGACAATGATTGTATTGTTCCCTCTCTCTTTAAAATATACCCATGCAGGCTATATCTTAATGATTCTTGTTACACGTTCCTTGATGTGATGAATAAGAACTATCTACAGATCAGAACAAGTCATTTAGCCCATTTAGCCAGTTTTTTCTTCAGTAATTAATAAATCCAACAACCACATCCAACTGTTTCTTGAAGGAAGGCATGGTATCAACTTCAACAGCATGGCTACTTCCTCTTGCATGAAGAAATGCCCATTGTTCTCAGTTATGATTGCACTTCTACATAGTTTTTAATGCTTGTTTCAGGTCCCCTTGTAATCGATTATGTTTAAGACTAAAATATTCTAAGATTTTAAGACTTTCGTCTGTTTCCAGAGCAGCAACATCTGATCTAATTAATATCATATTAATATTTCTATTTCCGTTTAACTTGAAAATGGCTAACATATTTATGATGAGTTCACCTTTACACTTCTTGTCACAATTTATTACATTGTTTGTACTAATTGTTAAACTGAGTAATTAGAACCGATGATGTCACAAGACAGGGCCAAACACTCCCTGTCTTATGAAATTACCTATTCTTAGAAATATGTCAGCTGAAATAAGCAGTGGATAGGTTGAAAACTTATCAATAATAAATCAAAAGATAAAAGAAAATATTCCATGGATTAAATATTTTAAATGAAGTAATGTAAGATATTTACATTGAGAGCACAACTGTGTAGACTTTTGAAGAAGGAAATCCCTCTTTTAAAAGAGTCTCAATTTGCCCTAGACAAAAAATAAGTATTAATGGTATTTACGTATACCTGTTTTTTATACTGTATAGTGGTTTTCATTCTTGGGACTTTTCCCTGTTACAGAATGTATGGTTTGTGCAATCCTGTAGAAATACTTCAAAATGTTCTTAGCATTAAATTGGTAAATTGTGACCAAACAAGGCAAAATAGCAGACAAGCCAGAAAGAAGACAACGATTATTAACATTGCTGTTGTTATTTTATACTTTTACTTTTGGAAAATCTATTTATCTTTGCTCGTTACCAATATGGTAACCTTTCATCAAATGACCTCAATCTCTTTTGCGTTTGATCACATTTAATCTCTAATTAGCAATACCTTCTTAGCAGTAAAGTAAGAAGCAACTAATTATTGATTTCAAGAGAGATATTGTAATAGCAAAATAGTTCATAATTAATTGCAATATATATGCACAGTAATGAAGTAAGGTTAATGAATCCCATTGTAATTAATTGACTCAGATGGACAACTGTGCAAAGAATGTGTGATTTATTACCCACTAGTGTAATTACATAGCACAAAGGCTGTACTTAGAATAAACCAAATAGGTTGATATATGTCAAAGCAATAAATTAATTATAGGTAAATGTATAGCTGTGAGACGTGCAATGTGATATGAAGTACTTTACGGGCTAAAGCTGAAAAATGTGAAATGTGATGAAGAATGTGATGAATCATCATTCACTTCTATGTCTGTACTTTGATTAGTTGTGATGCAGTGGCCAGAGCTTATATACTGTATGTGTGTGAGATATCAACAATCACACTATGGACATGATATCTTTTTGTATAAATTACTATTTTTAGCCAAATTAAGTGAAGCTTTCTTTAGGTTGCAGTTTTATCTCTTCATTTATTACGTTTATAATGGGTTATTCTGCGTTGAGATCAAAGGTGCTGTTACCGTTAAGTTAGTATTTGTTACTGGGAAGCTACATAAAGGCTTTGACATGAGAGTTGACTGTGAAATTACATCTGAGGGTATGATATAGAAGGCACCAGGGTAAGTGATTTTCTTGCAGCTGCCTGCTGGATTGCACCTGGCAGCTCTTTTCTAATGCACTACATTGTGAAGATAATATTTCACAATTAAATTAAGTTTTTTATTTCATGAGATTAGATGTAGTCAGTCATACAGTATATTGCCTCAGATTAAAGGCAAGTAATCCACATGTGCCACTCAAAACTAACCTATCGGCATGTAGCTTTGTGATTTATTATTATTGACAATTACCGACAACCAATTCAAAGCTCCAATGAGTAAAAATCTGTTCAAGTCCTACTGTATATTCAGCCCTTTTTATAAATGCAAGTTCTGTCTGTAGCAAGGTAATGAGTGATGCAAAAGGTCTTACCTGTGCTTAATCATGCACATTTTAGATTAATAATATGAGATCAGATATTTATCATATTCATTTAAGCATTTAGAGATTTTATGAAAAGATTTGTATACCAATTAAATTTTATAATTTAGCAATTTAGTGCTCGTAACACTTAAGAGTTTTGAATACCTCTCATGATCTTTTTCCCTTGTTGTATAACATTCCTCAGTTGCTATCATATAGATATTTAACCCCTATCTTCATGCAGTATGTGCTACAAACAGGACCATTTGTCTTTGAACTGATAAAACAATGCCTGACTGACATGGTATTGATGGATACCTGTAAATTATGAGAGCAGTCTGACCTCAGGGTTTCTGCGGCACTGGAAGGTCCCTAGCAGCAGTACCAGATGGGTGCCTCAAATCAAATCAATTTTGGGACCTTACCCCTCCCCTCCCTAATTTATTCTCACGGTCATGGGCTAATTAATAAAATGGCCAAGACCTGCACGCTCCCAGACTAGTTTGCTTTATTCCAAGACTATAAAGGCTGATTTTACATTTTATAGAAAAACTTTTGGTGTTGAATACTGAACCAATACTTGCAAAGATCTTTGTTTAACTCCAAACCAAATACAGCTAAAGTGATTGATTAACAAGTCACTGATCACCTCACCTTGGGCCGAATTAATGGGATTAATGCAGTTTTATACAGTAAATTCCTTCTCTGTTTCTCACAGTGTGCGATGTAGCCTAGTTATCATAAGACAATGCTGCATAAAACAAAATGAATTAGATACACTCCTTATAAAGAACACAAACATAATTTGAGGAGTCAATTCACTTTTTGCATTCTCTTTAACGACTAGCACATCAACAGTGTCGATATAAATGATCAGTTCTGTGCCCGAAGCAACATTATTCCATTAGTGGTGGCTATTCTTTGCAATAGAGAGGACCATCGTGTGGTCAAGGATTACTGAATCGCCAAAAACATATAAAATTCAAATATCTTTTTCATTCACTTTCTATCTGCACCCAACTTGCATTTAACAAGATCCCTGGGTGTCTGAGCTCTCTACTAGACAAAATTCCTAAATGGTTCTCAAACATCACAGAGCATAGAGAGTCAGTCAAATCATTTTTGCCAATCATGATTCCGAATGATGAGATCAAGGGAATAACATGGGTGGACAACTGGTAATTTCTTGAATGTCCAGCAGTTTTTTTATTTCAAAGAGTTTCACATATAGGAGAGGACCATTGCTTATTCACAACTAAAATGCTATATAGTACCATCCTGGGTGATGTGCAGCAGCCATTGTCCATCAACAGCTCCACTAAGCACATAGAGTTAAAAATGGGCATTTTGATAAGAGTCTGATTAAGCAGCTGATGTTATTTTCTTTAAAACATTTATCCTGTTCTATTATTCCATTATACAGTATTTATTTATCCACTATGATTTCAGGGGTAATTAGAATTTTCAAGAGGATTAGTATAAATCAAGGTTACAAACACAGAGCAAACATTATATTGCAGAAAGTAAATGGATCTGTGGATACAGTATGTTGTTGTTGATCGTGCCTTGCAAAAGTATTCATCCTTTTCAAATTATGTGCCATTTTTAATTAGAAATGAATACGAGTTTATTCGTTCATATTTTTAAGTGAATATTCAATTCAGTTCAATTCAAGCCAATCTTATCAAATGTACAAAGAGAATAATTAAGAATAGAAAATGTTAAACAAAGGATCTTTAACAGTACTACCTGTATAATATAACAGTAGGAATGTCAGCAAAGTGTGTATACTGTATAGTAGGAAATTTGGTTTATTGTCTATAAGCAATACATTTATTAGTTTTCCAACAATGTTGCATTCCAATGGAGTAGCATCAGAACAATAACATTATTGAGCATGATCTAGAAAATCCAACTTAGTTTCCAAATTAAGTAATTTTATTAAGATGACATTCATTCATTTGTGAGACAAATACAACACAATCATCTTTTTGATTTATCTAAAATCAAGAAATTCCTGCTATTTAGCTCTTCATTACATCACAAATGTCTCATTTGGCAATGGCATGGTGATGAAACATTAGTGGGCAGTACATTAAAATTCATTAGTACACATTTTCAGAAAACTGTCATGGGGATCAGCTGCTGAGATGTTCAAAAATAAAGTTAACTCTGGATTACAATTTCTGTCTAGAAGAAAAAAATATTTTTGGCCACAGTATTGAAATAAATGCCACAAAACCGATACTCAGATTAGGAATACAGTATTTCAATATTGTTGATATCTGAGACTGGGAACTCGGCTCTGTTGAGGCATACGATTCATGAAAGCACTCATATCCGCACCCAGGATAATATCAGAAACAGCAGGCTTCAGTGGGACTTGGCTAGGATATTAAAACAATGTCTGTGTTAAACCTCCATGGGCATAGCCTGAAACAAATGCATGTTTTGTCCTGCCAGCTACACTTGTTTTCCTCAAATACAGGCTTACTGACTCCATCACTCTCTAACAGAAATCGATCAGTTCAAAAAATAATTTGCAAGACAATTAAGGCACCCTTTGTTTTGTTCTCCACAGAAGACGAGACTCCCCTTGGGTCATCTTTATTAGTAATGTACCATGTCCCATGTATTATGATAATATCAATGTTTTCCTCAAAGAAGAGATAACCAATCAGTCCATCAAGATCACTGGTTTTATTTCTTTTATGGTCCCATAGCCAGTAACAGCTGTACATTGAATCTCCTGAAAATGTACAATCTGGACTTTCAAATCCAGTGCAACCTGCATTTCCCTGGGTAGGATTTAAAAATGATCTTTTTCCATAAACAATCTCAAATTATGTCAAATGCAGTTTAAGTATAAGACATAAAACAACCTTTAATATTAAATGTTTAGTTGCTATAAAATAGGTTTGAACTTGAACTTCAAAGCTTGTCAATAGCAAATTATGGCTATTAACAGAGAGCTAATGCCATTCAGGAAGAGTGTGAACTTTCAAAGTTTATCCTGACGTGAAAACAGTCAAACTGGGTACAGAGTAACTGATGAAGAAAATTGCTAAAGAGCAGGAATTACATGGTTTCCCAATGAATAAATACCCAATTGGAAAAGGTTACTCACTTTTGTGAGTTTGTTTAATAACAGACAGGTATGCTACACTGTGGTAAAGGTGCCTTCAAAGTTTGTTTGTTTTAATATTTGGGTACAAATTCAAAAAATATACCAGAGAAGTGAATTATTTCTTAGTGAAGGTTGACATTGATACAATTTATCAGATCTGCACCTTTAAATATTTACAAGTACTTGTAGAGAACCATGTCATTTTTTCTCCTGTAAAATGCTTTGAAACTTTTTCCTGTATTACATTTATTCAATAAATAATAAATGTAATTACTAATAATCAATTAAAAACAGAAAATGTAACCTTGAGAAGACAAATCTGGTTAAGAGATACTCTGTTTGAATTTTCTGTATTAAAATATTGCACATTTAAGAGTATTATTTGTATCTGATATGTCAAACTGTATTACATCGAAGACCACACTCCTACCTATTAGTATACACTCCTAATATACAGAAATATTGATAACATATTTGTTTCTTTCTTTAAAAAATATCATTATAGAATCACATATTGATATTTAGTGATTAATAATGTTATGGTTATTGGAAGTGGCTATTGAGGTGTCTCAAAAATAAACAGAGAATTGCCACACATCTAAAGTAGCTAGTGTCGACATTTGTAGTTCTCAGGATCTTCAAAGCAAGAATTATTTGTGAAATTAAATGTGTGTCTGAGACACTGATCAAAGAAATCATCTGGTTAATAGAGATTTGGTTAAACAGTTAAGAGACATTAGTCGAGGTCGAGGAACAGAGTATAACAACTAGCGGAGAAGAGGAGCACAAAAAATAGAAGAGGTACAGTAGCAGAGAGGAAAAGGACATGAGAAAATGGACAACAAGACACAGGAGAAGAGGAGAAGGGACAGTGCCAGTTGGGGGGTCCCTTTAAGACTATTTTCATGTTAAATATTTGAACCTTGTTAATAGAACTTGCCATTCTATTACTTTTAGGAAAGTCAACTTTCCTGTATAGAGAATCCCGAGGTTAAAATGGCTTCTTCTGGTTAGAGGATACATTTTTAGAATAGGGAGATACTGTAGATTCCCATTCATTTTGTAGCATTTTATATACAATATAGAGAGATTTAAAACTTATTCTGTATCCTGTTTAGTGCAGAAGGTAGGTTTATCTCTATTCTTGGGTCAGTTGGGTGCTATGAAGTGTTCAAATACTTTTTAGCAGACAGACAAAACAGGGGGCAGGTGCATAAAATTAACTAAAATACGAAAGGGCAGGAACGCCCTTAAGAGGAGGGATTATGATCGTGATAACACCAGAGCTAGTTTTCCCAGAAGACAATTAAACTTCTGCTATTTCTTTGAATTGTGGGAGGAAACCAGAGCTCCCAGAGGAAATCTGTGGGGGGAGATCTCACAAATGCCATGCAGATAGCACCCCAGGTCAGGGATGTAACCCAGAGCGGTGAGTCAGCAGCACTACCGTGCCAGCCTCTGAACGAACCACATCATTAAAATTAATAAGAGGAACTGAAAGGGTAACTTTTTAACTCTATCATTTCCCATTGTTCTCAAATTCTTATTAATAATTTATACAGTCAGTTTCTCCTAGGAGCAATGTAAAAAGCTAGACATACAGTAAGTGACCTCCAAAGTCCCCCTTTACAGAATGCTGGAAAAAATGTATCCTTATTTTTCAATTTATTATGCACTCGAAGCAGATGAAATGCACAGTGGTTGTGTATAATAGTATTAACAATATGCAGCAGTGAGTCTCAGGAAACAAGACTTGACATTAGATATCATGTACCTAATAGAATGCTTAACTACTGAAAAATAATTTCTAATTCAGGCTTGATAGCACTTTACTGACCTTGTTGGGACTGATCACTGGCAATTGTGTGTAAAGGCTAACTGGTCCCTCAGTTGTTGTCTCAGACAAGAATCTAATTTAACCTGGACGTGTAATAAAAAGAACAAAATGTGTCTTGAAGCTAAGCAGTTGTGAATTTTTATTATTTTAATTATAATCTTCTGTAATCTTTCCAAAGCTGAAGTGTGACATTTACAAAGTCTTATGGAGAGTGCTTGTTGCAAGAATGTTCCCATCAATTCAGTCTGCTGCCAAATCATTACCATGGCTTACCAGGACTCCTGAGTTGCTTAGCTGGTAAAGACATTTGTTCAGAGTTCAGGTTATGACGTCAGCGCTTGAGCAGTATTTGTCATTAGCGTAGCATGTCACTTATGTTTCCAGAAAGAAGTTTTAGCATAGAAATTCAGTTTGGAAGAAGTGAAATGCAAAGGGAGTATCTTTGAGGGATTGTGCACATTGAACAAAGACCTTTACTCGTCTAAGAGATGAGAAAAAGCTGTAAATTCAATAGTTTAATAATATTCTAACAAATGCAAGAGAGATGAGACATGCAGAGCATATTTTGTGTAGCTCACCTGGCTGAGGGAAAGGCAACCCCCGCCCCCCATACTTTCGAGAAGATTGAGCCCTGGAGCTGCTCCAAGGGTGGAGGTGCTGTGGTGGGAGGGATGTTCAACATGAAGTACTGTGTGCAAGATGTACCGTATTTACCTGAATAGAAGCTGTCCCTGAATATAAAGTGCACCCAGAAACTGGAACTGTGGAAATTGATAAACTTTACAAAACACCAGTTAGCTTTGTGAATGTAGAAATTGTTGAAATGAACAAAATATAATAAATATAGGAAAATGGAAAGGAGTTTAAAAGACAAAATGCAAATCAAGTTCAAGTTCAAGTTTATTGTCATTATACTCATATACAGGTATATGGTATAACGAAATGCTATTTAGCTAGCTCTCGGACATAAGAAGTACAAGGATAGAAATTATGGGGAGTGAGCTTTTGACATGTATGGTAGAGGTTTTCAATGTGTGTTTGAGTTTTTGGTAAGAAAGAAAGAAAGAAAGAAGGCACTGTGAGGTTCAGATCATAGCTGAGAGGTGAGGTGAGAGTGAGAGAGGCTAGGAGTTTAATAGTTTGATAGTGTGTATCATTATATCCAGATTAACACCATAATTTCTTCTTTTAAAACTATTGCCTCTCCAGTTTCTTATAAACCACTAGTCCACTCCAAACTGCCTTCCAGCCTGATGATTCCTATGTTGTTCGGCACACAGGATCACCCCCTTCTTGAATGCAAAAAAAGTGTCCTGTGATCTCTTTTTAATTTTGGATAATCAGAAAGGAATATAAACATTTTTATCAGTTGATCACATACTGGAAACAAGCAAAATGGTGCTCTTACACATTACGTGCAAATGGTTCAACACTATTCAGCAGTCTGGTGGTAAATTTGTCAGCAACGAGATCAACTTCCAACTATTTTTACTTTTATTCAAACATAAGTTGCAGACCAACTGTCCCATCCTGAAATTTGGAAAGAAAATGTGCAGCTTATATTCAGATAAATATATCCATAGACAAGTGTAAGCGTGTGAGATTTGGGTCTAACCTTACTGTATTTACAAAGTTCTGTTCTTAACTCCATTATGTGAGTTGAATGTATGTCAATGTAATTTTCATTATTTTTGAAGTTGTTATGGTCCCTTTTTTCAGCTTTGGAGATTTGTGATATCTGCAAGTGAACTTTGGTTTGGGTGGCAATCTTTTACAGACACTACAATATGAAAAAAAAATGTGAAAAATATTTCTTGAAATTTGGTAGGTCAAACATAAGGTTACTAACATTTTTAAGCAGGAGTAGATTTGATTTTAGGCCTTGAAATAGATACAACTATATATCAATGCATTCTTTGAGACATATACAAAGTTCACAATATTTAGCAAATACTGTATGACAGTGGATAATATGTGCAAACTGTCATTCAGGATTAAAACTTTTCTGTATGTTATTATTCCATATAATAAGATTGTTTAGAAAACAATCTGTGCACAAGAAAACTGTAATAAAACAATATTATTTATATTAGCAATTATACTTTGAATTTTGAAAAAAAAAGAAAATGTGTCCCAATTTAAATTATGGTAAAAATGTTCTCTTCTTTGCTAGTAAATGGGTTTCTCATTAACAGCCTAATTTAACCTTTACCATTAGAATTCATGTTAAGGATATCAATTAGAAAGTACTGTTTCTAACCTGTGTTTTTATATTTCAGTTTAATGAAGGTCACAAATATTACTTTATAGCAAGGATAGGTAAGGTTGATAATGTTTTTGTAATTGATTAGCGGAGAGTGTTCATTTACTCATAACAAAATGGGCAGACTTATGATAGAGAACAAAATGAAAATAGAAAAACTGATAAAAGTTCTGGTGCCTCTGTAAGCTCATAATTTAACACCGATAACAATAAGAGAATAATCAGATTTCACCTCTAGCAACCGTATACAACACTGTTACAATACTGTTCTTCCATTATGAAGATTTTATTTAAAGTTCATTTCACAGTGGTGGAGGCTCTGTAGAGTGGAAATATTCATTTCAGTGAGTACCCAGACAATTTATTGTACGTCTTCTGTAAGAGAAAGCATTCATGGAGCTCACTGCTTTCTATGAATAACGGTGTTCTTCTGTCTTGTTGAAAAGAAATTTTCAGAGCTAAATGCAAACAGTCAAGTTTCAGAAAGGATACTTTTAAAAAAATTAAACTGTTTTTTCAGCACATTCATGCTAGAATATTCTTGTTAAATTAATCAATCCATTCACCATTTATTTATGGATGCTAGTTCCAAAAGCAAGTTTGTCAGCTTTAATTCCATTCATTAAGCTGAATGTCTCAATTTAAAAAAAATGTTCCTTCGGTATTGTATTTTGATATTTACACCTCTTAAGTTACAGTATTTGTACAGCAGTTTCATTTTGAAGGCCAACATGTGTTGAATATTTAATTTTTGTACTAACTGGACAGGTATTGAATTTTTTTAATGCAATAACAGAACATCTTAATGCAAGGAAGGAGAATGCAGGAATGGAGTCAATGGGAAAAGAACTGGAAAGATAAAGACCTGAATATCATTGAAAGAAAAAGAATGAGGATGATTTGAATGTCGTTAGCAGTAAAACTACAGTATAAACATGGGAGAAGATTACTGGATCCAGGGAGCAGATGTAGGCAGATACTGTAATAGTGTGGAATCCAGAACAGAATCTTGGGGCACACCAGTGGAGAGAGCACAGCAACCAAGAGACCTGGTACAGTATGTGTGATCAGCTAAGCGCAGGTGGTAGGTTTGTGTCACTGAGCACAGTGAGATGTCAGAGTCAGAGAGGGGCAATAGTTTATTTTTCCTGTAATATTTAGTAGGTCTTAAAGAACCATTTTGGTCTAACTTTTCCTCAAAGACATATCACATTTCAATTGTTGATAACCGCTTAAGGTGGAGGTTAAGAGGGCTACACAAAATGGTACTAAATTAACATTTCTAAACTTAGACATTTAAACATGCTAGTTAGATCAAGGGTAATATAACAAAATAAACTCTCCGAGACCCTTGTCCTTGTTTCCCAAAAAGTCAGTCCCTCTGTTTCCAAAACTCAGCACAGGTTGGTGCTTCCTTTACTATCATCCTTCAGAACAGTTTCCAAACTTTTATTCATATATATGAAATTAAATACAAAACCATTTACAAAAACAATTATAAAAGTGAATAATAAATTAAATAAACAGCTAGTGGGTTCAGCAGTGCTCCTTTTAGAGCTGTCTAGGAAACAATTTAGATTATAATTAAATAAAAAAGGAACAAGTAATAAGTTTATTCCAGACTGAACAGAGAAGAGAGAAAACAGAATGTTTCGACTGTGAAACCTTCTTCAGGTTCTCTTTTCAGCATGGAATAAACCTATGACTTGTTCCTTTGCAGACTGCACATGCTGACGAACTGTAGCTGCCCACATCAAATAAAAAATAACTATTCAAAAAGCAATTTAAAAGTAATTTTGACATTTTCTGTTTTGTATGCATTAAGGAAATAGGATATTTATAAACATTATAGGATATCCCTTCACAATAAACAACTAAGCCTAGGTGTGTCTACCGTCTGTAGCACTACAACTACATTGAAAGTAACCATTATCTGTAATTGTGAAGTATTGGAATTTATATAAGGGATTGACACTAACTCATTTTCGGGTTAGCTCAAACAAAACAAGAATTTTGCACCAGCAATGTCATGAGCCCAGTCTTTTTTCATGTTATTACAAACATAAAAAATGAATACTCTACAGATCTATATCATATGGGTAAATTAATGCATAGACATGAGTCATGGTAGCTGCCTATTACACATTCTTTATCATAAAAGTGCTGCACAACACTGCCGTTATAGAGAGAGATTCTCAAAATCGTTTTCCCAAAAAGTCAGTCCCTCTGTTTCCAAAACTTAACAGCTATTTTTAAACACAATAAATTATTTTGAAACATAAGTTAGATAAAAAAGAAGGCACCTTACAGATTGGGAATTGTCAGGAAGCGTTTTTCAGGACCCTATGCAGATGGCAGAATCCGGATGGGAGTGAGACAAACATGGGGAAAAGACTGGCATTGGGGCTGGAAGAAGAACAGGGGGGCATGTTGATGGTGCGCTGGTGCTCAGGGGAGCGTGTTCCAGGCTAACAGTCCAAGGGGAGTCCGAAGGGAAATCCAGGGCAGGCAAAAGTCTAGTGCCGAGTAATCCAATCCATGACAGACATGACAAAGTTAAAAGCTGGAGCAGGATCTGGTGAAGCGTCGGGGGAATAAGAAGGGGTAACAGGGCCAGGTGCTCCAAGCCCTGGACCCAGATGGTCAGGATGCCTTTGCAAAGTATTTAGACTTAGAAGCAAAATTAAAGCATTTAGAAATGAAAAATCAGGATGGTTACAGCTAAATATGAGATGTACTGTAGTCCCCTGTGTGCTTTACTTATTTATAACAAACCTTGATGACTCTTATCAGTCAGGATGTGTATCTTAATACTAAATTGACTACAATGTTTCCTAGTCATGATCCTTAACTAACATAGTGTGAGTAATGAGGTATTGATTAATTAAGTAATTAGCTACTATATTGGAGTATGTAAAATTAAGTATTTGCAGAATTTCTGAAAAAGAAAAACATGCTCACAGTACACTTAATGACTAGGGGGACAAACTACAGATGCGGGTCCCATCCACCAATACTAAATTAAAAGGCTATGAATTACTAAGAATTATGAGTGACAGTATATCTGCAGCACTTAAATCCTAGTGAAAATCACATTACTTCAGTCCTTGTAAGTCCTGCCTTATCGTTTGGCTTCCATGTGCTGGTTTATGACTGGCAATGTCTTTCCATGTCTGAACAAATGCATAGAAATGTGCTTTTCCTTGATATTGCTACTTTTTGTTGTGGAAATGCAGCAGATTCCAACAAGACATCAAATATCATCTTGAAGTGCAGCAAAAAGAAACACTCAAATGTATTCCTGTTTTCTACTGTCAGCCTGGGGGACAGTAAGAACAAATATGAGGCTAACATTTTTAAAACTGTTATTCAGAGAATAGCGCAAATTCTTTCCCAAAGTTTTCTATTACATCTTTTTGCATTGATTTTCATTTATTTCAAAACAATTAAAATCTTAAGAATGTGATGAAAATGTCTCTGAGCAATTTTTGTGAATGGCCTTTTAAAAACTGACCAAATGTCTATTCACATGTAATAAATGTGTTGTAGGTTCATGGAGCAAATCACAAACTACAAGAAAAAAACAGTTTGTGTATTTTTACTTTGACTTAGAAAATGACAGTTGAGAAATGGTCTTGAATAATCATAAACAGCAGGAAAGATGTGAAGAAGGAGTCATAAGGGATACTGCACTGAAAGATGAAGACAGTTTATTAAAAACATATGCAGAATATTGAACCCTGTTAAAAATAAGTGGGGTTACAGAGAAAACAGATGAAGGTACACTGCAGGTACTGAGAAAAAGAAAAAAAAAATTTAAATCAATGTAGGTGGATTGACAAGTAGTTTTTTAATTTTTAATTTAAGTTTCCTAAAAGTTTCAGATTGTTCAGCTGTTAGTAGAAGGTTATAAAAATAAAATAAAAATGTATTTAGTGTTTGGCAAGTGCAGTGAAAACTCTCTTTCTGGTGGTGTAGCACTGTCAGGTCCGGACAGATTTTTTTCAATCTGTGTAACTTCAGTTTGCAGCTGAACAGTTGCTAATGAGTGTGATAGAGGGAGGAAAAGATTTGGAGGCTGTTTGGTGTTTTTTCTCTTCTAGCTGAGAGAACGGCAGCCTGACTGTAAGGTTGAGGCTGACCGAAAGTCCCTCTCACATTCACAAGGAATAAACCAGGGAGCTTCTGCAAGGGTGTAGATGGTGGTGCGAGGGGTGCTAGAGAAATACCCTAAGGGAATTCCTTTTTTACAAGTATGTTCTGTATATACTGATTTGGTATATATACACTGTATGTGTGGGTGAGCAGGTGAAGATGAGATTAACTTAACCTTCCTCCTAAATGTATGTTATAAACTCAATTTATCCATACTGAACTGGAAAACAGGGCTTATCTGGCACTGAGCCCATGAGAAAAGAGGCACCCCTTTGGAATCTGCATAGCACTGAAATCCCTGTGGCAGGACGTCTGCTGTTATTCTCCTCTGGGTAGTATTGCTGTGTGGCTCTGAAGCCAGGGTTGCCCATAAAAGACCAAATACTGGCTAGAGCAGAGCTACTCCTCATACTAGTATGAGGGTTTTACCAGGTACCTGAGACAATTATTCCAAATCAGGAGATTAGAAAAAATAAGAGTATCTGTGCCATTTTTGTATATTATTTAAATTCTAATTGTACATGTATTAATATTACCATTATAACTAAGTGTAAATGGCAAACTAAGGAATTACAAATCATGTGTCTGTAAAGCCAAAATGTTTTTGTTTTCCAAAATAAATTTAAAAGCAAGCCAAGCTTGGCATTTCTGGATTAATTTTTAATATAAAAATGGCCTCTTTAATAATAAATCATAATATATTCATAATCAATGGTTTAATAATGACTTATATTTCACAGAGTGAGGAAAATTGACTGAAAATAAAAGCACAACAGTTTGTTCCATGTGAAAAAGTATATTAAAACCTGTTGTGATATAGTACAATTTTAAAGCACTTAAAATTTACAATTTAAATGTATTTAACGTTTAACATTAATACATTTTTTGTAACTAATTAAAAGGAATTTTGAAAAGGAGTAATACTGTATATATAGGGTATCGTAAAATGTATATCATATCTACACCATATTGCAGATATAACACTTAATAAAAAGCATAAACTATCCAATCAGAACAGGAGTGTATTTGGAGGTTGCAGTACCCAGTGTTAATACATTTTGACATTAAATACAACGGGAAATAGCTTTTAGATCACACACATAAATAAAGAAAATAGTAAGAAATGGTGATTTACTCTGTTCAGATGTTTTAAGCTATGACAGAATTCACATCTGAGTTTTACTACATGCTTAGTCGATTTTCCTAATTGGCTACTCGATGCTGCTTTCATTAGGATTTTCACCTTTTTAAATCTTTTTAAAAGTCTGCACACGTCAGTCTAATCTACTAAATATGAAATTCTGATTAAGTCCGGAGGATTAGTACTTCTTCCTAGTAAGACACAGGAAAAAGAAGGCAAAGTAGCCTGGGATATTCTTAATATTTACTCAGTTAAACTCACAGGGGTCTAGAATGAAAGTCACCATGATAAGTATCATTTAAATGAAAGAATGTTAGTTAGCAATCACATTGTGACTTGCATCAGAAACACTACAATAACAATAAATAGTAGGCAGGTGAATTTAGATTTTTAACATTTAGATCCATAACTGAGTGCCTTTATCAAATGTCCAGTCCAGTTTCCACAATTTTTCCAAAGAAAGTAGCATACAATACCATTCCTTTTCAACCAGCATATTCAAATTTACTCAAAAATATAAAAAATAAAAATACTGAAAAAGAGTATTGTGAAAAGAAGAAAGAGAAAACAAACGTCAAGAATACAAACGTCATATATTTTATGGCACTGAGATTAACATTCTAAAACTTCTTGATTATTGCATCATTTTGTTTTTATTTAGGCTATGAAACAATATGTCTAGTGCTGACAATATGAATCTATACAGCAAAATAATATACAATTGTATACACAGCTGGAAGAGACATGGAAGAGGACAAGTCACAGCTCTGGAACTCAAATGTTTAAAATATTCCCATGGAAACCTCAAATACCTTAAAGAAATAAAGTGGATAATTTCAGCATATACTACATCTAAAGACTTGCTGTAACAAAGAACGATATGGTATATAGTAAAGGCAAGGGTCTTTGCTAAGCTTTCTGTGAAGTAATTTTAAACATATTATATTACAGTTGCTTTTAGGTTTTGCACCTAAGGACTGAGGAATCCAGGATTCCGTAAATAACCCAGAATACAGTGATGCAGCTAATGCTACTCTTTGGGTTATGTACAGTAGGAGTGCAATGGAATAAAAAGAATACAGCTCTTCTTTGTTCTCTATTTACATTTATATTTAGAGTTATTCTCAATTCATTGAACAAACCTGCCCAGTTGGTTCGATTGGTATAAGATAAGATCACTTTATTAGCCATATACAATTTCTTGCATTAGGAATTTGTCTTTTCACATACCCCAGCTTGCTCTCCATGAGACACACAGACAGGGAGAGAAGCTGGGGTTCAGAGCGCAGGGTCAGCCATTTATTCGGCACCCCTGGACCAGCTAGGGTTAAAGGCCTTGCTCAGGGGCCAAACGGAGTAGAATTACTCTGTCTGCCGTGGGATTTGAACCGGAAACCTTCCAGCCACAGCAGTGACACGATAGACTTTTCCAATTGGTTCTGATTCTCCAATCAGGCATTGTGGTGCTCATAGTATATAAAAAAATGAATGGCTTGTACAGGTGTGTGAAATTAAGTAGCATACCCACACAACATTTCATTCCTCATGTGTGGTTCAGAGAGTGTTACTGTACAGCCGAGCAAAAATAAAAGGCAATTCTAAATTGGATAGGCATAAAATGATAGAATTGGCAACTATATCTCACTAACTGTAGTTCATAATGGAAGTTCAGGAGGAGTGACAACAGCCAAGTCACTTTCACCCCAAAACTATGAATAATGTAAAACACTCTTTTTTGTGCACATTTGTCTTTCTGCATCCCTCCACCCCTTCTCCATCCCTATCTTCATCTTTTATTTATTTTAAAATAAAAAACTCATAATTTAATGGGAATACAGTACCCATGCTCACACAGTTGTGATTTAATTCACCACATTAAAAAAACAAACTTATTTGAGATATGCTACTGCTGTGGTTAATAAATAAACTTTAAGAACAGGATAAACCCCAATTACTGCTAAGCCTTGGCTCTCCTGGGTATAAATAAAGACCTCCATGGTCCCCAGCACTAATGCCAATGCAGAAACTCTGCAATTTCTTGTAGGGAGTTATTTCCTCATCCATATGACCAGGCAGTCTTCCTGAGGTCAGCCATACATCAAGATATGCTCTTTTACATCATGCGATCACATTATTGGAATTTGCCTGTGCCTTCTGAACTTTCTGAATACACAGTACTGTAAGTCTGAAACCTAATTGCAAAGTTGAAATTAGTGGTATTTTATGTTCATACTGTATGTATTCACCAGGTTCATGGCCCTCAATTATTAGTAAATCAATATGTATTCAAAGGTAGAATCCATCCATCCATTTCCAGTTCTCTTTTCCCAAAGGTATACAGATAGATTTTAATGTAATTTTATTCATTCAAAATATATAACCTCTATAAACAGGAAAACCCATGACTTTATTTATAACCATATTTGTTTTCAGTGGTAGAAGGGTGAATATTGCTTAACAGTACACCAGATTTATATACAGTTGTGGTGATTTGAAGGTTTTCATTACTGTAACAATTTGGAACAGTAAATTGCAGGAGTACTTTAACGACTGTTAGGAATCAAATCTCATGCATGAATTCTCAATCTACAATATACAATTTATTGATACAACTTCCAAACATAATATAACACAACAAACATAATAGAATAGATTTGTGAAATGATTTGCTACATACAAATACAAAAGGCTGATCATTCGCTCATTACAAAAATCAGAGTTAATAACTTCAGAGTTAAAGTATCTTATATATAATGTAGGTTTCATTAGTCTCAATACAAATCACATTTATATTCTCACATATTAGTAAATATACATTTATTATCATGAACTAAACTACCAAACGTGTTTGGAATAATGAGAATTATAATGTGAATAAAAACATTTTATACTCTAATATCCTCTGGCCAAACATTCTTTTTAAATTTAAAGTTAAATTATCCACTGGAAAGGGTTTGTCAGTGGTCCAACTTGGTAACTGCTCGCTATGTGGTGAGAGTGTCCAGGTACAGAGAGGAGAGAGATAGAGAGTTTTTACTCCACCTACTGTATAGCTTTTATTAAATATATTTGGAAATTCAGGATGTTGCAAAAAAGAGTCCAACTATCTTATTTCATCGATCAGGTGGAAATAGCAGTGGGTTAGAAAACACAATATTTCTTCTTCTGTAGAAAGAATATCTTGGGCAGAATTTTGTACTTTTACTGACTTGCATTCTTGGCATGGTGTCTTTGAGAAACGTTTATGTCCTGACTAGAACTGCTTGAAGCACTGTGGTTGGTAAAGTCAAATCACCAGTTCAGCTGGAGGGAAAAGATGAACGAGTCAGTAAATAAAAATTAGCTGGGCTCTGGCTTTGAAGGTACTGTATGGCATCACAGTTAATGATTGGTCTTGTATGTTATCAGGTATAATACTGGTACCCACCTTGTAGGTCCCTCATTGGTGGATGGCAAATGGGTGATGGGCAGTCACCTGTACTCTTAGCAGAAAGAGGCAAACTAGAATTGATGAAGCTCATCTGCTCCATATATCCATAATGGGTTTTAGGTTAAAGACAGCTTTATGACGTCCTGGTCTGTGGACATCTTTGAAGAACCTTCTTAAGTCTTGTTTTAGCTGCCTGATCTCTGCTTTTACACACAGAGGCTCATTTTAGTCTGGCTGAAAAATGGCAGAAAATAACTACTGTAGAAACCACTAGGAAGGTACACAAGACATTTTGTGCACTATTAAACTCTCCCAGGGCAATCAAAAGCTTAGAAAAGGTTCTATTTCTTTATTGGAACAACTAATAGGTTTATTCCATGCTGAAAAGAAAAGAAAGAAAATACAACATTTCGGCCGTGGAGTCTTCTTCAGGCGTCGCCACGGCCGAAATGTTGTGTTTTCTTTCTTCTCTTTTCAACATGGAATAAACCTATTACTTGTTCCTTTGCAGCCTATGCATGCTAAAGCAGCTACCCACCTGAACTATATTTCTTTATTGTCTGTCTGGAAGTACAGTACGTTGTTTCCAGCTGAATATTTCTACCTGTAAATCCAAATCTGATGAGTACAGTAAGTTCTCAATGTGTATAACATGTACAGTACTTCACATACACCTGTGGATGCCACACACTTCATTTAGGGCTCTGTTATAACAGACACATGGCTCCTCATATAAATAAACTAATTTCAGTTTTGCAATATCCTAGACCTGGATCTCCTGGACCTCACTTTATGTCTGAATTTGTATGTGTGCAGATCCCCGAGATGGGACTGCCTTAGTTTAGGATAGGTTCTGTAAAAGGTGGTTTATGCAGTTTTGGAACCCTCAGTTTGGTAGGAAGTCAAACCGTAACCTCACTTTTTTTCTTTCATACTTACAATATAAATATATTGTGTCTAGAGCCCCATTCACCCTCCTCTTTCCATACCATCACCCTTGCAGCAGCTACTTGACTCATTCCTTTCAAAGTAAGTGGGGATTCCATCAGCTACATCTTTGAGGGCATGTAGCCATTGCCTTAGCCAATAAAAATAATTTACTGTAAATTACACCGCTGATTGAATAGGCTTTGGCCAATCTACTTACCAGTAGTTTGGAATTAACTAATGATATACAAAATAATATTTTATTAAAGATCAAGATGGGGGAAAAATGAACGCAAAGGAAATCAGGTATCAAGTCACTGATTTAGAATGATAACATTTATGATTCATTAAAATTTCATGGAGTGGCTAAACCTGAACACATGAAGACAGGTACAATAATAACAAGACTTTTTTAGATGCTCATAAGTCTTGTATTTTTACTAGTTCAGCAGGATGTAGTTCTGATATTTAAAAACAGCTTGAAATGTACTGAAAGTAGCACTCCTAGCAGTGTTCGAAAGCAAATATAGTAATAACAGACATACCAATGTGAAAGGTTGCAAATGAAATGGATTAGAGACTGTCACTTTTCATTTTCACTTATACTGTATCAGCTTTCATATGTGTGTGAACATATTAATCAGGAAATTTGGCAGTTCAGGTTGGATGCTTTTCAAATATTAGCAGTGCAAGAAAATGAAAAATGAAATGAATAAGAAAATGAAAATGAAAAAATTCACTCCTTTTGTCCAAAGATATTTAGTACACCCACTGGGTTTTTGAAAAACGGTTAACCTACTACATTTAAAGAGTTCTCATAAAATGTAGCAGTTACATATAAGTCAAAACTTTTATGGGTAATGGGTTTGTTACAAAGAATGCATGGTGAGGTGAAATTAAATTTTTAATCTTCTGCTATCAGCTGAAGTGTCTATTAAGAAGTCTATAAAAGGTTATGGTATAATTACATAAATTAATTTGAAGCAAGGCTTTCATTAGACATTTCAGTTAATTTGACCTTGAACATTTAAAAAAAAAAAAGAACTAAACTTTTCCAAGTGCTTTAATTGGTCTTATTGGCCTTTAGCATGAAATCAGACACATTTAGATTTACAAGCCACTGAGGCATGGACTAAGGAGATTGGATTTTAAAGCGTCAGTTCCTGACTAAATAAGTGCAACACAATGTAAGAGACAAAACAGACAAAAGTACAGAGTACAAAGTACTATATCCAAGTTATAAAATTATATCACAAACTAAATTGAAATGCAATTCTTAAAACTAAAAGATGCCAATTCAGCATTAATATGCTAACTTATACTGCTTACCCTTATACACTGTATGTTCTGCACCTAACAAAGTTTGTATGTTCTACTTTGTTCACAGTTGCTGGTCTTCTTAAGATTACTACTTATCATTCTTGCCATCCAAGAAAATAGGAAAAAAGGTTGAAGACTTGATTTAAGGAACATGGGAGTCCTAAAATAAACCCTTCAATAAGGGATAAGGGCTGTTGATTAGGCACAGTAGGAGTACATGATTTCAGCTACTTTAAATACTTACTCATTTTAATATGAAATTAATCACCTAAGGTGTCCAAGATGTTTCAAAGGTACAAAATGTTTCGGATACAAAGACAGACTGCAATTAATTTTATTATAATGTGTAGCAGTACAGAAACATGGTCATGAAAGCATATTGTAAGAGTATAAGAAGAAACACTGAGAGCATGGTTCCAGTACAACAACCTTTCTCTGATCACCAGCAAAACTTGTTGATCGTGGACACATTTACCCAAACATCCGCTGGCAAATACTGTAGGCAACCTATTTGAACTGATAGGGTGCACCGGCACCCTCCTGTCACTTTGCACTCTCAGGAAACATATGAACAGCACTAAATGCCTCCTATCCTTATGTTACTTTCGCCCAATCTGTATTTGTATTTTAAATAGTAATTGTATAATTTATTGTCTCATTATCTAAACCTAATCCATATAAATTTCTGTCCTTCTACTCTTCTATCCCTCTTAACCAGCTCGCGGATAAAGCTGTATGCAGATCTGTTCGTGCATTGATAAATAAACCTTGATTGATTGAGAAACTGAATCATTAAATTCAGAGGGTAATGTTATGGCTACAGGGAGTTAATTATTTTAATGAAAATTCAAGGAGTCTACTTTGGCTTTGGCTTTAATCTTTCTGTATACCTCCTCTACCCCATCTTCTCCTTAGCATGTCCCCGTTTTGGGGAAATTCTCTCTGTATGGGAGTCCTGACTACCTTGGCCTACAGCCAGGTGGTTGGCCTTCAACCAAATGGGTTAAGCCAAATGTTCTCTTTCCTCTGATTCCTCAATCGGTATTTGTATTGGGTGATATTATTCTTTGTGAAATCAGAATTATTAGCAATTGGCACACATGGATCCAAAGAACACAGCATTTTATTGAAGAACAAGTTGAGGTTAATTCCTCACTGAATTATGGGAAGAAGGTTCAACAGCCAAAACATTGTTTTTCTTAAAATTCACTTCTTCCTTTGCAGCCAATGCACACTGATGCAGCTTCCCACTCAATTTTATTAGGATTATAACAAATGTAGCAATTCAACTACAACAAGTGTAAATCAAACTGTCTTAAAAGCATAAAAAATGTTACAAACAGGAGGAAGCCAATCAGCCCAAGTTTTCTGTCTCAGTTCACAGAGACATTGTCTTTTTATGAAGAAATACATGGCCTATAATTACATCATTTTGTTTTGAGTGACTGCTGGAAAGTGTTAATGGCACATGAATAACTTCTCTTGTTTCTCTATTATTGAGTGGTAAGGGCTTACAGTGTTGTAAGAAAGTGTAAGTTTCTACTGTAAGAAGTAGTGTTAGTGTCGGTGGATCAGTAGGTGGCACTCTTGCATGTGGTTCAGAAATTTGAACACCAATGCCATAGCCCTGACAGGTATGTTGTACTGTAGGAGGCGCTGCACCTCAGAAGAGATGTTGTCCAAGGTAAAACATTATCCTGTTCATTGAGGTGTTAACACCAATGTCCTGCATCCTGCCCTGTCTAACATTCCTGACGTGTTGTGTAGTGGAACAACAGGAGCAGAATATCTACCATGTGCCACCCTGTGACATGTACAGTAGGTGGATGCTACACTTGCGTGGAGCATGAAGTGGGTCCCCTCCTATCCCTAAAGAGTTCTGTGATCCTACATTATGTAAAGAAAAAAGCTACTGTGCATAAATGCAAGGACTGATTAATTAATGGTAATGTTGACTCTAGATGTACAGTGCTTGAAATGTCATTACAATTATGAAGTGTTTACAGACTTATTCTATTTTTGTTTGTGGAGGGATGTCATTTGCAATGAAGTATCATGATAAAATTAATGTTTTATAAGTAAGGAGCATGTATAATTTAACAAACATCAGATATCTTATTGCGTTTGACTTTGAATGCTGTCAAAGCCTGCAGTTTAAAGTGTCGTGTGTCCTCTGGCAAGCGGCCATCGTATCTTTGAAGGCCAAATTTTCATAGAAGCTTTGCTTCCGCTTGATCTATAAATATCTACCCTTCTGTTGTGTTTTCAACCACTTCATAAGATCTCGACAAGATTTAAAGGTTTTTGTCTGCTCATATTCAGTTCACATTCTTAAATCTAAAAGTGAGCCCAGTGTTAAAAAATACATTTGTTACATTTTTATATCTGTAGAACATGCATTCTCTTTTTGAGTATTTATTATTATTATTAATAAAATTATAAATTTGGTGATTGCTACAATAATTATTCAACAAAGGCCTTGTCATCTAAAATATTTGTCCAATGCACATGTGGCTACACTCGATGTCTCAAGAGGGTTTTTAATTGCTACAGTAGTGAAAAAGGGTTTCTTAATAATGTTTATGGAAGAGTTTGACACTATTATCTTGATTAATTATGCAGAAATTATCTCCAGACTAATGCCTGCTTTTTTTCTTTCTTTGACTCATGAACTACAACTAGTGACACTGAAAGCATGTGCTTTATTTTAAGGAAATCAAGATGTAATAATATTATGAGTGTGGTCTATGGCTATACTCCCACAAAATTAGAATAGGAACATCTTGGCAGTCAAATCTATTTTCAGTGGTGTGTATCCAAAATGTTGCTTTTCTTAGTTTTTCTTGTCTGTGTGATGTTAGCTTCTATTTTCTGCTTAGTGCATATTTGTTTCATTTGGTCTTGTGTGCACTGAGGAGGATCATTCAAATGTTTTTTGCTAAATCCAAGATGGCAGCCAAATCACGTGACTGACTAATTTTCATTAACAAAAAGTTATAATGAATAACAATGTAGCCTGGACATCCAAGTTTCACACCTGTAAGATGTTCAACTCCAGAAAACAAAAATTGCTGAATGTTGTCAAAATTCCAATAAGGCAGCCCAAATTCATCTAGAATTTTCTACTAGAAGAATTTGTATTAGCACAGAAAAGACAGAATCATTACAAATATAAAAAGTATTTAAACTGTTTTTCAGGGTCTGATGGTGTTCTGTTATGTTCATAGATTGTTTCATAGATTCATAGATCATTAACAAAACCCTTCCAGTACTTAAAACTGAAGTAATACCCATTTCCTAGAAGATGACTAATGCAGTACATACTGTATCCATTTAAAGGGTGATGAAAGAAAGCAAAACAATTATTTTATATTGTATAATATCTTTAGAGTAAATTAACAGAGTATGTTAAAATTGCAGGCAGTAGGCATTCGGGGTGATACATATTTCTGAATTGAGAATGTGTTAATGGACAGAAAACAGAGTAGAGAAAAGTAATGAATGCTGAAATTAAGATGTTGTAATTAGTGAAGTACTATGGAATCTGTTCTGGGACCACTGTTTTGCTCTTTTTACAGTATACACTATATCAATTATATAGATTTTGATAGTAAACTACTGTAAGTAGTAATATTCTGCCATAGTTAGTAAAGTAGTTAAGTTTGAAGATAATAATAAAGTGGTAGGACTAGCAACAAATCTGCAAGATATCAGTACTTTCTTGATAAACAGGCTCTTGTGAAAACAAGCAGAATGTATCCAGGGCAACATTTGTTAACACCCCTAATCTTACAAAGAGTACCAAGGGATCTGAAATGACCAAGTAGTTAGAACCATTGATTAGATTCTAATCTAAAGAATGGCATCTCCTGCATCACAGTGACCTTACACATCATTGGTTTGGAAAGATTTTCCAAAGAAAGAGAACCATCAACTAGTCCACCAACACCACTTACAGCAGCAAACAGTTTCCCCTAGAGATCTTTTAATCCATTACTGAGCAGGCATAGCAATGATTTGATTCTGACATAATATAAGATGAGGTTATGAGATGTTAATGACTCTGTCATGTTATATGCCTCTTTACTTCATAATTAATACAAATTGCTTTAATTGCCCTATTACTGGTTATAAACAGTAACAGAAATACCTTGATTTAATTAAAACCTTTCTTAGTTTCTGAATTTATGACAAAGGCATTGTTTTTTTTAAATGTTTCAGCAGCAGAGGAAAGTTACTTAGTTCTCTTTTAAATCATAAAGTGTTTGCATTTGCTTTCCTTTTGTTCACAAGGGACAACATTCAAGAATGTTTTTAGGTAGGATAGTTTTGGCTTAATCTACTGTACTGTACTTGGTTAAGGAGCAGGACCCTGGCCATAGTAAGAGGAGGCTCAACCCCCAGGAAGAAACAGACACACAAGCCAGCTGTGCAGAGAAAGATGGAAGGAACAGCAGATACTAAAATAATACAGGGATTTGATCGAGTTGGTTTGAAAGTATGTGTAGAATGCCCATGAAAATTAGCAACCAAGTTTCTTACCTAAATGGTCAGGAAGCGGCGAACTGCGAAATGAGTGACCAGAAATTCGTTCCGCAGCAAATCCAGATTTTTTCTAAATTTCATGAAGGTGAAGAAGAAACCAGCTCTGAAATACTATAAGAACTCTGATGTCTCTGATGAAGAGAGGAGAACACCAGTCTTGGGAAATGCTTGTGTTAAACTGGCTTGTTCCAGTTCTTTCAAGATTAAATGTTAGTGCATTCAAAGATAATCTTAATGTCTGTTAACTAGGGATGAATAGAGGAATTGAAAAATGTAAAATAATCTGTAAAGACAAAATAGACCGATAAAAAGAGATTCAAGGGTTTTATCAACAATGATGAAAGGTAGCCATTTTATAAGCAAGATAATTTGTGAATGTGATATGGACTCCCGAATAGATCTATAGAACTATTTATGAAAGAAAACACTCATGAAAAACATAAATGTATATGTTTTAAGTTTAGTTTATCTTGTAACATATAACATAGGGATAACATACTGTACAGCTCTTAAGATGCACCACATTTAGGTAAAAAGCTAATTTACAACTGTTTTCGATTTGCGTGGCACTCTCCATAGCTAAGTTACAAGACAGACATAACATTTACTGAAAAAAACACATTAAGACGTCCCTCAATTGGAAGAAGCTTTTAGAAAATGGATAGATGGATGGATATCATTACATACAGTATGATGAACAGAAAATAGATTTTGCACATGGCAAAGTGCACAAAAATGGCATACTAAATTAATAAATATATGAAATTAATAAATATTTCTAAGGTTGCAAGTTACATTAGAAGACAATCACTTATCAAGATCAATGACATTAAGTTAGTCATTAAAAGAGACACCAAAAGATTAATAAAGATTGATTTACTTGAGTGTTTCTTTCAGAATCATATGAAGGAGAAGATGCTTAAGATATCAAAAGGAAAGTTAGTGAGGTGAGAGAGATGAAATGATCAAAAATACTTCCATGCTTCCCAATAACCTAAGTGAACGAGATGCAATTCCTAATAGAATTTCTGAAATTGGAAAAGAGAGAAAACATTAGTACTTAAAAGAGCCTGGGATGTTAGCTGCAACGATTTAGAATCGATTACTAATGCCCATTTGAGACAATGGGTGAAATTCATTATAAGATTTGAGGAAGTTTTGCTTAATTGATACTGTGAATGATGGCAAGTTTAACAGAATGAATGAGAAACTTTTTCCAGTTGTGACCCTAAACAAATGTGGCAAATACAATTTGGTATAATTCAAAAGCAGAGGATGATTTTGCCAGTTCACTACAGACCACTGACATTAATAATAGCCTCCAAAGCTAATGGAGGGGCTACAACTGTAATCAACTGTAGGTCTTTAAAAATATTCATTGTAGATTAAGGAGAGCCTACTCCAGTTCTTCAAGAAGTGATACCATAATCAAAGCTTATGAAGAGAGATCTAAAAAATATTAAATAACCACAAGACATTGTGGAATGATTTGCATAGAGTAAGTAAGGTGACCCAACAATTTTTTTTGTAGATGATTTACATTTTAAATATGTGGACAGAAACAGCTGAATGCATTTAAATGTATCAGGAGGCAAGGTACTGTAAGGGAAAGGCTGTCTGAATTAAGAATAATTTCCAGAAATTAAATGAGTATAAAAGGCCCTGACGTTTTTTCTGTGGTGAGAGGGATACCTAGTTTTTTTAAATATGAGATTAGGATGGGCAAAGTTTTTGCATGGGGAGCTCTAAGAAAATCAACAAAGAAAATGAAAGAAAGTCAGAGACAAGATGAAGAAGGAAGTGAATTTTGTAGTTATTTATTAAGATCCAGCAGAAAGTTTTGGTTGGTTAACTTCTGCATCCAAATGTTTAATGAACTGCAAATCAAATTTTAACCAATATATGCCATAAAGTTGCCAGAGGCATGATTTTGAAAGCTTTGGAAATGTCTGGCTTTAATAAGCTATGCTCCTGGGCCTGTTTGCTTAATTGCAGAAATGGCATAATCTATGGTGGCATAGTAAAGATTAAATCTTTACCAGTAAACAAGGTTTTGATGTTAAGAATACTGTAGATGGGTTATGTGGAGCATAACTGATTATTAATGTTTCTTCCTGAATATTTCTGGATTTTTTAGAGATAAAAACACGTTGCTGAAAGTGAAAATTAGGTTAGACTCAGACTTAAAGGTGATAGTGGGACATAGAGTTGAGGAATGATTTTGAGCAGCACAAATGCTCCAAGAGATTTAATGGGTTTTAATGGGTTTAAGCTCCCCAATAGTGTTGTTAGTTCCACTGAAGCAGGTGGGCTGCAGCTGTAGTGGAGAACTGTTTAATATATCCATAGAAGAAAGTGCCCCGAAATAAATGGATACATTTAGAATAATATGTAATTGTTTGGTTCTTGATGTCAATTGAGGTAGACTGAGCATATGGTGTCTCTGCATTTTTCAAAAAGCAAAATACAGTTCTGTAATTGTCCAAATGGATTGGGAGATTTTAGATTGACACAGATGGGAGAGAAACTGTTGGTTCTAGTTTGAAAAGATTAAATGGAGCAAGTATGATTCTGGGTGGGTTTTACATCCACACCTTCTAGGATTAACATCCTCAACTTGTAGGATTTTGCTGGCAAAGTGGAAGGAAGGTGGGGTGGAAATGGCAGACAGAAGAATGGCTGTAGCAAAGGAGTAGCCTTTAGCTACCAGAATAGAAAGTGAGATGACCAGATGGCAGGAGTGCACACTCAACTGCGAGAGGTATGGGGAAGTGACTGAGACACTGCAAGGGATGGTGCGAGAGTGACTTCCACCAACCTGTGTTGGACACCAGAGAATAGAAGAGCAAAAGGATTTTGTAGGACGCCTGCTGATGGAGAAAGAGGTGGTATACCAGACAGACCTGGGGACAAGGAGGCGGCATTAGAAACAGTAGGAGCTGAGGTCACCAAATATGTAGGTTTCCAGCAGTGTTGGATGCTGAAGAACAGAAGCAGAATAAAAGGCAGAAATAAGGTTACTGAATAGAGAAAGTATATGAAAAAAACATAGGGCCTTTTTGGAAGCCAGTAATAGATAGAGGTACTGTAGGAGGAAAAGTGGACATTAAATACTGTTGGAAGCATGTGGGCTGAGCCACGGGCAGGGACAAAGGCATCAGGGGTGTTTTGCTTGGAAGAAAAGTGGTGAGATTAAATGGTTGGATATTTTGTTCATATTCCAGTGCTGTATAGGCTGCCATTCCGAAACTGAAGTTTTTAAGTCGTTTGTGAGAGCATGGCCCATGCGTCAAGGTATGCAAACATTTTAATGGAAGTTTTTGTTATATATCTTATATATACTGTCTAAAGCTATTTGCCGTCATGATTAGAATTAGGAACAGCTGGGTTACATTGAACTGTTGTTATTGCCCCTGTTGAACTTCAGTTAATAACTTCCATTAAGCATTATATATTCTCATTGGAAACTCTTAATTTAGAGAAAAGAGAAAATGATTATTTCTTATTATCAAAGTAAAATGTTAAGCAATTGTAACTCACCCCCTCACATTCATTTTTCTTTTTTGTAACAAATTTACTACTAAATTATTACACAATGAAGATATTCTTCATACTTTTGAACTAAAAATAAACATAAAGATCTGTGTTTGCTTTAAGGTATTCAGATCAGAGGACTTAGAAGTGATACATATAGTCTGTTTATTAAATTATTGAAATGATTAATACTCAATAGACTGCCAAGAACAAATCTGTATAATGTGTTCAGAACTGTTTATTTCTAAGGGAAACAGTAACTGTCTTAAAAGGTTGTTTCAGGAGAAGGAAATATGACTTGACTATCATTTTAAAAAATTAAGTACTGGGATGTATGTTTCTAGCTGTCACGCTGAATATGTTAAATCAATTTTATTTTGGTTTAATTATTAAACTATTAACATGGGGTAATCCTTAAACCCAGTAGTTAAATTGGATTATGAGGATTATCTTAAAGAAAGAAACCAATAAAGAATTATATAAAGATTACAATAAAACAAATAATCCATTTGGCTGATTGGATTTAGTGAAGAGGGCCTTTTGCCATGCAGTTGCCAGAACCCCAGGAGCACAATCTTTCTCTGGTTTGTAGAATAGGCCATGCCTATGCCAGCAGTTCCCAGCTCCGATTCTTGGGTCTGGAATCCAGCAGGTTTATAACATCTCCTGAAGTCAGAAACATCCCCAAACCTGACAGAAGTGTAAGATTGATCCATTTGAAGTTTAACTGGCCCTATTCATCTCTTCTACACAGCTGTAAAATGTTGACAGAGCCCCTGAATTGGGAATCACTATCCTAAATTATTTGCTAATATTTGAAAGCCACTAAATAGTTATAGGGGAGAAAGGACTTCCTATAATTCTGGACTTCCATGTAGTAAATATTAGATGTACACATCATCTATCCTATTGTCTTGGTGGAATAGGAAATCTTGTTTAGCAAGGAGCCTAATAATTCTTAATTTCTGCATTATGGCTATAGATTTGCAAAGACAACTTAATGTATTTGTTTTTGTACTTTTGATAAGAGTGAAATATATACTGTATATACCAAGGCACAGGGGTTCCTGTCTGGCACCCCTGTCTGCATGGAACAGGCTCAAGAGTGACTCATCTGCGAAGAGAACCTGATGCCATTGCTAATGAATCCATCGCAGCCTCTGTCTCACCCAAGTAAGTCGGTGTGATGTCTAGGAGGTGTGAGCAGAGGGCCTCTGACAAGTCACCTTGCACTAAGGCCAGCAGCATGGAGACTCACTGTCCTGTCACTGATGCGAGCATTGTGTCTGCCAGCAGTTTAAGCAGCAGTACGGGTGTCAGATCTGAAATTATCTCTCAGATGGACAAGTTTGATGTATGAGTCCTGCTCTGGTGTGGTCACACGAGGGCAACCGGATCGTGGAAGGTCACCTGTTCTGCCAGTCTGCTGAAATCTTCTCTGCAGTCGGGACACAGTGGTGCAGCTTACTCCATAGGGTCTAGCAACGCTGGCACATATCACTCTGCAACTCACAACTGGCAGCCCACTGAAGCTAAGCAGGTGTGAGCCTGGTCAATACCTGGATGGGAGACCTCCTGGGAAAAACTAAAGTAGCTGCTGGAAGAGGTGTTAGTGGGGCCAGCAGGGGGCACTCACCCTGTGGTCCATGTGGGTCCTAATGCCCCAGTATAGTGACGGGGAAACTATACTGTAAACAGGTGCTGTCCTTCGGATGAGAAATAAAACCAAGGTCCTGACTGTATGTGGTCATTAAAAATCCCAGGGCGTTTCTCAAAAAGAGTAAGGGTGTTACCCCGGTGTCCTGGACAAATTTCCTATTCGCCCTTACCAATCATGGCCCACTAATAATCCCCATCTATAAATTGGCTTTATTACTCTGCTCTCCTCCCCACTGAGAGCTGGTGTGTGCTGAGTATTCTTGCGCACTATGGCTGCCGTCGCATCATCCAGGTGGATGCTGCACATTGGTGGTGGTGGATTGGAGTCCCCACTACCTGTAAAGCACTTTGAATGGAGTTTCCAGAAAAGCGCTATATAAGTGTAAGCAATTATTATTATTATTATTATTATTATGCCTGCCCGCAGCATGCCAATGGCCCTCTCCCTTGCTTCTGGTGACATTTGAGGCATTATGGCATGCAAAGAAAACTGACTAAGTGTGGCCATTTTCTTGCAGTGACCTAAGCTTTGAATTAAAGCCTTTTTAAAGGTGACATGATCAGGCATTGTTCCACCTGGACCTGGTTGGGTAAAAGTGCATCTAACGAGCTTTTGTGTGATTGGCCAGTTGTAATGCCTCGTTGAACAAGATGTATTGCTGGTCAGAGGGCTTTAAACAAACTTAAAACAGCTTTTTGTGAAAGAACATAAGCTATATATAAGTTTGTTTTTCCCATCAGTATACATAAAATTGCAAATGTCTGACAATGTATTCATCTGTTATAATATTGCATCACTTTGCATCAATTTGGCCAAATTGAAAAAAGGGCTATTGTAATTAATATTGCCAGTGTTTGTGAGAAGCAGTGATAGATCTTGTTCCTGATGAACACCTGCAGAAGCACAAGCCCTCCATAACCAGGAATTCCCACCACTAGTGAAGCATGAAACCTGTGTCTCATGAGGTCTGGGCAGTGGCCACCTACCTTTTTAAAGATGCCTTATAGCTGATATTAAATGGGTGCATCAATGTGTTAAAAAGCACAAAATACTTATTTTGCCTTTATTCTCCTCTTTCCGAATTGTTTATTAGAATTGTGATGCAACAAATGTGTTTACATTGTTAATTAGTTTTACAGAGCTTGTAAACATATTGAACTTCTTGAACACAATTTGTTCATTAGGACTTTGAAACGTACAGCACTTAAATATCTCAGTCATGTTGTTTCTATTTTCAAAGTATAATGTTCAATTCACAGTTAAGGCAATACTTAAGAAGACTGAACTTGGCATACAGTCTATGTTATCAGAACTGAACTTTTAAAAAGGAGAGTTATTTTGAACAACCTATCACTTTTAAAAGGTACATTTTACAACCCTGATTACATTAAGGAAAACAGATTAAGATAGTGAATGGGGCGAAGTGATGGGAATGTCTCAGCTGGCAAGCAAACATTACCAGGGGAAATTTAATGGGCTGCATTCAGTGCAATGACAGTCTTTGTCGGAAGCTGTGTTCTGAACAGAAATAACATTAACACAAAGCAGACAGCCAGCAGGAGGGAAGTGAAAATGGGGGCAGCGACAGACTGACGGTTAATCTAACATGACACTGTTATACTGTAGGAAGCCACAGCGGGTGATCTTACATCAGCCTCTTCTCCATTCGGCCACTGTTAGATACAACAAAAGGCCCACCACTCCATGACTGTCAGAATGAGCTTTTTGAAGTTTCATTTTTTAACATCCCTAGTTTTCCACTTATTATTATTATTATTATTATTATTATTAGTATTAGTATTAGTATTAGTATTAGTATTAGTATTAGTATTATTATTATTATTATTATTATTATTATTTGGAAACTTTAAAAAAAGGTTTTTCATGTCACCTACATATTTCCATTTCCAGGAGAATCTTTGGGCATTCTCTGTTATTCTATGCGATTATTGTTTATACTCTCATTTTTGCAGCAAGAAAAGCTTCTAAGAGATTCCCTAAGGATGAGTGTTTGCAGGGGGCGCTGCTTTACGGCTTTTCTTCTGAGCACAGTACTTTAGCTCGGTTCCTTTTTCAATTAAGACTTCATCCGAATAATTACCTCACTGTGAGTGTTTTCACGTTTTGAAAAATACATATTATATATACAGTAATATATTATATCAAATAGCATCTATAGCATATTAATATGTTGCTAAATACTATATTATGGGCTATCTCCCTTATATTATTGTTTTTAGAAAAATGACACTTGAGCTGCAGATCTGTTTGATTCAAATAAAAATATCATGAAACAAAGTATGAAGCAGACATAGTAACTGATACTGTACATTTTGAAATTTGATTTGTATTCATATTCATTTATATTTATGCTCTCTATAGTTTAAGAGAGGAGGTGTCCCTTACAATACTCAAACAGCACTCATGGGACAGAGTAATGATGAGTCATGACATTACCCATAGACATGGCTTATTTAACCGAGCCTGATTGCAGGAGGTGTATCCTGATACTCATATTAAGTGACACTATATATGATTTTCCTAGGGCATACTGGAAGTATTGACCGTATTGTGAATTATAATGGTAGTGAGATCTGGGTATTTGACAATGATGCTCAGATGGGTTAGCAGACATAGATCTTAACACTGGCGTTGTCAGTTCATTGCACATACAGTAGTTCAAAGGGTCTGGGTTGATCACAGGTCTTCCCATCAGCTGGTACCACTGCTGGAGTCAAGTGATGATGAATGGATGGCTCTAAAATACCCTTAAGACATTTCTGCCAGCAACATTTCCAGAGTGCATTTGCTCTGTCTTTCACTGAACTGTGACACTGCTGCAATGTGATTAAAACTGGTGAACCTGTGGAGCTGTCAAGTAGTCCTGCCTCTAAAGGTGCTTGCTCTGAGCACTGGTGCAAATCTGAACTCACCGGAAGCTGCAGTGAGTTCAAGCCTGGGTTACATCACTAGCCATTCCCCTAATTGGCATTAATCATTGTGAAGACTGCCCTGCAGGTTGTATAAAGATGGGATGTGCTGAAAATTAATGGTTCAATGGGTGCTCAGAAGCCACTGCCACTAATCGAAATGTAAAGATACAGTAATTGGTGATTGGCAACAATGTGTATGTATAAATTTAAAAAAATAATATGAACTTCTGTGTCCACTGTGCATGAGCGCATCACCTCTGTATGTTGATTGTATATTCAAATTGAAGTTTATTGTATATCCAAAATCAAATAGATGTACATAGATTTTATCATGCATACTGTATGTTGTCACTCTTTTTCTAATCAAGAGTACAAAAGGATGCTTAAACAGGCTTATATTTCACATTCATCCCTAGTTAATATTTGAATATACAGTATGTTTACTGTTACATGTTTCAGTACATATTATTAATATTATTGGCTGTTTCTGATCAACTATTGAAAGATGGGCGAGAAATACACTGGTATTAACTGAATTTAACATCTTGCCTCACTTGAGTTTATGTCACATTCAATGCATTGCTCTTTGAGGTGTCCACAGGAATGTGACTAATTTAATAGGACCAAAATTAGACAAGAATTTTCCAGATGTTAAAATTGATACTACGGCTTTAGGAGGTTTCTCATTTAAATAACCTTACTTAAAATAGTAGAGAGCTTCATTAATCTCTGAGTCATTTCCAAGGATAAGTGCAAAGAGTAATTATAGTTAATATGCATTCATTTAAATTTCTGAACGCATTTCCAGCTGTCTGCTTCCTAGTAATGGGAAAGGATTATTCTGAAATTGTAGCACCATCATAATGGTACCATACTGTAGGTATGATTTATTATATCTCATGGTATTTTTATCTTATTAAAACCATAATAACCACAAAAGAGAAAACTTCAAACATCTTTTAAGAACATAAGTAAGGCTTCAAAAGAGAGGAGACCATTCCACACATGTACTGTATTGCATTGGGTTTAGTTTATTGATCAGAGGATCTCATCTAGCCATTTCTTGATAGAAACCAAAAGATCCAATATCATGCCAGTCTCCTAGGAATCACTATCCTTTGTCTTTTCAAGCATAACACTTGTAAATGGCTGAAATTCCTAAAGAAATTTACTTTGCTTAAAAATGTATAATCTTATTTAAAAGTCACTGTAGGCATTTTCAGCAAGAACTGTACTTCACATCATTACAATCGGTCACAGTTCCTCTGAAGAGCATCTGTGAAAAAAATACAAACACAAAGTAAAGTTAGCGCAAAGTGAACTTTCTACAATTGGATTTGTTCCCTAATCTAAAATCATTGTCTATGGGCTGAATTGAACTAAACACAAATACACATCTGGGTCTATTGAGAGATAAATGTGAGAGAGAAAAAAAAATAATATCAATTTACTAAATGTATAGATGACAACAAAGTGCTCTTTAAACTTTCGATTTTTAAAAGCTGTGCAGAAGTCTGAAAGTATTCTGCAGAATGTCTGTGGCAACTATATTCAAATTTAATCTAAAATCAGAAAGCTTAAGAAAAAATTGTTTGGTGAAGGAGTACCACGATGTTCCATTCTTTGATATGTAAAGAAATATAAGATATAATCCACTTTAAGTATGAGTTCTTAATTCATTTCATGAGTGTGTGGTATTATGTGTTGTCTAATTTTGCAAATGCTGGTAGAAAACAGTTTATATTGCCTCTCTAATTAAGGTGTATTTACTAATGAACTGCATAGTAATTACATATGTACTGACATATAATTGCATTATTACTCATGATTGCATTGTAAATCATGCAAATTCTTTTATTTGGGTATGTAACTTTCTAAAGCAAATTAAACTATTCAATTTCAAAAGAATAATCATAATATTGTAATTACACTGTTGAAATTGCTTATTTACTTCATCCAATGAGAAATATAATCAGACTGTTCTAAACCAGACTGTTCTAAACCACTGGCATTTTTTCACTCACTAGGTTGCAATTCAAATAAAACATTGGTGCTCTGGTAAAGATGGTGTTTTTTTTGTGTTCAGGAGGGAAATATATTAAAAAACGTAAAAATAAGACAAGAACCAGGATATTCTTTTATTGTCATTGAACTGATATAAAAGCTAAAATAGCCAAGAGGTCCACAGCAAAAACTCTATATCAGAAATGCTTTTTAGGATTTATAACCTGTTGATAAGCTAAAATCGACTGGGACAGATCACAGCATAGGCACACAGGGCACATTCCTTAATTTAGCAGGGGCTCTGTCAGGTGTGCTAATTGTTTAGGTGTAATTTTACAACAGTCCAATTTTTTTCTATTTAACTCTAAATGTTTAAATTTAAAATCTAAGCTAGGGCAATTTATTTGTTTTCTAAAGAATTCAAGAAATATTCCTTGATGCTGACTAGTTCACGTTATTCTTTCTATCATTAATGATATAACAATCTCTCTCCACCTTGAATGCTGTAAGGAAAATAAAACAGGGAAGTGATACAATGAAACATAGTATTTATTCTGAAATGAGTAAAAACAACTCCCACAGACTCTCAAGAAAGTATGCTGCAGAGATACACTTAGTTCAATTAAGACCAAGGAGAGAGGTTGAGCTTACCACTGAGTGTAACCACTGCAGGGACTGAAGGTTTTGCAGTAAATCAGAATCTGTTAAACATTTAAATTCACCTTTTTTCTTAGATATATAGTACTTCAACTGTGGAGCATGAAATTTACTTTTCATTGAGGAATTAACCTCTGCGTTTTCCTCTGTGACTCTTACACTTACACAGTTCCCCCATTCTCACCTCTTATCTATATATATATATAGATCCATCCTATTAACCTTTGAGTCAGCACCAAAATTAGTCTACATAAAAGTTACCTTAGGGTAGAATTTTTCTTTTCAAGACAGTCTACTTCTAAAAGACACTTTATTTTAAAGTAGAGCTTATCATTCTGTGTGAATGAAAAACACTTAATACCTTCAGATTAACCCTAGTATTGAGTGGGTTTAGCAGGTGAGCAGTTTGATGTAGAGGTTTGGCCTTTAATTTGCTTGTCTGAGGGAACAGCAATCTGAGGACAAGGCTATCAGAACCCCCACACACACCAAACTTAATGAGTCTAGGAGCTCCTGCAAAGGCAACAATATGGTGAAGGGAGTGTCATGATTACATATAAATTCTGGGAGATGGACTTTTGCTTCTTGCATTTATTTTGTCATGGTTGAGGCTTCTTAGCTCTCGACTCACGCTGGAACATGTTATTACATTTACACCATATCAAGACATTTGTTGGGCAAAATAGACTTTTCAATATAATCTGCAAACTCTTGCCATCAGAAACAAAAAGTGACATTTCATTCCTCTCTTGGAATATCTGACAACCATGAACTCTATTTCACAGCTACACAATTTGAAACAGTTACATGAGGCATCACAGCTACAAAGTGGTAATAGCAGAAGTTCCCTGCTTTTTGGAATTTTAACCTTGTTTAGGTTTCACTATTCTTTTGTCATAAATTGAAATATGAAAGCAAGCCTAAACAGGATCAATGGAATACCTGAGCAGAAAGGTTGTTCTGATAAAAAACCCCAACATATTATGACAAAATGACAGCACCCCTTATAATAATTAATAATAATAATTACTGTACAATCTCGTATGTGGTCTTCAAATGTAAAGATAGGAGTTTAAACGTTTGGTACCAACGCCTGCCTTTAACAGACTTGCCTGCCTTTAACTCTTGCTCTCCAAATACGGGGGTCTTATGGCACTTATGGCTCTGGCACTGCATACTCCCGCAGTACCTCCCACAAGATACCCCAGGTATAAGCCTTCTCCAAGTCCACAAAACATGTTTATACAGGGGTGGCATTCTCCCATGTCCCCTCAATTACCACATCTGTGTGAGGATAAAGTTGGTCTACTGTTCCATGGACAAGACAGAATCTGCATTATTCCTCCTGTATCTGACGCTCAGCTAATAGGCAGAGTCTCCTTGCAAGCAGCCAGCACAGGCTTTTCCAGGGAGCTTGGAAAATTTGATCCTTCTGTAGCTGGAAAACACCTTCTGGTCCCCATTTTTAGATGGGGGTTACACCAGGGTTACACCCCTACTCTTTTCGAGAAACGCCCTGGGATTTTTAATGACCACAGAGAGTCAGGACATCGGTTTTACATCTCATCTGAAGGACAGTGTAGTGGCAAGGCTTATTAAAAATACAGGAATTAAGTTTGCTGCTCCCTTGCCAGTCTCTGTCTCTCATCTCAGTGGTGCTGGATACAGAGAGGCCATTCCATTTGGTTCACATTTAAGGTGTTTTTCTAGCTGATAGAGTGTCCTGATAAGGAACAACTCCCAAGGCTGAGATTCTCCAGCAACCCTAATAAATGGTCATCTCTGGCGCTGTACTGTCTGGGAGATTCCAAGGGAGAGTCTCATCCCAAGTTGTTTACAATCCTAATGTCAGCAACCTTTGTGAACCCACCACGAATGCTCACCTGATCAATAGGTGAACTACGGTCGGAAGTGTGGACAGCTGAATCTCAGGATTCACGACTAGCGCTATATCGGTCTTCTTCCTGTCTAAAGAGTGTGATCTGCTTGGACCTGCAGTCACTTTTCATGTGCACAATCTCTCGCTAGTAATGCCAGAACTAACTAGCTGGTCTTCAGAGAGCCTACTACCAGAGCATCGCAGCAGGAATCTCTCCCACTTCTTTCACACTGAACCACAACTGCCTGGCACCGGCAGGTTTACACAGCAACAAGCCTGCCACTGCTTCTTTGTGTCCGTGAGAGATCTGAATCCACATTCAACATTCTGCATTACAGCTCGAGAATTCAATTGTTACCTCAACCCCAGTTGATATCTCCCAGACAGTAAGCCGCCAGAGATTACCATTTATTAGGGTTGCTGGAGAATCTCAGCTTTGGGAGTTGTTCCTTATCAGGAAGCTCTATCAGCTAGAAAAACATCTTAAATGTGAACCAAATGGATGGCCTCTCTGTATCCAGCACCACTGAGATGAAGGAGAGAGGGACTGGCAAGGAAGCAGCAAACTTAATTACTGTATTTTAATAAGCCTTGCCGCTACAACTGCCTTTTACAGTATAGTGTCCCCGTCACTATACTGGGACATTAGGACACACATAGATTGCAGGGTGAGCGCCCCCTGCTGGCCCCACGAACACCTCTTATAGCAGCATCTTAGTTTTTCCCAGGAGGTCTCCCATCCAGGTACCGACCAGGCTCACACTTCAACAGATTTCTTCTGAGGTAATAATATGACAAATTATGTCATGCCTGTCCACTGGACTTGAGTCTCATTAAACATTTTCAGGATGAAATGTGGTAAAATGTGACAACGTGTTGCATCTAGGACTAAGAGACCAGCGAACAAGTACATGCTTGTCTAGAATCTGTGAGAGAATTGGGACATAATCTTACAGAACTGCATCTGTAACCTTATGCAAGGCAAGTATTACAGATGCAGTATAGCTTTAATTGCTTTCAATGGTGTTCATACACACTACTAGTCTGTGACTTACACAGTAGACCCCCTGTTGATCAACCCCATCGATTACAATATAATCAATTTACAGTATGTAATGACTGCTCATGAAAATATCAGTATGTGTGCAATATTTTGTCATTTTCCTGATAACTCTGAAAACGTGTTATAGCTGTGTCATTTCTTTTGATGTGCAGTATATATTTAAAGCAAAGTCCAGAAAATGAAATTCAAATCAACAACTTTTAAAAAATAAATAAATTCATAACTATGACTTCCTTTTTAAATAAAAAATGTGAAAATTAAAATAATACTACATCGTTTTCCTGTAATAACTGTCCTTTAAGATTTTTTTAATTACTGCTCTAATGTAGCACAGTATATAATTATTGTTGTTTTAATTATTACTGTAATCCAAATGGAGAACATCTTGTTTGGACAAGAGCCAACCATTCTTCACTGGGAAATGGTTAAGTACACTCTTGTAAATGTTTCTTTTCTATCCTTCTTAACAGGATATATCACAGTTAGTATGTACATGCTAAGAGGACCAAAATATCTGTCCATCTTTTATTAAAATTAATATTTATGTATTAAATTAATTTTATTAACTTCTTTTCACCCTCTTCTGCTCCCTTACATATACAGTAAATGTCTCACCTCCTCAGCACCATTTGGGCATGTCTTTCTCACTCCCCACTCTCCAACCCATCTTCACCCTTGCAACCAGCTTCATTCCTCTCGAGCAGGAGGTCTTCTGAGCCTTGACCTTACAGTATGGCTGCCATTTCCTCAGCCAGGTGAGCTACACCAAAATTTAAATGCACTTTCCCTATAAGCTTCATTGTCTCATTCCATTAGAATTTGTCCAGACTGCTGACTGACTTTTAGTTCCTTTTGGTTATCATTGTACTGTAGTACAGAACTAGTTTTCCTTGTCAGTTTCAATTACACAATGATTCAAGGTTTAGTACATTTCTTTTTGCTGCAAAGGGCATAAGCACACTGGATGATTTAGACATTTTCTGACCCCTTTTCTTCTTTCACAGTTTCATGACCATGTGCCTTATATACAGTATTATATATTGACACTGTCCTTTCTGACTACCTCAGACATGATTTTCTGCAGGTCGAATGGAATGCAATAACAAGTGCCTTTTACGGTTCTCTAAATGGTTCCAGATTATAAATAAATGAGGCAACTCTCTTAAATGTCTGCCAAAATCTGGCACTTTTGCTGACAGTGCAGTGGGATCCTGCAGTTTGCCGATACACATGCCAGCAAGAAGTGTTTGCATGTCACTGCATAAAGTTTTACATCCAAGTTAAGGTTTGTTGCCTACTGCTCAATACCGTCCATTTTATTTCAACATAAATTATAATTAAAGGTATGTACCAAAAGAGAGAGCATTATC
Source organism: Lepisosteus oculatus (assembly GCF_040954835.1). Classification (NCBI taxonomy): domain Eukaryota; kingdom Metazoa; phylum Chordata; class Actinopteri; order Semionotiformes; family Lepisosteidae; genus Lepisosteus; species Lepisosteus oculatus. The sequence goes on along the minus strand of NC_090698.1, from coordinate 71,431,626 downwards.
TCTCTAGTCATATCAGCTCTCTTTTTTTCTTTTAAGTCTTAAATTTCCTGCAGGCAATACAGTACATTAATCTGTGCATTGTTCAATATATTCTTATTAACAATTATAACTGTATTCTGTTCTTTTGTGTCTGGATCTTTTAGAGAAATTGCAGAGCAAGCAAAGTGGATTTTTTTATGAAAGCCCTGCCTCAGATAATGTAATATAAATTGTTTTATTTAACTAAGCACTCTCATTTGAGATCTGCTTGTTTTCACCATATTTCCTATACCACAAAGTAAACTAAAATCCAAATGGTATCTCACAACAATACCATTGTGTACAGAATATGTTACACAGGTAATGACAATAAATGTATCTACTAAGTTCAAATGGGTGTCAACTTATTGTCACTTATCATTACATTACTGTAATGTACAATTGTATGTAATATGCTGTGGTGATAAAATTATTCCAAATTGTATTTATGTGATGCACTGAGTTGGGAAAATTAATAAGAATAAGGAAGCTTTCTTATTAATTTATTATGATTGTGATTTTCAAAGACAAATACACACAAAAAAGTTCCATAAAGGAAACATTTCTAGTAACTTAATTGCAATTTATATGATGTTAATCAACATTGTGCCAATATTCTGTCAATATTGTGCTAAATAAAGTGTTCGATAATATATTATATTTTGATTTAAACAAATATTTTGCCATAGAAATACTGTAGCCTGTAACCAAATACCTGGTGTGAACCAATGCATACTTAAACTGTAACATCTGTTAGTTTATAAATCTAAACATAATTATACTCACTTTTTCACAAATGCAAACTTTTCGTGTAACAAAAGATGCTGTAAAGCTCTTAATGTATGGAACTACACCAATAGGAAACATTATTCGTTTGCAGCATTGAAAATCATTGCATTTACTATGCAAATTGTTAAACTATATATGGCTATAAAATATATTATGTACAGTATATACCATATATACTGTATATATAGGTGCATATTGTAGACAAAAACAGATAAACTGTTGATAGCCAGTTGTTTGGTTTTTCCTTCTGTGCTCCTCTAGTAAAACTATGAAGTAACACTCATTCACACCAGCAGTTCAAGTCTAAAGATATGAGAACTCTGAGATGGAAAATGTATTGGTTCTGAACTGGCCCAGAGGTCACAGCATTTTCAGAAGCTGACACGTGCTTGTTATCTTCTGATAAATAGCTACTGTCGCATCTTCTGTCAAATGACTGATGAATATACAGTAGCTCAAGCCAAATTATACAGACTGTATGCTCGACTGAAATGTCTCTAGAATTACACCATGAAATCCTTTTTTTATTCCCTTGGACAACAAAGTTTATTTCTTCAGATTGTGCTGCAATGCCAGAGCATATGAAACACATGCAATGTATTGTTGTTGATGTGTAGCTTTAGCAGCAGGGAAGTAATAATGATGTACAGTCCATGAGTGCTGTTCAACCTTCTCTGACAAATCAGCTTTAATGGAAGAAGACCTTCTCTGACCCTAGTTTAAAGCCTAATGACAGCGTTTAACTGTAGCCAACCACAAGGCCGTAGAAGAACAGTCCAAAGACTGATGAATTGCAAACTCTCCTAAAACCCTGAAAGAATAAACTATAGCATTAACTAGGACTCCATGATATTCACCTTGGGGGAATGACTAACAATTGATGCAGAACATAACCTTCAATTATTTATTTTTTTGATGATGAACCTCATTCATAACATTAGTAAGTTGGTCATATGCTGTGTTACGTCAGGGCACAAAGAGGAACAAAAAACGCTTAGACACTTAGAAACCATTAAAGATAGGCAATCAAGCATGAAGCATGCACTTGCAAGTGTTTTCTCCCTATTCATACATTCATCAATAAAACAAGCACCAATTTTATCACTCTGCAATACATTTTGACATATTTTTGTCTTTTTTTTAAATATGCAAATTACTGTTCAGCAGCTGTTGTTTTTCTTTTCTTATTGTTTTTTACCTACCAGATTTTTTTGACTTCGTGACCTTCAGCTGCTTCTCCTCCATCCCTAATTTTCAGTAAAACATTCCAAACATGAAATTAGAAAAATGTAAGATTGGCTGTGCTGGAGCCCAAAGTTGCTAAGGGTTGAAATCAAGAGTATTTGATAATAAATAATAATAAAGGAAAGGAAATTGACTGAGTAGAAGGGAAGGTGTTGCCTTCCATGGTTGGAGTTTGGAACTAGACTGAGTAATAAGTGCCAAATCTGATTACAAACTGGACTCTGTATGCAACAAGCCCTTAAAATAACCTGGAGCTAGACCAGTGCAAAAGAGCAGGAAAATCAGGTTCACTCTGAAATGCACAGGGAGTCAGTACAGTTTGAAAAAAAAAAATTAAGTAATGATGCAGAGTACTTTTAGTTACACATGAAATGCAGAATTTTGGACATATTTCTACTCCTTTCTACTACCTGGTATGATAGTACCAGGAAAGTAACACAGGGTTTTGCATACAGCTACAGGAGCAACAGTATATACAGTATGTAAATATAAAATAATAAACAGTAAGACAGAAAAGCCTACTTATGAAAAATACTTAGGCGTTTATGTTTACACCTTCTAGACAATGTGGGGAATGCAGCATTGTTAAAATGGTAAACATAATTTTTGGTCAATTGTAGCAGACCTGTAAGACATGTAATTACAGCTGAACAGCCACTAGAGGCCTCAACACAGCTTCCAGTCTTTGTAAATAGCCCTACAGTGGGTGATAATTAGATGATTGATTAGTTTAGTGGTGAAGTGTGTTCCTGCACTTTCTTGCATGGGTGTAATTAGACGCTTGTTTGGTATAAAAAGAGCTGGTACAGCATTAGTTGTTGTTTTCTTTTTTTTCAATGCCGACTTTTCTCGGTTGCCTTTCTCCTGAATATGCAGAAATGAAAGTCTCCTGGACTTACTTCATGTGGTTTTGTTTGTGCAGATACTTGGGGCTGCTCTTTCACAGATGCACAGTATAGCTAAAGGTGTGGAATTGATAGCAAGGGCTGTTATGTTAAAAGTGTATGATGCTCTGGAAAGACCTCATGTAGAGTATTGTGAATTCACCATGTCGTAGAAAAGCTATTACTGCTCTGGAATCATCTGGAGGAGAGAAACTATACATGTAACAGATGTTTCCTCCCTCAGAAGACCTGTGACAGGCAGGTTGCACCTTGGAAGTGTGCTATAATGATCATTCAGCTGTTTTCTACCAGCACCGCAAGATGGTTTTAATTCATTTGATTAAAAAATGTATTATTTACTGTCATCAAAAACTGGCATAGAGGATAACAGCTTTTCAAGGCTATCCTCTGTAGTTGTACTATGACCATGATCATTCATTATGCAAAAAGGCAATGTGAAAACCTGGGAATGGATTCAAGCTGTTTGCCTTTCCAATCTCCTTCCCCTGAATATTTTAGAGTTGACATATAATGTGCCCAAACTGTTGGCACTGAAAGTTATTTTTCTTCAAAAAGGTTGGTAGAAGAAGAATTCTTTGTTAAGTGTTTACCATTTATAACTAGAATTTTACACCTGACATTAATGATCATCACTTTCTAATAGCACCGTGGTAGAGAATGTAATTAATTCTTGTGTTTCTGACACTCAATTTGTGTGAAGTGGTATCACCTACTCAGCAGCAAGTGTGTCATGGTGAAAAAAACACACTATATAAGGTGCAAAATATCAGGTGCAGACTCAGAGTATGAATTCTAATAATGAGCTTGTTATCTTGGGTACTGCAGAGCAAGCTGCATCTGTCATTGAGCTCCTGAAATTGTGGGAGGTAAAAACTATCGAAGTATGTCAACACTTGGCCATTTAATTCAGCAATACTTTGAAGCACAATTATATTTAATCTTTTCAATTTCAATGGAATGTATTAAACATATGTAAAGGATATTTAAATTTCTATGAAACTGATATCACTGCTTAAAAACAGCAAAACAGGATTCTATAAAATATTAATAATTTCTTACATTTATGTAGTGCTTTTCTTTCTAAACTTCATTCAAAGTGATTAAATATGGAACCTTAACCTTGTGATCACAAAATGTTGCATATTGATGTTCCAGTGGCCAGTGTCATTGATGTTCACAAAGGTGGCAAAAACTGTTCAATGAATATAGTGTCCAATAGAAATAGAAGAAAAGTGTAACCGATGAGAGGAGGATGTTACGTTTACCTTGCTTGTGGTGCTAATTCAGTAATTCAAGCATCTTCTCAAGATGTCTGTCTTTCCCAATGACGTAGCTGTCTCAATAGATTTCTGTTTTTTTTTCAACAAATAATGGAACACTACATTTTCAATATTAGTTTACTAAACATATGAGAAGTATCTAGTTCAAAAGGAAGCCATTACAGCAGATCATATTGATTATTAATTATTTCTAACCTATCAATTCCAGCATCTTATTGAGATTTTCTTAAAAATAAGAAAGAGTTAGCTTCAAATATACAGCTACTATGCACTGCAGTTTGATTTTTGACAACCAAAACTATATATAAAGGAATTGCATTTGTTTTCAGTCATAAATGCACCAACTCATTTTTCATCTTGTCATATTAGGTCACTGTTTTTTGTTGAGTTGATTTTGTCAACAACTTTTTAAGATTATGAATGTAAAGGACTCATATACCCTTGAAATCGACTTTGTCCAAAACTTTGGAGTTATTGGAGATTATTTTGATTGCTTCTCTTTGAAAACTTTCCAACTTCTAGGTGTCTCCTGATTTGTAACGTACTGTAACAACAGAAGTGTACAATTCCTAGTGAAATAGCTCTCAAAAGGTTTTACAACTTTCATTTATTTCTCTGCATTTGTTAAAATATCAATGCAGAAAAAGAAGAAAGTAATAGTGTGGTTACATAGTGGCTGGACACTTTGACATTAACTTCGAAAAACAAGCTTAAAACAATAAGTCTTAACAACAGAATAACATGTATATGCTCTTAATAATACCATAATACATTTTTATGTAGTCATAAAATCAAAAAAGTCTGTTTTCAAAGTAGTTTTAGCAAATCAGCATAGATGTAGCTGCAAAAAAATCCATCTTAACATTTTGCACTATAATTTTGGGAAATCTAGTGAACGCCACAGAAGAATTAGATACTTTATATCCAAAATACATTATACTGTATATCCATAAATTTCAGAAATTGAAGAAAACAGATTGTTTTGCCAAAGAGGACAAAAGAGGATTGAATGCCACACACATCGCTGTGGCCTTCCCCAGTCCCATCAGATAGAAATGAGTGGCCGCTGTAGGTGCCTGGCATTGTACAATGTAATTATAGTCATAAATTAATCATGAAACGGCTCTGTATTTACAGAAGTATAAATGCCTCTATGCTTGCACTACACCACAGAAATCACACAGATGTACCACTAAAACCACATATACTGTACTTATTGTACCCTAACCTCTATTCATGCCATATATTACTTATTTGCTGTTATAGTGATGCTTACTGGACACAAGATCCTTAGAGCTGTCATTCTTCTGCCATACATCAACCCCTGTTTCTGCAGGCTGAAAGTGACTCTGGGGGATTGAGTGTGTAGTCACAGATTCTCTACAAGAGAGGCACTTAGGTGTTCATTAAGGGCGAATGGCTGTCTCAGGGATTGCACACACATCTGTCCAAACTGCAGAAAAAGACTAAGGACTGCTCTTTAGTAACCAGCTAAACACGTTTCAGACTCTTAAAGAGATGAGTTGAGATCACAACACCAACAGGTAGAGTTTAGGTAAGACATATTACTGTGTGTAATGGCTTTTCATAAAAATTGAAAGATTATACATTACACATCTGTTAAAAAAATTAAGCTCATTTAACACCAGCCCTATAAAGCAGAAACACAATCTGCATTGTAGATTGAAAATTAAGAGGCTAAATATTTTTTATTTTGAAATGATTTTGCCAAGCAAACTCATTGAGTTCTGTATAAACACTTAATAGTATACATGTACAGTATATGTATAAGGACATACTGTATCAGCACTTTTTAAATAGCTCTGTAATCCTAATTACCAAATCAATTTCAATTTTCAGGACAACAGATAAGTAAAATCTAGCCATCCATCCACATTGACTCCTGGACACAGTTTTATCAGTTATTAGCAGAAAATAAAGAAGTAAAGGAAACCAAATGATGTTGCTGTGCCAACAATAAACACAGAGCAACACAAAAAGGACATGCTTACCTAGGATTCAGCTGAAAGACTCAAGAATCCAGTATTTTAAAGAAATTATTAAAGCAATTGCTGAACCTTAATGTCAGTTACTCCTTAATTATAAAAAGTCACATAGCAACATAGTGATATTCAGACATTTCTGTAACTCATAGACTTATGCAAAAGCTTAAACAAAAAAGGACCTGTGAATTGAATTAATAGTTCAATACAGGGCAGAGAAAATGGACCCAGGAATACTTCAGGTTTCAAGCTGACTGATATTGCCTATATTTTTCTTTAAAATAACTCATTTCATAAGAGGTGTTTGCAAGTATACTGTACATAAGTTCATGATTTTGATTATCGACGTATCTTTGTATTTATATACTGTAGCCAGTTATAACCTTAATAGAAACAGTTCACTATTGGTCAAACTCTTCTTCTATGCCCATTCTGCACCTACATTCGATTTGTGAATGCTGCTACCATTTGGGCTGCAGCTGATGTTCATGCAGGAGATGAAGCAGCAATCTCATATCTCGCAATCTTGCATTCGTGCCACAGCCTGTGATGTGCAGAACTGCAGCAGATGGCCCTTGTGAGCTAGAATGGGGGGTGCCATAATTTTGGGAAGGCTATTAGGGGCTGCCAATGAGGCAGTCAAAAGACGTATTTCATAAATAATTGAGTGCAATGTCTGTGTTAGTACAAGGGGGTGATTTTTGGACAAAGGCTATTCATCAATGGGAGCAGGCTAACCACATGTGTGTAGGAGGTGCCTATGCTTCACTCAGGGTCACTGGATGAGGGCTCACAAACAAGAGAGGTAATCGTCGCAGCTGCAAAATTAGAACAGTCCTGCGAATAGTTTCCATCTCGAAAAAAGTCTGGTAGCTTGTGTTCAAACTCAGAAACCAGAAACCAGCTTGAACCTTTTATTCAATTCAAACCATTTATTCCCCTTATATTGCAGTGGATTGTCACCTGTGCGCACTCAAAGATTCCCTTTGACCACCCACCTTGGGTGAAATGACAATCCTGGGCTTTCCACAATAATATACAGAACAGTACAAAGATTTTAATTTATGTCCTTGAATGCCACTGTTAGGTTCTGCTGGGAAGAAACACATATTAAAGACAGATAAAACTAAAGCTCAGTTAGACAGGTGACATATGTAACCATCTGTCCAAGAGCTCATTATAACTAATAACATATGTTTATTGGGTACAACCAGGGTGAGGTTTTCTAGAAATTGATACTGAGCAGTTTTACAGACAAAACATTGATGAGTCATTGACGCAATGCGCATCTGAATAAAGGCCTTGAGTAGGCTGTTCCACCCCTGGAAAAGAGCTTTATTTTCAAAGAATCTTTGGCAGCATATGACATTGCAGATGCTAGGTTTGTGGCTAATGAGTTCCATCAATGTTGTGTCAGATAATGCTGGAGAAAGCAACACTTTAACGCTTCAGGAATTGTAAATAAGTCTGCCACAGGAGCACGGGGATTTTCATTTTGGAAGGTCACTTGACATTTTGACACTTACAGTAGCTTATACAGTTGCTTATAGCTCCAGAATCTCAGTCGAAAAAAGTCTGTGACACAGGACTGTTCAATATCAGGATCTCTTAAGACTGTGATCCTGGTCTTAAATGTTCACTCAGCCTTGACCTGTCTAGAATGTTAGTTAAAATGGAACCAAGTGAAGTCTTCAGTACTTAGACAAAATTTAAGTTAGCAGTTCTACTAAAGTCACTGGTTCCCAGTCTTGGTCCTGGAAGATTATTATCTGGTCTTGTTTTAGCTTGACATAAAATTAAAGTCTTAATCACATGTCAATTGATTTTGATTGTTTGTTTTACATTTGTTTTAAAATTTTCCTTCAACACTCATAAAAAGACGTTAAAGTTGTTGGTATATAGCGAGTGTCAATTTCTGATTTTCATATCCATCTTTATTCAGGGCTGTTGACTAAATTGTAAGGGGACTGAAGCAGAAGGAAAAAAATGCTAATTATGAGATAACTCATCGTCATCGTGATCCCACCTGTGTCTGTTGTATCATAAATCTATCACCTATCATTCTACCACCTATCAAATGTATCACCTATCAGCTTTCTAGTTAAAAATTAACGGTGCAAGTTCTTAATTGGGAAGTTGAGGAGTGACTGTAAAGTTTTGTACGGTGATATTTTTAGAAATGTTATACTCTACTTAAATTATGAATTAAATCATTATAATAATGTATCAAGGACTGGAAGCAGACACAACACCTAAATAGGCAAGCAGATCAGTTAAATGTATAAATTAGCAATCAATGATTAAGGACCCAATTGGTATATAAAGCAGCTTATAGGACCAGGACTGAAAGCCACTGTTACAGGTCATCCCTAATCAAATGTGTTTTTAAAGTATGGGAACACATGTAAGTTAAATTCAATTAAGAGAACCTTGATTCTTGGGGGTCCCAGTCCTGGTCAGAGAGTCTTCAGAGTTATTGTTCTGAATGAATACTAAATTGTGTTTATAAATCAAGGTACAAGCCAATGCTGATGATGATGATTGAAGTTAAACTGTTCCTTATCTTCAGAAATTACTGATGACAAACTAAAACCTGCTGGGCAGAGGCTCTGCAGAAGCAGTGTTCGAAAGTTTTTGAATATTTAAAATGATTATGGAGAGATGCCTTTGGACTTTTACTTTTTAATCTCTATGTCAAGAATGTGTTCCTGTGTAGAGTTGTTAACCCCTTTTGACTCCTTAGGATTCTATTTCCATTAATGTCCCTTGACAGTTACACAGACCCATTTCCCCACTTACTGTACATTGCATTTCTGATTACTTCTCAGAGATTTAAAAAAAATGCAGTGTGACAGAAGTAGTTCCTTTTCAAAGTTTAATTTCACAGGAGAAGCTTAGAAGTACATATCGCTAAAAACAGGGCACATTGCTTGAAGGATAACAGGAATCTCTCAGAAAAAAAAATGATATGACAAAACATCTAGGTTTAGTTATTTAGAAACTGTTGTATAATTCAATATATTTTGAAAGCAAAAAATGTCTTCTTCTTACTATTGAGTCGCATCGATTGAGATTTATCTGAGTGTCCAGATAAAGAATGAACTTTTCTTCCCTCATCCTCTGTGTCAAAAAGTTCCTGCTAACCTTAGTTTTAAATGCATAAGAATAAAAGAATGGTTTAAAACAAGAGGGGGCCATTTTACCAGTTTAGCCTATTTGGTAGTTGATAATCCTCAACAGGCCATTTCTTGAAAGGAAAGGAGGCTTCTTTGCCTCCTTCAACAACATGGCTGGTTAGCCTGTTTCATTCTTCCACAGCCCTATAGGCAAAGAGGCACCTCCTCTTCTCAGTTTTAAATGCATGGCTATATAATTTTCTCTTGTGTCTTCTGGTTAGTGTTTCATTGTCGATTCTGTATATTCTGTACTGTCTTCATCCTGCATACACTGACCTTGAAGTTAAAATAATGTTAAGCAGTTTGATTTGTCAAATTAAACAACAACAAAACCTAGTGTTCCATGAATCAATCTATCTTCAGGAAGAGGTTTTAAGTGATGTTAATCCACTATTGAATTATATGACACTGGGACTTTGACAGAAGACAGACTAATGTTCAATTAGATAAATATTCAATTTTAATTTGAAATCCTGCTTTGTATAATAATTTGGACAATTGTATGTTTTTGCCACCACTTTTATTTATTTTTAAATTGTGATCATTTAAAAGAAAAGGTGGATTTATTTGTAACACAATTGAAATGCAGAATTGATTTTGATGGAGCAGGGTTAACACCAACCTGTCTTAGTCATGTAGGGCATTTCTGCAGGATTACAACAAATGTTCATTTATTCTCTTGAAGTTACATTGAGCCTCTGTCTGACCTATTATTGATCAGTCTCATAGATAAATGAAACTTATAAATCTGCACTGAGCTTTCATATTGTTGGGGCAATGCTCTAAACATTATCATTCGGGTATCTTATTTTGATAAAGTTAAATCAAAATTTAATCAATTCGATTAAATTGAATTTTAAGTCTTCAAATGTTGTTATAAAAAGGAGATGCTGAAATGAAAGTAATGGACACAACCAAAGTAGTGGACACACCTGAAGAAGGCTCCATGGCCGAAATGTTGTGTTTTCTTTCTTCTCTTTTCAGCATGGAATAAACGTATTACTTTTTCCTTTGCAGCCTACGCTTGCAGACACAGCTACCCACCTGAACTATAACAATAAAGGTATGTAATGTACATAATATTTACTGGGGTGCTGATAAACCGAAATTCCTGAAGGAAGTGGAGAGACTGGAGTCTTCCAAAAAAGAACATTCTGAAGTCAGCTGCTTTTCATCAGAACTGCAAATAACCGTTGGAGTACTATATCAGCATCCTTGACTTTATATTGAGCCAGGACTGTTTTGGGATTTCTGGTCCCAAAGAGGACATGCTGTCCGCATAGTTAAAAGACCCAAGGCTCTTCAAGATAAACAACTGACACACCTGCACATACTGTAATGTATACTGTAACTCAACTGCCACAGAGTTCATCAAGACATCCCCATGTTTAAGCACAGCCTGACCTCGATCATACAAATGTGTCTGCACTCGCACTAATTCCGAATTGAAGAGCTCCAGCACTGAACTGCATACTCAAGTGCTATCCATGCCCTTTCATCTGCAAAGGAAATATACAAATCCCACAGCACATTCACATATGTTGCTTAAACTACAGTATGCTGAACAACATACTGTAGAAATGTCCATAAATTGAACCAATAATTTAAAGCATGCCAGAACTTTGATACTGTAATTACTTACTATATAATTCTGTCAGATCCCTAAAATTGGTGGACAGTTGAGTGAGGAATACTAGAGCTGAAAAAGATTAAGGATTCCCAAAGCCAAGATCCAGATGCACGAATATACATGAAGCCCTTTACTAAACATGACCCAGGTCATGATCAGATGTTCCACACTTCAGCTCAATACTCTGTTGCAGCCTTTTGATTAACTATTAAAAGAAAATGTTTTCTGTATTTCTTTGCTCGGGAACATTTTTTTATAAGCTTTTCAGAATTATAAGATACAGTAGGAACTATCATTACATGAGGCTGCTTATCAAAAAAAAGAAAAAATGGCCTTACATTGACTATCCACTGCATTAAATCCACAGCTTTAAAAATATTTTTTTAAAGAAAAGGTGGGGTTTATGTATTAACTTAAACATGCAAATTGTAAAGCAGGGAAACGAGCAAACTGTAAAGTGCATATTAACAAGTTTTTTGCTTCCATCCTTCTATTTTTTCTTAAAATACGAAAATAATGGACCTGCATTATTTATAAAAATCAGTAACCTGTTCATTCATTAATATATTGAGACAAAAAAAGGCTACCCTGGAAAGTATTCAACAACGATATTTTATTTTGGTAAAATTAGCTTTGACATTTTCTTGCTGTTCTTGTTTATGAAAAACTTGTTAATTAATATCTCTAATATTTATATTTTTGCAGTTTATGTATAATCCAGGGCACTTTTCTATTTGTTAGGATTATCATTACATTTAAGCAAATAAAACACCACATGCTGTAATTATTTATTATTTTCATTTTCTATAATATTTGCAATTGCATTATGTGTATGAAAAACATTGTAGTGAAGCCTGTGAAGCCTGTAAAAGTTCTTACATTTTAATGACAAAATATTAAACATGATCTACAGTAAAAGTCACTTCTCTTCTGGCCTACAATATCTATTAGTGCCAGTGTGGAATTGTTTATTTTAGCACAAAGGTCAACTAATCTCTCTAATTTTAATACAAATCAATTAATTTTACTAAAAAATAAATTGCAATTTGCATTGTACGTTTTCTAAAGCTTTTTGGAAGCTGGGAGAAAGTTGTATTTGTGGGAATTTTGTTAAAGAGATTGTCTTGTGGGTGTTTTTTTAGTTGTTAAAGAACAGCTGCATAACGTCTTCAAAGGAAACTGCAGTTTCTTTAATGTCAAGGCAAACAAAAGCATAGCACAATACACAATTGACTGCATAGAAAACTGTCTTCCTACTCTTTTTTGGCATTGTGTATTTCTATTAAATTCAATTAAATTTATTTTTATATAGTGCCTTTCACAACAAGCTTGCCCCAGAGCACTTAACAAAGCTGTGCGTTTTTCTTTCGGGTTTCAGCAAGCCTCCAGAATCTCTGAGCAGATGCCCCCTCTGCAATTTTATTTCCCCCGTCCTCTCTCGCTCTCCCTACTCTCACACCTAGGAGTTCCTGTGCGCTTCTGTCTTGTCTACCTCCCACCAACCCATCTACACTGCTGTGGCCATTCCTTCGCCCAGTCCTCGTAATACTGAGGGGGCATGTGCCTGGTTAGTTAATTCCCAGATATAATGTGTGCATCTCATCTCTTCCTTGCATTTATTAAGATCTAACCGAAATACTGAATTACATTATAGATTTTAGTAGGTGGAATTCAATCATTTTAAACCTTAAACGCATCAAACCTTGACAATGATAGACCAACTTTATCCAAACCATATTTTTAACGTTTTTGGTTTGCTTACATTTTTCAAGGAACTCCTTTTTTCTCACCTCAGATGGTGCACACAGTCTAAAGATATTTCTGTTCACGTAGTGTGATTGTGCTGTACAGTATATGCATAAGAATGCAGTGATTAAAGTCTTCACTGTAACAGATGTCTCTATGCTTAATTATAAAAAGTAACTGCCCCATAAGAGGATATAAGTTCAATAATATTGTTCAATACAGTAAGTATCAACCATAAAGGAGAAATATTTTCTCACTTATAAGTGTTAATGCATCTTACTAAGGATTTCAGTTAATTATATCACAGTCATGCAGGATAAAAGAGCACCTCTTAGGGAAGATTTGTAATGTACTAAAAAGAAAAGCTTCAGCTATTTCAGAGCAATCCTCATATCTTGTTTTCATTATGTGAACTATGCATTTTCCTTGAAACATGACCTAATTCTTGATACCTAGGGGAGAGAATCTGATTTGCCTTTTCTGTATCTTGCTTCCCACCATCAGTGTGGGAAAAAGGTTGCAAATGCTGCATTATTACATAAAGAGATATATAGCAAATGTTAGATTTAAAAGTGAGCATACAGCTGCTGTTGCCTAGGTTCAAGTTCCAGTTCATCCGTGACCATCCACTGGATCATGTAGACATACAGGTAGTGACCACTGTAGCTTCTAATTTTAACTCATGGATTTCAAAACAAAATTAACACAATGTTCACTCAGATACGTCTTGTGCTTTTATTGCATGATGATTTATTTTAGCCTTGTCAAACATAATTATCACTGTCATGCAAATCTGTAAATAACTGATCTGGGGTGAACTCTTGCTCAGCTTGTCAAGTCAATCAATAACTTTAAGAAAATTTAAAGCTGATTTCCTTCAAAGAGTTATTTGTAACAGAGACGGTCCTGACTCCTGAATGTGTTGTTTAGGACCCTATGCAGACGGGATAATCTGGAAGTGACTGGAGTAGGACATCAGGGGAAACACAGCAGGAACAGGACAGGATGACAGACGGGGGCATGACGTTTGTGATCCAGTGCTCTGGGGGCAAGTCCAACACCGTCCAAAAAGGGAAACTGGGGCTCAGTCCATAATCCAAAACCTGGAGGTCCATCCAAGACAAGGACAATTAAAATCCCCAGGAAGGGGGAACACGATCCGGAACACAGAGTTTAAAAGGATATCGAAGCCAGGCACTCCGAGCCTCGGACCCAGATGGTCAGGATACTGGGGTGAGGCCTATGCCGTCGGGTCACTCCTGGAGTAGAAGGTGGGCTTCTAGGAGTCCATCTTCCCGATGCTGAGCTACGGAAACGCCACACTTACATAGTAATCGGCAAACAGGGGGCAGGTGGACGTAATAACGAAACTAAAATACAAAAGGGTCGGAGCGCCCTCTAGAGGAGGGATGATGATCGTGACATTATTTTAATGTTGCTTATAGAAGTTTGATTCTACTTAACATGTGAAAATGTAAAGCAGTAGAGGTCAAAACGTTCCCTACAGAATGGTACACGATAAAATAAAACCCCAAAATGCACATTTAAACCATAAAAAATTCTACGAAAAACAGGTATTTAGTAAAATATGCACGTGGAGTCATTTGTAACATTTTGCCAGGGCCGCTGTATACCAATACCCTCTAGAAAAGTTATTAAAAAGCACAAAAACAAAGCTAAATTTTAGCACTTCTATGTCTTTATACTATACTGTAGGTATTAGCCACCTTTTTCTGAGTATTCACAGAGAAAACAGTGCCTAGAACCTTGTAAGTTGGAGACTAATGTTTGTATAATAATGGATATGTTTTTAGGGAATTTAGATCTGTCCCTTCCTTATGTACCAAAGTACATTCACTCTCCTTTGCAATTCAGAAATTTCAAATAGAATCATACAAAAGTTGCTGTTAATTACTTTCTGGTTACAATAAAATATTGACTATGAGCTACTGTGAACACATCATATGACATTAAAGTTGCATTTTACTGAAATCACAATGGTACTTTAAGCAGAACTTGTCTCTTTCACCCTTTTCTGGAATTAAAATATGAATTGCCAGTAGGTCCCATACTGTTCCAGAAGTGCCTTCTGTTTTCATTTTTAAACGCACTTCCAGATATTTTCCACTTGGTACATGATTCATTGATAAATCTGAAGAAGTATATACGATTGACTTTGTCAAATCTTTTGATGATTTTAAATGCATGAATTACTGTACTGTAGGTCCAATAATAGTCTGTCTTTTCAAGACTAAATAAATTACTTTCTGTCAATTTCCCTTTCTAGTTACTCATTTCTGAAATGATTCCAAATTACTTTCTTATATTTCCAAAATGCACATACTATTCGTAATTACATTTTACTAGATCATTGTAGTGAAACATTTCCTGATTTAAACATCAAACTATATCCTAAAATTCTGTTTGTGTTTTTTTTTATTTCTTCCCCACGTTGCTGAAATATTAAAGTAATGTTTTAACACAAAAACCTAAGATTTTCTTATACTGTATGTAGGGACTATTTTTTTAACATTTTTTTTTAATCTTCTTCTGAAGACTTGTTAATTTAGAATAAATCATTGTTAATATACATGTTGAAAGAAATGCACCATGCTGAGTCTCTGGCATTGGGTTGTCTGAATCTTAGATGGCATACATTTTCCTAAGAAGAATATGCCAAGATTGTTAAACCACTGATCATGTATTGAATTCAACTAAATGGGCAGAATTATTCTGGCAGGGGTTTCCCTCTTATCATAAGTAGACTACATGACCTTTAAAATAACCGATCATAATCCAGTTTATAGCCAGAGATATCAAATAAAAAAAGCGTGCAGTTTCCCCTTTGGGTACTAATAAAATTCTTTTGATTATGTTAGCGTGGAGCTTTTATTTTGTATGCAGATAAGCATATATCATATCACTGAGCGTACAATTTAGATTTTAGCCCCTTCACTTAATCCCTGACTTTTCTGGGTTTGCTTTTCAGTGAGTGCTTTTCTGACTGCACAAATGCTTTGTTGATGTAACTAAGTGCTGTAATTAGGCAGCCAGAGCATATCAAAATCTCGTAGCAAGTTGGTCAAGCATGATGCTGAAAACAAAACAGTTTAAAGTTATATTTCCCAAAGTGTGTGTTAACTTGTTATATTAATAAAATCACATTGGGAAGTTAAGATAAACCTTCAGGGTGTTGAGAGTGACTGCTTGATATGTAAATGACTAGGCCAAGCCAATTGTAAGCAATAAACATGCTAATGCAGTAAGCACTTTTGCAGTGAGCACTTATCGGTAACGTTTTTAAAGTCTATTCTTATAGGTTTGAGTGTGAGTGTGTGTGTAGTGGTTTTGAGGTGGAGGGTATGGGGGTTGGTTTGGTTTACTTTTGTACTATCAAAACATTAAATTGTGTTTTTATACCAAAAAGTGATATTGTACTGTAGCTACATTCAAGTCACGCACAGAAAAAATACATTTGAAAATGTTATTCCCTGCCTAAGATGCATGCCATTTAAGTATCCATAGCTGAGGTAATGCTTTGAAAGTCAAGGCATTTTTCATTTACTATCAGTGTATTGACTTGGATGTTAAGAGATGTATCTAGATCAGCTTGCAAAGAGCACACACAGGCTGAATAATATGAAATTGTAGACCAGTTGATTACTAAATTACAGCCTGACAACACCATAAAGAAGACATAGCAATGTACAGCAATAATGAGAAATTCCTTTCATCAGTGAATACAAGGAATAATGGTTACTTTATATGAGAAAATAGCTCAGCGTATTGTAAACTACTTTAATATACAGTATACTGTACTGTAACATTCTTTGCCCTGCTTCAAGCTCTTCTATTCAAATCATGAAGACCTAAATCAGGCTATGCATCACAGATGGGGGAGGAAAGATTAAAAAAAATTATAACCATTCTGCTTAAAATGTAATTAATTTAATATTCAAAATAGACTGTTGATTCTGTTACTTTCCTCAGTATTTATGGCTTTTGCTGTATTGCTTCTTGAGGGTTTTACTGTACATGAGGTTTATATTTTGGGAACTAGAACTGTATCATGTACTGTATGCCACCACATGTAACATGTAAACTCCTATTTATGGACATAAACTTATCCATTAACCATCCACGACTCTCTACTTCTCTCTATTCCAACCCAACAGATTCACACAGCTACAGTATCTCCTGTACACCTCATTTAACCCCACACATACTAAAAATTATCTCCCTTTTTCACAGTTCCTCAGACTCCGACGACGTTGCAGTGACGACATGGATTTCCAAAACCAAGCCCTCATAATGTCTTATTTTTTCATCAACAGAGGATACCCCACCCATGTTATTGACAGGGCCCTCTCCTGAGCCAAAAACAGCACTCGGAGCATCAATTCAATCAGGAACTCCTCCTCACCTCTAATGGCCATGATCACGCTGATCTCTCTGTCTGCATTCTCAAAGAGGGTTTTGGAACTCCTATTGCAGAAAGACATCCCAAACCAAAATTATCCTGAAACTAGGATCGCACCTTCCTCCTTCTCTCAACGACGGACTCGTTTCCTTCTAATCCTCTCTATCATTTGCAGGTTTCGACTTCACACCTCTCTTCACCTCTCTCGACTTCGCACCACCTGAGTGACCACTCTGCCTCCCTCCTGCTCCAGCCCCCTCTCCACTCCCGGCTTTTGTTCTCCCATGCTTTATCGGCTCCTGACTTTCCTCTCTTTCTCACGCACAAAGAAGGTTATGTTTTGGCTAAGATCAAGTGTAGTATATTGTCTTCTCTTTTCAGCATGGAATACACCTTTACTTTTTCCTTATAAAAACATAAATTAGTTCTACTAAAAGATGAATAGGTGAAAACTTTGCTGAGAGTCGTAAAGTATGGTCAGTAAAAATGAGTAAGGGCAGACTCTCAAGCCCTAAAATGTACTTTGGGCATACAACCTCTACTTAACGAAAGGAACGCTTTGTGGTTACTTTTATTTTCAAAGAAAGTTTTTGGAACTGGAAAGGTTAAGATGAAAACTGGGTATGAATTTCTAAATCTAAGTTCAACTGTTTTGCAGGAGTGATCTGGATTTTCAACAGCGTTCATTCTGTCAACATAATAGTATTTTTTCTAGACACTGCTTGTAGGGCAACCAGGGAATATAAAATGATTTTGAAGGTTTAGAAATGAGCTGAGGTTCAGAACAGAGGCAAAAACAATAGAAATGTAAATGTCAGGGAAAAATATATAATGCAAGAAAAGCCTTTCTTTTGATTTTACACCCACTTAATTTTATTCTTTCTATAACAGCTTTTCAAAAAAGCTCTATTAAAAGTCAAGACAACAGTGATCTACTTTTTTTTTTAGAAAAGAAGGTACACCATCTGAATAAGTTGATACTAGTAAAAGGTCACAGATATTGTGAAACCACGTTTTATGTGTCATTATAGACAAGGAGCAGCTAGTGAATATCTGTTTGCATTACATTACCATACAAAGATCTATGTTTATTTTTAAGGTGAAGCAGCGATATTGTATCTGTGTAATATTAATACAGTAATGTTCTTACTATGGCATTTATGGGTTCTAGAATAACTTATTGATATACAATATACAGTATACACAATATACACATGATATACCGAAGAAGGCTCCACAGCCGAAGCATTGATACACAATATTGATAAGGAACAAGTAATAGGTTTATTCCATGCTGAAAAGAGAAGAGACAAAACACAACATTTCGGCTGTGGAGCCTTCTTCAGATGTGACCTGAAGCTCGTGTGTCATTTCCACTTGTGTGCTCTGGAACGTGTTTGACTGTTTAATTTTTAAGAAGCCCAATGCATTGACTTTGCCACTCCCTTTAAGGATTTTGAACACTGGAATCAAGTACCCTCTCTGCTCAAGACTAGAAAGATTCATGTGGATGCTGATATTATTTGTTTGTTATCAACCCTTTTTTGTATACCAGATGCACCAAGTCAGCTGAGTACAGATTTTTACATACTGTACCATGAGGTATCCACAGCCACATCCACAGCACCTCAAGTATGATTTAAACCCAAGTCCCTCCAGACAGGAACCCAAACCAGTTCTGCTGCCAGCGCTCTCCTGAGAACAAGATGACAGCTGGAAATCCACGACTAGATCACTGGTGCCACATTTATATCCAAATCAAAAATCTACATTTTGATCTATAAAGAGGTACTGTCACCAGTTTGGAGTCTAAGAGGTACTGCGAAGACTGATTTACTTCATACAGTAGGTGCTCAATGTGTCTTATCTGTAATATTAGAAATGCCAAAAAAGTTACAGTCACAGCCATTCTAAAATGACAAAATATTTAAATATTTATCACCATGGTAACCTAAAGTTAACTATCTCGTAGCAGGTGTTGCTTGGCAATGTTAGTTAGATCTGTAGCTGTCTAGCTGGCAGAGCATTCTACAAAATTGGATTACCAATTATCAACCGTTCTAACAGCAGAAAGTAGCCCCTTCATTTTAAACCAATTAACAATGAAGTACCAGTACATCCAGAACTATGGCAGAGTAAAAGAGTAATTATTTATCACTGTAATTACATCTTTTTATTTTTTTAAGGATTAACAAAAAGGTATTCTAATCTTTCCTATTTGTTGATCATTTCTCTTGTTGTTTTAAACAACTTAACTAGACTTTTCTTATGCTCTCATAGTATTTGTGCTATAAAGCCTGGTTGTAAATAATTAATGTTTCTATATAATACATATATAAAATAGTTTTTGATACTACCATTAATCTGATATACACTCCATAGTTACAATGCTAACCAGTGTTCTCATATATATATAAAAAAAGAGAGGTAAATGAAATAGACAAGTGAAATGTTGCCCTGCTATCAAAAAAAACTGTAAGAACTCCTTTGCACTGGAATTACAGACTTAAGTACTGTATGTAGAACTTAACTATGATAGAATTTAGTTTATATTAATGTCCAATATCCTTATCCTCATACAGTATATTGGAAAATTCTGAAAGATCTGTGTAATTTCCCAGACCTTTGTATACTGATTTCTTATAAGTGACAAAAAACAGTTAATTAAGCATGTAGATGGTAAAATGGTAACATTTTAATTTTCAGAAACATATGAATTCATAATAAAAATGAATATGTTAAATTTAACAGTCAGGTAAGTTAGCCCATTAAACTCACTATTCGAATCATGCCCTTTCTGCCTTAATTAGGGTTTGACCAAACATCTGAATAATATAGAAATAATGAATATTATGTTATAACTATAACTCACTATACCAGTGAGTGTAATATTCATCTCTGACACTCACAAACATACTGTCTTTCCTATAACATGCAATTATGAATGAGTGAATAGTTACTCGGGTTGTACATGTACCCATATGCAGGGAGATGCATGTGTTTTACTTACACACATTCCTTTATAACATACAATGTTTCAGCCTTTTCCCTCTGTTACTGTACTCAGAAAGGATCCCTGAGCTGCTACAGACCATGTTGTGCTGGTATGTATCCTACTATTCCTGAAAACATTTTACACTTGTACGTGCAACAAGGTTGTTTGCACAATCTGAAGGGGATTGTCAAGTATTACGTAGAGAACTTACTCTGAGGAGCTTTCCATCTGTTTTTCTTTCTCTCTTGACTGCATCTACTGTCACACTACCTGTTGTAGCATTGTGTGACATATGAAGTTGTGATTAATTCTGGCAATAAAAGTGGCCTTCATTAGTTAAATGTTTATTTCTGTTGTGACAGGGGAGCTGACGAGCATATACTGACAAAATATGCACATGGATGAGAGGGTTGGTATGAGCTGTGTGCAGGCATGTTGTCCATTTAAGAGCAAGTGAGTGATCCTGATCGACCTAGGGGGGTCAGGCCCTTGCTAGCATGTGCTGCAGTGAGCAACACTAGTCGACTCAGGGGAGACCAGGTGTGGCATCGAGTCTCAGGGGGAGCTCTTTAAGTCAACTTTGAGAAGTGTCGGGGCAAGTGATCCAAGGAAGTGCAGTTGGACCATTCTTATTAAGGAAGGAGCATTTTGGTCCTTACACTTCTGCCTGTTTATTGCCCGTGTTTTATTACAGTTACTCTACAGTTCTGTTATTTAGTTCAAGTGGGTGGTTGTGTCACCATGTGTAAGCTGTAAAGGAACAAGTTAAGGGTTATTCCAGACTGAAAAGAGAAGAAAACAAACAATGTTTTGGCTGTGGTGCCTTTTTTGTGTGACTCACGTACCCGAAGAAGGCTCCACAGCTGAAACGTTGTGTTTCATTTCTTCTCTTTTCAGCATGGAATAAACCTTTACTTGTTCCTTAGTATTCTTTATGTTATAACATGTGGCCCCTAGTTACGTGAGGGTCACATCAGTTTGTGCTGAATAGGTATAATAGGTTCCACCAAAGGTCTGAAAATAATTTAAACAACGATATTCCATCTATTATGACTGTAAGATAATGTAGATTACATACTAATTTTCTAAAGAAACAAGAAACTATTAGATTGAAGAAATTACCTTATGCACCTGAAATCAAACGATATGCATTTTACAAATAATACCAAGTAGTCATTTTCGATCAAATGTTTAAATCATTTAATAGTATCCGTATACAAGGCTACTGTAATCATTAATGGTTCAGTAATACCTGTACTGTACCTTCAATAACAATCCATAATATAACATTTTGTACACTGCATTACAAAGAAATAAAGCTTGGGACTCTGGATTCTGGTTCAGGGGAATATATATTAAAACAAAGATTAGGATTATACTGTTGTATGCTTGAGCAAGGTAAATCACTAAAATTCTACAAAGTCATTGCAAAACAGAATTTGAAATTGGATTTATTCTTAACCAAGTATGTGGAAAATAAGAGATGCACAGTACTAACACATGGGAAGAAAGATGTTCCTAATAATAGCATGTCTCATTGTATTGAAGTAGTTCAGAACTGCTTGGTGTAACTGATCCCAGATTACTGTCTATACTCAGTACTTATTTACCTTTCAGACAATTGTGTGAATTAAATGTTGGGTGATATTTATATCTGCATTCAGTGAGTGCTACAGGAATGTTTGGGATGAACCTTATAGAAAGTGTTCTGATATTAACATGCTAGAAAGAAATATGAAACTGATCTACTCTTTTGGTGCACTGGACATCTCCAAATGATTGCATTTGGAGAAGTCCAGTATAAAAAGCACTCTTGCTGCAACATAAGTGTTCTTTTTTAAAGAAAAAACATTCAGACATTGTGCTTTACTGCAGTTGTAAGCCATAGAGTCAAGGCCACAGATTACATTATCTTAAATGTGCAGCAGATTAGTGATAACAAAGCCCTTCATTATTAATAGACAGTAGTTTCTGATGTGTTCTGGAACTAGAAGAATAATGACCTGAAAGACTATTGTACAGACTGGCAGAAAATGACCATGAAAATGAGATGACATACGATCTGCCCACTGTATGACACATGATCACAAATCCTTTTGAGACAAGAGGTTCAAACCCATGACAAGTGTCAAGTGACCTAGCCACCTGTAAAGAGTGGTTCTTTCCTCACAAATCTCTTTGGGGGTGATGGAGAGATTTTAGGCCTTAAAATGAAAATGCTTACCCTTTATAAGATTCATTTCTTTTATTATGGCTCAAAAAAGAGGATAGAGACTTTCATTTTCATATATTTGCTAGAGGACTAGAGGAAAATATAGTACTACACAGAAAACAGGGAACATGGCTGTTACCTGTTTCCCTGTAAAGCAGAGAAGTTGTTCATGGAGTCTCCTCTAAGGCACTCTGAGGAATAAGTGAGCCCATAAACACCAATTGAAGTTCGAGTGCACCAATCAAAACCTGACACGACTAGGAACTATTAAGCATAAGTGGATTTCAACACATGAAGTGAGATATTGTTCACTTAGACAAAGTATTGAAACGCTGAAGAGATAAATTACAATTTTGACAAAACAGTACTAGGAACTCCATGAAAATACCTTAATGCACAAGAAACATTCAGTGCCTTGAATTAAAGAGAATTTATATGAAAAGCAAAATAAAAGGATCGATAAAGAAAATTTGATCGTGCTAATAAGAATACAGATCACTGGAAAAATAAAAATGAAACAAGTTACAAGAAAAATATTAAAATAAACAAATGAAAATGATTAGAGAAAAAATGTCTCACAGCCATCATCAAAAATGAGGTGAGCAATGGCATTAGAATTACAATAAGGGTGTGTAATGTGCACTTAAATACCCACTCTGAAAACTGCACAAATACTGTACATGCATGTGTGTCTCCCATCCATTAACAGAAATAAACTTTTTCTTGCTGAGGGCTGCAGAAAATTAGGACTTCTCATGAAAGCAAGGGACAAAATTTGGGACAGTACCCTGAATGGGACACCAGCCCATCACAGCAACACACAAGTGCATGCAGGGACAGCAGATAATATAGCTTTAAGAGGTGTAAGGAAACCAGAGCACCTGGAGGAAACCCATGATCATGCAAGTGTTTCAGCTGAGAACTGAATGCATGACATACTGCCATGCCACAATGCCTTGACTTCAAGATGTTAATCAGTCCTTAGTAAAGACTGTTAATATATAAACTGTAATGTTTATGTTTTTCAATATTTATAGACATTTGATCAATAAAGTACAATTAGAACATTTACATAAAATAATATTGATTTATTATTTTGTTTAAAAACTAAAATCTACATTTTCTCTGAGGTTTCCAAGATAAATCTATTGCAGTGCATGCCATTTCCATTTTTACTTCCCATTTTTGTGTAAGAATTTTTTTTATTGGGGTTTTCAAGCTAATTACTAAATTATTTCAAGAATTGTCAAAGAGTGGCGCACCTGTGCTGTATTTCCCTGTTAGATAAAATAGATTGACAAAAAGTTTTCCAAAAAGTTTTTTCTGTGATGAATTCTCAGATGGAGCTTCGTATTGAAAAAACTCTGAGAAAAAACATCTTCTACATTACTGAACCATGATAAAATACACAGTGAGCTGTGTGTGCATTAGTTTATGGATCTCGCAGTAGGGCAATTTCTGGATGATGCATCATTAGACTTTAGAAATGGATATCAGAATCTCAGACATTCAGACTGATGAGCTTAATTTCCTTTATTTTCTTTCCTGAACTGCCCCAGCAGTGATGACATTCTTCAGGTAATAAATGGTTTTAAAATTTTAATCTAGAAAACAAATGAAAATTATAAATGTAATTCGACCCTTGTCTGCAGTGATAGGCTTTTTAAACATTAAAATTTTAGAACAAATTTGGAAGTACATGCAAACGTTTCCCAGGAGAGAAATATAAGTGTAGATTAAGTGACGTATAATAATAAAGATTTGTAAGTTATTATATAGTGTAGTAGTTTAATTTTTATCAGCACAAGATTTAAAGTAATATATATAATAAGCAAACAAAGCACCAAAGTATCAGATATTTCAAAACACCATTCAGAGAGATTCAGAACAGATGGGCATTATGCAGATCTTGCTCAAAGCTTTCTTTTGCCCTTATTGGTCGTGTTGTTGTGTGAATCTTTGAAACTTTGTTTCTATCACTAAAACATCCTGTTCTCCTTCTACGTGCAATTCATTCCCTCAGTCTCAGAGTTCAGTCAAGATTGTTCAGTGTGAGTGCTGGACTCTACCAATGATATGTCTTGTCTCATGGTTTTCATGGACAGGATATTAAGGAGGAGCCAGGAAATGGAGTTTACTGTATGCACTGTATGCAGGGGCTTGGAGGTGATGTACAGTAGATGGTCTTTACACTCCAATGTGCTGTTGAGTACCAACTACAAATCTGGGGCTATGGTTCTTTTCTGCATAAGTGTGGATTGCTCTTCCAGGAAACCACTGATCCTAGTGAAACAGATCTTGTTGTAAATGATGGTAGAGGGCAGTTTGAGACTGGTACAGCAGACTGATGCAGCCTCTGCTGCACTGTGTGCCTTTTATTGGGCTGGAAAATAGCTTTTGCGAAGCAAGAATTGAATTGACAGGCAATGTTCCCAGTTTAGAGGGTGATGTGCATTTCCATGCTCACCTACTGTATGGTCAGTACCTTTGGATAATGCCTGAAAGGAAGTGATTGCCATTATTTGCTTAATCTGATACAAGGGAGCATTCATTATTTTTACAGGCAGTGATTCCATCTCTTAAAGCATTACCTGTCCTGTATTTAATTTACAACGAATGATGAAGTGCAGCAGGCAGTTGTCTTGGCATCAGGAGTTTCATACCAATTGCGTGCTGCTAGTGTGCAAAGTAAACTATGCAGTGCTGTCAAGTTGGAGCATGAGCTAAAATCTGTTAGGAGACTATGTGTGCCACATGGCTGTGTACTACAACCTTCATATTGCTCATACCTGCTACAGGCGTTTGTTTTGTTATACTTTGAAACACACTTGCTTAAATCTTCTTTAATTACTTTAATTGATAAAACTAGTGGATAAAGTGTTTAGTGAACTTCAAACACGTCTGAGTCTTGATGCTGAATTAAATTGGCATAAGGAGAAGAGGGGCATCACATGACTCACCCAGCTTGTTTTTTTAACTGCGAGAACTAACTCACAACTATAGTAACTGCCAGGTTTGTGAATGTTAATCAACAGAAATGCAAAACTGCCTGTCACTTGTGCTTTATAACATCATTAACAGATTAATGAAGAGGAGTGGAAGCCAAGAAAATACAGAAACAGGAGGAAGTGCCAACTACTATACATATACTGTACTACTTATTGTTTTGCTTGTTGGTTTCCAGGGTATTTCTGGAGATGAACTATATTACTGATAAAAATGCAGAGTGTTTGGCTGTGTTGCTTTGGTCTTTCACAATCTTTATTCTCTTACCCATTTCATCTTGGACATAATCCTGGGGCATAGGAAAATACAATATATTTGTATTTGCATATCTCCATCACCATTATTATTAATATTGCTTGTAGTGAATAATATTAATATTTTAGATATGTGTAAGCCGTTACCTTTTGTCATTGTGTTACCTGTGCTGTGAAATTAAGAATTAAGTGTTATTAAATGTTTTTAATAATGTTTCTTCACGAGACCATATATCAGCAGCTTAGGCCTCTCTGTGTTAAGCATAGCAATGCAGCTGAAAGGGGCCTCTCTGATAAGCAGCATCCAAAGTCACAAATACTGCAGGACATCGTCAGATTGGTCCAGTCTGAAACTACCTAAATGATGGCTGCCCCCAGTCTGCTGCCCCTCTTTATCTAAGACAGTGGATCAGAAGTCATCATCCATTATCCAAAACATGACCAACCAATGAGAAATTTGCATGGTGGATAGCAATATCATACATGCTATCCAATCACTAACTGTGATTTCCTGTTTTAAGTGATAGTGCACATCTCAGTTCTTAGTTTGGGTGGTTGGCTCGCTGCTTTGCCCCTCTTCTCTCTCCATCTAACCTGGCTCTCTGACTTTCTCAACCATGTGACTACAAGAGTCAGGACTTAAACTTTCTTCAAGATGCAAGGGCAAGAGAGTGAGTTAGTAAAGAACAGAATTCTTCCCAAGATATTCTTTCTGCAACAAAGAAATCTTGTGTTCTCAAACCAATTTGTGTCCTGCCATAGGCAGGACAAACCACGCTTCTCAGATGACTGTGCACAGATTGTTAAAAACAAATGTTCGGCAAGCCACTTTTCTTTGGAGACACTCTTCCTTGGAGGGCTTTCTTCAGCAAAATGCTGAGCAAAATCTTTCTCTCTGTACTGGGACATGTCAAGCACAGAGCAAGCTGCAAACAAAAGTGGACCACAGACAACCTAGCCCAACTCCATCTTCAGCAGGAAGTTCAAACTCATCAAGAAATGTTTAGTCAACAATTGAATATAAAATGTTCGTATTCATATTATAATTCTCGAGCATTACACTATTACTGCAAACAAATGTGTAATAAAGTTTAGTTCAAGATAATTAATGGATATTTACTTGTCTTTGAGAATATGAATGGGATTATATATATATATGATACTGATATAACCTGTGAGGCAGATAATAACAAATGTTATTGTCAATATATTTTAATTCTGTTATTAATTTTTATGTTTGTAATCCCTAGTGAACAATTAACCCTTTTTTTTTAAACATTAAAATTTTATGACCACAGCAAGCATGTAGCCATCTGAATGAAAGTATACTGTAGATACGATTGAAGCTTAATGTCAAATAGCTATACAGTAACAGTGCACTACACTTGAATTAAATATGTTCACAGAAAATGTATTGCTTTTAATTTTAATATAAACAGTGGCTGCTCTCTAGCAGCCATAAATGCCACACTGATCTTTTTCTTTTTGTGCATCCTGGGGCATGGTGATTACATTGGTACTTTACATGAACCCAGCTTTCCTCAGCATTTCCAGAGGAAGAATACATGATTATGATCGTATCTGTGTTATATTATTGAAACCATTGTAATCTTGTGCCCGACCTCTTCTAAATACTGGGTTTTGAAAAATGTTGCCTTACTGGGGTCCCTGACTTTAATTTTTCTTGTGTCTAAAGTGGATAATGGACAAGATAATGTTTATGATGCTTTAAATGTTCTGGTATACAGAATATATTGTGTTTTCCAAAGTGGAGCTTATCGTTAAACTGCAATTGATTGAAGTCAATGGTCTCAGGCTGCCCTCACACCTAAGCCAATCTAAATCAAATTACTTTTTAACAGATTCATTTTGAGTCATGTTAGATTTACAGTATGCTCCTGGGGCATAAACGAAGACGAACTTGCCTTTAACAGATCATAATCAATATTACAGTTTATGCCATAAAATGGCATTTAATTTCTATGTAATTCATAGCGAGTAAAGATTGCTTGTTGTTGACGTGAAATATCTCTCTATGGTAACACCTTTTTTGAGACCATTGATCTTCCATAAGAAATGTCTGTTGGTTAAACTATAAATCATAACTATAGTTTAATAGATAATTACATCTGTGGTACGCAGTTCATCCTTTTAAAAAATGCTGAATTCTTCAGTTCAGTTCTCCTTCAATTTAATATTACACATAGCACATAGCGCTGTACGTGCACCTCACTGCTGTACAATAAAGAATGTGCAGGCACACTAAATCTTATTTAAATTCTAATAGCAGTTGTTCATTTTCTTGCAATGTGTTATGTCTTTATATTACATGTGACTTTTATTGGCATTTTTCTAATTAACAAGGCACAGTTTCTCTTGGCTGCATTTTAACACGAGTCTTCAGAGACAGAAGATGGAGCTCTTAGCTTTTAGTTTCAGCTAACGCCTTGCATGTTTCTCACATCTGCATGGAGGCAGGCAGTGCTCCATAGCACTGTATCATTCTGTCCCCATTAGTATTGCTTAATCTGCTTGATTAGAGTTTGGCTGGAATTGAGTCCTGTTGCAGAACAGATGTCTCCAGGATAATGTAGCAATACATGTGAGGATCGCCCTTTAATCGGACTGTCTTGTTTGCATCCATATAGCAGAGTTTTAAAAGGAAGCTGGTTTGAAACTTCATTTTGAAAGATATTGATCATGAGGTCCATAATGTCAGTATATCATTTTAATTGTTGCAGACTGCATTGAGAAGCAATGACAAATGCAAACAGAATATAAGGACATGTAGTTAAAAAGCCAGAATTAAAAACAAATGTTATGTAATAATTTATAATTGATTGGTAAGATGGTAAGACAATGTTTAGAATATTCTGTACAAGTTTGGTCTCCATTTTTCCTAAAAGATATTGCTGCTCTGGAAATAGTCCAAAAACAAACTAAACAAACTGAATCTTTGTCATCTTGAACAGAGGACCTGATTTAAGTATTCAAAATTCTCAAAGGCACTGACAAAGTCAAACTGATGGACATCTTCCAAAGCAAGAGTGAAACACAAACCAGATAATACACACAAAAAAAAATACATGGAAATGTTTGCAGAACTGAAATTAAGAGAATTATTAATCCTAGTTCTCTTAATCAATCCTACAGGATATTAAATCAAAACATTCTTGTAAATGTCCAGTTTTCTTTGTTAACCATTTTATTCAAATTTAACATATTTTAATGTTGAGTTTTTTTTACTTATGTTATTTAATACTGCAAATATTTGTTCTCAATAGCTTTGTAAGTATCAGTAATTGTTGCCTAAAAAAATGAGTTAATATGATCAATTTTGTAGATCTTCGTCCATCATGATGATTATCATAATTACCCTATAATCATCATCACATCAGTGTTGCAACCAAGGACAGAATTCCAAGTAATTTTCCACTATTAACATTTAGCAGATGCAACATGAAAACAAATACCAGTCTTAAGACTACTACATCTTCACCACCAGTATTCAGATGGGTAACTCCATACCAAGAGAATTGAACTTCGTCCTTTCAAGTCACAGGGTTTTCATGTTTTTATTCCAATCAATTAACATTTGGCTGTACCATATTTTAATCAGTTCTTAAGACCACTGTTGATGATGAACACATGTGTTGTATAAGATCAACAGTACTGTGACTTTCCAGGATCTGTGCTGTCGATCACTACCCTATACTGATTTTGTTTAACTCCCTTAATCTGAGAAGAAAGTTAAAACAGACCCTGTGCACTGACCTTCATTCTCTTGTTTTTATCTGAAAAGCAAATCTTCTGTCTGACCAGTGCTCTTCTTTTGCTTCCAGTGTCTTATACCTGGTATGTGCCCATAGTTTGTAGGGAGGTTAAAATATTTGAAATGGAAGTTTTGTTAAAGAACATACAGTACAGTCCTGCAAGCCAGGCTCGTTCTCTGATGCATGTATGCAGTCTTGACAGTACAGTAAGTGCATGGCTCAGACCTGCAAACTCTTTAAAGTTTAACGTTGAACGTTCAAGTCAGGCTTCAGATTTACATACAGTAGAAAACACAACTTACTGTTTGTTTGAGCTATTTCTAAACAGAAGAAACTCATGAGGAGTCACCACAATGACCCCTGACAATATGCTCTGTTTCATATGCTTCTTATTTAGAAAAGGAATCATGTTGTTAACATTTACAGTATGTCAGTCTCTTTGACCACACATCACTTCTAATACAGGACGTAGTTACTGTACCTTGCTTAAATATGGAAATGGAACCCCTAATAACTGATCAAATCTAAAAGTCTGTTAAAGATTTTGTGATTATATGGTTACATAACATAATATATAACAACATAACAAGGACCAACATATTGTATGCCAGCTATAAAAACAAGGTCTGACTGAACATTTGATAACTTACTTATTCTTTCAGTCTGTTGCTATCTTGTATCCTGTGGTTAAATAAACCTTTTCATTGAAGCTTAGCATAACTACTGCATAAATACACACACAGAACAGACACGGTATCACTTTATGGGCCAGACCCATAAAGACTGATGCCATCTGAGAGCTTCAGAACCACATTCATCAAAGTAAAAAGAAACAATTATATTGAACAGCAACAAATTAATCTCATCTCAAACTGAGGATTGTGGCTTTATCTGCAGCTAGGGCCAGTCTTCATGAGGTATTTATAGTTCTCTGGAACAGAAAGACTTTTCTAGGTCACGTACTGTAGGTCCTGTTTGCAATTCTGATCTTGTTCATACTGTCTGTAACTGCTGTCTTGAAGCAGTCCTGTCTGTACTATTTTATTTACAGGAGCCATGAACCCATTTTACATCTGGATGTGCCAAGAGGACAGGATTCCTAGATTTACTATTTTCAAGGAAGCAGCAGTCTAACGAATGGGGCAGAGTTTAGCCCCTTTGTTTTTCTACACTACAGCAAAAATAGGGAATTTCACAAAAAGAGTCATTGTAGTTTGAGGATATCTGGGAGAAGATATACAGTATGGAACTGGGGCAAGAGAAGCGAGTCACAAAAGAGCACATTCAAAATAGGAGCCTTTTTTTGAATTTTGGAGCCGATGCCTCTTGGCCGTGCACTCACTGGTTAAATTGTAAACAACAGAAGATTGGTTGTTTTTCTGTCAGTTTGCCTTTACCACATAGACTTTAGAAGCTTTTTCCTCATTGGTTTTTTTTATTAAAAAATATTGGTTCCAATTTAGAAATACATTCAGTAGCAGCTGCTAATATATCCTAAACCATTACTTTTACATTTTAAAGTTTTACCCTTAAATTTGTGTAGTGTATCAACTTTATCTCAGGTATAAAGATAGCAATACATTGATTATGAGCCCCATTTCTAATATACACTACGTCTGGAAAGATGAAGAGAAAAACAAGTAGAGGCATTGTTGGGGTAGTCAAACTTAAATGTAACTCACAAAGTCTACTCCAAAGTTGGGGGGCACAAGTATTCCCTGGTTCACAGGGGAACAAAGAATGAATTGGAAGCACTCCTTAATTGAATTTAGATGTATTTCACAGATTTTCCAAGGTGTGTTATGAGTGTCTTCTTTAAATAAATCCATTAAGAAATGGCTTAAGAAGACTCTTGTATTGCATATCTCTTAGCAACTAGAAGCATAATGTTTAATCTTTGTTTATTGTAGGTAGTCAGTCAATCAGTGCTGATTTGCAATAATTAAAAAAATGACTTTTGAAGAAAAATAAAATGTTATATAAATCATATTAAATCTATTATACTTATGACTGTTACTAGTACATATAAAGCTTTTAAAATCACTAATCATTAATACATGTCCAATTATTCTTTAATATCTTCTTAATCATTTATAAATCACTAAATTATGTATGAGATAGCATAGGTTTTGAAGAACCATTTAGTTCAATTAATTACATAAAAACTTTAGTGTTCAGACACAAAAACCTTTTTAACTTAAGTTAAAAAATGTCAGAGTTCATTATTTCCACATAGTAAAAAGAATTATAATCATGAAGTGACAAGACCTTGCTCTAAGCTTTTAAGATGTATTTTACCATTAAATTCAGTCCACATGCTCATAATGTGAGAAAAATGTTTGTCATGAAAAGTGTTTTTTGATTTTCAATTTATAAATTTTATGGAAATTTTATGTCATACACCTGCATTTTTTTCTTAATTTTGAATTATACTTTTGTAAATGGTATTAATAAATTTGCAGTGTTTAAAAAGAATTATACAATGTACATATGTGAATAAATATGTTAATTAGAAGGTTGCTTATTTATTCTGATTGTTACAGACATTACAGCATTGAGCTCAAGGAGGGCAGGAAAATTAAGAAATTGATTCTCATTTTAGAATAAGCAAATACATATTTTGATAAGTGTACAGATTAAGCTTTATAAAATTTAAAATGTAATACATTAAGTGGCATAATATGATTTATTTAATATATTTGTGTCACAGATGTCGGAAGGGACAAACCGTGGAATAGCAGGGTAGCGAAAAAAGACCCTATGCGTAGAGGCGGGATGGGGTTTAGCCTGGGCTCAGCAGTTCAGGAGTCGTATAGAAACCAACGCCCTCAGGTCACGGACGTGGGGCGACCTGGTGCTAGGCGGGTCTCAGGACATCCAAACCTCAATGCTAAACGAAGGTGAATCAGTGACCTGGAAATATATAGCCCCAGAGAGAGAGACACTGGAAGGACAGCAAAGCACAGGAATCTAGGGACAGTACAGAGTAGAGTAGCCCCCCTCATGGAAGGCTCCTGACGCCCAACAAATAAATGAGCTGCACTGCACTGGGGGGAGGAAAAACCTAATTTAACTGAAAGGAAACCTCCGGGGGTCCACGGCTGAGAGCTGCCCCCTCCTCCAGAGTAGAAACCTTTATTGGGTAGAGGGAGGGGACCGGGTTGAGCGTTAAACAAAAAAAAACATTTACAAAGGCACAAACAACAAAAATAAACCTGGGAGACCAGGGTAACAAACCACACAAAACAGGTAGGAACCAAGAGTTCCATGACACAGTGAAAAACCAAGACAACAAGAGAAAACAAAGTAACCCGGGAATAAAAAAATAGAAAAATGCTGCAAACTGGGCAAAACATGTTCAACATTCTATCATTGATATTGGAATAGACAACCCAAAGAAAGCCAGGCACTAGACCCGCTCACAGGCACGGATGTCAGGAGTAATATCC
This sequence comes from Lepisosteus oculatus, assembly GCF_040954835.1. Lineage (NCBI taxonomy): Eukaryota > Metazoa > Chordata > Actinopteri > Semionotiformes > Lepisosteidae > Lepisosteus > Lepisosteus oculatus. Next base: position 71,398,725 of record NC_090698.1, on the reverse strand, counting down.
AGCAATGAGAATAGAGGAACAGACAAAAAGCTTACCATTCTCTCATCGATATTGGAGTGAACAACCTTAGGAGAGCCAAGCACAAGGCCCACTCACAGGCACGGATGTCCGGAGTGATATCCAGCAATGAGGATAGGAGAGCCAGCTCAACATTTAATCACGGATGCCGGGAGAGACAACCCAAGGAAAGCCAGGTATTCGTACGCGGATGTCGGGACAGCATACCGCTGAATGACCCGCTCAGAGGCACGGATGTCGGGAGTAGCATCCCGCGATTTGAATAGTGAAAAGTGAAAAAAAAGGGCCCAAAAAAGTGCGGAAAGACAAATAGTGCCAGGAGGAGAATGGCAGGAAAGTAAAAATATACCCTACACGTAGCGGCGGGAAGGGGCTTAGCCCGTGCTCAGCTGTTCAGGAAATGCTGTATAGAAACCAATGCCCTCAGGCCACGGACAGGAGCGACCTGGTGCTAGGCGGGTCTCAGGACATCCGAACCTCAATGTTGAGAGAAAAGGAAAGCATGACCCGTAATTATATGGCCCCAGACAGAGACACACCAAAAGGACAAGCAAAGCACAGGAAACTAGGGACAGGACAGACTAGGAATGCCCTCTTGCTGCAGAAGGCATGACATTTTGCTAGAAACAATTTAGTTATTATAACACATTTATATTTGTTTTGCACTGGATTTTCAACAGTAATATGACATGTTGCATTATTCATTGCTAGACAACCATTTAAAGGATACAAATATTAATCTATTTTATGGCATGTTTTAACAGTTTTCTGTTTAATTGTGTAGTTTTAATGTCTGTGGAAATCACTCAAACATAGGAATTGCAAAAGAAAACAAAAACACAATTCAACCAGTTATTATGTTTCTTCTGACTCAGAGTTCACACTTCAGGAATGCCAAGGATCACAATGTAAGTTTAGAAATGTTTAGAAAACCCCTTTAAATATCATTAATGCAACAGGGAGATTATTGTACAAAACTGCATGAATGAGGTGTAAAGATAATTTGAATAGACAATCATATCTAGTGACTGTATCCAGGAAGAAATCTGAAATGATTTATCTGAAAAGGTATTTAATTTAAAGATCTGAATTAGTGACTGAGTAACCTGTTTAAAATGAAACCACTATTGTTAGCTGGGAAATTAGGCTTATCATTTCAATCATTTCAATCAAAGGATATTGTTTGTTTATCCTAGGCCCTCTTGAAATATTTGGTTTGGTCACAGCATCAGTGAGACACGTTTAACAATCATCCATCATGCCAAGTCTTTGTTTTTACAAAGTCCTTGTCAGTACTCATCACATATTCGTAGGTATTAGCAACTGAATGCCAAACGAGACAATCTGAATTTCATTGCTTTGTTTGTTGACAATGACTTTTTTTAATCTGATCCATAAATAATGTTTAAACTAAGCATCAAGCAGCAGGACATTATTATGTTCATTTCTTAGATTTCTCTTTTCACACTGCATCATCCCTCAATGAAGCATATATTCTTCCCTGATTATCTCTGAGAAGAGAGTCTGTAGGTGGCCTGCTTCTTGTGACCCCTGCTCAGTTTGATTGAAAGCTCCCTAGCAGCCACTTAGCATGAAGGAAAAACACTGTGTTCCTCAAATCTGAAAGCAAAATAAATTCTCAAAATGCCTCAGGATGGTCTCTTTACACACTGGCGTACTAAGTCCTTAGAATGAAATGTAGTGTTATATGTTCATTTATTTTATAACACATCAGGTTTTAATCTTTTTGTTTCATATTTATACAAAGATTTCCATTATTTCTGTTGGTTAATTATGAATTAAAGTAGCCCAACAAGCTACAGTTTCATTATTTCAGTCATATGTTGATGATAGTAGGTAAATTTGGGATAAATCAATATTTTTACCAGGAAATGTGGCTTTAACACACTGAAATTATGTGCATAAATGTAATTAGGTGCAAGTCCTGATAATTTAAATACAGCCAAACATTTTCAGACATAAAGGAACATTTCAGAAAAACAAACATACCGTATAGGGTGCTCAGCTAGAACAGAACTATACAAGTGCCTCAAACAGAGTACAAAAATATCACTAGACTGACTCATTTACTCCATTAGACAGTGGGAAAGAGACAGACTCTGATGGGCTTAAGTGGCCATGGTAGTGCCCGCCCTTCAGCAACAGAGCAGCTATCAATGGCACTTCTTTTGAGCTGCTGTGCAAAGACATATGTCCTCATACAGTGAAGCGCAGTAGCTGGAAAAGAACATTTCTGACAGTAAGACTTGCTAGGAAAAATAATATAGAAAGCCTGCAGAAAGTAACACTCCTCTCAGTGTGTCCAATCTGATTACATTTTATTTTATTACTTGAATTGTGTGTTATCCCTTTGTGTCACAAAAGCCTGTCCTTGAATGCACACTGACCTATTCCATCTTTATTGTTTCAACTTCAATTGCTGCCTTTAAGTCAGCTTGAAATACTCATCTATGTCTCCACCACAGATTACAACCACATGGATTCAATTCAGGTAACCTAGGTGGGCAAGGTGATTGAACCGTCAGGTGGAATGTTGGACTATATCTATAACCTCAAGGGTCTGTTTGGAGTTACCGGGACATCTGACTCCTGAAGGGGGGACAGTGTAGTGCCCTCGTCAGGCAGTGACAGGGCACAGAGCAGACAGATAGATGGGGCAGGTGATGTCAGCCATAAGAGAGCCTGCTGGGATAGATGGGATCCTGTCTGGAATTGTTGGGAGCTAGCAAGGACATTAACTACTGGGACATGGGGGAAAGGACAGGAGTTTGTGTAAATTTATGCAAGTGTACGTGTCTGACTGTCCCATGTTTCCCCATCCTGATCTGTGGTCTCAGGTTCCCAACCTGACCTGCCTGGCCTGTGTTTGTCAGGACCAAACACCTTCACTCTGTGTTATAGTGAGTGCAACCCTTTTAAGGATAACAAAACGATGCTCTTTTGATTAATGAAAGAGCTCTTCCATTACCACTTGTCTGTATGATCATTAATCACATTGCAGGACTATCTTGAATATAAACTGTTGAGTAAATACCTATATGACAACACTATTAAATATGTATATCAATGAGCTGGTTGAACATTTGGATAGTCTGCAGCCCTGGCCTCACACTACACAACACAAAAGATCAAACCCCCACTGTTTGCTGATGACCTGTGATGACCTGGTCCTGCTGTAGCCCATAGAAAAGTGGCTACAGCAGCCAATCTGGACAAGACCAGAGTCACAGGTTTCCTGAAGTACTACTTCACATTAAACAGCAACATATAGGAACACAACACCAGCTAGTGAGAATCAGTTCATCTGGACGTTTTGACTTGGCAAAGAGGTCACTTAAGGAGAAGGCAGTGGTTTATACAGTATCCCATAAGAAGCAGGCTTTACAATATCAACTCCCTAGATTTCTGCATGCAAGTTACCTATGTTTAAAGTAGAATGGTTTAAGTAGAACAGAAAAGAAAAAAAATAGCTCAAATGAAACAGTTTGTCGTCAACATGAATAATGACCACGCAATACCATTTGCAGATACAGTAGTTAAATAAGAACAAGTGCAAATCATTTTTTTGAAACAAATGTAAGAGGACAGTAGGAGGAGACAAGAGGGAGAAAATCCATTGCCCTCAATCGCCTGACAAGTACAATGATACAGTAGGTTAGATGATGGTATAACACCAGGAAGCGAAGGTTTCTTGGGAAAGTAGATTGCATGCTGCCTAGGAAGAACTTGAGGAGAGAATTCAGGCTCATGCTGAGTCCTTTAGAGACAAAGTTCAGGAGAGCTTATGGAGCTCGCCCATAAGTCTTGTTTCACACAGTAGCCTGTAGGACATTGGAGACCTCATGCATCTTTCTTCTAAAGCAGTGCTTGGACCTCATTTGTCACAGTTTGGAGAGCCATCATGAAGCCATTATATCACTTTCGAATGACCTGTCTCTGGAGGCTCACATTTTCCCTCTGAAGTTCTGTATCATTTCCTTTGGGAAGGTACATTCTGGAACATGATGAGAACAGAAGATACTCATCTCCAATCCATAGCGGTAAACTGAGATTTTCTCCCTTTTTTAGTCATACTTCGTTTTAGGTAGCAAGAAAAAACAGTGGGGCCAGTCTCCCGGTGAGGAGTAAGAGGCTTTGACAGTGTGGTTTTGTGGGCAAGTGAGAGGTAGAAAAGAAAGACCCAGCAGGAAAAGAGAGGAGAGAAGAGGAAAATTGAAACCTACAAGCGGAAGAAAGGGACGTGGGACCCAAACTGTTAATGAGATAGAAACAGTAGATAGGGAGCCAGGACCTAGCATTTCTTTGGATTCCTCTCGATTTATTAGCAACCTCATAGAGAATCCTGCTTCTACACCAACGTCCATGGATGACAGGATATCCAGTTCTTTAATACCCACTTTTGAGAGGAACTGAGTAATGACCCTATTTTATGATACACTAGAAGTGATGGTAAAAAGCAGATAAGGGATGAATTAAAGGAAGCTAACTAAATTAAGAAAGACTCTCTGAGAGGGCAGAGGGCACTTCATAATGTTTAAAAATGACCGTTGTAATCCTTCCCAGACTTGATAAGGAGCAACCATTCTTTCTCTAACATGAACACAGATTTCTTTTGAACAAATCTGTGTGCTTAATTCAGATTATTTCACTTCCTGTTGATCAACTAATCATTTGCGCATGTTTTGGTGCTTCTGATTCTGTATACCCTCTTAATCAAAATAATAAGGGTGCACTTCCTTTTTCACACAGAGATATTGAATGCTGTCTGATTTTTTCAAATACATTACTATCACAATCGTAAGCCCCTCCTCTTAAGGATGCTCCAACCCTTCCTTGTTTATTTTTGATTTCCTACACCTGCCTCCGGTTCCTGCCCCCGTCGTACGAAAGCCAGATGCTCCTACCAATCTGGGCTCAGTTTTGGAACATGACCGAAAGCCCCCCTACCAGCAAGTCCAGGAGGGGCTCGACGGCATAGGCTTCGCAACGGTGTCCTGACCATCTGGGTCCGTGGCTGGGAGCGCCTGGCCCCGTTAGCTCCTTTTATTCCCCCAACCCTTCACCGGATCCTGCTCCGGCTTTTAACTCTTGTCTTGTCTGTCAAGATGGATCACCCAGCATTTGCATTCTCAGGATATTCTCACGGACTCCCTTCGGACTTGTTTGCCTGGACCACGCCCCCCCAAGCACCAGCGCACCTTGAACACGCCCCCGTGTTCTTCCAGCCCTGATCCCAGTCTTTATTCCCTGTGTTTGTCTCACTCCCCTCCGGATTCTGCCGTCTGCATAGGGTCCTGAAAGGTCCTGTAATTCTTGACAATTACAAAGTAGAATTTATGTTTGTTATTTGTCAAATGATGTAAGTTTTATCTAACATTAGGGCTCAGTAAGTATAAGGTAAGGGCCAAATATGTTTATTAAATATGCTAAACCAAATGTACTTGCATTTTCACCACATAAGTCCTAACTCAAAGGGTCATTAACTCCTGCAATGTTTCAATCTCAGCACACTTCCCAAAACATGTTGATGAAGCCTGTGGTCCAAAGGTTTAACACTTACATACCACTGTGATCAATTAGTACATCTTAGTCTATATATAAGACTGTAAATAAATATAATGAAACATAATCTAGCATGCATTTAACTGATGTGCATAACAAGAGCAGCAAATGGATATACCAATGTGAGCAATTCATTTTTATATAATAGTGACAGTTTATTTTTCTAGTACATTCTAACTTGAAATATAAAAAATACATTAAAGAAGGATGATTTGATTCAGGATTTTTTTAAAATACAATCATTTTTTAACCTTAAAGGAATCCCAGTAAGCTTTGCACAAAATCAGTTATTACATACAGTATGCCCTGTTGTATTGAAGGGACAGAATGTGATTGAGCATATGAGCAAGTGGTTGCAATTTTGAAATTATCAATAAGATTGGTTCAATAGTTATCTCAAAATGACTTTGATGAAGTTGCTAATTAGATAATTTATCAGTAATAGGTTCCAAAGTCATTAGTCAAAGACATTGCTATCCATACATTGTACAAGTCAAAGGTATAATCTAATTTGAATTGAACAATCCAGTGTTATTCAGTGGAAACCAGATGAGTTTGGGCATGTTTCCTACAGTAACTGAAAAACACTTTTTCTTTTTTTTTTCCTGAAGATAACTTTCCTGTGGAGTTTATGACCCAGGAATAAAATGAAAGTATGAATTAAAATCTTTTTAAGGGAAGGAAAGATTAAATATTTATACAGTTTGTGGCAATTAATTGAGCAAAAGAGAAACATAAAATTGATTTTGTCATTTTGATCAAAAGTGCAGAAGATTTAATGTGAGGGAGAAGTGTGCTGCAAAGGTTATGGCTCCCTTACAAAGCAGACAGAGTGTATATACTGCATATGAGAGTGCCACATAATAGGGTTACATTATACATTATACAACTCATATTGATTGCATGGGCCAAGGTAGCCTGTTGGTTTAAGCAATGGCTGCGTTGTGTCAGCGTAGACAGAAACAGTCTCACACTCCACAAACTGTAGTGAATGAAGATAAGAAATTCTTACCCAACAGAAACAGAAATCGTGAAAGAAGAAATTCTTAATTGGCTTATATTAAAAATTCCATATTTCAACACATTAAGGTCTTCTCACTAGAACTATACACCCATTAAAAAAATCTGCATGTTATATTGAAGAAATACTAGAGAAACACAGCACACATGCAAACTCAAGACCAGCCATGGTGCATCCCTGATTCATAATTACAAATAATTAATAAGAATGATGAAAAGCAAATCTCGTCTCCACTTTGTTCTACTTTGCACTGTCTCTACTGTATGTCAACAAAATGTTACAGTCCTTGAAGCCTGTGGAGTTTTGTTAAATCCTTTGAAAAGTTGAGGCTAACACAATAGAGTAAGCTACTTCATTAAAGACTTCACATTAAAACATTTGCAAAGTCATTATTTTTTACTGCAAATATCATGTAGTTCAGCTGTCCCAAAACAGAAAATAAAGACTAATAAGGAATTTAAAACAGTATACCAATAATGGGATTCTGTACACTTATATTTCATTTACAGTACCTTCTGTGAATCTGTAAAGGGTGTAATGTTTTTCTAAGGTTTAGTGGGAGTACAACCCCAATACTTTGATTATATATTTTTTTACTTAATAAAATTTAATGCAAGTTTAGGTCAGCATATTGCAGCTTGATGATAAGATGTTTATCTTAAAGCTACATCCTCATTGTAAGTTAAGTGGAATTTCACACATGAATAGAGAAAGAAACTCTTAAATAGAGAAAGCTTTGTTTAATTTTTCCTGCAGCATCTCTCCTTCCAAAAGGATGCAGTGATTTTAACATAAGAACTTTTTATGCAAGTACTGACAAGGATTCATCAATCACACTTGACAACAATGTGCAAGGGGCTTTTTTCTGTTTGATTGGTTATACTGTACTACATATTGTGGGATGAGCTATTTCTTTTTGTTCTTCAGCAACATCATTTGCTCTGATGTAATCAGGAAACCCTGGTGAATCCATGAAAAACAATAGTTTTAACCAAAAACTAATAACACTAGTGCTTGTGTTAAGTTATCTGTCACGGCACTGTATGTGGTAAAACATGCAGTAAGTAAATGCATACAAGCTCCCTTCCATGGACTGCTTTATTGTTCAGGGAGGAATTTTGTCTTGCTTCTTTTGTTTGCCAGGTTAGGATATAGTTCACAGTATAAAGTGGGCAGTGAAAGGGATGTCCAGAAACAATGACAAGGCCATTACAAAAAGAATAAGACAAAAGCATGGATTGGGTACACACTGAATAAACTAAATGTAGTGTTGATAAATGCAGAGTGATCCACACAGGAAGTAGGGCCATACTCTCTACACATCACATGGATAACTAGAGAAAGCTACATATGAAGAGATTACAGAAATATAATGATATATGGAAGATTATATGAGGAATTTACTTCATAGAAAAAGTAACTTCTCCTGTGTCTTCAACAAGACATTTAAATGACCCATTCCAACCATGGTCCATTTGATCATTACATTATTTTGGCAACAGTCCAAAAGGTTTCTGAAGCAGAATTCCTAGCCAGGTGGTTGAGTTGCGAACTCCAGGAACTTTCAAAAAGCAGCTGGATGAAATTTATATTTACTTAGTTACTACAAAAATGATCAAGAAAGAACAGCTTACACGCCTCCTCTCCTTTTAAAAAATAAAAAGAGAAAAAGAAAACGCACAGATCTTTGTCAATTCATCAATATTAATTTTAACACTCCCAAGGCTGTACATAATAAAATTGCCAGTACTGTATATTATTTTATATAAATTTGTTGTGAAAGTACTCTTGACTAATGAAATATTTAGTTGGAAGGAAAAGCTAAATATCTGCAGCAGCTATATTGTCTGTAAATAAAACATTAGATAAGGATTTTGATTCATGTAGAACAGTCTTTATCATACAATGCCTGGATACTGCACATTCAGGTTGTCCCCAGAGTGAATTTGAACTTGTGACTTCTTGCTCAAAGACATACTGTATGTGCTTCCTCGGAAACTACTAAAAACATCAATAAACCAGTTGTATGATGTGCTTTGAAAATCTGTAAATATCCTTCTGCATTTTCTGTGTTGGAGCTTGTTTAGATTTACATGCTTGTTCTATTATTCTAGTAACTTTTCCATAAATAACTTCAATAATTTCTCCAAGACAACTGCTTCCACATTGGCAATTTCTGACAAAAATATTTCAGGAGCCAAACACACCTATTCTATTATTCTCTAAAACAGGTGCACAAAAACAGCTCAAATGTTCAACAAACAAAGAATTGTAATTTTATTTTTTTAGTGTGGAACCCTACAGTTGTGCAAATGTGCATCTGTTGCACATCAACAACATTGGCACACTTAGCATGAACACACATTTATTCCTGAAGAATAATAATTAGATCACAGAATCATGCTGAAAAGTGAGAACAGCCAGTTTTCAAATTCAGTTCCCACCAGATATCCCTAGCATAATTTTTACCATCCGTGACCTCCAGGTACTGTAGGTCTGTAAATGGGGACATCACTGTTAAAGCTCACTGCAAGCTGATTGTAGGGTGACATTTGTCACTGTGTGGATCACTTATCAATATGAAATTTCATTTGCCATGTGTCTGCTCACAAGGTTTTGTCATTTCCTTGCCACTGCTTCTGTACACCACTAGCCCAATTTTTGTGTCACCTGCAAATTTGACTAGCTTACAAATTATACCAGAATTCAAATAGTTGTTATAGATCAGAAAGTAACAGGCTTACTGTATACTTAGGTTTAGATTTATGCAGCACACTTTTGCTTACATCTGCCCAATTGGAAGTTATTTCCCTTAAAACCATGTGCAGTTTCCTGTGCATTAGTCAATTCTAGATCCATGTGCATTACATTAGATCCCCATAATTTTTCATTTATAATTGTCAAACGCTTTCTACAAAAATATATATCATGTAATATGTTTTACCATGATTCTAATCTTGTTGCTTGTTTAAAGAATTATTGCAAGTCAGACAAAGACATTCCCTATCTATATCCAAATCAGGTCTTAAAATGTAATTATATATTTTATCAAGAATTATAACTTAGTTCTGACTTCTTTTATATAACTGGAACAGATGTTAGACTGATTTGTTTATGGTTTCCTGGTTTCATTTTGTTCCCCTTTGATGTATTGGTGTTTCGTTTGCAACTTTCCAATCTGTGGGAGTACTGCTTCTATTCTGAGAACTGATCTGTGCTTAAGTAGGGGTCTATGAAAATCAATCTTCCTTTCCTTACATATGGCTAGTGTAGCAACAAGGCTACGAATATGCTTTCAATTAAGTTTACAGAATCATTTTCAAAAGACTTAGATAATAAGAAATAATTATCTCACTCTCAACTGACAATGAAATTTTGAAACTGCTTAATTCCTTTGAGTCAGCTTCTTAGGCATATTGCTTAGATACGGGACTCCAGAATGTCCTGGCTTAGTAATGCCTAAACTAGAGAACCCTGAAAGAGATCCATCCTAAAGCCCTCAGTACTTAAATCAAAACCTTCAGTCAGGAGGCACATCTGGACTTAGCTGAAGGTCTGCTGTCATAATTTCACTGACGGGGCCTGACTGGCCTAACAATGTGGAACCTGCCAGGTGGAGATCCAATCACCACCCATGACAAGGCAATTTAAAAGTTTTCTGAACAGCAGTTTGTGAAGCTCTCCAAGATACTAACAACTTGAAAACAAACTAATCATGTGAATGTGACCACCACTGACCAAAAACAGATCAGCAATGGTAAACAAACTTAGCCAAAAGTAACTGCCTCACTGAGAGACTGTACATAAACCAGAATTCTGCCCAAGATGTCCTCAGCTACAAAGGCCGATTTGCAACAAGTTTCTGATCGTAATTTAATCTTACTTTAATCGGTTGTAATCTCCAAAATAATACAGTTGGACATGTTGTGAGACCACCGTTCGTGACAAACTAAATCGGATGTTTAATTTTGCAACTGCAAAAAAGAGGACTTTACATGTCTTTCCCCAATCTAAGCCTCAGCTTGAGTTCCCAAGTCCTGAGACTACTTTATGTGCACATTCCAGCGTGAGACCAGACTTCATCTCACTGCAAAGCAATTGATGTGATTCATCTTATGAACATGCTTCCTTGCTAACCACTGCAGGTTACAGAGCAACAATTCTTAATCTATCCATGGCATTGATCTCACCTGGGCTACTATCATATTAACACATAAGCCCAAGGGAGGTTTATTAATACCAGGGGTTGCAGCTTTTAGGCGCCTATAAATAAATCTAGGAATCTAACTAAATGAAATCTAAAGTCACTTTAACACCAACATTGATCTCAACATCTAACTACTTTTTCAGTGATTAATAGCTCTTCTATATATTCCATTTCAAGATTTTCATCTGAAGTACTTCTACATAACAATGCATGCTAATGCATTATGCATACTTCTGGTTGTTGCCCTGTGTATTGGAACCTTATCTTTTAAAATACACTTTGCTTGGCAGTTTCAGGATTTTCATATAATATTCCTGGGACTGTTTTATACTAGATATATACAGTAGCAATATATATATCTACAATAATAAAAACAATTAAATATTTAGACCTACACCAAGTATTTCTGCTATGGAATAAATATGTAGATCTGCACAATGAAATCTTATTCTTATTCTCACATTCTAACAAATTATCACCCATTGATTGTGCTAAAGTATCAATATACAGAATATAAGAACATAAAAACAGTTAAAAATGAGGGGAGGCCATTCTCTAGTCAATTTGGTAGTTTGGTAGTTAGTACTGTAGTTACTGTGATTGATCCAGGGATCTCATCTCAAGAAAAGTAACTTATATTCTTTACATTGTGGAACACTGTCCCAGGGAAAAAAAAAGTTTAAAGCAAGTATTTGGATTGTGGCAACAACTATTCAGAAAAACAAACAAAACAATTTCTCTAGGTATTTATAAGAACTTCATTTTCAGAAATTAAGGCTAAATAACTTTATGTAATAAACAAGAAACATTATATTAAATAATATTTTGGTATAGGCTACTGTGGTACCATCCATTTACAAATTCATACAAAATGCCCACATCATATCTAAGAGTATTATAGTAACATTTTTCCTAATACGGTATTGCCAAAAATAAGCAGATGGAAGTGCTTTCATGGCAAAACTGCCTAGTTAATTAGACTCAAAGATTTTAATGAAATTTGTTATGGGAAAAAAAGCCCTTCTGTGTTTACTTTTACTTTACTCAGAGACTGGTTTCTATGGATACAGCCGTAGGCGATAAGTGTGGCGGTTACCTGCTCAGGTTCTAGCACTACTTCAAAGGACAGTCTTAGTGTGTTTTTGCTGCCCATAGATGAGTGCATTAGCAAACTCTGGGCCTACTTCATTCGGTTTTTGAAAAAATAATTGGTGTAGTAACAAAAGTCTTCAGGTTCAGCTGAAAGGGGAAAATACATTGTAAAACATAGAATGGACTTAATAGTTACATTCTCTGGTGACTGATAAAGTTGGGAAGATGGCTCTTCAAGGGGATTTTGCCACAATGAACATGTATAAACTGTCAGATGTCACTTAAAACAGACAGGTGTCTTAAAACAGACCTTTCAACTGATAAAAGTGGTTGTTTAATTTCTTTGAAGTAACACCCATCAATAACTGTAAAGATACCCTTTGACAGCATGGAATCTGAAACACAGAGATGGCTGAAGTGGATTGTTCTCATTGCACTCCAACACCAAGAAAGAGCTGGCGGACAAGGATTGAACCCATATTATAACCAAACTGATTACCTTATTGCTATAAGATCTAGGCCGTAATAAGGTTCTATATGTCCTACTTCAGTGATAAATTAAAAACCTTTTATTGCAGAAATTGTTTAGCATTATTCATATTTTGTAACATGGAATAATTAGGATTATGCACAGTCTTTAAACACTGTAAATAATCAGTCATGGATTAAAATTATTGCAAATGATTATTTCTCATCCATTTTACCTATGTAGATAAAGGAACATTGCTTTTAGACTTATACTAGGATTCTTTGAGACTCCTTTCTTGAAGCTTCTCTTAGAATTTAGTTTACTAATTGGATTATTAGCCTTCTCAGGTATGCCTGGGTATAGATTGGAGGCATGACGTGGATTCTGATCCATGGTCAAAACAAGGAACAATCTGGTCTCCAAACTTGCTGGTACAACATGGAAAGCTGCCACTACCACTCTCCGGACCTAATACTAATATACTGTCTTTCTCAGCAGCACAGTACTGTGCCACTCTCTGGTCAATGTCATCACATGCTCAGAGAGTAAACATCCAGCTGAAGGCCACCATGCACATCATCACTTGACCCTATGCTCATCCCCTGGCTCCTTCACAGATCTGATGCTCCTTATCTGCCACCATACTTAATCTACCAATGACACATCTGCCTTCAAGAAAGCCAATCTGGAAAAACCCTTCCCATAAGATGTCAATATAGATTCCACCTGGACTCAAGAATGGGAAACATTGGACTTAGAAACAAGCACCTCATAACATCTCCTACCCAACAACCTGCCGAGTCTCTCCTTCCAAGAAAAGGAGCAGTCCTCTCTAAATTGCTTGAGAATTAGTCATGGTCCTGGGGAATCAGTGCAGCCCTCTGTGTTCCTCTGTGATGGAGCAAACTATACAGCCCGTCCTAGAGGCCTGCCCAATCCACAGTCTCAGTGGAGGACTACACACCCTCCACACAGCCAGGCCAGGAGCTATCGCCTTGCCCAGGGACTTTGAATTCACTACATAAATAAAAATAAAAGAACTGAATATTTGTACATGTAGATACATATGTTCCAAAGGAAACTATGATGAATCAATTGAATTGATTAATCAATCATATCACAAGTGCAAATCAAATTAAATCTTGATTTTAAAATAAAATAAATAAATGCTACCTACTATCGGAACAGATTTCATCCTGATTGTGATTATGTGAATCACACAAATACATCTAAAACAGTATGTTTTTGTACCTTTGCCAGCAATACTGGCAACAAAAAAGAAATCTAATGTATATGGAAGGAGAAACAAATAAATTAATTATATTATTCATATAATAAGCAACACAAATGAGGAGCAGTTTTATTTTTCAAAATTATCCCCTTACAGTTTCACACACTTCCACTTACACTTCAAAGTATCAAGGAATCTTCCAATGTAAATACATTTCTAATTGTCCCTGATCACCACCACCTTGTCTTCAGTGATATCAGCAATGTTCTGACCCAAAGGAGCATTGGGCCAAGCAGATATAAATCTAGCAGTGAAATATCAGTGATTGGTGGGTTAGCTTTGCAAAACCATAGTCATTAAAGTGCAGCTTTCCTCATGTAGACGTGCTCATGGTGATTCTGCAAAACAGCAGCAGTGCTGAGTGCCTCACAAGATACCATGCAAATTACTGGTTTCTGTTTTATTTGCACAAGTGTAGAGAAGTTTTGCATTTTCTACCATTTTAATGTTCTACATTGACGTAAGTGTTAAAAATATGCTTCTGCATCCAGAATATCCTTATTTCTTCTTTGACTATGGTTGAGTCACGTATCAATGGTGATGAGTGTTTTCATCACCTGGATGCCCATTTACTCTGGAGTTTTGCAGTGACAAAGAAATGTTTTGTTTGTGGTGATGATATGTGACAAACGCATTGCCTTTTTAGAACTAGCGAAAATCCTGTCATATTCTCACAAGTGACTGTTTGTGTTCATCAGTGAGCATTTTTGATGCTCTCCTAGGAATCCAGGCTTCTCTTCAACAGAACAATCTTGTCGCAGGCAGCCGTCTCTACTGTATTACTAATGGTGCCATGCATATTGAAGTCAGGTAATAAATGGTGGAGGAATGGTTCTTTTTTGGCTTTGCATCTCATATAATGTCATTTAACTCAGTTCCATGATACACGTGCATCTAATTGAAATTCACCAAATGTATTATTTACTCTCAAATATTGTATTGACTTACCCTTAGATGACATGACTCTTGTGCTCAGTTCACGAGTAGCCAGATAACTTTTAATTTTTCAATCAGGAATCTACTAATAAGTTGGTTAGCAGTCGACTGCAAAGAACTGATTTCATACAATTACATATCGAGATATTAACTACTAGCTAATTATAAATGATCCCCCCTTTAATGAAGAAAGTTTAATTATAATTATAATTAATTGTAATAGTCTTCCAGAACTAATGCTTTTAAACAATAGCTACAATAGAGTATTATTTAATAGCAACTGTATGAATGTTTTAGCAATGCATATTTTAGAAATAAGGAGAAATAAATGTAAGTTTCACTGGTGTTTTAATAGCAGATATTATACTGTACATATATAATGAGAGGCATAAAAATACTGAACCCTTCCTGTAACAATTCCTCTTATTCTCTTTTAAATGTTTTATATGTATTTCCCCCATAGCATTTACCTGTGTCTTGTGGTTCCTGGTTCAATAATTATTCTGAAGAAGTCCACTGGAGTTTCATTGGCTTTGAGGATTAGATAGATACTTTATTAATTATCCCTATTATTATTATTATTATTATTATTATTATTATTATTATTATTATTATTATTATTAAACCCGTGAGGGAAATTACAGTGCAACAGCAGCCTGGCACAGTTAACACAGCACAGTGTAATGAAATGATACAATAATACAACAATAAAATACAGTAGGTAGAGTCAGTGGGAAGTGCAGTAAAAAAGTAAACTGATATCAGAATCTCATCATGAAAATGCAAATAAAAAATACATGGAAAGCATCCAAATATTTAAGCACTCTGTGATTACTTACTCTACTGTATATCTGGAAAGCAGGATTAGAGTCTTTGCAGAATCATACATTAATATGCAATATTCTAAGCTTTGCCTATGTAATTTTATTTTAACTGAACTGACAGACGAATGTAATCCTCCATGTACAGTAAATTATCTAATACTCATGAAGAAATTAGTTTATCAATATGGGGAGAGATTGTATTAACAGCAACTGAACTGTAGGATCATTATCCA
Organism: Lepisosteus oculatus; assembly: GCF_040954835.1. Classification (NCBI taxonomy): domain Eukaryota; kingdom Metazoa; phylum Chordata; class Actinopteri; order Semionotiformes; family Lepisosteidae; genus Lepisosteus; species Lepisosteus oculatus. The sequence continues at coordinate 71,383,051 of NC_090698.1, read as the reverse complement.
AATTACCATACTTTCTAGCACTTTTTTGTTTTTAATATGTAAGGTCCTCAATTAATATGTTAGTGGGACATATGAGATAAAGGCATAAAAAAGTTTTCTTTGCCAGAGAGACTATCAGTGTAGAAAATGTCTTCACCCAAGACAGTTTGCAGCAGCATTATTGAATTATTTACACCTTTAACTTGGAAGAATAAGCATTCCTGTTTCATGCTTCACTGAATTAGAATGTAGAAAGTGGACAGAGCATGTTAGATTTACATGACTAAGAGCACATCACAGAGTTTATATACACACCTATAGGCCATATTAAAAGGTTAAGCTGTGGAGTAGACACTGAGAACATCAATATATAGATTCCCTCCCAGGACCAACAAAGCTGTCATGTTAGGTCTGTTTCTGGTTCCACTTTGTTTATTGATGGTGTAATGGGTTTTGCTAAGCTTCTCAATCTTGATGGATCTTTGTGCGTTTGCCCTTCCAATGACTACCAAGCACCATATGGACTGAATTACAGCAGAGTTCTGAAAGTTTTCAGTGCATAATTTAGGCCAATAAATCTAGAATTTTTCTTGCATCTTTTACTGTTAAACTTAGTATTGTTATAACCTACTAGTGAGGTTTTCCTAAATTCAATACAGACATATAAAGTGCAGTGTATCCCAATTTAAGTTTTGAGATTCAGTTGTAACCAGCTCGTATGGTTTTGTGAACTAACCAGAAATCCATTATTTAATTTAATCTATAAGTTGTTCTTATGTTTTCCTTTATATTTCCTAAAATCCAATCATCCATCCATTCTCTCACCACTTTATCCAATACAGGGCAGGATACACCCTGGATGGGACACCGGTTCATTGCAGGGCACACACTAACACCAGGACCAGTTTTCTCATAAGCCAATTAACCTATTAGTAGTTTCTTGGCTTTTTGGCTAAGATCAAGTGTGTGTGGTTTGACTGCAGCATTGATTTTCCAATGGTCTAGAAGGTCATTGAAGGCCCATGAACAGTGCTTGAGCTGAAAATCAATTTGGGTTGAGCCTATTGGGTTAAGACCAGGCAGCAGCTCTTTCCTCTTTTTGCCCCTCTGCTTTTATTTCACTCCGCCTCTGAGATTCGGAAGAGCTAATACCACTTTGAGCTAATACCACTTTGGGTGGAGCCCATCAGGTTAAGGCCAAGCAGAAGGTGATCTGCGTGGGAACCACCACTATTCTCTTCTTGTTCCTTTCTCTTTCTCTGCCTCCTTGCCCTCTAGGTGTTCATGGCCTGCCCGTGGCACTTGCTGTCTCCTTGAAACTCAGAAATGCTATCCTCTTCCTTTTTCTCTGGCTCCCCTTTTGGTTGGGACTGTGTTTGTGTGGCTTGCCTGCAGTACTCATCTCCCTCCTAGAGACCAGTGAAGGCTCTCTCCCAATCCATTGTTTCCAGTCCAGAAACAAAAGGGTGATCCATAGCCTGAGACAGAGAGATGGAGAGGAGGTGCTGGATGAGGTGACAAAGTGAGGCGGCGACCACGTTCTACAGGGAAAGCAGAAAAGCAGATAGAGTTGGGAGCAGGAGGTGTTTTTCTGGATGGGCAGAAGGTGAGAGAGCTGGAGAAAGTGAGGGAGGACTTGGAAGGACCGATAATGGCAGGAGAGCTGAGGGTTGCACTTTTTTGTTCCATGGCAAAGTGCCAGGGCCGGACGGACTCCTCAAGCAATTGTACCCCTGCTTCTGGGACACCCTGGAGGCAGACCTGGTGGAGGTGGTTCAAGACATCTTCCGCCAGGGGAAACTAGGACACATGATGAGGAAAGGCATCGTCTCCTGCTCTTCAATGGGGTGGTGCAGCCAACCTCAAAAACCGGAGGCCAATAACAATGCTCTGCGTGGACATCAAGATCCTGTTCATGCTACTGGCTGGCAGACTGAGGACCGCCCTGCCCTACATAATCAACTGGATTTCATCCCCCAGGAGGCTGGAGTATGACAAGGGTGTCCTCTTTCACCCTTGTCATACTCCAGCCTCCTGGGTGAGACAGGACCTAGTCGTTGATGGTCTGGTGCTCCCGGAAGGCACTGGGGAAGTCCTTAAGATCTCCCAGTACGCAGACAAAACAATGCTGTTCTTGAGACAGCTGGTTGAAGAGAGTCCTGCAGGCTTTGGGATTGAAGCTCATCTGCCGAAAGAGCAAACCCATGATAAAGATTTAGGCACGACAATATTGACACATATCTTTTTGATAAAATGTTTGTTAACAAAAAACTTTACTTTGAGCAACTGCATTAGAATACAAGAATTAGTTTTCCCACACATTGGAACATAAAATATAGCCCATTAATTATGTTATTTATTTTATACAGCCTTTTTTGTTCATCTTTATCAAAGGTGCCAATAATTGTGGTGGTGGCTGTATTAACAGGATGTGATGATAAATGCTGAAGTAAGGCTGGAGTGTTCTGCAGTTATTCCTCCAAGCTGTTTTTTTTTTCATTCAAAGATGAATTCTGCTGAATAGGTAGTGCAATTTATCACACTCTTAGATGTGAGCTGTGAAAACACCTCATTGTTTTAATAAGAAGGAATGACTATATGTATTCCAAAGACAGCAGTTGCACTAGCATATACTATCCAACCATTATTGGAAAGCTGTTTTTTCCTGGTAAGACTCATGGCAAACTAAAGCATATATTGGGAGCATAAAGGACAAGAGAGGACTATACACTGCATGAGACACACGGGGACAATTTTAAAGACCACTCAAAAGACATCACTTTAAAGATATCACTTAACCTACAGTAGCCAACATGTCTTAGGACTGTAAAAGAAAACCTATATGGACAGCATACAAATCCCACACAGAAAGTGCTCCAGTCCAGAATCGAACCCATGACTCAAGATTTAACCACCATGCTACTGCACTTGCACCATACTTATGCCAGTCACTGAATTAACAGGAAAAGATGAACATATCACATGGCACAGAATTGTATCATAATTCTTCATTATTTTGAAACTCTTATAATTAATTATCAAATATATTCTGTAGCACATTCTAAGGAAAACCATCAATAAAAGAAGGATAATGTTAGTAGGATTCTAGATTAGGAAAGCGTTTCAGCATCTTCTAGAACTCTGCCAAGAAAATAAAGTGAGGCTTATTGGTTAATGAAATATGAAGACCACAATTATGCATTCAAAATAATTTAATAAGAATAAAACAGTTCACCTCATGGCAATATCATAGTATGGCATATCAATACTATGTGTATGTGTGGCCCGTGATGGACTATGGTCCTGTCTCAGGTGCATCCTGCCTTGTGCTCCTTGTTTGCTGAGAGAGGCTCTGGCTCCCCCTGTGACCCTGAATTGGATGAAGCAGTTAGAAAATAGATAAAATAATGCTTCATTACCAGTATGATTAGTGCTCCTCATAAAAGAGTATGGTAAAAACTTTTAAATGAGCTGAGTTGTCTGACACCCTACCCTAAGGAGAACTCGGCAGACACTGATGAGTTAAAGTTCAGAATTCAAAGGCATGTGTCCACTGCAGCAAACTTGGGACGTACCTATGTCTAACACAATCTATAAACAACTTTTTAATGTCCCTTGGAGAAGAGCCAGTTACATTCTACAGATTATTAAGAAAAAATCATAACATCATATTCTTTAAGTAGCTAATCCCTTAAGCGAATTTATTCCCTGGTGTCTGCTTGCCTGGCACATATACTGTTTTGCTACCTCTGCTAAATAAAAGAAACTTAAACAGTGAAAGATGGGCTAATTCTTGTAGCCATAAACAGAAAAAAATAATTATTCCTAACAATATAATGCAGGAACATATTCTCCCCTTTGTACCACCATGCAATTTTAAATTAATTTCATGAAGAAACATGAAATAGCCTCTAAATAAATGCAGCAATTAGATAAAGTCTTAATCAGTCCAAGGACTTGTTGACAAGTATTGTAAATAACCACAGCATATTTCCAACCCACTTGCAATTAAAGTAACTAGATTTCATTTTTCATTTCCACCCTGATGTGTGAATCACGCTATCACGGGGCCCATTCTGCTGAGCAGACTGCTTGGTACTCTTGAAAAAAACAATTGCAGACAAAAACCAAGGAGCAATTGTTTTTTCTCCCCTTGCTACTATTAATGTAGGTGCATCCTATTGTTACCACCCATAATGACTCTTAAATGATGGTTTATATACTGTAGTTAAAGACACATGCAAACAACAATGACATCACACATAACCATAATCTACCACACCAAAAATGAGAATTTAAGAAAGATTATAAATGAGGAGTAGTTCAAGTAGGTAGCTGCGTCAGCATGCGTAGGCTGCAAAGGAACAAGTAAAGGTTTATTTCACACTGAACAGAAGAGAAAATAGACATAATGTTTCTGCTGTGGAGCCTTCTACAGAAGAATGAAGAATTTGCATATCTATGTTGATGCACACGGTATATTAGGTAAAGTATACAGATGTAATATATACTGTATATAATATAGAAGAGCTTTTTCCCATGTGATAGCACTACAGATTCAAACAAGTTGGCAGCCCTGTCAGGACCACATTCCCCAGAACGATGTGGGAAATAAGCCACAGTCAAAACAACTAGTCAGTCAGCTGACTAGTTGCTGGAAAATAATTGGTCAGGTGGCAGCTTCAAACAGGAAGCAGAGAGTTTCTGGTTTTGTCAGATCTGCAGAGAAGTGTCTTGGAGAGTTTTTAACAAGCTGTTAGTTATGGACTTGAAGAAATCTCGATAGCTTCCCTCACATTTTAAGTAAAAGGTATTTGTATGTACCTTATAACTGCATTTTGTGTCTGTTGTCACACTCTGTATATGCATATTTCATTATTCACAGACATTTCAGGCATGTATCCCTCACTGAGGGTTGAGTGTACAGTATATACTAATTTGTCTTATTTATAGCTCACCCTATTGTCTAATAGATGTAAATGATCTATCAACCAACATGAACACCTTTTTTTTTCATAAGAAGCCACTTGGTCTGTTTTTTTTATTTTGTTTTTAATATTAAGATGGACGTGACCATTCATTTACTACAACTTTCGATTGTTACCTGTTTCTTTGAAGAACAAAGTTATGTTATCAAAGAAGATAAGCTAGGGCTTTTTAGCACTAAATAAGCCAGTTAATGATGATGTCACAGTTGGCAGGTGTAGCCAGATAGTGATTGATATTCTAAGTCTGTCTTTGTGGCAATCTTGGCATAACAAGAAAAAAATGTACTAAAAATACACGTGTACATTGATAAAGCAGGAAGGTTTGTCAAGGTAGTCACACTCATCTTGTGCAAGAATGTCAAAGAACACTCTCTTAAAAGTCATCAGAAGGTAAAATTTAAAAACTCTTGACAATATTGTGTAAAATATAATTATGAAACTAAAGAGATATTTTGCTGAAACCTATTGCCATGGGTTCTAAGTACAAACAGTGCTTGGACCACAAACCTGAATACCAAAGGAATGATACTGTATGTAGTGACTTTATTATAACTAAAATTTAAAACCGAAAATTAGACACCAATAAGAACAAGAGAAAGTTTATATCCTAGTTTCACTGTTGTATCTAATGCAGTTTATTAGGTTCTCAGTAAATTGCACTTCTGTTTTCAAAACTTCCTCGGTTCATAAGAACTTGAGAAAAGTTACAAATGAGAAACAGACCTTTTTTGCCCATTTGGCTCTCAGTATCTAAGTGATTTGAGGATCTGTTGCTTTTTCATGGATGAGTGCTATGTTAGCAATTTTCCAGTCAATGAGTTTTAAGTGACTGTTGGCAAAGGTTTATTAACAGCCTATTAAAAAAAAAACTCTTGCTCCTTCAGCCACAAGGGGTCTTTGCTATTTTGTTTTTATTATTCAGATGGACTGGACCGCTCATTTACTGCCATTTTCTTGCGTTATTTGTTAAGTTTTGTTAACAACGTTTTGTTATATAAATATTTGTTATCCTTGTGTACATATCTTGTTATAGAATCTGACCAGGTTCCGGAGATGGGTTAATTAAAGTACTTCTAATATATGTAACACTTCTTCCTTTTACACGCCAATTTCTTTGTTCCTCATGGAGCTGTAGTTGATTTCTTCCTGGTGTAGATTAAACTGAGCCAGGGACGCCAAATAATGTAGGGAAAACCGGTTCAGGGACGGCAAATATGTAATCATAGTGGCTCTCTGAAGGCACCAGTTTTGTAGGGTTTGGGCATTTACTGAGACAATTATTAATTGTAGCAGTAAATCACAAAGTTGATTCTTTTGGTGGCTTTAGAATCCAACCATGCGATATAACTCAAACAACGCACACACACAGGTACTAATACACGAGGATACATTTATTAATACATAGAATATGCATATAAACCTAACAGATCTTATCGAGAGGGTTATCAGAATACAAAAGATGTATATTCAATCAGTTACAAAGTGTTACACATCAAGAGGACATACGTTCAGTATATCATTCATTAAGACCGTTTCGTAAAGTGAACTTGGTTACAACTTCTACATTAGATACTCAAACAAGTACATAACTCTTAGGAATTAAATTGATATCAACTGGTTTGGATAACAATTGAATTCTCGAGCTGTAATGCATTGAAGTTGAATACTCATCCAATCTTTGGGGATTCAGATCTCCTGCGGGCACAAAGAAACAGTTGCAGGCTGTTGCTGTCCAATCCGCGCTCTCTGGCTAGGTGCCAGGCTGTGCTGTGCGGCTTGCGACGGTGCGCTGCTGATGCTCACTGTTGGCATTAACTAGCAAAGTTTGTGCACAGGAGAAAAGATGACTGTGGGTCCCAGCAAGTCAGGAAGAGGACCGGTTCGTTCCTGATGAAGAGCTAGTTCTGAATAGTAATTCAGCTGTCCACAGTTCCGTCCTGTTCACGAGGCCTGCTGCTGGTTACTCTCTGGCAACCTCCACTCTAGACTCTTAGAACAAAGGAAAGTTCTGGCACTCGGACACACTGGCCGTTCCGTGGTTGTCCGGGCTGAGTCTCAGGATGGTCAGGAGGCGCGCTGCGAGAATGTCCTGCCCTTGGCAGCCTTCTGCTCCTGGGCCGTCCTGCCCTGGAATTCTCCTTTGAATTCCCTTTAGAATTGTTGAATCTGAATCTGAATCTGAAACTGAATCTGAATCTGAATCTCACAGGCTCTCTGTGCTGCCTGTTTTTACCTGGAGGAATTTCAGCTCATTGATTGGCTGAAAGTTCCATGGGCATCAGAGTCCCACGTGGGTTACTCGGCCCTACCAGTCCCTGATTGGTTGATCAAGGTGAGATATGAGTCACTTACTCCTGACACTTAGTAATGCAGTCCAGATGTCCAACTGGCACTCCCTAGACAGATAGGTGCCAATGGGTGACCATTGATCATGATAGCCAGGCTTAGCTAAGTGCATCCCCCTTTGGGAGCTGTCCTTATCAAAAGAAAACATCTTGCATGAATGGTTTCTCTGTGGCTGCACCACAGAGATGAACAGAGAAATGGGGCCTCATTTGGGAAGCTCAGAAACACTTAATTCTGCCTTATTATTAAGCCTCGCCGCTACACTGGTGATCACCTGACTGAACCATCCGTTTAAAGCTCTGCCATTTTGCTTTTATTGTCTAGAAGTCTGTTATTATCCCAGAAAATGTCTAATTTTATTCTTCCTTTGTTGTTGTTGTAATACTAAAATAAATCCTTTAAATATACATTTTTCTTCCACTGAGACTTTCCTTATCTCTCTCAGTCTTTCAGAATATTGTCTTTCACCTGTGATTGCAGTTTATTCTATATTTCTTTTAACAGAATTATGTTAATTCATGTAAAGTGTTTTCATTCCCATTATAAGTTTAAAATTATTAAGAAATTTGGGCCACTGATTTCTAGCCTTTGATTTATTTGAGAAGTATTGTTCGGTGTTTCAAACAAATCTTTAAATATAAATAAATATCTTTAAACCGCTGTCATTCATCATGTACTGATTTCATATCTACCCTTTTCAAATGAATGTTTCTTAAACTCTTTAAGAGCCAATTTCTTCATTATCTGATTTTCTGAAATTGTTAACACTTTTTAGTGTTTACCTCACTCTGTCTCGATTATTTGTACAGTCAATACAAGCAATCGCCCTGGTAGAAGCTCTGGTGAACTGAAAAAGAAATCCTTCCACTATCTAAAATGTAATATGTGATTTTCCCTCATCCTGTTTAATGAAATTTTAAATCTTTCACAATAAATACTGCTTTGTTTGCTCATACGGTATATGTCTGGTTCCAGCATATACAGTAAGACTGCATTTCAGTTTATGTCAGAATGTAGTAATCTGTAACCCAAACCTAACACAGTACCCTGTGAATTTCTTTTTATATGTCTGACCCATTGTAATGGGGAGCCTCACAGGGCCTGAAGATATTTTTAGCCATGTTTCTGTTGTACCAATTAGATCATAATTGCATGTTAGTGCAGAACCTTCTGTTTCTTGCATTTTGTTCTGACAATAGTCCTGGGGTTTCAGTATAAGCACTTAATTAGCAGGTGCATTGACATTTTGTTTTTCCCCTGGGTTCTTTTTTTGCCATTCCTCATTGTGTATCTCTTTAGCAGATATTCTTTGGATTTTTCTTCTTTCCTCTGTAATTCGAGTGTTTTTTATTTTCTAGCACCAGCCTTAGCCCACTGGTGCCCATCTCATTTGATGTAATGCATTGGGTCTGCGCAGATATTCTATGCCATTGAATGCTTTCCAGTGTCCCAAAATACTGAAGTCTTCTTCAGCACATCATATTCTCAGCGTTGCACTGCGTTGACAAATCAATATTAGCAGTTATTCACCTTTACATGGCACAGGCAGAAATCCCTGAAGAGACCACTGACCAGTCTCCCAGCTTCTATGGTCTTTGAATTTGTCCTTATGGATAATGTGTTGCTCATGTTGGGTTTCTTTTTGTCAAGCAATTCATGTTCCTTAACTTGTGTGCATCACTGCTTTTTGCCAAGAACCAATCCAATCAATCCAGTGACTTTTTTATCCAGTTGACTCCTACAAACAGCCATGCCTTTTTTATATAATGCAGTGACCAGATGTTTAAGTCTTTTTTTACATATAAATACTGTACCTGTGCTGCTTCTATAGACTAGAAATAGCATTCTGTAACATAAGAACATTTTTTTTTGGCTAGAGTAAACTGTTCTCACCACTCTTGTTTATTATCTTCATAGAGATGATTGTCTATTATTCTACATGGTTGTCAACAGAGGGCTGAAACATAGTTTTATGTTTTCTGAGGTTCAGGTTTGCTTTTGATAGTAGCCTTCTGTAATGGTCTTAGCTCACATTCAGTACCTTAAAATTAAACTAAAGCTCATTAAATTTAAAATTGATAATGGCTGGTTTGAACCTTGTTCCAAGATAATCTGGGATATAGTATGATTATAGCAAAATGTTGTAAACTATAATCAAGGCCACAATAATTTATTAACTTTCCTTCTATTTCCACTGTCCAGCCTTTTTACAGATTGCATCTTCTGTGTCTTTCTCTCTGCTGGTTTTCAGTATTCATTTCCTTCCTATGGTGCCATGTTAAATAAGAAACTGCAGCATATAGACTCTTTGAGCTTAAGATTTTATTTAAAACCCGAATGTTCATTCTGGAACTATTCTAAGTTAAGATATGTTACAGTAAATGGCAGCAAAAACTAAAGAGAAAAAAATAAATACATTGATTACATAGGAATTCAGATCAGTGAACTCAATATCTGGTGAAAGAACTCTTGGCAGCCATTGCAGCCGCAAGACCTTTTGGGCAAATCTACCAATTTACATTTGCTCTAGGTTTTTCAAGTTGCTAGTGGATCTCATGTGGACAGGTCTTTCCACAGATTGTCAGCAGGGTTCAAGTCAGGACTTTTCCTATGTCTCTCATGGACATTGTTATTCCCAAACTATCCCATTGCGACTTTAGATCATTGGACCATTCTCCTGCAAATCAGTTTAAAAAAGTCTGAAGCAAGTTTTCCTCTAAGGTCAGCAAGTATTTTACTCCATCTATGTCATGACAAACTTTCCAGTACCTGCTGGATGAGAGATAGGTCTATAACATAATGCTGCCACCGGTGAAAGTAGGGATGGTGTTGACTGAGTGATGCCCTACTATGGTGGATTTGCATTTTATAAGGAATAATGACATCCAGGAATCAGAAGCTTTGTTAATGTTTATTGAGTATTTAATTATGTCTATTAGACGTGTTTGTGTATGGTGTATATAGAATATTTTTCTAACTCCAAGTATACCAAAGTAAATCCCTTGTAGATTAAATGTACTTGGCGGACAAAAGTAATTCTGATTCTGTATGTTCCTCCTGTCTCTGTTTCTGCCTTGGTAGTTTTGGGTCTGCTTGTGGTTTTTTGAGGGTTTGAGCCTCCTAGTCCTATGCCTGATCATACTTAAGACAGTTCGCATCTAGGAATTCTGGTTAAGCATAAAGGCAGCCCTAGGAAAAAATCTGTTCAAATACTTGTGGTTTTGGTCATAATCTACTAATTACGTCTTCCTGAGGGACATTTCTGAAACATATGTAACCTGAGGCTGAGTGGGAGGGATCATCAGCAATTTTTCCTGGCTTTCTTTTTTGAGCTGGAATTCTCAATGGAGGGCAGATGACAGGCAAAGACCATCTCAACAGAGTGAACAATACACTGCAGTTTGACTTTGGACTGGGCAGACACGTTGTCAAACAAGCTACATAGGCAGTAAAACTGTGTAAAACTTGGTTGAGAGACAAGTTTTTCAGTTGGTGCAAAAAAGTATATTCTCTGTTGTACTTTGTCATACTGGTGTTACTCATGTCCCTTTTAAGGACATAAGAGATCATAATTCCCATAAATTTGAAGGACTCCACCACACTCATAACCACATAGTTGATTACCAAGAATAGAAGTTTTGAAGAATGTTTCCAGAAATCAGCTACCATTTCCACTATTTTGAGGGTATTAAGCCCCAGGTGGTTGTTAGCACACCGTGATACCAACCAACTCACCTTCCTGCTGTACGTGGTTTCATCATCACACAGGCAATAGGAGAATTTTGCTGCATTTTAAATGACTGAATGAAAAGCTTATTAAATGTTAAACTTTAATTAATACCTTGATGTCCTTCTAAGAAGACCACACCAATTCAAAATCAGTGACAGGAAATTGTTCTATGGAGAATCCAGAATTCTCCAAAGGTGAAAGATGAACCATGTACAGGACATAATGAGGCCTTTTTATTAATGAATAGAGGAATTGAAAACTAGACAGACTATTACCAATATTGAATAGCTTGGCATATCAGCTGAAATAATTAAGCACTGATCATTAATAGAAGGCTATTTAAAAAACATATTTTGTTCCCAATTGAGAACCCAAAGAAAGGGAGTGAAGAGTATAGTACAAAAAGGAAAAATGCCCATAATAGGATGCCTGCTGACTGAGTAAGGGGTAGGACGCCAGGCAGCCCAGGGCCAAGGAGATGGTATTTGGAGCAGCATTGACGGGGGGAAGGAACCTCAAGTCTGAAGGCAATTAAGTTGTTGGGCTGTGCTGGATGCTGAGGATATCAGCAGTAGGAAATGCACTTAACTTTAAAAAGAAAAGGAAGAAATTGAAAGCTATAGGATGCCTGTTGACTGAGGTGGATGGATGCTCATGGATGATGAATTGTAAGCTGTAGGACACATGCTGACTGAGCAGAAGAAAAGACACTAGACAGTCCTGGGGCCAAGAAGGTGGCATAAGGAGCAGGAGGAGGCATGGGGGACGAACCTGAGTCTGAAGGTGATGGGCTGTTTTGGATGCCTGGGATAGAAGCAGAGGAGAGCACAGGAGAAAGCAGAGATTAAATTTAAAATCTCAAACTCTGAACAGCTTAAGTTAAGAGAAACAGAAAGAGAATGAGAAGGTGAAATGGAAGGCGTTAGCAAGAAATATACAGTACTCTTTATATCAAAAGACAGTACTGATTGTGCTTTAAAAGTGCTGAGTGAAACTGACTTTGTCTGTCCTCATCCCTCCTGAAGTTCAGTTAAGAACTTCTGTTTAGACTAAAAAGTTCCAATTTGTGTTGTCTGACCACAAATCCCTTTTTTCTACCAGTTTATAGTATCACTCAGATACTCAGTGATGAGATGTTACATACCCCCTTTGTGGAGTGACCTTCTGGATTCTCTTCCACCTCAATCACTCACAGTAACTCTATAACTCTTTCAAAATGGTACCCCTAACGACTCCTGGTACCTCCTTGCCTGACTCCTCAGTTTACAGAGACACCTGAAAGGCTGTGTTTTCATGTCTTACAATTCTCAATAATTGAGGTCACTTTGCTGAAAATAAATATTAAGGATCTGTGATTTTCTGTCTCTCATCTGTGCCTTTATACAGCTTTACCCCTGTGTTGTTTTGAAAGCTCCTTGGTCTTAAAAGCTGAATCTTTGCTTGACATTCACTGATTAAAAGATGTTACAGAGATGGTAAGAGATTTACAGTGATGTTACAGAGATCTCTGTAATACAGAGCTGTATTTGTTCTGAAATCATGTGATCCCTTTTTATTGCACAGTGGTAAGTTTTAATATTTGTTTAATACTTGTACATTTTCCTTTTTTTCATATTATATAGTTACTTCTTTTTCTTTGCTTTGGATTTGTGGAGTATTTTGTGCGTGTAAAAATATGAATGGCTGCTTCAAAATGTTATGACTCACAGCTTAAAATGTGAAAGCGGCAAAGGGTCTGAATATATTCACAAGGCACTGTATATGAAATAATTCATATTCTTGTATTCAGGCTCTCAGAAAATATTAATATGATTTGATGAAATAATCCAAAATTGCATTTTTCTTTTTTTTATTTGCATTATGGAATTTAATAATTTTTCAATTATGTGATGTACTGTATGTGTTAAACACATCTGCCCATTCTATTTACTGCAGGTGTTCACACTGTTATTTAAAGGGGAAATCTTGTTCAGTTCAGAACGTACTTAGTCAGTGTAAAATAATTTTATGCTCAGACAAATAATCTTCATAATGCCATACTGCTAACCTTTTTCACAGTGCAGTCTTGAGACTGATGAAAACTACCTTGCACTCATACTGCAGGGAAGAGCACTTGTACTGACGGGATCTGCATGTCCAGTGTACTATTTGCAGTTGCAGGGAAAATCCACGTGGAAGCATCACTTAAGAGCTTTGTAAATCACAATATTACATTCTGTACATTTAATCTTGAATCTTTCATGTACTACCCATGGCCCTACAAGGTTTAGAAAATTAATTAATATACAATATACAGCATATATGTCACGATCGTTACTCCTCCTCGTAAGGGCGCTCCAGCCCTTCCTCGTTCTGTCCCATTCCCCACACCTGTTTCTTATTCCAGCCCCTCTTTAGTTCCACCTTTAAAGCCAGACGCAGGCGATTGCTCGGGGCTTCTCATTGAATCCCGTTCCGTGAGAGCCCGGGGTCCTGCCGCGTCTGGCTCCGTTCACTGTTACCGGACAAGCCTCCACTCAACCCGTAAACTTGCCTGATACCATTGTACCAAGATAGGGAAGAGAATCTATCCCACCTGTGTGTAGTAAAACAAAGCTTGCCTGTTTATATTTAAGACCAGAGATGATGGCATTAGATGCTCAGTCATCCAGTCTTCTCTTAAATCTAGTGTTGCTTTAGGCTCTGATTCTATTTCTTCTCGACTATGCCTCCTGGATCACCCTTTTGTTTTGTTTGCCTTCCTGTGTACCGACCCTGCCTGTTTGACTGTGTACTGGACTTTGTACTGTACTTAGAAGACAAAATAGACAAACAGACCATGCCTGTCCCACATTTCGCCATTGGGTTTCACCTTTCGATTCTTCTGCAAACCTTGGCTTTGATCGCTTCTTGGTGTCTCTAGACAGCTAAGTTTCTTACTGGGATCACAACAAGCCAAAGAAACATTGCAAAAATGACAAACTCTTAATCCGAAATCGTCTCATGAAGTTCCAAAAAAAATCACATTAACCGATACTCCACAGGTTCCAGAGTCACTTGGATACTTCTGTCTTTGCCCCCTTCACCCTCTGAGGCAACGCAAATCAGAGGTGTGACACACATAGCAGCCATATCCATATCATAGCCATATCACTGTGCAACTCAGAACAACAAACCCACTGAAGCACAGCAGGTGTGAGCCTGGTCAGTACCTGGATGGGAAACCTCCTGGGAAAAAGAGGTTTCTGCTCGAAGTGGCATTAGTGGGACCAGTAGGGGCACTTACCCTGCAGACTTTATGGGTCCTAATGCCCCAGTATAGTGACGGGGAAAATTATCAATTAATGTATATTAAAAAAATATTGTGAGTTTTGGAAAAGTTTGTTTTTGGGAAAAAGTTTATTTTTATCTCAGAGGGAGAAAGCTGTTTTGGATATTGTAAGAAGCTTAGCTGCCCAGCTGTAAGGATAGATAGAGAATCTGAAGAATTCTAATTAGAACATGGTAAAAGAGCCATGGTTTTGCTTTGTTGTGGTCGTTGTTCTAAAATAATGAAAAAACCTGGAATCCTTTTTACATTGATGTTGAAGTGGAGTATTTTCACGTGCAAAGGTCTCCGGAGGATGCTTCCAGAAAAAGAGACCTTTCACAACTTTTTTTTAAAGGTTAGAATGCAATTTGTACCTCTCCTGAGGTTGTTTGCTTCATAAAACCTTAAAAATGTGATTTCAAAAATGGGTGTTTTACAAATAAGTTTAAAAATAAGTCAATGATTAAAGATTTTGTTCATATTCAGTTTGTCAGTTTGTCTATTTTCACACAAAGCTGAACCCACCTGGGTAGAAAAGGGTCTGGCTGGTGTTACCTAAAATTCTAAATGATTAGTGTCAGAGCGCCAAAGCCAATTGTGGTTCAGTGCCTGTGGGAATGGTTTATGTCCTCTTGGCATAATGACCCTCATCTGGGATACATATCAGTGGGTTTATGTGTCTGGGAAGGTACCTAATTCAAGATACTAGTTTAAGCCATCTGCATTTGTGTTGATCTGTTTCTCCTCTGTTTTGTAGGCCCTTAGGGTAACATTCTTCTGACTTGGATCTTGCGTACGGTATTTATCTGTTTCAAATATTCAGATATAAAAGCTTTTAGAGTATGATGATTTAATAAGGATTTATTTGCTTAGCAGCTACCCCTAACCAGGGTAACTTAAAAATAAATAATTCACGGTTCAATTACATTAATTAGCACGGTTTCGTGACCTGCTCATATTTGACATATTGTAATCTTCTTTGTATAGTCCCCAACGGCTCAAAATGAATCTTTCAGCCATGCTTACTTTATGAGTGATACAACATCTTTATGTCTGCCCTTGGCAAAAAGTTTGAATACAAGAAATAAGCAACAAAACTGTGACTTGGCTAGGTCAACATTCCTGAGGGGTTTATTTTTAGGTTCAGATTAAAGGAATTGCTTACTTGAGCTGGAAACGTCATTAAACATGCTCATTATTTACAAAGGGTGAATAAAGGCTTGATGAAGACTTTTTATGCCTAATGAACTCCTTGGTTGCACTGACCACATGTTTGGGGTCAACAGTAAAGCTACAGTACATGCTAAAGTACTGTACCATTCAATAAATAAGGAAAATGTTCCTACTATACACTTTAACATTTCCACCACTTTGGTAAATATTTATCTTGGACTCATTTATGCATAATTCTTCAACCATTGAGTCTGTTTCTCTGTTCTTGGCACTGATGGGAATTTGATGTTTTGTGATGAGGCGAAGACTGATTTCTGAGTCTCCAGTAAACTGACATTTTACCCAGTTTACTGGAGACCACTGAGTGTGTAAGAGCCGGCTTACCAGAGTGGCGACGTGGCGTGTGGCTTTGGACAGCAAAACAGTGTCTGGGCTGAGTGTGGTCGCTACAAAGGTGACAGGAAGCTTAAGCTGCTTCCCGACCTTCAGCTGCCTGAAGAGATCTCTTGCTGTTAAAGTTCTTTGGTATTCGTTCTGACTGTGAACTCCAAACACCGAAGTCAAAGTGAGAGAGGTTGTTAGAGGGTATACATTTTGTCATGCCTGGACTAAGTGTGGCACACAGACGCACCGCAGCGTCCTCACGTGTCCCCATCCTCCAGCCCAGCCCATGAGAATGAGATCAGGCCGCATGTCTGTCCATCTGGATCTTTATCAATCAGGCAGCCAATCATCTAATCAAGCCGCCAATTAACCACAACATTCAGGCTTGATTAAGGCTTAATCTACACCCTGATATTGGGCTACTGACTGCCACAGTGTTAAGCTCTGTGTTTGACCATGGATCCTTGTGGAAGCATTGATTAAACCATCAGTCTTTTCATCTGCTTGGAACCCGGGCAGTCTCATTAATCTGCTTGAACCCCCAATCATCCCTGTCCCACCCATCAGTCTACCAGGAACCCTGGCAGCTCTGCTCATCTGCTTGAATCCTGAGTAGCAGCAGACCTGCTCCGGTCAGCTCCGCCTGCCTGAACCTCCACCCAGCCCTGTATCTGACAACCAGCCTCCTTGAAAACCCTAAACAGCTTGTTTGTTCCCCTGAAGTTGGATTTTGGGCAGCAGCTCCGCCTGCAGCACAGCAGTGCAGGAACTAGGGTGTAACACATTGGTTTTATGATCCTAATTATTCAACAACAAATAACCGAATGAAAAGAGACACCTATTACCATATTGCCAATACTTTTTCTCCTTCAGAATAACTTCTTGTTTTTATTTAACAACCACAATGCTGCCTAGAGACTATGGTCTCTCCTATCACTATGGTAAGGCATTGGTCTGGAGAATAGGGCATTGCTTGCTTTTCCACCAGTCTAGTGTCCAGCAGTGAAACGATCTTTCTTACAGTATACAGTATGTGTCTCACCGACATACCAGCTTGGCCCAGCCTTGCAAAACGTTTGAGTGCTGAAGGCTTCCAGGTTTTACATCTACTTGTGTTTGGTTGTAAATAACTAAAAGCTCATTGATACTTGTTGTACATCTTGAATTAACTTATCAAAGTTTCCAGGCTTAAAAATAAATTTCCTGGATATGTCTTTGTACAGTATCTGATCACTTTACTGTAATTGTTTAATAGGTTTGATTGCTGGACTGATTATGTCTTCACAAAAAGAAGTGTACCTGCTTCTTTCAAAAGACCTAATTCATTTCCTAAAGCAGATCTGATTCTTCTTGTGATAATCAGATTTAGAACAACACATCTGGGGCACTATCTTAAATCTGACCCGTAGGAAAGCAAGCCTGCTAAAATATGTATGAGTACTCATTTGATTTTTTCTACAGTAGACTGTCCCACAATTAGAATAAAATCACTCTAAAAAGTGAAGGGTGTATTCCATTTTCAAGTGAAATATTGTAGTCTTCTTGGTGTGAAACACCTTTTATTTAGAAAGGATTGTCTTTTCTTTAAAATAAAGAATCCCCTGAGTTTTGAAATATATGTCACATTATCATACCTTACTCTATCCCAATTTTTGATTTATGTTTAGGATAAATCACTCAACTAAAAGTATTTTTGTTGGTTTTACAAAGTTTGTTGTGTTTTTCTATTGCACTTTGTGTTATTGCTGGTGTCATGTTTGGGCCTATGGGAGCACAAGGGCATTGAAAACTATCTTGGAATGCTTTTTCTTATTTTGTCTGTTAAAAAAATCAACTAAGAACAAGCAATGCCTATTTATGGAGCTTTAAAGCCTTTTAAAGAAGGTTGTAAAAAGTACACTCACTGTGAAGTACTTTTGAAATGTGAAAGTTTAACTACTGAGCAAACAATTTAATAAATGACTAAACACGTAAATCTCTTTATATATATATATTTAAAATTATTAGTTCACTGTGACTAATAGAAGATAAAAATACTTCTTTTAAGGCATTTTCTGTTTGTACAGAAGTGTTACTGACAATTTATTTGACTGCTTCCTGCAGATGTGCTTTTAATATGTAGCACTGGTTAGAAGACAGGATGTCAAGACTGTCAAAAACATTTATAAATGTACAGATTTTTTATTTAAATCACTGAGGCATATAGAAGTTTGACTGCAAAATCCACCAAATTGTTTACACTTAGAAAATACTGAATACCCCTCCTTGTCATGTTGTTTGCACCCTTTGATTCTTCAGGGAATGTGGACATTTCAGTAATAGTAAGGTTTGAGAACTACAAAAGCAACTACTGTACATTTTTTAATTTAATATTTAGAAATTATTATTATTTATAATTATTTAAGCAATTAATAGCTAATATAGCACTGGTGTGCTTGTGGTCATTTATGGTCTAAATAGAGAGCCTGATGTATGAAACGCTAGGGTTTCTTAAAAAATGCTGTTCGGCTTTGCTACATCTTTTGTCTATGAAAACAAATCTTCCCGATACTTTCACTTATTCATTGGGGGCGCTATGTAGAATGACCAGTTTGCAACAATGAACAATCGGGACATGTGCACTTTAGTGGTGGTGGGGGCATAGAGAGAAACTATTTTTCCCTGGAACAATTCTCTCAAATACTGCCATTTCCAAAGTTCTCTTTAAAGGGTTTGAACCCAACAAGTATCACTAAAAATAGAAACAATATTACTAAATCTTAATTAACTGTGGAATTGGATCTGCATCTGTTTCAAATACAGTACATTTAATTGGTATGTATTTTCAATGATAATTAGAAATTGTTCGTAACAGTTGGATTACATGATTTAATTAAATTTTCTGTGTTATTGGTTTGAGTACAAAGTTATTTTGTTGTAAACCTAACCTGTATTATATTCCTTGAGCTATCAGACCATTACATGTTTCCAGTCAAAACAATTCAACACAACATATTTTGTTACACATACAATATACTTTGTATATACAATATATACAATATACTTTACCTGCAACTGCTCCCATTGAAAAACACCTTGAATAATCAAAAACAGAATAATTTGTATAAACAGTGTCAGAGACTTGAGACAGCAAAGTCATGCAATCATTATTGGTGTACAATCAATATATTTGTATTTGTGAGCATGAGAATGGCACACAGTTATACATGCATCAGGAGTCTAGCACATCTGGGAAAGAAGTTGTGTGCTCTCTTCTGGGAATTCAACACACTTTGAGCTGTAGTTCACCATCAAAGGCCAGGAGGATCTGCTAGGCTTTGACGCACTAGCACATCCACGTCCCAGCAACCTAGGCCCGCTTTAGGCTTTCCTCCTAATTACACTCGTCCCATGATGCTTCATGGAGAATTTGGCCTAGAATTCAACACTTAACTCTAGCAGTGGAAATTGTCTTGCTCCAGAACATAAGACATACTTAGGGTTAGACAAAGGTTCACCATCTACCAGATGCACTTATATATACAATATTTCATCCTGCTGCACAGAACATTGACCTGACCTTGTGTCCAATCTCCACTTTTTACAATCTCTCCTTAATAAGGAAAAATCACCTACCATGAAAAAAGTCTTCCTTACAATCAAAGACAGTATTTTTGACAATACTAGCTAACATGACCTGGCCTCTCAACTCCTCCAAGTAGCTTGTTGCTTATGACCACCTATCTGTCCACTGCCCCAGAACAGTGGTTTCCATTTTTTTCACTAGCCTTTTTGCCGTTATTTCTCAGTCTCCAATGAGAACTACTGTCCTCTCAGTCTTTTGATTGCTCTAGTCTGCAATGGATCCAGACTAGCCCCCACACATGCTCTGCCCAGTCCTATATTATTACTGTACATAGAACACTTCACCACTCTCCTCCTGTGCCTTCACAGGTAAGGATGGATTGTCTTCCAAACCAAGGTTCCCTGTAAAGATATGCTATCCTCAGCCTTTCTATGGTCCCTCTTAGCTGACAGTCCAGTTCTTAGTTAAACATCACCCACTGAGTAGCCCCTAGAATCTCATTGTCAGGGGCAGACCCCTTGGGATGATGTGGCTGCGACACTATGGGACTGATCTGGTATATGGACTTCTTCATGAAGGACTTCTTCCTTGGTGATGACTGCATTCCAGAAACCACATTGTAAAAGTTATGTTATACTTTTAATATAAGTTACAAATGAACTTTTATTTTTCGATCATTATGTATATATACCTATATTGTAAACATTTACAGCAAAGGCATTGTAAGAGAAATACAATCATTAAAGAAGATTATTGCATTTATGAAAAAACAATGTGCTGGTAAAAATGCATTGACAATAATTCTGGAGAGTCTGAACCTCTTCCTCAACAGGTTCTATTGTTATCAGTAACAGATTCACAACAACTGTAGTTAGTAACATTGTAACACTATATTCAAATATTATTATATATATATACTACTTACAATACTGGTGTGTAAAATCTTGCATGTTTTGCATTGTTCTTCTCTTTTCATTCAACATCCTTCTTTTGACACAAAAATATGGGTGATTTTCAGATTAAACTTTAACACGATATGTTTTAAGATAACAATTGATCCTGTCAGAGTGACATTTTGTAGTACAGCAAGCTTCATGAGTGTGTATGTAGCGGAGCTGGTTTGGACACGGTGACGTCATCGCCCTCCCTGCGCATAGCAGGGACCTCGGCCTCCTGGGCTGGGGAGGGTCTCTTTTAGCTCACCCTGTTGCCTGTTGCGTTAAGCTGGAGACCCAGTTTCGCGCCCAGGTTTCACAGGGTGGAGTGGCGAGGGCACGAGCCCAGGTGGAATCGCTGTGGTCACATGTACAGAGAAACAAATGAGTCAATTAGATCTTACTGCAACACATCATATTGGCTGCTGATAGTTTGTCATGAGCTGCTTAGGAATATTCTGCTCAATGAACAACAGGCTTAGTTTCTTCACCCTGAAACTAAACTTTATCAATAACTGTCAGAAGAAAACACTACTGGAAGCTTTGATTAGATGCATCACACATGGATATACTATATTGTATATCCATGAGTTGTCTACGACTTTTGCACAGCATTATAGACGCTGTATAAATTAGTTGAAAGACTTTCACAGTGTTTATGCCAAATGAAAGTGAATCAATTAAATGTTTCAGGTCAATCCAAACAACCAAGAATTAATCTATCGAGGGCTTTCAGTACCTGAGGTATTGGTTAGACAAAAGTGACACATAACAATAGTTTTATATATGTACAAGTTTACTCTAGTAGAGAGGTATACATTTGCTTTTAATAATTATTAAAATTATTCGATATATTTATATTCTTTCGTGGATAGGGATAGGGGACTCACTTTATCCATCACTGAATTGTAAGAAGGAACTTGAGGTAGGCCAGATTGTGCATTTTTGATGTTATTATTATTATTGATCTTTCCATGTGAAAACAGTCTTCCATTCCCCTGAAATAAGTACAGTACAGTAGTTATAAATGCCTACTGTAAATGCATGTTCCTCATTACCATAAGCCTGTGTATAATGATATTAAAAACATTGTGCTAAACTGCAGCAGCAAGAAATAAAATGTCTACTAAAACTAGGAAACTAGGCCAAAGCAGGAACATATCATTGGGGGAAAATATTTCAAATGAGGGAGCAGGTGGGAAGAACATATGTCCTGCTAAGTGACACCCACCCCCACACGACTCCGCTGAAATAAAGAAACAATGTAAAAGTATACATTGTATACTTAAGAACAGTATACAATAAAGACTTAAGAACAGATTATCAAAAAACTTTCTTTTTTTTGTGAAGGAGAATTCCCCCTTCCCTTCCATTAACACAGGCCTTTAGAAAAATGTTTCCAATTGTAGGGGAAGAAAACAGGAATAAAGTATTCCACATTTCTAGCAGGTTTTGGTGTAATTATGTAAATTGCGTCTTAGTGTGAAATTACAAAAAAAAATCAGAAAATACAGAAAATTAGTTGTAAACACTTTATTGAACGTCTTTGGAAATTCATTTAAATACCATTTAAATGTGTTTTGTAGGGGGATAAATCAGGTAATAATCCTTTTTACAGCTAGTGAATTTACACAATTGAAACTGCAAAAGCAATATATATCGAGCAGCTAATTTAAATAATTTACTTATTTGTTGAAAAAGACCTTGGAAAAATTGTACACATAGCTGATCTCTAGTTGAGTGATAATCTTTCCATTATTGCCTGTATAACCTGACTTGTTGCCTTTACTTGAATTACACTGTATATCATTCTGGCAACATTTAACTCGATTACAAAGCAGCTTAATATATATTTGACCTAGTTGCCCCCAGCAGATGTAGAAGATGGAAGTCATAGAATATTTTCTAGTGTAGATTATATGACATGTTTTATTATAGACACATTAGAATGGTGTTTTTTCCTTGGTAAAAAAGGAGCACTGTTTTAGTTTTATGCCTGTCTTCCTACCAGCCAAAAGTAGTAATAGAAGAGTTTAAGAAAAGTTGCAAAATGAGGAAGCTGTAAAGCTCATCTTTCTTCTTTGACTCAGAATTTTGTCCAGCCATTTCTTGACAGCAGACACATTCCACTGAAACCCCTCCTGCTCTCAGTCACCTGATCAGTTTCTCACACAATTGGTCAGGTGATGCCTCCTGCATTAGTTACCTGCTGTCTGAAGGGCAGAACCTCTTTGTGTGTGTGTGCTTCATAGGAAGGAGAAGGGCTGACCATCGATAGAATGATCTGTGAGTTTTTGTTAAACTAATCTGTGAGGCCTGAATATTTGAGTTTAAGGCTTGAATATTTTTAACAAGAGTCTCAGGGGTGACATGAGAATTATTTGTTTGAGTTTAGCTGCTCGTGACTCCAGTTAGGAACATAGAGAAGTTCAGTCAGCAGCTCAAATATGACTTTTGTCTGGCTTACTGTGTTTTGGTGTTTCTTTGCTTGGATTCCTTGCACTGCAAATAAATTCCTATGGTATTTTCGAACCTTAAAACAGAGTGTTTAGAGTGTCTGTTGGCCTGCAAATGCCCATTTTAAAGATACTATTACGACATGCCCAATGGGCTGTCACAATACCTGCACATTCTGTTTTCCTATTGTATTCCTTATTCACATTATTTTCAGGAGGATCCAAAGGACTCTATATGAACACCTGGACCTTTGTGAAGCATACTGTAGCTTCCTGCAGCTCCAAATCAACCATGCCATATGAATTGTGTATGTTCCTATTCCCTGCAAGGCTGACTTTCCACTTGTCAAAAATACTTTTCATTTGCCAAGTGCTACTTCAATTTTGTTTTCTGTAGTTTCCCTGCTGTTCTCTCTGGGGGTTCCTGCTCCCCAAGATTTTGGCACCCCAGCTGAAGTATACAGCTTGAAAAAGAGAGAGAACAGACGTTAAGGTAGAAATTGGTATATTCATTAATGAACAACAATAAATCCGCAATATTTTGTTCATTTGTTTATTAATAAACATATTCATTATCTGTTCTGTAGCTCAATGATAAACAGCGCTAAAACTCATTGGAGTATAATTTTCCTTGCTTGATTATGTCCTTCTTTTTCAATTGGTGCTACGTTTGCATTTCTCCAGTCTGTAGGTACAGATTTCAGTGATTTATTATTTTTATGTCACTCTAGCCCCTGCAGAAACCGCCAGTTATGTAAAAATTACACAGTATTGATAGATCTCCTTCTATTACCCGTGTTTTCAATCCAGCCTAGCGGAAGTGTGGTGCATGAAGTCATCCCTAAATTTGGTCTACAAATGACAGGCGATAAGAAATACTTTTTATTCCTTAATTGACACATTTTATAACTGATGTGTACATGTCACACAAGCTTATGAATGGTATAATTAAAATAAAAATTATCCAATTGTTTTTAATTGTAAGATAAGTCATTGCTGAAACTTTCTAGAACTGTATATTGTGTGTGTTTGTAAAACAAAAAAAGTAATGTCCTTTGTGGTAATCATTGACATGAGAAAGCATCAGAAGGAACTGTTACTTTTTTATATGATACATCCTTCAGTAGTCAGTGTCAGCATTTCAATCCAGAAGTATTATTTCCAACCGCACTTAAAAAATAAAATGCAGGTCTGGCTGCTATAAATTCAAGCCAACTGTTTCAAGATACTGCCAGAACATTCCTTCAATCTAACATGTAACAAAACCAGATGGAAAATTAGCAGTGCCACAAAGATGTTTTTACAGTGACGTGACTGTGATTAAAGGAAAATGTTTCTTATAACAACAAATGTAATGGAATGTTAATTTGGACAGCCGCAAAGTAACACAAATACTCCTATCTAACATTCCAACCCAACAGTTCATCAAAAGAATTAGTAGACCCATATGGTTGCAACATTTGTACTTTACTGTATATTAAGAATGTTACAAACATGACTATGTTTGACATATTTCTGGAATTATTCTTTCAAGATTAAAAGAGTAAGACAAGTAAGCCAAAAAAAAAATGCTGAGAATGTACTGGGAGCAACAGTAATCCCTGTCCTGGCATTATTGGATCCTGGTCTTTCTTAACATGCTCCTTTCTCATGTCCTTACACTCAGATTCATGGTAGTGGTGTAGAGGAAATGGAGGTTTGGATTGCTGCTCCAGTAGCTACAGCTTGGATTTGATTGAATTGCATGATTTCATTTTGGGGTCCTTTGGCAGGAAACAAAGGACATACTGTACTGTGCCACTGATGGGAGAGATTCTATGGGCTGGTGCAAATTAAAAATGGCTAACATAAAAAAACAGATTCAGTTAAATTTCTTTAAAGCCATCTTTAAAATATTACATTCAATGCTTTCATTTTAATTAACTAAAAGGTTTAGAAAAGCAGAAATGTACTCTTTATTTATCATTGCTAAAAATTTGCTAAAAATAACTTTCTTAGAAAATCAGGTATTTAGTGCACTTTTTAAAAAAATGTTTAGCCAAACATATCGGACGTTTTAGGTACAACGGTTGTATAAGATTGTATAAAATGATTTTTCTGTAAGCCATCCAAAAGCAAGAAGACATGTTTTTAACCTAAGAGCAAAGACTGGGGTATAAATGGATAAGTACTGCTTCAGCAAATCTTCTGATATGATCAAATTAATTACTTCCTCGGTTATTTTATGAAGTAACATGAGTTACAGTAAAGTTTCCAACTTATGTTCCAGAAATCTTAAATTGGGAGAAGTGCAATGGTATTATAATGAAATGTTTGATATATACATTTTATTACATAATGCAGTTTAGCCTTAGATTTCTGTGAGAGGCTTTCAAATATAGTGAACATGAAGTGTTAGTATTGTTTCTTTATAATATTGGAATAACACCATGCACTAGAGAGAGGTGTGGAATTAATGACTAAGCTGAAATCTACTGCAATAAAAAAAATAGTTGAAGTATGCCAGGCAAGAACTTTGTATAATGCCGTGTCTTAATCCAGTGGGAAAATCCTATAATATTCTCTTTGGAATTAATTCATTGTCTGTTCTCCAAGACTCCTTAATTTGCTCTCGCATGCTTTTTCTCTTTGCCGCGGGTTTTTCTCAGCATAGCTTAAGGTAATTAATTTGGTTAAGAGAAGCTCTGAAAAGATTAAAAACATTCAGAAGAGGGATATAAATAAATAAACTTGATGACAAATGAGATGAAAAAGGATTAATGGGTACAAAAACACATCCCTGAAAATTGGTCTAGATGAACAGGCTACCACCATAGACTAAAATGCTCCTAATTCTCCCTTCTGGTGAATTACTTAGACATTTCTACTTTCTATAAAAGAAACTGTACTGTACATTCATACAATGACTCAAGGTTTTGACAGAAGACAAATACATTAAAAAAAATTCTTTGTTGGACTTGTCTATTCTCTCCATTCGCCTGGGTTTGGACAGTCTTGACATTTTAATTCAACTTGAACCTGCCATTCAATAATCCTATTACATCGATAAAACTCCCTTCCACAGGTTGCTAAGAGCAGTCAAAACCCCTGGAGTAAAGATACGCAAGTCTGGTGTAGCAGTTGTATGCGTCTTTGGGCTATGTGGTTTAGATACTCTGAGGTGTATTTAAGATAGTTTCAAACTTGATGTGAATATCAGATCACACAGATACAGAAATTAAAACAGCCAGTAATGTATCCACTTCCTTCTTTACTCTACACTTACAATTTCTTCTATATTATGTAGCTTTCTCTTCTACCATCTAGTAGAATAGAAAGCTAGCATTCAGACCACCTGTGCCTATGATCTGAGAGACCTACTGTACATTTCCCTCTCGTCTTCAGCTGCGTCATCCAATGATATCCTCAATCTTTTAAAAAAACTAAATCTTTTAACACGGTGTCCTCGAGATAAAAGTTTAGTTCAACTCGTACCACTCATCTATCACATGCATCCACATAAGAACATTAGAAGCACACTGTACGAACAAAAGAAGGACATTTATCCCAACTAGCCTATTTGGTAGTCAGAGCTAACAACTGTGGGTGTGTGGCTAAGAGACCAGTCAGAAAGAGAAAAGTGCAGGCATTCACATGAGGTTAAAAGAATAAGAACGACTACAGCTGAGCTCAATCATTCTCTAAAAAGGTTCAGTGTGCAGACCTTTATGTCTAATTTGCTAGTCGTAAGGTTGCTAGTTTAAGGCATACAGTTAGGGAAAATGATATTAATTTCCTGTAGGTTAAAATGGAGACGCAAGCCGACTCTCACATACAGTAGGTTTCAAAAGTGCAGAGTTCACTTTGCCTTAAGGTTGAGGTTACTGTACAAAAAGCACAATATTGTATACAGCAGATTTTTATATTAACAGTAGGTTTTAGAATGAATCAGCACTGATGAGTGCATTTCAAAATCTAATAAAAGTAAAATGTACACAGTAACTTGTGAAACCTCCAATTTACATCACAAAACGATGAACTTTCCAGTTCTGCGCAGCGCCATGTCCTGCCATTCAGAACGAGAAAGCAACATTTCTGGTGATGTGTGCAGCCCTATGAGATTGTAAACAAGCAGCTTTGTGAGTAAATCTCTTATAGTCCAATAGAAATATTGCTCTTAATTTCAACATGGTTTTGCCAACAAATACTACTTACTTGTTAACTTTCAATGCAGATTATGTTGGAACATTACTGTGGTGTAATGTCAGCTGTACAACGTGAAGCTCGTGCATCGCATTATATTAGTCATTACGGAGACTACTGAGCAGGAAAAGCTGCATCTCGTCTCAATTCGTGGGAATTCTTTCCAAAGTTCACAATTTTGTGCTTATTCGAAATCAGTCATTTTTTTTCTAAAATGTCAATGAATTTTTTTGGGGTTACCAATATTTAATAACCAGTCTGAGAAATTGGTACTGCAGTTCCTCTTTAAGATCCAGTTTACAGGGGAATCCAGTAAGGTAAGGGCCAAGTCAGAGTGGGAAGGTTTTTGCACCAGTGTTGGTCCAGTCTCAGCCCTGGTTTCACAGTTCCCCAGAGTTATTATAAAGGTTACAGCATAATAGAGGGAAGGTATCCCATGACCAGGGGTTTATGATCATAAGTAGTCCATAAGCTAACTCAGCTTCCACAGCTTTGTATTTATAATTTGTTAGTACTACTTGCATGCAAAATCATGTCCACATAAAAGATCATCAGCCAGGTGTTTGCCTTGTCATATTTCTTATCTCAATGTTTTTAATTGAATTTTGCTGCTTCTATAGTATTTGCTAATCTTCCTAATCTGGTATCACCTGCAGCCTTGAAGAGTTTAATAGATAATCAATATGAATTAAACGAAGACTCCTATGGTACTATGTTAAGCTTCATCTGAGCATTCATCCCTTGTCTGTATTCTCTCTTTTCTGTTAACCAGATCCCAATGCAAACTTTGAGCTTCCTAGAATGCTAAATTGCAATTCAGATTTAATACTGTAGCACAGGCAATAATCACATACTGTACAGTAGACAAGTGGTAACAGAAGTGCTTCTAACCAGAAAGGCATAAGATTACTATTCTTAAAACAACTGCTCTCATCAGCCAAAAAAGAGTAAAAACTTCATATTACAAAGTCAAGGTCCAGGGTCCTGACTAATACAGGCCAGGAGTGTCAGGGTGGGAACCTGAGATCCCAGAACAAAATGGGGAAACGCGGGACAGTTACTGTATACCTGTATACTAGCACTATATATACAAAAACCCCTGTCCTTCCCCCCAAGTCCCAGGAGTTTACAATGTCCCTGCTAGTTTCCAAATATTCTGGATAGCTTCCTATCTATCCCATCATGCACTCCTGGAGCTGTCATCACCAGCCCCATTGCTTTTCCGTTCAGTCCCCCATCACTGCCTGATGAAGGTGCTACAATACGTTATGAGGAACTTTCAAAAATGCCTTCTGAAAAGCTAAATGTCTTCTTGTGTCCTTTAACCCCTCTTATGGATAGGTATTGCATAAGCAATTCGTCAATCAATGGGTACTGTGTGAGTGAGTGCTGGAAGAGATGTCAATGGATTCTAAATAACATCTCTTGTTTCCTTGACCAGAGTCCGTAAATCTCTGCATGGCCAGCAGCCATATCACTCTGCAGCTCACAACTGGCAGCCCACTTAATCTCCAGTACCTGGATGGGAGACCTCTTGGAAAAAACTAAGGTTGCTGCTGGTAGAGGTGTTAGTGGGGCCAGCAGGGGGTGCTCACCCTGAGGTCTATGTGGGTCCTAATGATCCAGTATAGTGACGGGGACACTATACTGTAAAAAGGCACCATCCTTCAGATGAGACATAAAACTGAGGTCCCAATCTGTGGTCATTAAAAATCCCGGGGCGTTTCTCGAAAAGAGTAGGGGTGTAACCCTGATGTTTTGGCCAAATTTCCCATTGGCCCTTACATAGCCTCCTAATAATCCCCGTCTATGAATTGGGTTCATTACTCTGTTCTCCTCCCTACTGATAGCTGGTGTGTGGTGAGCAAATAGTCTCATTCTGTGAACGGATATCTTGCGCAGAGCAGGAATATTTCTACTTTTTACTTACAATATCAGGCATTAATAATTTAATTTCTTAAAGAGATTGTGTGCAACAAACCCCTTTAAAGCAGTTTGGGCTCCACATGCCCCACAACAGCAAAACTGCCCAAGAGAGGCATTCCAGTGATCTGCACCTTCGTGCTGACAGTGACAGAATGTCAGTCCTTTTCATTCAGGAAATGCTTAGAGCTCTTGACACCATAAGGCAAGCAAGCACAAATCTCAGAGTAACTATACATTGCTAACACTTGCAAGGTGCCTTCATTGCAGGAATATCTGCAAGATGTTTACCCAGTCTTGAATTCTATCTACAGTAAATATTTTGTCATTTCCTTTTCCGCTCATTCAATGATTGCTAATTCCCCTGATTGGTAATCATCTCTAAACTCAATGAGTTTATTAATTACTCCAGATCATTGACATAAATTGAAGCAAAATATATATTAATAACTAAGGAAAGAGCAATGGTCTTAATACAGATCCCTGTGGTACTCCGATGATTATGTCACCACAGCTGGTGCTTTCATCACTTACGGTATTAAGGTATTTCTACAAATAATAAGAAAAATATGTTCTAAATCCAGGCTTGTTATCCTCTAAAATACTATTGTCTTGTAGATGATTGTCTATTCTCTAATTATTGCTTCCATAATCTTATGTAATAGCAGTAAATTGGTTTATATTTACATGGTTTAGTTTTGTCACCTTTCAATAGTTGGGTGTTTTGAGTAACTGTTGGAAGAGTTGGAATCATTTTCTGTGAATAGCATCTCTTGTTACCTTAAGTGATATGGTAAAATATCAAGAAACCGTAGAGATTTGTTTATTTTAAGTGCTTTTAGCACTTATGACAATTTTGCCTCTTCTTCTGCGATAATACTATTTAATACAGAACTTTATCTTTGTCCTGAGGCTTGGTATTGATTTCTTCCTTGGTATACACCATTATGAAATATTCATTTAATACATAAGCCATCTATTTGTCTAGAAGTTTCCCTTTTTTATCTGAGACATTTCATCTGCATTCTGACAACAAAATATGATAGTTTATTCATCATAGACTCTTGAAGATGTATTTGTTAAAATTCAGGGACTTTTAAACATTTATTTCTCATGCAGTTGGACTTTCCCTTTAACTTTGGTGCAACATTATTTAAATCTCTCCTTGGAAATAACCCAGAACCAAACTAAATACTGTATTACTTTCTTACTCAATAGGTCTTAAAAGCTGTAAGTTTCTCAATGCAGGAAAAAACAAACTTAAAAATTAATCTACTTTGGTGGCTAGTTTATACAATATTTCCTTCTGACTCCTCACATTTTTCTAACTAAAGTTAACATGAGTAAAATGTAAAACAGAAATCCAACAAAGTATCCATGAAGGTGAAGAAACAATAGGCTGTTACTATTACAATTATTGTTATTCTTCTCATATCTGTTACTGATAACTATTTTTATTATGTTGTGTCTCTTTTTTGTCCAGGTACCTATTGTTAATTTGCATTGATCTTATTAAATAGTTGTAAGACAGTATAACTGTTGTTTACAGTATATCTACCCCCACTCCATAAGAATGGAAATGAATACTGTACATAATCTAGATATGCAGTGTGGTTTAGAGTTGCATGGGGGTGCAGTGGTTGGAATCGATGCCTTATACCACTGAGGACCTGGGTTCAGTTCCTGCGATGCTATCAGTGTGGAATTTGTACAGTATATTCTCTGGGTGCTCCCGTTTCCTCCTACAGTCTGTCATGGAAATATAACTATCAAGGAAGCCACAAGAGAGAGTTCTCACCTGAGTAATGTCTTTATTTCAATATTGCAATATTGGGAGCCCTGCTGCCACTTCGCAAAGTGCAACCAGAGACTCAATTTGTTACAAGCAGTACAGGGTTTTTATAAGACGTTGCGCTGTAAAAAAGTTCAGCACTTGGTCCCTTCTAAAACTTCCCCTTTCTCTAAGAGAAAACAGATTACATCATAGAGCGAGAGAAGAAAAACTAGATTTGTTAATCAAAGCTTATCAGTTACTTTCAGCTAATTCTAATGACCCAGACAGCATATATTGTTTTGGTACATTGTCTTCTAAACTAACCTAAACAGTGTACTTTGTTGACGAACTGTTTTCTAAAATTCTGCACGCACTGTAGCACAGCAGTTACATCCTTGAAATATATTATCTAAAAGCACCAATATATTTTTTCAAAGCTCTCTACATTTTTAAGAATCAATTTACTTATTAGATTTCCACTTCAAGTCCAAAGACATACTGGTAGGTTCATTGGCTTCTGGAGAAGATTGTCCTTGTTGTGAGTGTGCGTGTTTCTGTCTGTGTGTGCCCTTTAGGGGACTGGCATTCCATCCGCGGTGTATCCAGCCCTGCTCCCATTGTTTGCCAGGATAGACTTGAATTTGAAAATGGATGGATGTATCTAATATTTAGAACCATGACTATCACACATTTTTCATTTTGTAATCAATCTAGTAGGACCTTAGTTATGTGTCTATGAAATTCACTTTCTGTGACCAGCCTATTGAGCATTAAAAAGAGAGAAACATTCAGGTGTCCTGTGTTGACTCAGGGAAGGAGATGAGCAGAGAGTTAACTGAGATTGCAATACACAGATGTTCAAATGAAAAGTGTTGTGTGAGTATAAGAGATCGATATCTTAATGTCTCTTAGCGACTGTAGGCTAGTTCCACATTATTTTGAAGATATACAGTAGAACATATGATTGTGATAGCCTCCGCATTGCTTTAAAAACATAATTTCAATCAGATTTCTCTTACTGATAAACCTTTGAACAAACTCCTAAGCCCAAATTCAGTTGGCCTTTAGGACTTTGATGATGACTTACGATTTTCAGTCTTGATGGGTGAATGTTGAAGCAGTGACACGATGAAACTAATAGGTGTTTAGGTGACAAAACCCATGCAATCTGTCTACATCCACTGGCACATTGTATAAAAAAATGACAGGAACCCCAGAGAAAACAGAGCCATCTGGATTTCAGTTTTTTTAGCATCTGGCTTATGATCTTATGAGTATGTATAACTTTTATGGAGTAGAAACACAGCACATATATACTGTATAATGGAATAATGTTTTACCTTGAGCATATCTAGTAAAAAACTCCATAAATATACAAGAAATTGTCTTTAGAAAAGTAAATAACAGGACATTCAATTATCTACTCATTCTGATATTTTTAAATCATAATTGCTCTTCTATTGCACAGTTGTTAAAGCAAAATATCCAGTTACAGAGTATGACAATGCTTTTATATTTTAATTTCATGTTGATTAGCTTAAGTAATTCTGTATTGCTACCCTTGTTAACATTGCCTTATTTGTCATGCTAATAACTATCCAATTACAGAAGGTTAAAACATTGTGTGACGCTATTGTAACGCTCACGGGGTTCGCCGACGGAAAGAAACAGGTCTTAGGCTCTGGCTTGGGATGGGAGGACATTTATTACAGACGCTGAGGGGGGTTACACACACAGGGACAGGGGAGACACACCACTGCACCACACCTACACAGACACAAGAGGGAAGCGGGCGTCCCCAGCCCTCGTCCCACTATACACGGGCGGCTGGTCCCGCCCCTCAACCGCCGTTCCCAGCCTGCCTTGCGTGCGCATGGCTACAGCGCCCCACGTGGGCGCTACAGTATTTTTTTCCCCTGTGAGCAAATTCTAACCATTTTTTTGATCATCTATGCAGAAAATCACCAAAAACACACATAGCAGGAATTACACATATCCAGGTAGAAACAAATTTGCAGAAAGAGTAAACTACCCTATTACCGTATAAATGGTGTTAATAAGTTCCATTATGATATTTTTCTTTGCAGCTGAAATTAGAAAGAAATTAAAATAAAATATATAGAAGCAGCTTAAAATAGCGATAGTCTTTGTATTTAAAAAACACAAAATGTTGTCATCTTTATTAAAAGCATTCCTGAATAATTGTAATAACTATTTCTAAATACATTGTAAAAATATTAGGTTATAATGTCAGAAAGGTCATAACAGGTCATTCGATTCAGCGTGCTTAATGGTTTGAACTTGGTTTGAAGCAGTTCTTTAATAATAAAACTTCAGTACAGTATTTACCCTTTTTGCTTTAATTAAAACCTTATAAACGACCTTACTGTCGAAAAAGAGCATTGCATCATTCAAGATTATATATAGTATATTTGATGCTAAGGGTTAATTTTATAAAGACAAAAATGCCAGTATATGCACCATTATACAGTACCTGCATGTATAAAAAAACCGATATATCTGATTTGCGGAATGTAGCTTATTCACAATGAGCAACTGAACTGTTTTTATCTCTAACTTATTATGATGCCAGGAAACTCTCAACTTATAATTTGTGGTGAAAAAAAAAATAGATAAACGGGAGCTTGAAAGAGATGAACCGCAGCGATCGCTTGAAATGCATACCTGCTCTCGTCTCACTGCCCTGTCTCTTCCCTTGGGTAGATGATGTAGTTGGGGGGGGAGGGAGAGGAGAGATAAGGTAATTTAGGTCCCACCCAGCTAGATTTAAAGTTGCTTTGTATTGGCAGCAACAGCACGTGTGAGGAGGAGCAGGGGTTGTCTCTATCAGTAAGACAGCGCCCCAGTTGGAGAGCGGGGACCGTCTGTAGTGCGCGCTGCTGCTCCGTCTCTGTTTGTATACAGTGCGCTCTCTGATCGGGACCTGCTCGCATACCCTCTCTATCGCATCGTGCGGCACTGCAGTTTAACGCGGAGAGTCTAGTGCGCTAGCGCTACTGTAATCACTTCCCAAAGGCACACAGCCTTGCGTGTAGCCCCCGTCTCTCAAGAAGGACTTACAGAAATCAATTTAGGGAATACTTACTCACTTTCTGAAAGAAACCGTGGCTAACAGGAACTGAAGGACTTTTGGTCACCGTGGACAAGCAGACAAAAAAAATAAAATAAAAGAAATCCCAAATAACCAAGGGATGGGACCGTTTTTTGTGATCGTATTGTGCATAAGCGCCGCTGTCCCGCAGCTAGCAAAAGGTGAGTAACGAGCAATTGTACGGATCAAAATGCACATATGCTGGACACTGTAGAACGTGATTCGTGGTGCGAGAAATCCAAGATGGGATTTTCAGAGTATGTTTCAGAGTTATTATTTAAAGGTCCCGTTTCGGCAAATGCTTTTAAATGCATCGACTTAAATCACGCAATTTATAACTACACCTGCTCTGTGTTTAGAACAGTGCACGATGGCCCTTTGTGTTAATTTTCAAAAGTTACTTAATTGTGTTTGGGTCGTTTTTTATTGCACATTACAATAATTTACTGTATCAAACAGTTAAAGCATTTATTTAGTTTATTAATGACTATAGTTGGATGTTAAACTTGCAAAACATAGCCATGATCACAAAAATGACTTACCACCTCTCTAACCAACAATAAAAAAAACGTCACATTGATGTTTTTAATGTGCTAATAGCGGTTTTACCATGTAAAAAGAGAAAATAAACTGCGCTGCACTTTGAAGCAATATTTTCGATTCTGTGCGATATAGTCATTTTCCATTTAAGAGAGTATCCCGGAATAACACGGTATATACTACCGATATTTGTCTTTTTTCTCATATATGTTTTTGTCAGTTCTTAAATGATTACTTACTGTTGTTTTTTAAAGTACAGCACAGTATGTGCAAATGCTTTTGCTTGTAAGGTGCATGTGACGTGTCTATATTAGGCGTCAGTCTCTGTGTAAATTGCGTTATTCATCGTTCTCCTCCTTTAATCGGTTTCATAATCGTTATTATGCGCAAAACACGCTTAGGAAGGTTCTTAAATTATTTGGTGAGCAACAGAGTGGCATCTTCTGCAGATACTACCTGCGTGTTTGTTTATTTTTATCTGCCCCGATGGTGTGTGGAGGTCAAAGACGAGGCTTGGAAAGTACCGTACAGTAGATTTTTGGTCCCTCGGCAATCTCTTTTGTTGTGAGGTTAAGTTGAGGGTATTATACTTTGGCTTAATTCTTACTACTGTAAATCACTGCAGTAGCTTTGATACATTGATACCGATGGGGGAAAGACGTAGAAATGATTTTCTGATGTTGAATAGATTATTATATTTTGTGGAGTATCGAGAAACGATGCACAATATTTTGGCAAAGTACAGTCAAAAGGAATAGTATGTATTTAATAAAAACTGCGGGTAAAAATCAGTGAACAGTGTGTTGCGGAAGAACTCATACAGTGTATATATAAGTGAATTATGCGCAACGGAGTATATTTTCAGTTCGAGAAGTGCCTTACAACACAGCAGCAGGGTGCGTAGAAACCGTCAAACTGGATAAATACAGTCCATACAGTACATCATGCATTCAGTACATTTCCCGGCGAAAGTCCTGGAGCCGAAATCAAACTGGATATTAAATCCGTAGCCACATTATTAATCACCTCTCTGTTTTAAATCAAATAACTTTCAGAAACATTTGAGCTAGCGAGCACTAGAACCTCATTTAAATATTTGCCCTCAGACCAACTCTGTAATGAGTCTTAGTCTGACAATCACACGGGTCTGCAGGCTCCTACAACAAAGGGCTTCTGTGACAGTTCTAGGTACTGCTTATCGTAATTTTGTTGACAGCTAAGCTAATAAATGTACTGTCATGCCTCCGAAAACTAAAGTCATAGCATCGATGACCAAATAGAGGAAGGGTTTGGTAAACAAGTACTGTGTAATTGCTTGGCAAATTGCAATAGTTTCTACTAAACCATCTGTTTATGGTAGAACGAAGTTCACTAACGAAGACCTGTCCAGCAAAATAGCCGCTGGACTTTGTGTAGCATTTATTTTTATAGTCAAAGCCCGCTACGAAATGATAGAAATGTACAGTATGTGGTAGCCTTTCTCAATACATTTGAAAGATTGCCTTTAATACATTTTCTAAAAACTGCTTTAAACTGATTTTGTGGTAAGCTGCCGTTGGCTAAATTCTTACAGATGGCGAAATTCTTATCACTTAATGAAGAAACATGAAATATGATTTTCTTTTATCGGGTACAACTGTTCATTTGTACATACTGCTTACTATCACGCTGTGAACATAGACATTACCTTTTAAGATTTAAATCTTTTTTTTTTTTACCGTGACTTTCGATCGAGGACGGACAGTGCTGTTGGGCGAGGCTTTGTACGAGATAAAAAGGAAAGTGGTCATTCATGCAGAACACAAAAAAATGATGGTATCAGTACACTGAATATACCTGCGAGTACTGCTGTGGATTAAAGGGTGATTTATTAAACAGTAGATACAACTGAATCTTGGTCAAATGATATCCATTACTGGTATCTGTGTATGCTATGTACATTGGATGTACTGTATTAGTCAGAAAAGACCTCGTTCTTTTCCGAGATCGCGCATGGTAATCTGGGGTACATTTTAGACACTGGCACATTGGGTTTTTGCTAGTTTTATCCTTTCCTTGAGTGCCGTGGTTATTAAGATAAAAAAGACAAAAAAAATGTTAAGATACATTTGACCGATACTTTTTTTGTCGCTATTCTAGTATTCTGCTAAAAATCCATATCAACACGATTGCACTGTAAAATACTATTTAATGTTAATGCATTTTAAAGAGATTACAAAGCCACATGATTACACAAGAGCCAGAAGTTAATGTAGCGTAGCCTACTTTAAGAGAGTTTCAAATGTTAGAAAAAAAAGTTGCCTTAAATTAGAACCTATATTATACAGTATGTAGACACACACATATATATGTTCTATTTTTATATGCCTAAGTTTATCTGTTAAAAAATGATCCATTGTTCATTGCGCCTTGATCAGGTTGATTTCTTTGGCATTATGGAAGGCTTTTGGATAATGTTGTGGCTATTTGCCCAAGGCAGGTAATAACATTGGCCTCTAATTTGATGGTAACGCTTTTAGGCACACCAGACTTGCCTCTGGAGGTAAGGAGATGGTTTAAATTGCAAAATAACTATGAAGAGCACAGCTATAGCCACTTAGTTGTACTGCATCAGAAGTTGGAATAGCTGAAAAGGAGAAGTACAGTAAATCTGTTACAACATCAAGTTCATTTCTGGAGATTTTTTAAATTAAAAGGGCACTTTGTTTGGGGTCTTTAAATCCTCTGCAGTTCTCTGAAATATATCTTAACTGGTTTTCTCTATAATTTCTTTTAGCAACATTGTACATACACTTAACAGATGATCTGTAAGTGCCTATGGCTATATCAGTTTTTTTTTTATAACTAATAGACCCATAGTTTAGCCTACAGGCAAACTAGCAGTGTTCGTCTAAGGAAATGTACTGTACATCAGTGCCTGCACTTAACACTGCTGTTCTTGTTACAAAGGGTGTTTTATACATCATTACCTGCAAAGGTATTCCTGCTGTGTTAAGTAGAACACAGCCCGATTAAAGGGTTGGCATTGCCTTCTAAATAGATAGGGCAGATTGATCTCTCTGCTTAAATTGACTTCTTACAATGAATTCTGTGATACCTGTAGGTTGAAATGCAATTGTAATATGTAGCTCTGGCTCATGCTTTTGTGCTGGTCATCACTAAATACAGGCAAATAGCATTCCCCAGTTATATTACAGTGTAACTTAAAGAACTGGTCGATACAAGGGTTTTACGTTTTTCTAAAAAATTGAAGCAGTATATTGCTTGGCCCTTGCTGGTTTGATGAAAAGGTAATTAGTTTTAGATTTCTGATGTTTTCGGTAACATATAGTTGTGTGTTTTTTAACTACTGTTATATATGATAGGCAAGGTAAGGGTTTGCATTAAAAAATGATCTAGATTGCATACATCATTATCTATACAGTTCACAAAATCTTCACATCATGTTAACTTTACCCACTGATTTAACCTGCCTGATTCCCATTCAGATGATAGAGCCTCCTTCAGTGGTGAAAGATGAAGAATAAAAATCTTTGTAGTCTCCTGCACAGAAATATTGGAGTTGATGGAGCAAATGATATGTCTTTATGCTGAAGAAACCTCTTTTACAAACGCATCTTAGTTTTGAGTACTTTGTCTTGATTGAGATTGATGTGTTGTGGAGGGGAGGGGGTTCTTCAACAATGTACAGTATGTGAAGGTCAAGCATGAACAAATCTGCTCATATCATATTGACACTGAGTAAAACACAACCCCAGATTAAAGATTAACATCTGATAGAATTGAAGCGTATTGGTTCTCTGTTGAGGAGCAAATTTGAATGTTGTGAAATGGTATGTTGCCTTCAAGCCATGTGATCAATACCTGTTGTGTCCAACATTAACCTGCAGACCATCAGAAATGAAGTAAAGTGACTGCAGGGATGTACCCCTATTCAGTCAGTGAAGCAATATTCTGTTTTTTTCAGTCTGTGACACAACAGCAAGGCTATTTGGCAGTGGTTGGCATTGATGTACAGTATGCCTCTAACCTTGTGTTTGACTGGGTTAAGATCCAGGGATACAGAAGACCTGTTTGTGATGTTGCTTCACAGACTGAAGTCCAGAACGTCCCTTGTCAGGTGGGATCAAACATGATCTTGTTGGATGCCTAAGAGTTTGCATTGACAGGCTTTCTGTGTAACAGTGGGTGGAGTGCATGCTTTACAAATGTGGTTAGGATGATACTAAGGTGAAATTAGCATTAACAAGTGCAAGATTGTTAGTAAATGTGGCAATGAAGTTCCCTACACCATTAAACTATCTTCTCTCAAATGAAGCTATTCATTTACACCAACGTCCGTAAAACCTTTTGTTTTTATCTATATGCTCTGCCATCACTAAATGAGAAGTAGGACCACAGTTCAGCATAAATCGGCATTGCAAGTTCCAGTGTTGCAAACCTCTGGCCCAGTAATGTAGAGTTGCAGTAGCATCATTAGCGTTGCTGTAATAACACAATCCTTTTACTGGGGTGTGAACAAACACCCATTTCACCAACACATGTTCTTGATTTTTCACTCTGAGCTGGAATAATGTAGCTTACAGTACCCCAAGTTCACAGTTAATTCATTTACTTGTGAAGTAATATCTTACTTCTCCACTTGAAGTTCTGCGGCAGTTGGCAATCAGGTGTCTTTGCATTTCAGTGGTACAGTATCACATTTCACGGTACATCATCTCAAAGCATGCACAACAGAACAATTATACATAAAATGCTTCAGGATCCTTTGGAATAAAATGTGCCAAATAAATGCAAATATTATTACAATTACAACTGGTAACATCTTCACTGTTAGATCTTTATATCCTTCTAAAGATGCTTATGCAGCCCAGGGAGAAAATCTAATGATTCTGGTTTTGTCTTGTGCTTTTAGTCACATTCTTCAGAAATTATTGTAATATTGTAAAAGGCTCCTACATGGCAATTTTGGTATTATAAGTATCTCAGCTATTTATATGGTTTGTCATTCGGTTGGAAGTGCATCCATTTCATTTTGAAATAGTGCCTTTTAGTAAACAAAAAACCTATAATAAAAAATTCACTGCTTAATTTTGTTAAATGCTAATAGGATTTTATCCTTATTGGTAAGTGAATGAGTAATGTTGGAACAAACATCTATCTTTTGTTTTAATAATGTTTTATTATAATGACCAGTGTACCAGGTCAATTAATCGCACATGTGATAAATACTGCAGAAAGAGAAGCTGGCCTTCAGTCAGAAGGAGAGCAACTACAGTAGATACATTCTGTCTTAAGGGAATGCCATGCACAGTTCAGGAGGGGCTTCTTTACCCCAAAAGTTGTAGAAGTATGGAACAAACTATTAATCCATGTTGTTGAAACCAATACAATACCCAGGCTCCTTTCAAGAAATGTCTGAACACTTGGATCATTCATTAACTACTGTTTGTAACCTTTTGTTATTATATTTTGTTCTATCATTTAGCCTTGGGGTTACATGTGTATAACACATTCTTTGCTTTGGATTCAGAGCAGTAGGGTATTTCAGTTTTTTCTCTGACAAAGTATACATGTGTGAATTTGTTCATTTTGTAAAGTACTGAACTGCTGAGCCTACTTTTCCCACAGGTAAGACGATAAGACACATTCTTTGCAAGGGACAGCAAAATTGCATGGTGAAACAAAAACACAATTTTTTGTGTGATTTTTTTTCATTTCTGTGTTTATTTCTTTGCTGTTGTCAACTAGCTCACTGCATGTAATTCTCTTACTTCTTTAGACTCTCATTCTTCCACATTTATTAAGTTGCGATAAGGGCGGTATGAATTTGAATGCTTCAGTCAGCAGTTGAGTATTGATTTGGCTATGCAGTATCTTTATAGTTGTGCATTAATGTCTGAGGAAGAATGTAAGATTGTATTGTCAGGATGTATTATTCCTTTCTTTGTCTGCTTCTGCTAGAAAGCTTTTATGGGTTACAGTATTTGCTTCTTCTACTACATTGTCAGGCCAATGTATTAAGATCGTCTGCCTTACTGGACTGGCATCGCAATGGATTAGAAATGAAAACCTTGTCTTATTAATCATAGTATATGACAAGAACTATCAGCATGGTGAAACTAGAGGATGATTGCTTACCGGAATCAACTTAAGGGGAAGATCTAGCTACCTATGGACATTGTTGGAAGCAGGTATCACTTTCTCAACATCATGAATACTGGGGAAATGGCACTAATATAGTACACTGGTATTAATTATATGTGACAGAGTGAAAAGGCAAAGCTGAAAGGGCCCTGAGAGGATTGTTCAGTGCAGGGTAACTGTTTGCTGCTTTGTGCTTGTACATTCCTTTGAATTTGAAAATCCAAAGTCTGGTGAGGGCTGGTGAAACAGCATATACACTAAAGTATAAAATAGCTCCTGATAGAAACAAACTTGAAATCTACAGTATCTGACTTTGCTGTGAAGAAAGATGTCTGTCATAACAATAGAATATGTTTTCTGAGATCTAAACATCAGATAGATGTGGATTAGGTGGGAAATGTGGGCTATAAAATAAAAGTGTATTGAATTTGACATTTGTCAGTCTTGATTGATCTATTCGAAATTTATTAGCGTACAGAAGAAATTTACATTGAAGTTTACCAATAATATTGAGGTCTTTCCCAAGGAATCACAAATGATGTGACTTTTCTTCCCCCTTAGATTATAAGCCTTTGGTGAAATGGAGAGCTGATGCATGCTTTCATGCTTTCAGGAGTGGTAATTTGCCAGGTAACACAATGTCTGTGAACTTGGAAGGAGAGGCAGCATACAGTAGCTGATGATTGAAGTGCACAGATGATATGGACACAGGCAAATATATTCATTAGTTATGCTTTTGATAAAATGCTATCACTCATAGATTTTGTTCCTAGATGTCAATGGTTGTGTAAGCTCTTCTCAGAAATGTTAATTTTTCAAGTTTCTTCCTTTGGTTTTGGGATGCCCTTGTGTACCTTTTCCCCTCTCAAAACTTGGTTTTTAATGATTAATAAACATGCAAATGTGTCTGCCACAACATGAATACTTTGATGCAGCTTAGAACTTGGAGACAGAATGCAGTAAGCAGCACTATGATATTCCAGCAAATATTTCTTGAGGTATATTAATATTGAGTTAATGTGATTTCAAAGGAATTCATTCTGACAAGCTATTGGGAAATATGAGTCTAATTATATTCACAGAATTACAAATCTTTTGAACCTAGAAATGTCAAGACAATACACTTAATCCAATATCAGATTCAGTTTAAGATATAATACCTTTTAATCTTGTACATAATCCATTCCGGGCTTCTTTCTCAGATAATAAGACATAAGTCAAGAAAATGTTTTAGAAAGAGAAGTATTCTTATTACTGTGAATACAATTAAAGTAATGTTTTCTGTTTTCTCACAGCTGGACAGAATTGCTACATTTGAAATTACACTTCATATTAATGTGCCTCAATTACTGTATATTTATTATGAAATTATATTTACTCAATTATGATAAGCCTCTTGGGGCAACGAATCAGTGTTTGCTTTTATCGTTTTAATTCTGATATTCACCATTGGTGTAATGCACTCAGTCACTAATACCTAAAGAAATCAATGTTTAGGTTTGTAAATTATTGAGGAAGTAATTGTTCTTAATATGTCAGACCTCTCACACTGGAATCTTCCCTTAGTTTTCTCAAGCTATTTGACAACCAAAGCACAGAAGCTAAAAAGTTGAATGGACTGAATGAAGCCAGATTTGGGTAGTATGTAAGAGAAATAATTTATCATTGTACAGTTTAGGACTAAATGATGGTACATACAGTAAATTAACAATATTCTTATGACGATTTCGCCCTAAAATCTAGCACGAATGAGATTAAGAGATTCACCTTGTAATTTAAATCTTTTGAGATTTGTTTTTGTCACAGGAGCCGGTTCTGACTATGCGAACCTATGCGAACGGTAGAATCTGGAAAACACAGCTGAGGAAGGTACAGCGGGGTTAGAATGCACAGTACATGGGGTATTTAAAGTGATGGAAATTAAATTTAATATATAGAAATGAAGAGCATCTTCAAAGATGTTTGTATGTAAATTAACATATAGTGATGGTATTATTTATATTTAATATGCTCAAGCATGAATTTACACTTGATAATCTACTGTGCATAGTTTTAACTTTTTGAGGAGTTCTAATAAGTTGTTTCAGTATTTTTTTTAATTTAATAAATATGCAAATATTCACTTCTGGAGACTTTGACTTATTCTGAGTATCCTGTAGTATTAAATAGACAGGTGTTTTAGAGTGTATCTGAATTGCTTAAATGATTCCTTCAATTTTCAGAAAATTCAAAGACAGATTATGTTTCAAAATACATAATAATTTTGACAAATTTAACATAAATTTGTACATTCATCTCGCTGATATTCATAATCATTAATAACAGTCATTAGTGGTAAATTCTTTACCAGGTTTGCACACATCAAAAGTCACATTGTTATTAACTCATTTGGTTAAAAGAGTAGAATTTCAGTGTGGGAATGTTATGATAACAATTACAAATTATTAAGACCTTATTTACATGAATGTGTGTATACTTAAGATGTACGTTTTTAGAATTATGCACTTGTTATACGGGGCTCATAAACTTTTAACTCAGTGTTGGGTATATCCGCAATAATTAATAATACTTTGTGCAGTGTAAACTATTTAACATTAAAATAATTTTCATTATTTTGCTCCAGATATTTTGCTCCAGATTTTTATGAATTTGTTTTTCACTTGAATTATGTCGTTTTAACTCTTTCCTATTCTCATTTTAAAGAAAAATAACAGTGCTGTAATGAATCCTCATTTTCCATTAGAGGTCTCCAACCCCACTTTTGAACAAACTCACTCCAGTTGTCACATTGAATTCCTAACATGGTTAAAAATGAGAGAAGCCAATTTGACTCCTTTAGCCTGTTTGGTAGAAATAAGTAATTTGTTCAATTAAGAAAGTGTCCTGGAAAGCTGAATGGTCTTCAGATTTTGCTTCCACATTTTATCATAATTTAATTTATCAATATTTGTAAAAATGATCACAGTTTCCACAGTTTGGAAATTGATTATTTAATGGTTTCCTATGCAGCCTTCATTTCTCTTAAGCTAGATGAAGCCTCTCCAGGAGAAGTCACTGAATATGCTTCTGCTTCTAATTTGAATAAAATGATTAACAATGAAGTATATGAATTACAAATTGTACCGCAAAGGCTGAAAAAGAAAGGAAAGAACTTACAAGTTCCTTGGATTTTAAGTGAATAAAGTTAAATATTTAATTGTTTTAAAAATGATTTTAATAACCAGTGTTTAAGATGGATACCTAACATATAAGCCAAGTTATGTTTTTTTTATGAGAATGGTGAGCATTCTATAGAATAGATGCATTTGGGGTAAAACAAAATGAATGACTGACTTCTGCTGAGGCAGTTGAACAGAAGGATATTGCAGTGGGTTAGCATTGCTACCTAGCAGTGCTGGGGATGGGGTTTCAGGACCTGGTAAGCTATCTGCATGGAGGCTGTATATTCTTCTCTTGTTTGTGTGGGTTTTCGCCGGATGTTCTGGTTTCCTCCCACAGTCCAAAGACATGTTAATTGACTTCTGGAAAAATTGGCCCTGGACTGAGTGTGTGCATGCTTGTGTCTGTGTGTGCCCTGCGATGGACTGGTGTGTCCTGCCTTCTGCCTGTTGCAATAGGCTGTGGCCCCCTACAACACTGTATTGGATGAAGTGGTTAGAATAAGGATGGCTTCATAATATATTGCCTTCTTTG
The DNA here is from genome assembly GCF_040954835.1 of Lepisosteus oculatus. Lineage (NCBI taxonomy): Eukaryota > Metazoa > Chordata > Actinopteri > Semionotiformes > Lepisosteidae > Lepisosteus > Lepisosteus oculatus. Next base: position 71,338,835 of record NC_090698.1, on the reverse strand, counting down.
AAACAACTGTAATGACTTAAAGTGACTGTTGAACATATGGAGCTTTTAAATGCTTCTGTAACTCTTCCAAGAGTTTAAAGCGACCGTATAAGCTGTGGAATAATGGAAATCTGCTGGCCATGATAACATTTCTCCTGAACTTCTGCTGGCTGTCAGGGGTGCCGGTCCAGGCTCCCATGAAGTGCATAGTTTAGGACCCTATGCAGACGGTAATTATCCAGAAGTAACTGGAAAAGCACAACTAGGAAAATACGATGAGGATCCGGACGGGGATGACAGACAGGGGAGTGTGACGACGGTGATCCAGTGCTCAGGGGGTGTGGTGCAGGTTTCCCAAAAAGGGAAACCGGGCCATAGTCCTGGGTCCAGATGATGGGAGATCCATCCAAGACAGACAAGGTTAAAATCCGGAATGGGATCCGGAACAGGAACAGGGAACCAGGAAGATAAAACCAGGATAACGAGGCCAGGCGCTCAGATGGTCATAACCCTGTGATAAAACCTATGCCATCGGGTCTCTCCTGGACTCTATACTCTATACAATATCTCCACAGCATGTACAAGTATATTTGTTCTATAATATCTTAGTTTGCACTTAGCAGAGTCACTTGGCATTCATATTCATTTACATTCTTCATGTTTTATTCTTTGAGGCTTTGAGGCAGTAGGTTTGTAATAAGAAAACACTTAATGTTGTTAACAAAATAAAAACAGATGTGATAAGAGGCTCTTCTTTATAGGTTGTCTACTACAAGTTAGGATCTGCATTATACAAAAATATTTTTCTTCCTATTAAGTTTTTTTTTTCAATTTTCTATGATCCAGTTTTATTACACATTTTTTTGGATGGGCAAGTAATCCTGCTTTCAGTTGACAATTTCACAATGTCTTAAAGATAACAGTGACTAGGCTGTACTTAATATTATTGGGCTTTTCAGCTAAGGGTCTTTATGAATTGGTCAGATCCTACTCTTGGCGCCTAACTGAGGAAGCAATTAGACATCATGATGTTTTATTTTCTGCCAGGACTTTCTCTTTTTGAATGTGCCTAATTATAGTAAACTTTTTGGACATTTAGAAAATCTCAGCCACTTTCTTGGGTCTCATCCCTGTATGTCATTTTTATTATAAAAATATTTGTAAGTTTGTAAGATAAATATTTGTAGGAGACATTGTCTCTGTTTCTTATGCATGGGATGGAGAACTAAACACCCTGATGCTAGTCCGCAGTGGGCTGCAGTCCTCGGAAATATTTTTGTCAATATTTAGCACACCGGTTGATCTATTCTAAACTTTTTTCACAGGCTGTTTTTAACACCACACAGATGCTTCCAGATGGGGATATCTCCCGATCCTCTCTGTCACTGATATTGCTCAGGTGTGACTGGCACCTATTTACATATGGTTTGGGAATACCCAGTGAAACAGCACTTCTGGCTTTGTGCAACTGGTGCAATATCAGGTGTAATTGCTGTAACCATACCAATGAGCCCCAGACATCTCCTGCTCAGTGAATTCAATGAATTCACAGATTGCCGTCGGCTTTCATATATGATGTCTTTTGCTGTCAAGTTTTACTGCAGCCAATAAAATTGATCTCGTGGGGTTGGAGGGAGACCCAAATCCCTTCACATCACACATGGTTGCATTCATTTGTAGATACTATTCTTATTGAGAGCAAAACAGCTACATTTCTTGGTTCCACTCCAAAATCGTTCCCTGCCTGAAGTCCTTTTTTGATTTCCCCAAATTGTTTCAAGAAAACCCCTTTCCATTTTTTCTTTTTCTTCTTTTTTTGTTTCTGTTCCTAGCTCCTTCTTTTTGCCTTTTATTGTCCTTATATTTTTTTTATTTGTATCTATGTTTATGTATTGCAGTCTAATACTTAGAAGAGAGTAAAAATAATGTTCACAAAGGCAAGAAAAGGGAGCTTGACTTAAAGAAATGTCCTGCACTAACGGGTTATTAATTAAATCTTTTTAGTCTTGGACAGGGTATCACAAAGGGAGTTAAACAAGTATTTAAAATCATCAAAAGAAGAGGTAGGCACCATTCTGAGTAACAGCAGGCATTGTTTTAGGAGCAATGCAGTTTCCTCTAATACTTCTTTCTCATCCCAGGGACGAGGGTTGCCTGAGTTATGCCCTGCATGCATTTTTCATTCAGGAACACCTGAAGAAAATTGAAAAACAGCATCATTCAATTTTTTTGTCTTCCGGCAATTGAACAGCAGAATATTCCACATTTGCATACTTCACTACTGATGCTCATGATGTCTGCAACACACAAGTGTGCCTGTCTATGGAAAGGGTGCCAAAGACTGGCAGGTATCATATAATCTGGACAAGTGCTGTGTATTACTGGCAAATAGCAACAACTACAGGTTCAACATGGGAAAAACCAACCTTGAATAAAGGCTTAGGTATTTTTGTTGACACATCATTTACAACCTGTAGACCAAAGTGGTGAAGAAATGAAGAAAGCAAACAGGATGTTAGAATATAGGGTTAAAATCATATAATTTAAATCAGGAAATGTTACATTAAAATTGTACGATGCAGTAGTAAGACCTCTTTTGAATACTGCTTACAATCCTGGTCACCACAATACATCAAATATATCTCTACTTCAGAAGCATTCCAGATAAGAAACATTCCCTGGCTTAAAGGAATATTTTACACTAACAGGCTAAAAGAACTGAATCTTTTTAGAACTGGATGGAGAAGACGATAAAGAGATCTGATTCAAGTGTTATAAAGGTCTTGAGGGCATATACAGAGTCAATCCAGTGGACATCTTCAGAATCAAAGGTGAAACATGAGCCAAAGGACTTGAGTATGAATTACAGAGAAGCGTATTTAAGATTGAGAACAAAATGCTTTTCCTTATGAAAAAGGATTTTAAGCTGATGTTAGGCATCATTTACGAAAATACTGCATATCAGTCTCTTACTACCACTCATATGCACTAGATGGAAAGAATGACCTTCTGTTTGTAATCAGTGTCATATATAATAATTACTTATATATAATTAATATAATATTAATATAATTAATGTGTGCAGTAACTGATTGAGTCTTAACATTCCACTGAAACATGTCTGTATTTTAGATTGTCAGAACAAATTTTAAAATTTTTCAATGGTCTACTTTCAGTTTTCAGCATAGAATTAACCTTTACTTGTTCCCATGTTGCACATACAGTATTATAGTTTTTGATGGTTTTGCTGACATTTAATTTTTTTAACCTACAGAAGTGTTCAGTTTGAGCAGTCACGTTTTGGTAAAAATATTAACTTTAAAAATGTGTATTAATTTCATTTGTGATTCAGCAAAATGGCATACCATTTGAAGGGACTGAATATACTTTATAATTCAGGGTAAACATCTGGGACAAGCTGAGCACTGAGAGCAAATGCAGTGCTTGATTTGAGTGCTACAAAGCTCCCATAAAATTGATTTACTTTTTGATGAGGAATTGCTCCCAGATGCATGTAATAAAAATTGTACTTTTTTTGTATTTTTCTTTTAGTCTACAGTATCCTGCAAAAATATTGACCTCCCTATAAAGTTTTCACATTTTATTGCAGACTGATCTTGAATCAGTATTCTTTAAATTTAAAGTTTTCATGTTAGATCCTTCAAAAATTAAAGATTTTTTAATCTTTATATACATTGAGTACTTATTTGCTACGGCAACCCTAAATCAGGTCAGGTGCAAAAGAATAGTTTGAAAGGTCCCACATTATGAATAGTTTGAGAGGTGTCTGTGTGTAGAAACATGGTTTAACTTAACAGCATATATTCTTTAGAATAATATTTTTTCTTCATTCTTTAGAAGGTGAACACTTGAGAGACCCCACTGTATTTTTTTCTTCACCAGATTGGTTTAATTTTCCTCTGGAAAAATACAGTTGCTATTGAAAGTTCTGTATGTTGTCCAAAACATCTAGAACTAAGAACTGGGCAGGAGCGCACCTGACAAGAATTAGACATATGTACTATATTTAAAGTGCATTTTATTGCAGTTTAACCTATCTGGTGAATGCGATAGTTCAAAAGTTGTTGATTTGTTTTGCATTAGGGAGAAGGATCCAGTAGACCTTCTCCTATTGATTGTTAGTTAACAAGGACATTTTTTTGTTTTTTATCCAAATACTATAGACAATTTACCAAAATGTCTTATTGCCCGACAGTAGCAGAAATATTGCATAATACTGGTATCACAATCATAATACCAATCAAGTAGCAAATACACTATTATACTTACATTGGATGTCAGAATTGCAGTGTTATCTGCACAATTGTACTGAGAAACAGTTAATAAAATAACTGGAATAAATAATTAAGTTAATTTATATGAACATGATTATCCTTTTGAAAAAATAAAATTCAACAGAATACATGCTTTCCTTTCATTTTAGTGTAAAATTACCTCCTTTATAAGTAACACAGCTACAGGTACTTTAAGCTTACTGTCTAGATGTATTTTAGAGTCAGTTCAGTTCTAAGAGACTTGAAACCCACATTTCTGAAGGTTACAGTTTTTTTTGACAACCTCATTGAAGAACCTTCTGAAGAGATTAAGGTCAGGGCTGTGGCAAGACCATCACATCAGTTTTTAAAATTGCTTTTCTTTCTGACTGAAGAGAGGTTTTTTTATCTGCTTTGTTTAGTCAGACAGACATTCTTGGATATCACGTTTGAATAAGTAAATTAATAGCTACATGTTTAACAATATATGTTTTAGTTTCTTGTATTCAGCACCAATAATATAAACAAAACTAATGTGTGATCTCAGCTTTTGGTATTTTGGTAATTTTGCCAAACATACCAATGTTTCTTTTTTTTTTACAAATGATAAATTATACTTCTTTGTATTTTTCTTCTAATCTACAGTGTCTTGCGAATGTATTCACCCCCCACCTTCATGCACAAAGTTTGCACATTTTGTTGCTGTCTGACTTTGCAGTCATAATACTTCAAAATAGGAGTTTATATTTAGAATCTACAAAGTCTAATCAAAAGTGATGAAGCTAAAAACAAATTAAAGTTTGCAAATAAATTAGATATTTAAAAAATTAAAGACTCCCTATTATACAAGTTCTTAACTCCTTTGCTATGGTAACCTTAAAAAAATTCAGGTGCAAAAGAAAAGTTTGAAAGGTCCCAAATTATGAGTAGTTTGAAACGTTTATGTAGAAACATGGCTTCTACTTAAGAATACTGTAAATGCATCTGTCTCTGTACGTTCCCTCAGATAAATATTGAATTTCAATCCACAGTTCACATAGTCAAATGGCAGATCAACTGTGGAGACCAAGAAAGTTTTAAAGCAAATCAAAGATAAAGTGGTAGATGCATAGATTACAGAGACTACTTCTCCCTTTCAGTACAGTGGAGTCCATCATTAACAACTGGAATTTGCAGCATACTGCCCAGGCACTACCTAAATCAGGCCACCTTTCCAAACTGAGCAGCTGACCAAGTAGGTAAGTGTTTAGGAAAGTAACTGCGAAGCCAACAATAACTTTGAAAAATCTGCATAATTTGCTAAATTGATTTTTCAGCAAGACTACAAGACCAAAGCCTCTCTGAGGTGGTTTCACAAGAAGAGAGCAAATGTCCGTGAGTGGTCCATGGTGGAGATAGATGATTGCACTTGGTCAACTTTCCACAAAAAACATACTGTATCAGAAATGGAGCAATTGAACCAAGAGGAATGGGCAAAATTACACCACCCCAATTCGCAAAGCTGGTAGAGATGAATCCAAAAATACTGATAATTGCTGCCAAAGGTGCTTCCACCAACTAGAGTTATAGGGCTCGAAAAGTAAATTTGCTTATTTTCTTTGCAGGTTTGATGACATTCAGGTTCCTTTACATATAACAGTGTTCAGTTTTAGATCACATATATTTGAAAGTAATTATTTACATTACTTGTAATTCATCAACATGCAGTATTATTGACAGGGGGTGAAAACTTTTGCAAGGTACTGCATGTATTTTGTTTCCAGTGCGGAGCTCAAAATGAAAATCCTTAGCCAATGGATTTGTTGTCAAAATGCTGATTATTCTGCAGAAACATTAAAACTGCTTTACAATGACCTTGTACTTTAGGCACAACAGTGACTGTCAATTTAAATTGTATGGAAAGTCAATATGGATGAAGTCAACAAAGCAGGAATATAGATGTAAGCCTTCTTAGTTTTCTTTGAAGACAGAGATGTTATGACAAATCACTCAAAAGCTTTTCTGAGCAAGAAAATCAGAATGTTTCTTGAGGCAAAATTCTGCTCAAAGGTAAACAGCTGGAGAAAGATTTTTTAGGATTCTAAAGTGAAATGATGAGGCTAAACCTCTTTTGTATCAGGATTTGGTCCTAAAACTACAGCTACTGTATAATAAATATTCCTTAGTGTTCCAAAATGTAGATTTTCATCAATAAAAACTGAGGGGAAACAGCTGTTGTCTCTTGAGTTCTTATTTTCTAAATCATCCAACCCATGTACCTCTCCACAAGTCCTTTAAGAGTTGCCCACACTCACCTTATCTACTTGGCCCACATTTTCTATCACTTCTATTTCTGATGTATCTTCTGATTTAATCTGTATTAAAGAAAAAACGTATTTTGGGCAATAATCGGACAAAGTGAAAAAAAACCTGACAAACATGCACAACAAGCTTACCAACTATCTGAAATGAACATGTATATAGGAAGAGATTGTGCTTATTCCAAGTAGTGCAATATTCATCATCCATTTTCTAACCATTTTATCCAATCAGCCAATCAGGGTCATGGGGGAGTCAGAGCCTATCCAGTAAGCAATGGACACAGGACAGGGTACACCATGGATGGGACACCAGTGCATAGCAGGATACAGACAGACTCACACCAGACCAAGTTTCCCAGGAGCCAGTTAACCTATCAATATGTTTTTGGACTGTGGGAGGCTAACTAAATGATGTTTCGTTAAATCCAGCAGTATTTCTAAATCCGATCTTCTCAGCTCTTCAGGAGCATTTTAGCAGTTTTTCCCTATTTGCAGGTGAATGATAAGATTAATTTTAGGTGAGCAATATTACTGAATTTTTATTGAGATCAGGTGTCCATTAGCATACTGCAACTCCCTTAGGTTAAATACTACTCAGGGTTTCAGTCATCAGTTTGCTCTCACATTTGAAATAAAATAAATGAAATATTGAAGGTTGTACCAGCTGCGTAGAGCAAACTAAAATTTAGTAATAAAAACAGATATGCATCTCTTATATATTCTTTGGAAAAGTAATCCCGGCACTGTCAGGATTTGAATGTTTTCTTATTGCGAGATGTTGTTTTAGATATCTGATGTCTGAATAAATCAATTTTGTCCTTAAGGCAATTGTTTCTTCTAGGTACTTCTGTGTTAAAAGATTTTCTCCCAAAGGTACATTCTCATAAAGCACAGTCGGTTGACAAGATTGGCACCTCTTTCAGAAATGCAACACCAGAGGCACAGCTGTTGAAAGTAAATAGCAGGAGACAAAACATGGTTAAAATTCAAGGACCATGTATTTCCCTTCAGTCAGTCCTCTTTGGGTTCATATGTCAATTCAGAGAAAAATCAACATCTTTGGAAAACAATAAACAACAAACAACTCTTTAATACAGTATATGTCTTTATAAGCGGTGGAATGAAACCATTTTACATAATGTGATTCAGGAAAAGTGGGCTCCTTTTTCTCATTATCCGTTTCAAGTTACTGTATTGGACCACTATACTCTGGTTCCCACAAATGGTATAGCAGTATTGAAACTCCCTGCTTACCTATTTATTAATTTGTTAATTTGCACAAAGCTGCTCAAGTTAATGCAGAATTGGTTTTGATAAGGGGACTGTCACGGACGTCCAAAGGGACTAACCGTGGGGAGCAGGAGAGCGGAAAAAGACCTATATGCGTAGCGGCGAGACGGGAAAAAGGCCCGGGCTCATTAGTGCAAAGAGTTCAGGAATGCCGTATAGAAACCTATGCCCTCAGGGAGCGGACGTGGGGCGCCCTGGTGCTAGGCGGGTCTCAGGACATCCGAACCTCAATGCTGAGCGAGGACAGAGTGCAAGACCCGGAAATATATAGCCCAAGGGAAAGAGAGGGACAGGAAGGACAGCAAACCGGAAACTAGGGACAGGTCAGAGAAGGAGCGCCCTCTGGCTGCAGAGGGCGTGACAGGGACCTGAAGTTTCTATGTGCTATGTGTTGCATAGGATCCAGACTCTATGCAGATGACACAATCCATGCAGGAATCGTGAATGAATACGGAGGGGGGGCGTGTCCAAAGTGCGCAGGTGTCCAGGGGGGTGAGTCCGGGGCAGTCCAAAGAAGAGGTCCAGAGGAGAATCCAAAACAGTGCAAAAATCCATGGCCAGGTGATCCATCCAAAACAAAGGATTAAAAACTGGAACTGGGTCGGGACCGGCTGGAGGGGAACAGAGAATAAAACCTTAATGGGACCAGGTGATACCAGGTCCGGGACTCACACGATGCGGAGATCAGATGCAGAGCCCGGATTAACGTCAGTGCCTGGCTTTTAAGGTGGACTGGGAACAGGAGACAGGTGCACAAAATCAAGTCCGAAGTGAAAGGACCGGAGCGCCCTTAAGGGGGAGGGACTAGAGTCGTGACATTTATATTCTTAAATTAATCTTTTTAGCTCAGCTCAGCAGTAACTGGTAAGGTGAGGCACATACTGATTTAAGAGGATTTCTCTGTTTTTCAGTGTAAACACATTTTAATACAGCAATTTTATAATTAAACCAACACTGAATTCCTTCCTTTTTTTATTGCTAAACTACATCTGGGTTCCCAGGATAGGTGAGTGGAAATAAAGTATTTTGTTCAACACACAGGACAGTTTTGCAAATGATTTATGTATCTCTGGATTTTAAATATACAGATTCATTTCCAGCTGCCCCATCATACCTGTAAAAAATAGAACATAGTTATCAATCACGTTTAGCAAAACCAAACAGTGACAACCTTCCTTGTGATGAGTTCAGTTTCTGTTTGTCAGAAGCCACTTTCTCCTCTCCTGCTGCTGAAAATAACGCACAGACTACAAATGAATGCAAAGGCAGGAAATATGAATCTTTTAATTACCAAGTCTTTAGCAGGGTCCTTTCTATTTTAATTGATATCTTACAGGTTAAAACCTGTTTAAAGGCTTGAAAATTCAAAATTCCTTTTAAAGTGGCTGGGGACTCACTTTTATAAACCTCCCCTTGTTCTTTAAGTCTCATGGAAGTCATGCTGAGTTTTACAGGAAGGATCATCTATATTTGAGCTACTTGTCACAGCTGTGTTGGTAACAGACACAGAAGATTAAAAATCTATAAACACAGCGTGGAATTCATTTGTAAGCAAATCAATCACTTCATGCTATATCCTGAAGGAACCCTCATTCATTAATGCATACATTTGAAGTTATTTGCCTCACAAAGAACATATATATTTTATTCTGTTCTCTGCATTTAATAGAACTTATTTATTTCTTAACCTAATCTTGATAATAATCTAATCATATTTTGTATTTTAAAATGTAAATCAAATAACAAATGAGTAGATTAAGTGAGCTACATTCATTTTAGTAGTGCGATGAATTCATTGACATGGTGAAACTGATCTGAAAAGTTGGTTTCCTTTTTGCTTTTATAAAAAAAAATGTCTAGTGAATGTTTGTAACCAAAAATAAGTTAAATGGTGCCTGCCAAAATGCATAGGGGGGTATACAGTTAGTGAACAAAAAAACCCAGAAACACCAATGTAAAGTTCATGGTGTGGCCTGCGCTGTGGCTCTGCAGCCTGACTGCTATTCCTCTATGGAGTTCTCGGCAGACTGGTTTTGATCAAACGTCCGCGAGCTCTCCAGCTTTAACATTGCAGTCAGTTATTCTACTGTCACTTGCCTGTTTTGCCTTGCAAATTACCACACAGATATTATGACGGAGAATGCACTTCTGCCCACTGTTGCCCTTTTCTAATTATGTCTTTCCTTCCCATTTCCATGCTGACATCGCCTTAGACACCGTTGCTTGTAAAGCGTCAGCGGGCTTATCCTGTAGGGCAGGGGTCGGCAACATTTCAGAAGGGACATGCCAGGAGTTAGCTCATGCACTTGTTTTTTTATGGATTTGAGTGTCATTCGAGCTCCTTTAATGTCAATATGAGCCCCATTTATATTTTGATTGATAAGAATGCAACATTAAAATATAGTAGTATCTGATATAAATGCATTTACCACATTTTGTGTGATTCTTGTCCTTAAATTCCTCTTAACTGGAAACTGGAGCACCCGGAGGAAACCTGATTAAACCCGGCAAGAATACAAAATCCACACAAATAACACCCAGGAATTGAACACTGGGCCCAAGAGCTGCGAGTCATCAATGAGTCCTACTTGAATCTTTGTTAAAAAATGTTTTCTTCTCAGGGAATTAAAATCTTTTATTAGTGTTCAGTGTCCTTGCATTAAGGACATGTTCATGTGTCTGCATGGGTAACGGAAACAGCACATGCATGAGCTAGCAAAGTAATTAACTTCTCCTTTACTCTAGGTGTAACCTGTTCTGAATGATTTGACATTGATCCCAGTTTTAAACTAAATTTATTAAGATGATCAGCCTCTGGCTGAAGTGGATTACAGAGCTGACACATGCCTGGCAAACCACTGGGGCTACATCTGTGTAACAGATTGGGAAAACTGTGGCCAGCTCTGGCAGTGATCACCCACTCAGGCATCAAATAGTGCCGCCAATCACAGCTGGATAACCTCTGGACTGTAAGGGCAAATCCCCTCCGATTTGATGCCTTTACCGGTGTAGTTCAGCAACCCTTGTAATGACTTTATAGGGATATTAGTGTAAGGGTAGCTTACTTGCTAGAGTCGTGCACTACCAATAGAAACGAGGACTCCCCTTCTCCACCTGGATGATGCGACGGCAGCCATAGTTAGTGCACACTGCCTACACACCAGCTGTCAGTGGGGAGGAGAACTGAGTGATGAATCCAATTCATAGATGGGGATTATTAGGACGCCCCGATTGGTAAAGGCCAATGGGAAATTTTGCCTGGATGCAGGGGTAACACTCCTACTTTTTTCAAGAGACACCCTTGGATTTCTAGTGACCACGGAGAGTCAGGAACTTGGTTTTATGTCTCATCACTATACTGGGGGCATTAGGACCCACACAGACCGCAGGGTGAGCGCCTCTTGTTGGCCCCACTAACACCTCTTCCAGCAGCAACCTTAGTTTTTCCCAGGAGGTCTCCCATCCAGGTACTGACCAGGATTATACCTGCTGAGCTTCAGTGGGCTGCCAGGTGTGTGTAGCAGGGTGAAATTGCTGCTGGCATAAATCATGACATCATGCTCTTTATGTAATTCTAAACTCCCCAGTTTCTGAAAAGAATATGGCAAAAAGGTCATAGAGTGTGTGGGGCACAGTGGCACAGTGGTTGGTGTTGCTGAAGGCAGCTCTGGAACCTGGGTTCAATTCTTGGGGGATAGAATTTGAGTGTTCATATGAGTTTCCTCCAGCTGTTCTGGTTTCCTCCCACAGTCCAAAAATATACCAGTAGTTTAATTAGCTTATGGGAATTTTCCTCCTTGTGCGTGTGTTTGTCTGTCTGTCCCGTGATGGTCTGTTGTGCTGTCCAGGGTATTCCCTGCCTTGTGTTTGTTGCTTGCTGGGAAAGGCTTCAGCTCCCTGCGACCCTGAATTGGAAGAAGCAGTTAGAAAATGGATGGATGGATCTTGAATGAGGGATTTTCTACACGTGCTTTTATAAGTTGGATGTCACTGCAGTCACTCATACTGAAGTTGTTAATTTTTTCTGAGGTTGCAAAATTTGGTGACCACTTTATATTGTTTTTAACTGTGTGAATTTAATTAATATGTGTTAAGCATGAAAAATAAAACAAAGAAATGCAAGGTTTGTCTTTTTCAGGAGCTAATTCATCTAAGGCAATTCAGCTGTTTCTTAAAACAAAATGGTTCAGCGCAACAATATTGTAGAGAAGTTTGTTCTGAACACCCTCAATCCTTTTAATAAAATAGTGCCTCCTTTTTCTGTTTTAAATGCACTTCTGTATGATCTTCCACATTATGTTACTTTCCATGTCTCCTCTGCTTCGTGTTTCATTGTAGATCTTAAAGACATCCACAGGATTGACTTTGTTAATGCCTTTGAGGGTTCTGAATTTTGTAGTCTTCTCTTTTCAAGACTAAAAAGGTTTGAGATGCTTAAAAAAAGGATGTTTTCATTTAAGTAGCTCTAAGATTAGATTTTGGAAAGATAAAAAAAAAATACACCAGCCCCCTTATCTTTAGAGGGTGACAGTGGAGTGGAGTCTAAACTGGTGTCCACAGGGCACAGATTACACCTGAAAACAGTCCATTGCAGGGCACAAACACGCATATACAGTATGAGTGTCAAATTAGAGACACTATTGGTGTCTTACTGAAGAAAAATAGTTAATAGAGAAAACCCATGCAGACATGGAGAGAGCACACAAACCCCAAAAGGTGGTGTCCCATAGGAATCGAACCAAGAAACCAAGAAGTGTTTGCTAGCATTTCTTACTGCTGTGCTACCCATTAGCGATTGTTACAATTAGTCCTATTTAACATTCTGCTGGGAGCACAGGAATGAGGATTAATCTGATGTTCTCTGTTTCTCTTTCAAGCGCTTGTACGTTTTTTCCTGTTCCGTAATGAAGTTCTGCTTCAACAGGGATAAAAAATAAAAGAGTAAAAGTTTTGAAGATTATGTTACAGGTTACATAAAAATAATTTTCTGTGTTCTTTTTCAAAGACTGAGTAGTCCTGCTCAAGCATAATGTGTAACGAAATATCTTGAATACAGATGGTTTTCATAACAGATAACGGGTATTCTCTTGAGACATAATGTCCTCTGAATAACGGGAAATGTGAATGTAAATGTTCTAAAATTATTATGGTTTGCACACATTTGTGCATAGAAATCCCAGATTCCAGACAGAAGAAATTAATATTGGAACTGTATTTACTTTAGTTTTAAACATAAAAACATGACCTCATGCTTTTCTTTTTGTGTGTGTGTGAACTCCCACTCTTTGCATATGTTCATTTTTGTGGCTTTTGAAAAACAAACAGAAATGTTTGAAAATGACTTACGGCCTTTAACACAAGCAGATGTGATATGGGAATATGGCTTTTTTTGTCAAATGAGTAGATCTTCAGAAATTATTCTTGAGAGCAACTCTTGAAATCCTGTATGCTTCATATAATATTAAAATTACTACGTGATCTATGAAAGGTTCCACATATATTCCACATAAAGAACGTTTATTTCTGTGATTATCTTAGACCCTTCGTAGGACTAAAGCATATACACCATGAACCTCATGACACCCTGCTGTTTCTAGTACCTTGAGAAACAAATGCTGTTGATATCATGCATGTTGATGTATTTCCTAAAACTGAATTTAAATATGAATTATTGAGAAATTTGGATGTAGCTGAGTGATTTAGAACCACTCGTGTTATCAACATAGCTCCAGTTTGTAACTGCATGTACTGTAGATATTGTAAGATGTGGAATAACCATTATAATACTGATAAGTTTACTGTATGATACATTAGTGAAATGTTAAATGTGTAGGCTACTATAGCCTTTGAATGGTAAACTTAATATAAAGCTGTTTACACAGAAATCCTTACTGTACTGTAATTTACTGTTCACAGTTTGATCTTATTTTATTAATGTAAAATGGTATATTAATAAAATTTCTAGAAATCTTAGTTTTTATAGAATTCTTATATATGACTAAATTATAAACATACTTTGCTGTTAAAATAGATCTTTAACATACTGTGTTTCCAATATATTGCAATATATTTCAATATTAATATTATTTCATTAGATTAACTAATTTCATTTGTTGATAAATGGAATGTTTTTAATTTACCTTTGACCTTTATTTAACAGCTACAGTTCTGTGAGAAAATATACATGCCCTTCCATATTTTCTGACCTTTTGCTTATTTTAGCCACAGAGCTTCATGTGGGTCCTAGTGATATATAAAGAGAGCCTGAATGAACAAATAACACCAAGTATCAGTGCTTGTTTAATTTATTTCAAAAACAAAGTCAGCCAACTTGTTCATGTGTGAAGTTAACTCCCCCAAAGTTCAATTAATTAAATTAAAATGATAACTAGGGCCAGCAGTGGGAATACTTTATCAAACAATAAGGACTGATTTGGGTGAGCCCTGCTCTACATAAAACTGACAAACAAAAGTTAACACCACACAGAGCATTATGGCATGCTCAACAGTTATTTCTGCATACCTCCAAAAAAGGAAATGATGTTTAAAAGGTGACAAAACCATTTCTAAAACACTCAAGCTCCATCAATCCACAGGGTCTTGAAATGAAGGTTTGGGTCGATGGTGAATCTTACCTAGAGTGGCTGACCTGCCAAAATCATTCCAAGAACACAGCTCAAGATCTGCCAGGAAGTCACAGAGAACCCCAGAGAAACATACAGAGACCTACTGGACTCTCTCGTCTTGGCGAAAAATCAGTGTTCATGACTTCACCATCAGGAAAGCACTGGTAAAAATGGGATTCATTAGAGAGTACCAAGGCAGAAACTGACTTTACTGCCTCAGGAACTGGATGACTTGTCAGTGAAGGAAGTGTGAGTTCTTTGGATCAGCATTAGAGGAAATACCAGGGCATTTATCCATCAGCTGAAGTGCAGTTGTGTCATGCAACAAGAAAAAGCAAGTGCAAGCAAATCTATAAGAGAATGGATGAAGGAGAAAAAATGTAACGTTTTGGAATGGTCAACTGAAACTCCAAACCTTAACCCCTTAGAAATGTTGGGGCAGGACCTGAAATGAGCAGTTCAAGCTAACAAACAGCCCTCAAATGTTTTTCAGTTGAAGCAGTTTCATGGAGGATTGACTAAAATAAATTAAACAAACTCCAAACTGTAGTGTTATTTGTTCACTCAGATGCCTTTAATATATATCATTAGGATCCCCATGAAGCTTTGATAACACTGAGTGGTGAAAATATGCAAAAATTCAAAAAATCTGAAAGGGGGCGAATAGAAATGTATTTTATTTACATAAGCCAGGCAGCCTGATTAGCTGAAGTAGAGTTTCCCAGGAGTACATACTTGCTTAATATTTCTCTGAAGAAATGGCAACTACTTATCAGAGGAAACAAGTGCCTGGTTTGATAAAAAGAAAAACAAATCTCTAAAGTAGAAATCAAAGGGTATGAAGTAGTTAACTGTAAGGAATTTGCTTCCAGGCTTTAGAAAGCAAGTGGCAGCTTCAGAATTTACTATTCTGTCTGTAAGGCTTCACATACCATGTCATAAGGCTTTAAAAGCATGCATAGCATAAGCATATTCTACAGCCATAAATCTGTCCTTTCTGCTTGCACAACTAAAATATTTGAGAACAAATCCTAGTTCAACTTTATATGGAAACCAAACCAACCATGACAAATTTTAAGAATACGTACAGTATGATAACCTACTACAAATCAGTAAAATGTTCATTTGTGTTAATTATTATGCAAATGATTTCTGGAAATTATATGATTACTTCAAATTCATATCCCCAGTCTGTCAACGTAATTTATGCTCTGTATATTTCTGTGGAAAACTATAAATAAAATCCCCTCAAAATCGTTTCTTTGCTAGAATTATGAAGTACTGAACGAAGTATATCAGATATTTTTACCTGTTGAGTTGTTATATAAGAGCTTGTATAAGAGAATATTGTTATTGTTGAATAACAGTTGATCAGTTAAGATTAAGATGAAGCATGCATTTGAATGCTGACGCTGGAAGAGTTATTGTTGGGTGCATGGACAATGTGCAAATAAGTTCAAACAAGAAATGACATCTGAACCCTGTACTATCAGTTAATATCGCACATCCTGTGGGATCATCCTGATGTAACAACATTCCAGCGGAACTGTTACAGTACGTCCCCGTGTGTGCCCGTATGTAAGGGAAAGAACTGAGTGAAACGGACTATGTCGGTTGCACTCCTGACCGGAAAAGAAAGGACTTGAGTATGTCACATTAACATGTTAAAAGCTTATCATACTAGAGACAAACCGAAGGAGAATGCTGTAGATGGGAGTGCAGGGCCCGCTGTCTCTCCTGTGACAGCCTGTAGGGTTCCAGATTCTGCAAATGTCAGTGTGACCGATGACGATGGCTTAGTTTTACAGTACGTAATGCTGGACTAACTCTGAAATTTTACAAAATCTACTCTTAGTCATTTCTTAGTCATTTATCAGATCAACAAAGTGAAGACATTATACATTTAATTCAACAATTTCCAACTCTGTTCGGTGATATTCCCACTCAGACTACCGTATTACAGCATGGCATCAATGGTGCTAGACCGATTAAGCAAAATGCCTACGGTGTCAATGCCAGTAAAAGGACAATTATAAAGGAGGAGGTCAGTTATCTTCTGGAAAGTGGTTAAGCTAAACCAAGGTATTGTCTGTGGAGTTCCCCATGCTTACTTGTACCAAAACCCGATGGAACTTTTTTTGTAGAGATTATCTTAAACTAAATGCAGCCACAGTTCCTGATTCGTTTCCGCTACCACGAATGGAAGACTGCATTGACAATTTTAGATTCCGCTTGTTTCGTAAGTAAGCTCGATTTATTAAAGAGGTACTGACAGGTTCCGCTAACTCCCCACGCTTCTGAAATCTCTGCATTTGTGACTCCAGATCAGTTCTTACAATATACCGTAATGGCATTTGGGTTACGTAATGCACCTGCCACATTCCAGAGATTAGTAAACCTAGTTTTAGCTGACATGCCTAATTGTAATGGATATTTGGATGATTTGAAAGGGTTGGTTAAGGTTGTCGGGTACATTGTGCACACGTAGCTGGTCTTTGTATTAGTAACACTAGTTTAGGATGAGTGAGTGCCTTTTATCTTGTATGGTTTAGGGTAGTCAGCGAAGGTTAGCGAGGGCGTTAGAAGACACTGAAGACCGAGTGTTTCAGGTTTTGTTTTGTAGTTCGGTCAGCTTCCCCTCACTTTATCGGCCAGCTCCATTTTGTTTGATATTGTAACGCAACGGGGGCTCAGGCGGGCGCCCTTGCCGCATCTGGTCGGCCCCATCCCGACTGGAGGCTCGAACCCGGGACTTCCGCGTCTCTCTGCAGCGACCTAGCCCCGTGAGCTAAAGAGAGATCTCTCCACAGCCCAGTAGCTGTGGTCCTGCTATCACAGGGAAGGGCGGTGACGTCACCCGCTCTGGTACGCCGGCTCTTACACACAGTGCTTGTCGGCCGTAAGCGTTACAATATTTACTTTCCTTTGGCAGCGCTCAAATTCTTTTCCCTCTGTGTTATCGTGCCCTGTATATGTACCAGTCACGTATTCACTTTAAAATAAATCACTTTTGCACCAAACTTTCGTTGTCACGCTTTCCAAGTCCCTCACCAGCAACCCACCTGCATCCATACCCATCCTAAATCTTACACCCCTTTACCCCTAGACACCTGGGTTCGTAACTGCCCGTGTAACTATGGCTTTCTTGCTAAGTGAAATCCACTGAACATCTGAGACGTGCTGAGATGATTTGTGGCATCCAGTGTTCAGAGACCGGTATGTTCTTGTTTAAGGGTTACATAGGAGGATGGAATAAAAAAAGATAGCATCTGCAATCTGATGTAAAGCATGTGTTTCAGATGTACAGCACAGATTGTTTTGCTACTAGCCTATGATTTTCACAGGAGACTCCCTGTGGATCACATTTGGTGATGACAAATGGTAATTAGCAGTAAAGTAGCAAATGTAAAATGTCATTCTTTCTGCAGAACAGTTTCTGTCCTGTATTTTAAAAGTTTTTTATTTTATTTACTGTATACAGTAAGTATTAAGTGTCTTTTCATGTTCAGTATACTTTACTATTTTTTTTCCTACTTCATGGATCTAAATACGCTAGAGGGGATGATTAATAATAGGTAAATATCCAAGGTACAAGGATATTTTGACAATATATTCCTCAATAAGGCAACTGCAAAGTTTAATTACAGTACATAATTAATCATATGTACTGTATGAAGTCATGCTTCTGTTAATGTGGAGAATGAGTAACAGCGGTTCATTGAAACACATCTTACTTGGATAGTTAGATTGGCATTTAATTTGGTTCTGATGAGTTATTTAAAAAAAAACATTTTATATGTATTAGGAATATTACAATTGTGTGTTGCTTGCTGGGATAGGCATCAGCTCCCCCATGACCCTATGTTGGATACAGTGGTTAGAAGATGGATTGAAAATTGCTTTTCTTAGCTTGTTTAGGCATGTTTCTTCCTAACATTTGCTCCGCAAATGCTATAGAACATCTGTATACAATATTTTATTCCATCTTCCATAAGCCTGAAATATATTCTCACATACATACATCACACTCATGATCATCATCTAAGCGTCCTCGCTGTCCAATCCTCACTAGGATTGTAAAAGTCCTGTAAATCTTGTTCCTGTTTTTCCATGCAATTCGCATTGAAACTGCTGGGTTTCTTGGTAGCACCAGCTTCACTCAGACCTAGACACAATATTGATTGGGATCTGTTGACAGGATCCCATAATTCGGTACTTGGTGTTCTGCGCTTTCTTGAGTCTGTTTTTAAACATACTCAGTGGGTTCTTGTCTGTTAGGATGTAGGGTTTTGAAACCTCAAGGCTTCTTGTTTGTTTTTCAAATGTATTTCTGTCTCTGATCTGTATTGACTGTCCCCCCCATTTTTCTATACTCCATGCAGTTTCAAGCAATTAAAAAACCTCCTTTGATGTACTGTACTTCATTCTTACTCATTGTTGTCTTTTGTGAATACTATTATTAAAACAATTCTGAGAGCTTTGTGGATATTTTGATTTTCTTCATGGATTCCACTTCCTGAAAATCAGTTTTTGCTGTATGTGGAAAATAGAATTTGTCAGATGAACTTAGAGAAAATACATTTTTCATTTGTAACAGTACAGCATACCTCACTTCTTAGATCAGCTATCCTTCCAAACTGAACATCCAGGGAAGGAAGAACCTGTCTAGAAGAGTTTAGATGGGAGAAAGTGTCCAAGAAGAATATCAATATTCCAGTCGCTTGTATGTCAGTGACCAACCCTATCTCCAGTCGCACATGGACGTTGCAATGATTGATTTAGTGTTACTGGAACCAGGTGGAAACAGGTTTTGTAGTCTGATGGGGCAGAATTTGAACTTTGTCAGAATCACAAGCTGGTCGTGTATAGGACCAGCTGTGGAAAAAACACACCCCTAAATCTGTTACCCATGCTTTGTACCAGGTTTTAAATATGGTCTCTGGGGACATAAAAATGGATATACATGTATCTTTTAACTGGTCTCCATTCTCTGGATGTTATTAAAGTTCAATGCGGGGTTAGAACATTAATAACATAACTGTCACATTCTCCTTTAGAAAGAAAGTAATTCTTGCATGAACAGGATTAAGACGTGCTTTGTCTCGCTGGTTTGTTGTCATGCCAGTACGAACATTCAAGAAGGGCAGATGTAATTCCAGGACGTGATCAATATACTGTAGCACCATGCAGGTAGGCTTCTATTAATTTCTACAAGTTGAGTTCGTTAACAGCTAGACACTCTTGTCAGCGTTATCATCGTTGGTCATCAACATCAATCACCGTTGCACACATCAATAAGAGTATAATTCTGTATTTCTGATGTAACACTCTCCTACTGTACGTTCATCAATTTATTGCTAAAAGGACTTGACTCCACTGCTGGATGATATAGTCCAACCTCCAGAATACTACTAACAAAGGCATTGTTCACCTCATAACAGGGCAAATCAGTTCCTTTCAATGTTGTTCTTTTATGATTTCCATTGGTGTTGAAATTCAACAGTTTAAACTACCACACTTCCTTTGCCCAACCACCTCTAATGACTTAGTCCTTAAGCTACAATCAAAGTCATTTAAATGTATCGTAGTCAACTATAAAAGATCAGCTAATGAAAGTGAAGGCAAAAACATTACATCGATATCCACAAATTGTATGCTTTACTTTTACTTAAAACCTACTTGCATAGAGGGTTAGATTTATTTGAATTCACAGTATGAACAATTGGATACATACTATAAATAAAATCAATTTAATTTTACAACAATTTTGCCATATATCTTATGAAGTCTCAGCCTTGTGTTCAGTGATTATGTGACTGAATCTGCTAAATCTCCAGGAGACTGCTGCCTTTTCTGGAGCAAAATCTTGTCACTTAAACTGCAGCAGACATTCCTCTGTGATCCGTGTTATTCACCATGAGAATGAGAAAGTTGCACAGCATGCCTATAATGAAGGCTCTTCAAAATGGTACGACAGTGATGTACTTCCTTTACAGACTGCCTGACAATCAGTGTCACTGAATGCATTTTTTTAAACTATTGTTGCCAATGAAGTTATTAATTAGCCTGCCAAAGAAATTCAAGCAAAATCTCTACAGTCATTCAAAACTCATCAACATAAAACCATCAAGCAGGAAAGCTACAGTAAATAGAGATAAGAATGTAATATAAATGTAAAGTCAATGTGTTATCTTGTGTCCTCACCTACAGCACAATGGAAACCTGAGGTGTTTTAATTTAGAAAAGTACAGAGATACACTGTACTGTCATTTAAATAAACATTAGTCTTGGTTTAAAAAATCATAAACTATCAAAGCCATCTGATTTTTTGTATTGATCGCAGTTCCTTTTTAGGCTGTCCTCATCATAACAAGAGGAATACATCTCAATATAATTGACTTTGCACATCATAGTAAGATCACATTTTCCATCGGTCAAAAAATGTTGTTTAGGAGAAACCCACTACAGCAAGTGCAGCTAATTACTGCATGATCTCCAGCAAATCTCATGGATTTCTTAGCAAGGAAATCAAAAGACTGAGATTGATGCGGCTCATACAGTATGAGGGTGGGGCCTCCTGAGAGACTCTGCTGAATAAGAGGCTGAGCTCCATGATAGTGGGTTCATATCTGGATCACATCCCCTCTCACTGGCATACCACCGAAGGGAGAGTGAGCACGTGTTAGTCAGCCAGGGCTCTTTTGAGCAGCACAGTGGCCCCCAGGGACTTCAAGCCACCTGCAGGGTTGCAAACACTGCTGTCTGTCTGGGGGTGTGCCCATTGGCACTGAACCTCAGACTGGAGGCAGTGATGCATAAGCAGCAAATTAGAGGTGGGCAGGTTGCAGGGTAGGCTTCCTCATTCTCCCCTGTGTATGGCTGCAGGGGTTATAGTTGTGAGCAGACAATAACTTATGATCATTTGTGTAAAAATGAAAAATTACCTTTTAAAAAAAAAAAAGATTTAAGGCTGTCCATTGTAAACTATTAGAACCTTTACAAATGAAAATTGTAAATCACAATTTCTAATGAGGGATTTATTCTATATTTTCTTTCAACTGGGCAGAGGTGGGACATAATTTCTCTGTAAGATGTTACTTCCACTTTAATGTCCTTACTGTACATTTGAGACTAGAAATTAATCATAATAAAGTGAATGAGTTTTCTTTGTAGATGGCAGGGACTTGTGTGATTAATGCTTAGGGTTGGAATTGATTCTTGTTAGTGTGCATTTCTTAGCTAAACATATTAAATGTTCCTTTTTAGGGGACTGTAGCAATTAACCTTTTGGACTACTGAGAATGTGTTAAGCATTGCCAAACTGGTTATATACTATGAAATGCATTTTCAGTTTGTTATTGTACATGGAAAACACTATAACGGTACACAACTTCAATTACTAATGGCATAACTTTAAAAGAAGTTCATCTTTCTAAAGTTGCACCTTATATAAAAAAAAAAAACTTTTACCTGGGATGGGTTTAATCCTTTTATGGAACCACTAATACAACACCCCTCTTAATTTCAAAGCTGGCTTTCCAGCAGCTCTTTTCTTGTAAAAAACATATGCCATGGTTTAAGTAAGAAAATGAAATGGTGGTCTGACTAAATTGACACATCCATTGATACACAGCAGTAACTAATAGAGGTACTGTACTTCAGAATGAAGAGTGGAAACAGATACCAATACTACCTTTTCCATCTTTCCCAATTAACACTATCCTGAAAACACATTTAATCCCCAGTGACACACTAGCAGTATATTAGTACAAAATTGGACCGACTATAGAGTACATGGTGCCAAGGGGATTGTGGCCATCATCTTGGGCATGGTTAGGCTCCCATTCGCCCTGACATGCCCCTTTTTAGCCTCTTTGAGGTTCCTTATCTTCTATACACATTCTCCTCCAATAGTGACATTTACACTGGCCCCCTCATCAGAGTAACAGGACACATGACTCCACATTCAACTACTCCTGGGTCCTTCGCCTGCAGTCCCAAGCTCAAAGTTTCACCCTGTTGTCCTCACTACCAGGGACCTCCTACTCCCAGACACCAACACGGAGCCTCCCGTTCCTACTCCATTAGGCTACTTTCTCACACGCAACCAGCACCCCAGACTCCCAGGTCCGCCTCCAGCCCCAACATCACCAGGTTGGGGGGATACAAACGTTTACTGTATCTATATCACCGAGTCTCTTCTATACGCCGTGCTGAGACCCAATACACTGTCCATCTCTAACACACACATTCTCTCAGGCATCTCCCTCTCACACCCCTAGGTAGTGAACTCACAGCTGCCAGCACACCTCACTCTGTACCCAGACACCACTGCAGTACCACACATCCACACAGCTGCCAGCACACCTCACTGTACCACCACACATCCACACAGCTGCCAGCACCCCTCACTGTACCCAGCCGCCACTGCACTACCACACATCCACACAGCTGCCAGCACACCTCACTGTACCCAGCCACCACTGCACTACCACACATCCACACAGCTGCCAGCACACCTCACTGCACTACCACACATCCACACAGCTGCCAGCACCCCTCACTGTACCCAGCCGCCACTGCACTACCACACATCCACACAGCTGCCAGCACACCTCACTGTACCCAGCCACCACTGCACTACCACACATCCACACAGCTGCCAGCACACCTCACTGTACCCAGCCACCACTGCACTACCACACATCCACACAGCTGCCAGCACACCTCACTGTACCACCACACATCCACACAGCTGCCAGCACCCCTCACTGTGCCCAGCCACCACTGCACTACCACACATCCACACAGCTGCCAGCACACCTCACTGTACCCAGCCACCACTGCACTACCACACATCCACACAGCTGCCAGCACACCTCACTGTACCACCACACATCCACACAGCTGCCAGCACACCTCACTGTGCCCAGCCACCACTGCAGTACCTCTCAGACGAATGTAGCTAGATAGACCCCCACTTGCTTCCCCAATACCATGTATTGCCAGGAGGAGGGTCCCTCGACCACACAACCCCCTCTCACTAATCAGGTCACAACTCACTCAAACAGAGGACACCGACAGCTCTGCTCTCAACCCTAGTAGGATGCTGTCCCTTTAAATCTGATGATCTTAAACTCCGTTTCTCCCATCAGTCTCCTCCCACACTGATGTTCTCACTCTTTTCCTCGCAGGCTATTCCTCTCAATCCCCTCCGGGATCGTCGTTCTTCTCCACCCCTTCATGGGGTTACTGCAGCGGCTAATCAAGTCTTTGTTCACTCATGCACGGCAGCGTGCTCTCCTAACATCGTCCCAGCTAGTGGCGCCTCTCACCCGCTACTGTCGTGCTTCAGCCCGGCTCTCTCATAGCAGAGCCTCTGCATTCGGGAGAACTAGTCTCCCCCATACTCTCAACAATGCAGCCACGACAAGACTGCAACCCTGCCAGTTCTTTCCCCATCTAGGACGTATTCATGCTGTTTTTAAACCACTCCCACACCCTGCCAGTTCTTTTCCCTTCTAGGACGTTTTCATGCTGTTTTTAAACCACTCCCACACCTGCTGTTCATTCATTTATTCACGTCAGGTGTGGTTTCCACGGCAGCACGTCTCCCTTAATCCGGTGCTCCGCCCCCCACACCTAACACTCCCTGCATTACACCACAAGTGAAAAAAACATCCCATCCCATCAAAATTGGCCCAAAATAGTGATCACCATAATTTTAATTTTTAGGCAGTTTAAGTTTATGCACTCCTTTTAACTACCGGTTACTAATTTCTCAGGGCTACATAGCAATAATGACTTGGCATGCTAAAGTGACTTTTTTGTAATTAACAGGCGGAGTGCAGTCGTTAACAAGACCACTCATGACAAGCCTATCATAAAAAATAACCAGGTACAGTAACTGCAGGATTCATTAACCTTCACAGTTGCAGTGTGTGAATTTACAACATCAAACGTGGCGATTCCCCTACTTTTCATTCCCAAATCATTAGAAATAAAAAAGTGTATTAAAAGTCTTTACAGTGTAAAAAACACCTTATCCAATAACAAATATGTACAGCTAAGAAAATAAGGTAGATACAGGAGAAATAACAAACACAAGAATGCCTTGCTGGAAAGTAAATATTCCCATTAGATTTAGAAGCACTGAATGTGGGCGAGTCTATGATTTGTCTTGGGATGGGATATCAACAAAAGGCCCCATCACCCTGGGAGCTTAGACAAACAGTGGAAAAAGATAATAAACCACATCAATTTGAGGGAGGGTCAACATGTCAAGCCATGAATGTACTGTAAGCGGAATTATTTTTAAAATCAGAAAAAATGGCTGGAAGCCAGTGCAAGGACATCAGGGCAGGAGTGATATAATCACTTGTTTGTGACCTACTGTATTTAAAGTAATGAGTATTAAAAGTACTGTATTAAAAGACAAACGTCTGGATCGTTTTTTCCTGCTACAGGCATAGACAGTATAGGATGCAGCCCGACAATATTACTCACATGGAAGAACTCACATAATTCAATGTCTACAGTATTCTACACATGATGTTAATCCAGAATCAAAGAGCACCCCCAACTTCTTCATTTTGGATTGTAACTCAAGTTTACAATCTTTTGTCGAATTCTACAGAATTGGTGAGAGGGACCAAACAATGTAATTATAATTGAACGAGAATTGTCATTTTCGCTTTCATATTAAAAAAAGTGACAAGAAAATACATATTGCTACCTCAATATGAGGTTTAGCTTGCACATACCTTTGAGTGTCATCTTCCAATAGTCATTTGAACCAAGCCATATTAGTATTTGACCAAGGAAAAATATACTGTATAAATGCTGTGACCAAGAAGAAAAATATACAGTACACGCTAAATGCAATCTACTGTAAATCATATCAGTGGCACAGATTGTTAGCTTTCCTTTAAAAACAATAGGATAGCCTCACTAAAAATAATGCAGTAAGTAGTACAGGTGTATTTGTTTTTTCTACACCAAAGTTCGTTCACTGGGTAGAATGCTGTAGAGAATTATAGAACAGTCAAGCATAGTTTTTATAGCTTTTTAACGTAATTTCTTTGTGACTTATTAGACTTGGGTTGCATGTGTCGTTAAAAATTCCTTTGCATGTAGAATGCTGACCCCCGTTTTAAAATCTTTGAATGAAAACAACAATGCAGATATGGACAAGAGAGTGTTCAGAATGTTAAAGGACGGGATATTTTCTTTTGCACTGGCTTATCTCCAGCAGTTACTAAAATTGGTAGTACCATGTCTGGGAATGGGGAATCCTTTATAATGTTAAGTATTAAGGGACAGTGAAATAAAGCAAAAAGGATACAGTCTCCAACAAACAGGTGGTGGGTTTCATACACATGCAGGAGAATTGCTAAGGTTTATAGACTGTAAAGGAGTGAAGTGAGATACAGAAAACTCCAGATAAAAAAATAACCTTGTCAACATAAAGAATCAAAACATAGTTAGTCAGATTGGAGATAAAAGAACTCTTAGTGGTCACTGAATCCCAGATGTTATGAAGCGGATCATGGACAAACTTTGTAAGACCATGAAAATCTGTAAAATCTGATACCAGAGCTTAGGGAATCATTTATAGTATTATGTTTAGCATCAAGGGGCATAAGGGAGAGAAACGGGAGTTAAATGGACTGGGTCCCAGCAAACAGGAAGCACGTGTCATATGTGATATCAGTTCAGCAAGGTATGCAGGAGTAACCAGAGTAAAATGAGGGACATGAGAGCAAGCAAAGTCAGGTATACAGAGAGCTGTGCTGCAGAGGGATATGAATAATTGAGAATGTTATGCCAGTTTGTGATTAAACTGAGTGATAAATTGTGAATTGATAAATTGATAAATTGAGCATATGCAGTCCATCCAGACTTGTCCCCCCAACAGGAATATGAGCAATGTGTGCACTTCTCAAGCCATGCACTTAGGCTCTTCTCAATGAAATCAGAAATGTATTTTTCCTGAGTTATTATGCACACTGTATAATAAAGTAAATGTATAATAAATGTTACTAAAGTAATCTCTGACTTTAAAGTGATAATTAGTGATTATTACTAATAATAAGTAATAATTAGTGATGTTCTAAACTCAATTGTTCCCCAAAATGTAGTTTTATACTTTTATACTTTCAATATAAAAAGTAATTATTAATAATCTAACCATTATTATAGCTAACATGTTCCTACCTGGTTGTATCTATAATTATAAAAACAAGTCATTCATGTATTTGTATAGCCAAACTGAAAATGTAGCACACTATGGTTTTGCATTCATTTTTTATCTGAATCTGCATTGGACAGATCAATAAAAAATGCAGAATTCACCTGAGGACAAATAACAAGCTAACAAGAACAAGCTGGATGAGATCCTTGGATCAGTGAACTACTGTACTAACTACCAATTAGGCTGGATGTCCTGCATGGCCTATCATTTGTAACCTTCCGTTTTGTTCTATGATCTTGTTTAAGAAAATCTGAAGTTTCTTTTATTACCTTACATGCATCTTTTTCTTACTGCCAACGATTCCTTTATCACCAAACACTAAGTTCAGATTCTCTGGGAGCAATACTTTTAAGAGAGTACTTGTCTTTTAATCGCACCGCAGTCCACCAATTTTCAGTCTTCTGTGTGCACTATCATAGTTTATTATAATAAGAAGCACCTTTTTTTCCTGGCACATTTTCACTTCATTAAGACTTGACTGTGAATTGAATAGACAAAAAAAAATAAGTTGACCTTGTGATGCCTGAAGCACTAAAGTTGTGGGAAGGCATAGCACAAAAGATTCATTGGCAGGTTTTTCCAAGACATCAGCATCTGGTGTATCAGCAATGACAAAGGCAAGAGAAAGTGGTCATTAACAAAGAAAACTTCAGCAGCAATAATTTAGCAAAGGACAGAAGGTTATAGCTTTTTGAGTCTGACTAGTATAAAATAGTAGTTGGAAGAAAAGAAGGACTGCATTGCATTACAAAAGATGAATGTCCAAATCTGATGTACTGACACTCAAATACTTGACATTTTATTATTACACTCGGTTTTGAATATTTGAATTTATGATGTTAAGTTTTCACAGTTTCTTTTTGGGGATTTTTAAAATATAGTTTTACCGTATAATCACGCACAAAACATCATGCAGCAGACCATTCAACCCATTTTCCATGACTCACAGGTGGTAAACTATAAGTCACATCTCTCCCCCTCTTCCTAATCCTATCCCTGTCCTGGTGATAGTCCCTGCCTTCAAAACCACAGAGAACCCAAGAATAACCAGAAGAGTATAGTGCCTGGGGCCTGAGGGCCTTCAGCTCCCCTACAGTATCCCAGAGTGGACTTGTGAAACTGAGAGATCTAGCACTGAGTGACCATCTTCTCCAGCGGTAATAAAGGAAGCCGTATCCGCCTCTGCTGGACAGATACTGAACTGTAAGTCTGGGTATGAGTTGAAATAAATTCAACACAAGAAACATTGGAAGCATTTAAGTGTTTTCGATGTTTATATGTGCACAGGACTGTGAATTATTGTATTTATTTATTGTGCATACCAGCAATGCACATAAATTTTTTTTAAAATAAAAAAATGGTTTCTCAGGCAGACATACTGTAAATTGTATCAGATTATCAATCTGCATTCTCTTATGTAGTTAATTCCTGTGTGCACTCAAAATTAGAACATTTTGTGTGCTAATTCCTAAAATAAAAATTGGATATTGAAGTGTACACTTCTGAATTCCAACTACATTTTCTACATTTTCTAAAATTACCTAGCTGATTTTGTGTGTTCCTGTATATCAGCCTACACATTAGTTTTCCATTTCATAAAAACCATGGAAATCTTAGTTCTTTTAATGTAGCACATTATAAGCAATCTAATGTTCCTTAAATTCCATAAATATAATCATGTTAAAAAGCACATTTGGTATACTTTCAAATGAAGCTGAAAACATTTTTGTCCTCTTTAAACAAAGTTTGTTAATCCCAGTAATTTTGCTAGTGCTAAACCCTCTACAAAATATCCAAATGCATATCACATAATTGGGTTTCTAAGTCATTTGTCTAATCTCATTCTTATTTATATACTATTATCAAAAGATAGGTGTGTCTGAATGTGTGACCTTGACTAGATTCCTTTAGGTAAGACTGTTCCCTATCAATCTAGTACTTGGGAAGATTGGTACTCTGATGGTACACTGATGGTGTAGCAATGATGATTTGCAGAAATGTTATAAAATGGCTTGATTTTTTTCCAGCAGCTGAAAATATCAAGGTGGAAATGCGTTATCTGTGTCATCTAAAGATCTGATATTTAACATAAAAGCATATTTTGTAAATATGTGTTACATTACAAGCTAAGTTGATATTCTCATTGCTACAATATTATTTTCAGAAATGAAAGTACGCTAGAAGCTGGTCCTTTGATACAAAAGCCTTTCTCCTCCCTCTCTGTGATGTCCCAGTACATTATTTGTGTTTCATTAAGTACATCTAAGAGATGTCTTTTAAAAAAAGGCATACAGTACATACCAGAATTAGGGATGTACAACATTAATATATACAGTAAATGTATACTTGTCAATATTAGGAGTCTAAATCAAATAAAGTGTATTGAATATATACAGTTAAATATTAATGTGTGTAACAATCGCTTTAAAAAGGGTACATTTTATGAAGTATTCATTGTCTGTGAACAAGGCATTAGTGATTTACTGAAGTTTTCAAGGTTGTGTTTTGAATCATATCCTGTTATTCAGATATCCATGTGAACTTGGAAATAACAGTATAGCACAAGCAACAAAATCAATGACTCAGAAATAAAATGAACAACAACTTCGATGCTTCTATGCATTGAAAGTAGTTAACACATACTCAGACTTGCTATATTTACTGTGAAAGGAATGATAAAGAGATCAGTGATACATTGAATTCAAAGTGCATGTATTATGCATGCTTTAAAATAGTCCATTATCTTAGGTATAAGTATGTAATATTTTACACTGTTTTAACTCTAGTTAAAATAAAAAATATAATTCATAAATCATGCATGCCATTGCATCTGAGGAATGCCAAAGTGTTGCAACATAAAGAACCAGCTGAACAAACAGTTTTTTGGTTGCCATCTTTGGAATGGAATGTTGCAGCCATTCTGTGCCTGTAAACCTCCCATCAGTTTGAGCGGGGAAATGTCCTGAAATAGCTAATTATTTTAGGGAGGGAGAAATGCAGACATGAATTATCTTATTAACCCATAATGGATTTGGTCATCAGTTAACACCCATATATTGTACAGTCGTTACTGCAGTGTAATGTCTCCTGATCAATGTCAGTGTTTTTTTTAAGTGTTCACTGCAAGGTGCAAGGTGCATTGCTTTTATGGACTATAGAGTTAAAGCTAAAATTTCCTTACCTTACATTACCTTAAGAGATGCAGAGATCTGGCACCAGATATTCAAATGTAAGGGTTTGTTGGAAGAAGGAACACTGTAGTTGTTTGAAAACAGTTTTAGCCCATGTTTATCTCTTATTTAGAATCTCCATTTATTTCTGTTGCATCGCTACAATTTGGAATAGTAAGCTGGGTGTTTTTACACAATGTGAATTGTGGCCAAGGACCTCATGACTGCACAAGGGGGAAATGAGAAAGTGTAGGGAGACTCCTCCGGCTTGTCCTCCTTCGAGTCATTCGTTTAAACCACCACAGGCTACACAGCCCCGTTCCGTGGAGTTCAGCATCCACCAGAGGCTTCGGGGGGCTCTGTGTCACCGGCAGTCAAGTGCGCAGTGTGGTGACTAATCCCACCCTCATCTTGGTGGCACTTTGCCAGTTGTGAACCATCGCTAGTGACACGACAGAGGAGCAGACTAGGATCATAGAGCTCAGGATGCTCTCTGTGCAGGTTTCAGGAGGCTCTGATTAACCCCATTCAGACCAACTGTATTCAAATCTCTGATAGCACAATATTATTCTGTGCTAGGTTTAGGTTTACCTGCCTACAGGTAAGGTTTATGGAATAATTACTTTACCTATAATTGTTCAATTTTTTCACAGTACTTTCATGCTAATGCTGTAAACATCAGCTTCTGAAAGGTTGTCTGCATCAAACCAAACATGAATCACAAAGCCCAGCTACTGTACATCCTTTCTGTGATTTGTCAGAATGGCATTAACAGTGTGACAGGGCAGCTAATTTTTATAAAAAGAGGGACTTATTTATGAGTCATAGAAGCAAAAAATCTTCAAATTGCTGAGTGAAAGCTGGTGTGCCTGTTAAGATTGAAGGAAAGCAGACATACTGAAAGTGTGCATAAGAGGGATGTGCTGAGCTGTTAGCAAGTAATGACCGATAAAAGGCAGACCCCCTGATCTGTACTCTATCATTGCTAAGATTTTTACAGTTTTAAACAGGAGAGGTGACTGAAATAACTTATGGGCTGAATATTGTTTTTGAAGTGTCCGTTTCCTTCTGTGTTCGCAAGCAGCTTGCACTCATCCAGAAAGTTCTCACTTAATAATTAAACCATATAATCTTTTACCATCCTGATGACTGCCACTGAGCCCTGCCTCAATAAAATAAGCAGCCTTGTCATACTGTTAATACAACCATGAGAAATTAGAGGAAGGGTGTAGTGGGGCTTTGTGATTCATGCTTGATTTGATGCAGAAACCATTCAGAAGGTGATGTTTATAGCTTGAGTGTGGTAGTACTGTGGGACAACTGAATAATTACTCTGTTTGTGGTGGAAGTGGTTAAACAAACTAAAACAAACTAGAAACAAACACCTTTCACAGCCTTCAGAAATAACATTCAGAACTGTGGTATCTTGCTAGAGGAAAAAAACATTGTGAATCTGCATTTGAACTTGCAATGGTTATTTTATGTATTGGACGTACTTTGAGGCTGAAGATGAAGGGGGAACCACCGAGGTCACTTGGACCAGACCACTCCCTAGATGATAGCTGTAGTGGTTCTGATTCTAAATGGTTTGGAGACCTGTCATAAGTACAGTTGGTTTTGACCCTTTGGATTGACTTCGAGGGACAGTGCAATGCAATGACATTGTCACGCAATTAAAAGGCTATTTTTGAGTTGGTTCAGTTCTTTTTTTATTTCATTTTTGGTATTCAATGCATAACATGTTTGATAGTTTCGTGTTCAGCATGAAAACAAGATAATTAAAAAAATCAGCACACAGGATTTATAACACAACATATTTGTCAGACAATATAAAAAAAGCCAATTGGACAAAACAGTACATACTGTGCTTGTTTTGTGTGAAGAACACCCATTATGAGTATTTCAGTCCTGGATTTTGTGTTAGTCGGAACTGAAGTTGTCAATGTGCAAACGTCTTATTTTTCTTGTTGACTCCCTGCCGCGCTGTGTTTCAAAGGCATATTAAAAGTTGCTAAGGGAAAGGGTAAAGGACAGCTTTCAATGTTCCAGAATTTAACAGCAATGAGAGCTTCTTACAACTTCAAAATAGACAGACAGAGTCTAAGGACTCTTTTCTCTGAACAGCTTTGGATTTATTTAGAGCTAAATGTTAAGCTTGTTCCCTTGTCAACACTACCTTTTATGGTCTTCCAATGTAAGGGCTTTGGCAGAGTTTTTATTTATGTCTCCCCTTTGTCTCACTCTCCCTTTTCCTGTCGTTTGTTTCGAATGTGTTGCACTGAGCTTGTGCTGTCTTTTATGTTTGCTTCTGACACAAAGAATCTTTCATCAGCAATGTCTTCTTGTCTTGGCCACCAGAAGCTAATCCTTTTGTCCACTACAATTAGCGGAGTAGTATAAGTAGTATTCCTTTATTATAGGGATGGAACATCAATTACGTCTGCTGCCTTTTCTACAGAATCTAAAGAATATAATAGCATTTTGACAGAATAAAATAACTTTACTATTTCATAAAGTATGTGTTTATAAATGACAGAAGTCTACATTATCTTAACATTCTCTTTAAAGTGACTTCTGATCAACTTCCATAAAACATTTTTTTAAATAATCCTCATTTACCTGTATTAGACTGATTCGTTACAAAAATCCTCTGTAATTAAACTGGTCTGAGTTGACTATGTGTTTAACAAAGATTTTGGTTGACCGACCCTGATGAACTCCTTCAAAATGTGCTTCCATAAGCCTGGTAGTACACATAAATGTAATATTGTTCTCTCATCATCTAAACAAAAAACTATCCAAAAACATAAATCAAATCAAATAAAAATAGCTTCTCACAAATCTCATATCTTGTTTCCTCTGGAAGTTGAAACTAGGAGTCGGCCTATAAATTGGAACATGGCCAAATATGCTTTGCATGTTTTAATAAATTCATGTGCCAGATTGTGGTAGCACAGTGGAGCAGTGGTTAGCATTTTGACTTGAGTCCTGGGGCCTGGTTCAGTTCTGGTGGTGTTCTTCCCATGTTTGCGTGGGTTTCCTCTAAGTGCTCTGGTTTCCTCCCACAATGCAAAGATAAATTGGTAGCTTCATAGGCTCCTGGGAAAATTTGTGCATGTTGAGTTTGTGCATGTTTGTCTCTTTGTGTGTCCTGTGATGGACTGGCATCTGGTTCAAG
This sequence comes from Lepisosteus oculatus, assembly GCF_040954835.1. Lineage (NCBI taxonomy): Eukaryota > Metazoa > Chordata > Actinopteri > Semionotiformes > Lepisosteidae > Lepisosteus > Lepisosteus oculatus. The sequence goes on along the minus strand of NC_090698.1, from coordinate 71,305,765 downwards.
GTTTACCCTGCCTTTCACCCGTTGCTTTCTGGGATAGGCATTGACATTGAATTTGATGAAATGGTCAAACAATGGATGGATGAATTTACCAGATGGCCTTATCTCGGATGTTTAAAGTCATCAAGTCTTGGGGCATCTGGGCATTATTTCTAAAAGTACATCTTGTATCCTTAAAGAAAATGAATTTGCAATTGCTTAGTTTCAATATTCATACAGTTTGCTGCATAAACATACATAATGTTTGCAGAATGCTAAGCTTTTTTTAGAATATTGCATATTGAAAATGATTTAATTAAAAATACCTTGTGCCTCACCTGCCTATAGCATTACTGAAGCTTCAAAATCCTCTCCATTTGATTCTGATTTGATTCTAAAATCCTAGTCAATGAAACATTACCTGGCTCTCAGTATTGTGGAAATGCAGAGTCCATTTTTGAAGGTGTAGAGCTCACTTTGAAGTCACAAGTGAAAGCCAGGCCTCATTTTGCTGGACCGATATGATGCACTCCAGGTCAGTTTTGCAATGTTAAAATCGCATGTCTGAATGACAAACTGTAGATAAATTTGAAAAAAAAAAGAGAAAACAAGCATGAGCTCAAGTAATTGGGGAATACAGGCATTAATTTCTCATGCCAAGGAACTGGGTGTTCCTGTGATGGCTACTCTTTAACCTTCCTGTTTTTTTTTTATATCTCTCGCCTCCACAGGGGAAGTGTGTGAGCCAAACCCATGTGAGAACGGGGGTGCCTGCTTTACGGGGTTGGCTGACGAGCCGTTTTCATGTGAGTGTCCCGCTGGCTTCACAGGTCCCAAGTGTTCTAGTGTTGTGGAGGTTGGTAAGTGAAAAGCACAGACTATGGCCACACCTTTTATCCTGCATGTTTGTTTCTTATGAGGCCCTGAGCTGTCACGGATTGCGGACCTTCATGCCGGCATTCTGTGGCCTGCTGTCGAGAGCCTCAGTTAGTGGCATTCCTTGTGCAGTTGCTGTCTTAATTCTTGTTGCCTTGTCCTGTGTTGGTGTCAGTCTTTTGCGGTGTACAGTAAGTGTCCGGTCTCAGTGTCACTGTGACAGTAATCGTTCTCCTGTTGTAAGGTGGAAACCCTGTGGGCATGCTCATTGTAAATTTCCAAAGAGGCCTTTTTGAGGCCTGGTGTCTTTTTGTGTGCGGTGGCTGCCTTTACAACACATACAGCATCTTGCTGTCCTACTGTCTCTAGTCATGCAGTGCACTGCAGGCTGCCCATAATCTGAAATTATTCATTCTTATCAACTCAAAATTTCTAAAAAGTCCCCTTTTTGAATTAGTTTTCCTATGAACGCACTATTCTAAACTCATGAAAAATGCCTATTTTGGTTCAACGACCCAACCCCTGGTGCCTCTGTAGTTTGTGAAAGGCAGAAAACCTTGAAGAGCCACAGAAATGTGCAAATGTGACAGCTAGTTGTGTAAATTCTATCAGAAAAAATAATGTTGATGCTGTCAGCACCATTTAGATCTTAAGGTGGATTATTTAATCAAATACATTTAGGGTTGAAAACAACTTTAATAATCACATAATGTTGCAGTGATAACCAGATGATCATTTGTCCTACTGAGTAAAGAGAACCCACTGTACACTTTGCTGAACAATGGAAGAACAGCCCAACTCATCTGTACAATTCAGTATTATTGGGAAAGACAGAGCTGTTCTGCTCAGATCTGCACACTCTGGGTTTTAAATTAGAGGTTTTCAAGATTTTTAAAAAATATATAAAAACTAAAAGAATGTGCAGTAAAATATATAAAAACAATAAACATACTAAATTTAATTTAAGTATTCTTTCTCACTTTCATTTAAGGAGCAAAGGATTCTGAAGGACCATAATTGTATATAATTTGTCTTGAAATACTTTAGAAATTAATTGTATTAGGACTATGAAAGTTGATACAGCATGACCCTTTAATTTGTCTGTGACTCTAGACATTTCAACCTCTAAATGCATATAAGATTATATCCAGACATTACCTCATAAACTATGATGTTTGCTTAAAAGTATTATGGGTGGTCTCAACTGCATCTGAGGACTTGCTTCAGCTATACGAAACTTGTGGTTTTAAATGATTTTCTCTGAAATGTTTAGACAGTTACATCAGCATTGCTTTATGTGAGCTTCCTGACACCACTGGAAAAATTCGGACATTTCATACACACTTCCAATCTTGCTGAAACTTAGATAACTTCTATTTTATTTTTTTGTTAGAATTCAGGCATAGTTAATAAACAAATACAGTGTGTTTTGGTTCTTTACTTATAACTGTCACGATTGTAGTCCCTCCTCCTTAAGGGCGCTCCGGCTCTTTCACTTTGGATTTGATTCTGTGTACCTGACCCCTGTTCCCAGCCCACCTTAAAAGCCAGGCGCTGACGTTCATCCTGGCTCTGCATCTGGTTTCCGCACCGTGCGAGTCCGGTACCTGGAAGCGCCTGGTCCCGTTAAGGTTTTAACCCCTGTTCCTGTTCCTGTTCCTGTTCCTGTTCCATGTCCGCCGGTTCTGACTCGGTTCGTGTTTTTAATTCCTTGTTTGGATGAATCACCTGGCTATGGACTTTCTTGCGTTTTTGGATTCCCTCTATGGATTACTTTTGGATTGTTTGCCTTGGCCACACCTCCCCCGTGCACCAGCGCACTTTGGACACGCCCCCATGTTTTCATCCCCGTATTCCTGCATGACTTTTTTCCTAGTGTTTCCCCGCTTCTTCGGATTGTGTCGTCTGCATAGGGTCCGTAAAGAACTGTTCGTTACAGTAACAATCTCCAACACCAGCATCAAATTCCAGCCTCATGAGTCACAAGTTAAGTAGTTACTTCTCAGAGTATGTGCCTTGTTCCAATTGAATAAGGTTTCGAGCCATTTGAAATCTCAATATCTTTGGCTTTATTCTGTTTTTTCAAACATACTTTACAGTAGGTTACAATGTTATGCATTCATTATATCCATTCACTACAATAGAAAAGTTTTTTGATGCACTACAATTACATTTCTCCAATATACAATGTTTAATCTTTATCATAGTAAATATTTCTTCATTGTTAAAGTCAGATTTATTATTAATTTATTCATATAATATATATTATGCTAATGGTATTTATTTTACATTTTCTTGATAGGACACAACATCTAATGAGTGTCATTTTTTTATTTCTCCTGTCAAACAATATTTCTCAGTGATTGGCTGCTTATCATTGTCAGTGTCATTATAATGCTTTTTTCAGTCGTGTGTTTTCATTAATTCAATGTCTGCTCATCAGTGTCTTACATCTTCTGTCCCTTTTCCTATCAAGAGTACTGTATGTAATCATGTTGCACATCAATTGAATAAATTTTATCAGATGCCCTTTCTGGAAATCTACTGGCAAATATTTGTTGAGATCTACTGGTAAATATTTATGAAAAGCTTAGTGGCAGTTTTTTGTAGGTTTTTGATTGTGGTTATAAACAAAATGACTAGACTGCCTGATTTTCTAAAGAAATACTGTAGATCCCAAGTAAAAGACATATGGTATCACAAACATATTTTGCAAGCTAATTTGCATATTCAAAATGTTTGCTGTTTTGTTTTGGTAACATCAGGAATACATTTTTCTTTTGCTAAAGAATTTGCTTTGTTTTAAATGTTTTATGTAAATTGTCATTCCAGTTAACATACATATAGTCATTTTTTTCAATTATTTGTTTATTGGAACAGAGGGATGTTGTAAAAACATAACAATACCTGTATATAAATTAAAAGCTAAAACTTTAAAACCAAATTAGTGAAAAAAATCATTTGTATTTAGGGAATAACAGTGACATTAAGAGACTGCTAGTCATTAATCTTGTGAAACGTAGTCTGTGTCCAGTTAATAATTTCTTATACTTATATTGTTTATTATTATTATACCACTTTCAGCAGCAACTATAGCTTCCCAGAAGTCTCCCATCCAGGCTCACATCTGCTTAGCTTCATTGGGTAGCTAGTTCAGAGCTACAGGGTGATATGGCTTGTGGCCTTATGGGGAATATTCACTCTTAAATTCCCATTCATGACCATAACATGGTTGGACCCTCTGTAACACTTTTGCGATTTGAAAAAGGTGGGAAATACACCTTCATCTCCTTCGGTGTTCTCCAGAAATGGCCATTTTCACTACAATTAAACTCATCTCAATCCTTCGCTGGACTGTGCTGTGACTTCTTGCATTCCTACAACAATTTAACTTTAAAACAGAAGGCAAAACACAAGATTTAAAATGTGGATTGCCAATTTAAATGTATTAACAGCTGAGGATTTAGAAACAATATGTTTCCAGCAAAGTATACAAACTAGAGGGTACAAGTGGAAACTACAGTATGTAGAAGTGCCTTTATAACAAAGGGCTATGGGAGCCCAGAACAAGCTACAGAGCCATGTTGTTGAATACGATAAAGAAATAAAATCTATTACCTAAGTACTAAATGGACTGGAATGGGCCAAGTGGCCTCCTTTTGTTTGTTATCTTTCTTGTGTTCTTAGAACAATTTTGGCAGTTGTACTGTAACTTTTCTCTGTGAATGTGTCATGTGTCTAATTTTCTGCCTGATGCTGGAGAGTATACAGTAATTCAAGTGGCATTGCAAAAACACACTTCTGAATTCCTTTTGGAATTTTGATTCAATATTCAATTGTTTCCATTGTATTTTTCTATTGCTATGGATTAAAAAATAATTATAAACTTTATTTATAGAGCATCTTTCATACAAATAACATTGCTTTACAAATCAAGCATAAACATAAAATCTTAAAGACTGTAAAGTTATATTTTGCAAGGGGGCTTTGCAGAATAGCTCTGTATCAGACAATTAGTAACAAATAATCAGGCTATTCTAATCAAAGCCAAATGTGAGGGGAAAGAGTTTTAAACATTATGTTTAGTGGCTTTTTGACAGCTCTGCCAAACACTTTTTTGTTTCTGTTTAGGAAAAATATGGAGTCAGGGAGGGACCATTGATTTACAAGGAAAAAAAAGTTACAGAGGGAACGATTTACAATTCGTGCCCACGAGATAATTAATTCGTTCCTACGATTTACAGTTTGTGCCCACGAAATAACTAAATTGTTCCCTCGTTTTCTTTCATTCGTGCACACAAAATAACGTTTTCTAACACTTTCCTTAGTTTTCTTTGCGTCGTGGTAGTCGCACGCACCTGAAACGCCAACATTATCTTCAGCTCTGAGACCTAGACATTACTGTCCTGAAAGTATCTTAATTTTATCAAACGTTAGTGAACACATTGTCACGTCTTTTTAGGCTATCATATATATATATATCAAGATGAGGGAACGTGTTAACTAGCGTTTGATAGTGTTTGCTCAGAGCCGGGGATGATGCTGGCATTTTAGAAACTTTCTACAGTATGTGCACTACTGTGACACAAAGAAAACAAAGGAAAAGGTAATTTTGTACGCACAAATTAAAGAAAATGAGGCAATGAATTCATTATCTCGTGGGCACGAATTGTAAATTGTTCCCTCTATGTAACTTTTTTTTCCCCTACAGATGGCCCCTCCCGGGCTCCATAGAAATAAAATTGGTGATTTTGTTTTGGGATAAATTGGTAAATGCAACAACAACTGGATAATTTTCTGGACTAAACAGATGCTGCTATGTAATGTTATATTAACTCAACATTTCCTTTTCTTTGACTGTTGTGGAGAATTGGTGAAGACTGAAAGTTTTCTTAAATGGAAATTCTGAAGAAAAAGGCAGCAGACATAACAACAAAATAATGTATCACTTTCAGGTTCATATGGGTATGCACCCTCACTGCTTCCACCTCAGGCCAGCCCCCCACTGCTAGGGGCTTGAACCCAAGTCTCCAGTAACACTCAACGGGGACTCAGCCAGCTGAGCTAAAGGGAGGTCCTTGCTATTCACAGGGAAGGGCAGTGACATCACCACGCTGGCAAGCCAGCTTGCACAACCTGTAATGTTGGCCATATGCGTTACACTCTCCCCCGCTTAATTTGCTTAATACGCCATCCTCAGCGAAGGGCTGGGGGCTCGTCCGTGAACATATATGCCATGACTGCATTGACCATATGTTTTGGGTCATCATCATGATACAGTACATGTTGCATGTTGCATGTATGGATTTTCTTCTTCTACTTATGCAGCTGCCATCATTAATTACATCATGAACAAATGTGAGTGAGCCAGTTCTAGAGATGACCATGCATGATGTTACAGCATCATTGCACTGTTGTTCAGTACTCTATTATTGTTTTCTTGATGAAGGAATGGAGGAAAGAGGAAGCTTAGATAGGAGGAAGCTTAGGTATACACCACTAGCTTCCATCCCATGGACCTAATGGTCTTAGGCCGAACAGTCCTGAATATGATAATCAATGTCTCAACAGATACAGTTTGACTCTTAATAATACTACAGCTTCACTGGTCTCAATAAAGAATGGACAATGCATAACACAAAACAGAGGACAGTTTATGCAGTTCTTGAAGAATTAGAGCTGAAAAGAGAGTGGATTTACATGTTATAATAATAGCTCCGAAAGAATTATGAAGGGTAAGGATTTATTGGTGTGATTGCATTAAATTAATCCACCTCCAGAGAGTGGGCTTAAGCCTTTCATGTAGCGCTTTAAAACAGGCATTCTTCTCTTAGAAATTTGGAATTGCTATTTGAGACTGTACATTTGTTAAACTGTCTGCATCATGTTTGCATTGTGAGACTGTGGGGCTAAATGAGACAGCCAGAGCCTAAGAGCGAGGGTAGATGCAGTTCTCTTCAATAACAGTACTCACTCAGGAATTCTGTATTCATTTTGTTTCTGTGTGCATTTTGAAACACCCTGTAGAAATACAAAGCAATCCTTCCTTTGCAGATTCAGGTACAGTAGTTCATTAGAGTACAATACCTAGCAAGCGACAGTAGTATTGATTTTCAAGAAGAACAGTGCTGAGGTTCAGGAGCACATCAAACTGCAGTGAAGTCATGAGTTAGTTGTTAGTAAATCAAAATGTAGGAGATTTCTAGATTTTTTCTAATTATTCAGAAAAAATTGTTTTAATCACAAACTAAGCTCCTCACCAAGACAAGTTTTATATTTTGAAAATAGAATGAGATTTATCATTTATATTTGTATGGTGTGCTAATTCTGAGATACATGGAAATTAATTATACTACGCTTACTGTACAGTTGATATACTAACAATGTACAATAATTACAAGATCAGTAAAAGAAACATCTAATATTTCCAAGTAGTTACTCTGAATAATGTGATCTGAGTTGCCCTTAACCCCAAAGCACATGGAAAAAAATATATTACCTACATCTAAACTGTCAATGTCTTTATCACAAATTAGACAATTTAGACCTACTGTATGACCTCAAGACTGACTAAAACAGTATATGAAGAAATGTTGCACAGCCTGCAGAGCAGTGCATGTCATTTGTGAGGTTCCTGATGATGATGAGTACTTCAGGCTTTAGCTGACTATGAATCAGTGTGATGCTCAGATCAAGATAGGTTTACAATGACTCCCTTCAGAACTGAAAGCAAATATATCTTACAAATAACCAAAAAATATGCGATCAAAGTTAGACCACTTAATATTGTGAATACTCCTAAATCCTCTCTATTCAGTTTGGTTTTCCTCTCCTCCTGTTCCTCCTGAATTGAATTCTCAATCTCTCCTGCTCTATGCCCATTTCCTTACTACTCCCTGCTCCTTCTTACCTGCTCTGTCTTTTTCTCTCCTGTGACTTATTTATCTGTTATTTCCCTTCTCTCCTTCACACCTGAAGAAGGTCCACAGCTGCCACAGCGTTGTCTTTCTTTTCTTTACCTTTCAGCATGGATGAGCCTTTACAGTACATCTTCCTTCACTATATACTGTATCTACAGTATATATAGGCTCTATTAATCTCAATAATTGTGTAAATGTTATGATAACTCAAGCTTGTTTATGCCAGAAATAACATTTCTGTGATTCCATGTTGTCAGAACTAAAGATTTGGCTAAAATCACTTATTCTTCTACAATCTGAAATCAGAAGATACTGTTAGAAATCAACTATGTCTTTTGTGGAAGTGTTATGCTAGTAAAATATTATTATGTTCAAGTAACTGTGCCATTTGCACACATTCAAAGGTATTGTAAAAGAAGATGTTGTTCAGTAAAGTTTGTTTTTTTCTGTGGTTAAATATTTACAAGTCAAGGAGGATATTAGGATGGACAGACAGCATTTATCTGTAAACTACTAGATGAAAAATGGTCTACTTATTATACACATTTGATGATTTTATAAGGGTCACAGTGTACCTACTGTAATCAAAACCAAGTTTAAATAGCTCATAAAACTCCTCTGTCCCCTTCTCTGAAATGTATTAGCATACAAGGAATAAATCTACAGTCTGATTGGATCTTGCTGGCATTAAGTGCTACAGTAATTCTTCTTTTCACCACTCCAGCTGAAATGGACTGAATCTGCTGTAATGCATGGCAATATTTGTAGTGTCAAAAACAGCTCTAACCAATACAGCATTCAATTAAAACTGGTAAACCTTTTGTATTGATAATTTCCATTCCACCTGTAGATTGTAGACGCTGAATAGGCAAATTGATGTTTAGGAGGATTACTGCAGTGCTATGTACAGTAGTGAATGAATTAATTGATCTGTTTATAAATAAAATTAAATTTATTGACAGATTTAGCTATTTCAAAATTAACATCTGCCATTGCAGTGCAGTAACTAATTCTTGCATCTGTGCACAACAGGTGCTTAATGCTTCACTATAAGCAATTTCAATCTGCAGAGGAATGGATTTATTTACATGCAGACAAAAAGCTAAATGTATATATTACAGTAAGCATGTGAAACCAGGGATTTTGAAAATTTAATTTAATGGGTGGGTTTTAAAATAAAAACCTAGTTAAATATTTATTGGCAATCACAATAAATAAAAAATCCCTGGTATCACATTCTTTGTGAAACATAAACCGTACATCCTCACAGCTCTCACTCATTGGTTTACCAATTCTAATCCCTGATTAAAATTCCAGAAGGAATGCAGAAATAAATATCAATCCCCCTGAGGTAGATAAATTGTATATTAAGAAACTCACTGCTTTTTAATTTTTAGGTGGATATAAAGTCTCAAAACCTAAATACTATCATGCCATTAACCTACCATCATAGTACCATCATAATATTATCTTTAACCCTTACATTTGATTGTTTCATGAAAAGAGTTGTTGTATACTAAGGTATTAATGATTGGAGAAAATAAACTTAGACATGTACAGTATATACCTGTCTGAGCTAAGGAAAAGAGTTATACAAAACATTACAGAGGGTAAATCACCTGAAATTGATGACATTCCAGCTGAATTAGTTTTGACATATTGGTCAATAGGTCCCATCCCACTTTAAATGATGTCCGTTAAGAGTTAAGAAGGGTTTTCCAAGAGGTAATCAAGACTGCTTGTTTACAGTGTAACTGGGCCTTTTCACATCGCCGGACGTTTTGTTGCCTCGTTCAAAATCACAGAATATGGCGCTGCGCATACCTGGAAAGTTACATATTGCTGTGTGCATTTTACTTTCACTGCAGTTTGAAATGTACAGTACTTTTCAAAATTCTTTCTGACCCTGAAATATAAAAATAGCATTGTAGTTCCCCTATATATGGCCTTTACATACGAATCCTTTACTGGATAGTGCCCTGTTTTGCTCTGAGACTATCCCTCCACCACCTTTAGACATAGGTTATAAATTTATGACACCAAGACTGTCTTTATTAAAAGCTGTCTTACATCTGCTAATGATAATTGCCTCTTCCACACCAGGAGCGATGCCATGCACATTGCATATTGCATATTGGTCTTTTGATCAGCCCAGGAGGGAATATCTGTTGTGGATCATATGGGCTGGGGATCAGGTTTCAATAATATGGTTGAAATTCTATACCCCAATCCATCAGGAAGGTGCTAACAGGCAACAGTTGATCCCAGTTTGCCGTTTCAATGTGTAGTCACTAATGATGTCCACTTTCACCTTTGATGTTTGCCTTGTCTCTGGAACTGCTACATTAACTTAAGTCATTAAGTCAAACTATCTCTCATCCTGTTTTAATTTACAACCCTTAATACAGTGCTTCATTACCGTTGTATGCTTATGCTGTTGTTATCATATTATCAGTAACATATAGTAGTTCAGGTGGGTAGCTGCATCAGCATGCATAGGCTGCAAAAGAACAAGGAATAGGTTTATTCCATGCTGAAAAAAAAGAAGAAAGAAAACACAACATTTCGGACGTGGAGCCTTCTTCAGATGTGAGCAGTATGATATCATATGATATCAATCTAATATATGAGTAAAGAGAAAGATGACAGTGAATTATGAATGACACATCAGGAGTGTTTTTAATTTAATAGATGTGAAATATGGGAATGTGAATATGAATTAGCTCTGACCATTTCACAGTACTTGAAGGCAGAGCCATCGAGAAAGACTTTTGATATACTAATTACTTATAATTTACATATATAAAGTCAAAGTTAGTAGCCACAGGCAGTTGTTTAACGCTTATTAGGGCTCATCGGTGTGTCATAGCTTACTTTGACCAGTTAGAGGCATATACAGTGCCTTGCGAAAGTATTCGGCCCCCTTGAACTTTTCAACCTTTTGCCACATTTCAGGCTTCAAACATAAAGATATAAATTTTTTATTTTATGTGAAGAATCACCAACAAGTGGGACACAATTGTGAAGTGGAACGAAATCTATTGGATTTTTGAAACTTTTTTAACTAATAAAAAAATGAAAAGTGGGGCGTGCAAAATTATTCGGCCCCTTTACTTTCAGTGCAGCAAACTCACTCCAGAAGTTCAGCGAGGATCTCTGAATGATCCAATGTTTTCCTAAATGACTGATGGTGATAAATAGAATCCACCTGTGTGTAATCAAGTCTCTGTATAAATGCACCTGCTCTGTGATAGTCTCAAGGTTCTGTTGAAAGCGCAGAGAGCATTATGAAGACCAAGGAACACACCAGGCAGGTCCGTAATACTGTTGTGGAGAAGTTTAAAGCCGGATTTGGATACAAAAAGATTTCCCAAGCTTCAAACATCCCAAGGAGCACTGTGCAAGCGATCATCTTGAAATGGAAGGAGTATCAGACCACTGCAAATCTACCAAGACCTGGCCGTCCCTCTAAACTTTCAGCTCAGACAAGGAGAAGACTGATCAGAGATGCAGCCAAGAGGCCCATGATCACTCTGGATGAACTGCAGAGAACTACAGCTGAGGTGGGAGAGTCTGTCCATAGGACAACAATCAGTCTTACACTGCACAAATCTGGCCTTTATGGAAGAGTGGCAAGAAGAAAGCCATTTCTCAAAGATATCCATAAAAAGTCTCGTCTAAAGTTTGCCACAAGCCACCTGGGAGACACCCCAAACATGTGGAAGAAGGTGCTCTGGTCAGATGAAACCAAAATCGAACTTTTTGGCCACAATGCAAAACGATATGTTTGGCGTAAAAGCAACACAGCTCATCACCCTCAACACACCATCCCCACTGTCAAACATGGTGGTGGCAGCATCATGGTTTGGGCCTGCTTTTCTTCAGCAGGGACAGGGAAGATGGTTAAAATTGAGGGGAAGATGGATGCAGCCAAATACAGGATCATTCTGGATGAAAACCTGTTGGAGTCTGCAAAAGACCTGAAACTGGGACGGAGATTTATCTTCCAACAAGACAATGATCCCAAACATACAGCAAAATCTACAAAGGAATGGTTCACAAATAAACGTATCCAGGTGTTTGAATGGCCAAGTCAAAGTCCAGACTTGAATCCAATCGAGAATCTGTGGAAAGAGGTGAAAACTGCTGTTCACAAACGCTCTCCATCCAACCTCACTGAGCTCGAGCTGTTTTGCAAGGAAGAATGGGCAAGAATTTCAGTCTCTCGATGTGCAAAACTGATAGAGACATACCCCAAGCGACTTGCAGCTGTAATCGCAGCAAAAGGTGGCTCTACAAAGTATTAACGCAAGGGGGCCGAATAATTTTGCACGCCCCACTTTTCATTTTTTTATTAGTTAAAAAAGTTTCAAAAATCCAATAGATTTCGTTCTACTTCACAATTGTGTCCCACTTGTAGGTGATTCTTCACATAAAATAAAAAATTTATATCTTTATGTTTGAAGCCTGAAATGTGGCAAAAGGTTGAAAAGTTCAAGGGGGCCGAATACTTTCGCAAGGCACTGTAGTACATATAGTATGTATCTTACAAAATATTTCATGGTCCCAATGTTTTTTTAAAGAGTAATTATTCTATCCATCTATTTTCTAATCACTTACTCCTCTTTGAGAATTAAGTAAAAGTGGATGTGAATCAGTTCTTAGCAAAAGTGAAGTTCAGTACAGAACAGAACCAGTGCCAAAACATCCAAAGCTAATTCATATTTACATTCTTGTAACTCATAGTGACTGTTTGCTCTTAAGAAAGAACCCCATAAACATGAAAGCTGTACTTTGTAAGAACGGTGAAGAGATTTTGTGCAATTAGTGAGTTTAGAGGTTAATGCTCAAAATAAAAGACTGAAAAAAAGAGATCACAAAATGTTTTGTTTCGTATTTGTGACAAAGTGTAATCTGTTAAAACCCGCTAACCAAAAAAAATTCTAGGATCCAGTTGTTTCTACATAATATTATGGTGATTATTATTAGATAACTTATAACAACCCTTGAGTCACTTGAATCCTAATGGTTATCATCATAGTAAAATATTATGTGAGCAATATAAAATTTCAACCTTATAAAATCTACAAAATGTAGAATATAATTATCATAGCTGTTAGATTGTAAGGATGTGACAGATCATCACTAATAAATTTGATTAGTTGTTAACCCATATGATCAATTGTGAATGAACTCACATTTATGAAGGCAACCTGGAGCATACCTATTTCTACAACAGGGCGTTTACTGTAGCAGTTTGAGTGAACTTCTGTACATTTTATTAGGAGTAGAAAAGCAGCCTCCCATCTGAGAATGAAATCCAGAGCTTCCTGGTCAAGAGTCCAGATCACTACTATCCATTAATCCACACTGCAGCTCCTCTCCTGGATTAAAAAAAAGATAGGAAAATGAAAGCACTTTTAACTCTTTTTCATTGCAAACACTTATGTGAAGTATATACAGTACTAATAGAACATTTTATTTCCTTAAGGGAAATAAAAAATACTTTCTTTCACATTTAACTTTGTCAAATTTAGATGATTTTGCCAAACATAAGAATTACAACAGGAAGGAGGCTGTTTGGTGCATTTAGCTCATTATATTGCTAGGAATAGTGATCTGTGGATCTCGTCCAGCCGTTTTTTGAAAAAAATCCAGTTTCAACAAATAACGGACTAGTCTGATCCAGGCTCTCACAACCTCTTTTTTGTGTGAAACATTGTCTGCAGTTTTACATTTTGAATGTACTTCCTTGTAGATTCCTTCTGTGTGTTCTGGTGAAAATTAAGTGAGTAGACTAGAAAGGTGTGTCATTTTGTTGACATCTGTGATTGATTGAGAAGGAACATCTGTTCCTTCTCAGGGAAAGACAAGGCATGTCTTTCTAAATGTTGTGTATTAATTATTCCTCCTTCGATCTGCATCAAATTCCATATGTGCAAACAACTGACTTGCAGGCACACTGCTCTACTACATTTCAGGCCATGGAGAACTGTGAACAGACAGTTATGCCCTTAGATCAAGAATGAGTGACTGCAGTCCTCAGACGTTGGATGAAAAACTAAAGCAATCTGGACCTTGAGAACTGGAATTGTTCATCCCTGTCCCAGACATTTGCTCAAATTGAAAAAAAAAAAAAAAGAAAAATTAATGAGGTAATAAGGTCACTCAGTCCATCAGAACTCAAAATCTCCCCTTATACCAAGGAGAGGCTACAGAACAATCTTTTTGAGTAACAGTTGATATTTATCCAAAACAAGCTGAATTATGAAAGAGGTGAAAATGGCTTGACACTTTATGTTATGGGTTAATAATTCTCTGTATAAACAAGAGCTTTTTTTAATATCAGTGCAGCATCTTCTCTAAACTTGTTTACATTTGTTTGTTTATGTTTGGGTTGCAGAAATTAATTTGATGCAGCTCTCAGAGTCAGTTTTACTTTTTTTCATGTAATCTGTCAGTCACCAACACCAGCTGCAAGAGGAATGTAACTCACAGTTGAGAGGGATTCAGTTGTGTAAGTCGATTGCAGACAGTTCTCTGATTTAGCGGAAGAATGAATCATTGGCATCTCTATATTAGGGCTAATTTCTACTCTGAGCAAGGGCCTCAATAGTCTGTACATTTTGTTAGCCCATTGTAATTTGATTAAAAAAAAAACTAGTTTTAGGCTTTGTTTTCTAGTTTTAGGCTTAGCAACTACTATAACATACTGTACATCTATGCAGTGGTATTGCTGACAACTGAAACACATACTGTATATTAAACTGTATTAAACATGCCACTACAGAGAAAGCAAATGAGATGGGCTATACATATAATTTGAGACCGCCACAAGAACAGCATTCATTGAAGAGATACTGAAGTACGTTGGCTGGGAAAGCTTAACCAGGGTGTCCTACTTAGAGGGCTGGAATTAATGACACTAACATTTTAGCAAAAGGAAATACATTACATCTTAACTATTAATAAATGTTGGTGTATGCTAAAAGGAATCAAGCATATTAAGGCCACATGTGTTTTGACTCTGAGGAATACTGTACTGACCTCCATGTCTCTGAAGCCAAAGCTTCTGAAATTCTACAACTGCAGGCAACAAGGCACTGTTAAAATCAAGCCAGCTGCACTAACATACCCTAAATCCCCTATTTCTTGCCTATTTAAAACTTATTGAACAGATTTTTATGCATAACATAACAAGAGGGGATACAAAGGAAGAGGCCTGTCTAACCTATTTGGTGGTTAGTAGCTAATAGATCTGGAGATCTCATCTCATCCAGTAATTGCTTGAAAAAAGCTATTAAATATTTTGTAACAGCTGAGATGAGTATTTTCTTTGTGGTTTTGTGGGTTCTTGAAAAATGAAAAGCTTTAACTGTAACAAATTGGAAAAACAAGCACTTTTTTGGATGTTTGAGAGATAATGATAGGTGATGATTTATTAGAAAACATGTGTAAGGCCTATTATACAGAATATTCCTGTGTTTAATTATAATTTACAGGTGATACGGTTATCCTATATTTGTGTGCATTCTGTGATCTCCCATATATTGTATATTACAAAGACGTATTGCAGAAATTACAATAAAATGTACTTTTCTTGCATTCCAGGATAGAATGATTTCAGCTGTAAATAATTAATGATCCAAATACGTCTACTAGCAGACAAATATTGCATCTTCAATTACCTCATTTCGAAATGGAAGGAAGAGCAGCTGGCTTGAACAATCACCATTTTTCCATTAGATGGGGGGTTCTGAATTTCAGGCTGATCAGTTTCTGGTTCCTGAAAGTCATTTTTAGATTTGATGTAAGGGATTATACTAAGTACAGTAAATAATATTTATTTACATTCATACTGTATAGTGCCTTTCATCACAAAAGATGCCAAAGTGCCTAACATACTGTAGAGGAGGGACTCACTTCATTCTCATGTGAATGGGTGATGCTCAGCAGCCATTTTGCACCAGCATTTTTCCACGATTCCAGGATTTGCTCCCCTACTCTTCAGAACCGACATCACAACATCTGTTTTGTTTTTCCAATAAATGAATTTACTAGCAAATCTAACAGCTGTAGAGACCAAGAAAAAAATAAACACAGCAAATTAAGCTACACATTAAAGTTAAGGTTAAATCATAAAAAATGTGTAATTGAATACAAGTGAATAATCCAAATTTTTAAACATTTACCCAGAGCTGTACCAGGAGTTTGCTTAACTGCTATTGATGCCCTAGCAAAAAAAAACAAGAAAGGTGTTAACCATTATCTAGAAGCCCACCTGGTGTTGTTTGTCCCATTGAAACAAGGACAGATAATTAGCCAGCACGTCAAGGTGTGCAGTTTTATATTCAGAGGGGAAATACAGCCAAACAATCAAGAGCTGAATCTTATCACAACGTCTGCAGAACGTCTTAAATGCATTAATTTCCTTCATCTCCATAAGTCATTGCCCTTTTCACAGGCCGCGGCGGATTAGGCTTTGTTTAACGAGTGATGTGCGATTTCAGAAACTCACATGAACAACAAATCCTTAACGCAGTGGGTAGGAGGGAGCGGGAGCTAGCCCAGATGTGTGCTTGAGTACAGCTACATTGTTTTAATAAAGGAACAAACCCACTCCCTTCCCCAAGTAAGAACAAAACATTTCAATTATTAACTAAAGGCTTTTATAGATTCCTTATTAAAAAATAGAAGGAGGCTGGCAAGAGGGAGTAGTTATTTGGTCAAATTGCTTGGCTTGGTTTCGGACAGGGACGTGCAAACGCTGGATGACAATGTGCATTCAACAGCCATCTGAGTAGCTCTGAATGGGTTTCCCATATCAAATTACTAAACCAAAAGCTTTTATTTGTGCATTCCTGTGGGTTATATATTGGTTTTGGAACATAGAGAAGTACTGTATGCTTAATACTGAAAAAGAGTGATGTTAAGGCCTCACATTAAGGACTGAAACACGTGAGGCACAAGAGAACACTTTCCTGCCTCTTCTGTGCCATTAACTGTGATCCAATGCAAGCAAATCTAACTTTCATTTGTTTAGGTGACTGTTAATATTCATTAAGATGCCTACATTGGCAACATTTTGAAATAACATTGGCATTTTTTAACAAATGTGCAACTTTTTTAGTATATATTGTACATGTGCACTCTGTGCTTCAGTAGTGGAAACTATGCAGAAATGCGTTTAGAATTGAGAACAGGAGGCACTTCTTTACCTAAAGTTGAAGGAGGTACAACTAAGGTAGCTTTTTCCATACTTTACCACAGTTGTGGGAGTATGGACCAAGCTACCCAGCCATATACTTGGAGCTAATACAGTGGCTTCTTTAAAGAAACAGCTTATATTTCAATATATTGACGCACAATTCTTTTTGGCATCAATACTAAAATTAAGATGACTTTTTTTACCTTGTGATACTGCTCCTTGTGGTCCACAGTACATTTTGCAGCTCTGTAGTCTCATTTAGACTACAGGGATCCAGAGTTTTGATTAAATGCACTTCATGAAATTTTCCCATGTCTGTAATGTATGGAAATAGCAATGTAAAAGGTTTTCAAACATATGGCTAAAGTAGTTCCTGTTAAAATTAGTTCAAAGCACAGATTTAAACAATTGCTTTAAACCTGCATAGTCGGCAATACGTGATAAGTATAAAAGTCACCACAAAAAAGCAGCAATGCACAAATCAAAATGAATCAAGCCCAGATTAAATAAAGGTAAACCATGGAATACTTGGAATACTGTGGAGCAAAATAATAAAGTCTAATCACAAAAAAACACTGACGTTCTAGGCTGTTTATAATTATAATTCATAGCAGAAACAAATGTGATTCCAATAAAAAGAGAGTACAGTTAATAGTAAAAACTATAAAGAAGAATATGTTATTCTGATTGGAATCATATTGACATAAACCATTAAATGTTTTGAAACACAACTGCCTTGAATCACCTACATGTTAAATAAACACTATAGAAAATGAAAGCATAGATAATGACTTCAAAGAGACAGAGGATTAAAATCTAAGATGTTATGATTTAAATAAATATGATTAAAAATGAATAAGAAAGTCATTTTGTGGTCAGGTAAATAATGTATTCATTAATTTGAATGTGGTTAGAACATTTTAAATCTTATTACAGAAGGAAATTAGTCTCTTTTGGTGCTGCTGCTTCTGCACAAAGTGGATGTTTTGTATTTATTATTGAGGTAAACCGTAACAGAAGTTGAAAAAAGTTCAACTTTTTTTTTACATCAAATGTTGACACTCAAGAATGATGAATAAAAGAAAATTCATTAATGCAGGATGAAAGTGCATTGAAGTATCTATATTCTCAGAGCTCATTACATAAGACACACATGATGCCTGCAGCCTTTCTATTGTCTTGAAGCAGTGGTTTCCATTCCTAATCCTGGGGGACTCCTCTATGTCTGCTGGTTTCTGTTCCAGCTGAGTCCTAAATCACCAGAGTTAATTGGTGCTTTTTAATTCATCTGCTTCCTTGTTATGACTTTTGTTTTCTGCACACAGTCCTGAATTTAAAAAATATTTCACTTCAAGTACTGCATATTGTTTGCAACAACTTCAGCCTACAGATCTTTACACGGTCTCTCAGTCTTTCAGCTGGCTTTCCTTTATTTTTGACTGCACAACACTTAGTAGCTGATCAATATGTAATGAACAGATATGGTCGGAATGGCACTATATCAGACACATTCATAGCATGAACATTGCTTTCTTTCTCCAGTGGTCTAACTAGTTACATTGCATTTAATACACCTGCATGAGCAGAGTTAAAAAACTCACAGATTAGTATAGTGGTGCAATGACAAATCCCATATAATGTTTCATGAGCTGAAAGCAAATTTATCTCAAATATAGAGCTAAAACAAACTACAGTAACTTGTGTGTACAAAACAGACACTGTAATTTGTTTAATGTGCATTGCAGTCTGAAACCTTTGATTAAAACCTTAAATTACGTTTTGTACTGTATGCTAATTGAACTGATTATAATTTCAATTTTATTCTAAAAGGCCAGGTGCTGCACAGTAGCATGGAGGTTAGTGCTGCTGTCTCATAGCTCTTGGATTCTGGGATTTATACCAGCATCTAGCAGGTAGTGTGGAGATTTCATGTCCTCTTTGAGCTCACCTGAGTTAAACCAGGAGCTCCAGGTTCCTCCCACCATCTTATCTTAGATTTAGTTAATTCATGCCTCTGCATTGTGCCTGTTGTGTGTGTACCCTGTTGTGGACTGCAGTCCTGCCTTTGGATTCTTTATTTATATATTGCCAGGTAGGTCAATTGAGAACTAACTCTCTTTTACGACCTAGAGACCTACAGTGCTTAGTGGAGCAGTCTGAGCAGCATTCTTTAGTTAAAACAACAATGTTCCACTTGGGTTCTGAATCCTTCACCAGAATCATGAATATGTGGCCTTCAGATAATGTATGATTGAATATAATATTGGTAGCAGGGCGTGTTCAGTGTGGAGGCGGAGTCCTGGATTATGGGGTGATGTGCTGCCTTAGCAACCACAGCTATCCTGGCTAATTAAGAATGGGTCGCAGCTGTGGGGGCCCTTAAAGACACACTGGGCACCTCCCTGGGGGACGAGCAGACCCCGCAAGTGGAGGACCTTTCATAGATAGTCCAAGAGGGGATTCTGATGAGTGCGTTCAGGCCACATTTTTCCTTCATTTTGTTTTCTTTTCTCCTGTCTCACCTTGTATCTCCCAGTGGGACAGGTTGAGCTCTTTTTTTTGTTTTGGCCTTGGGCTCCTTTTCTTCCTGTCTGGATCCCGCTAAACAGGGATAAGCCAGACTTAATACCGCTGTTCCAAGCGGTTCTTCTTCCTCAGGCTGGACCCCGTTAGATAGGGTAATTCCAGCCTGAACGTTGCTGTACACAGCAGCACATTTTTCTTCGGCCTTTTGGCCTTTTGTTTTGTTTTCTTTTTGTGTGTTTTTTTTTGTTTTCGCGAGCCTTACACTCAGAAGGGACATCGACTTTTGACCCGTGCTCCCAGTCCCGCGTTGTCACAGTAGACATCAAATAAATTGAAAGATGTTTGTTTCTTAAACTGTAATTACATATTACACTTATATTTAAAGTATACAATTCCATGTAGTGTGCTGTATCAACTCCATGGTAAGTCTTTATATGTGTTTTAAAGTAATGTTAAAGATGTCAGAGAACCAGTCACAGTGGAGACGAGGATGGCATGAAACACACAAGGCTAGAATGGGAGAAATCTCTTTCTGAAATATGTGTGTTTCATATCTACAAAGCTAATTCCAAGACATTTTCTGTCCTGACAAAAAACATAAAAAAAAAACAGAAAATATCAGGATTCAATTATTCCATCTGGAATCTAAATGTATTTGTTGTAGCCCACTCTCGTCAGAAGTCATTTTTTTTAAACCAAACCAAGCATTTCCATCCTACCAGTTCAATTTAAAAAAAGCTTAGTTTTATTGTTGTTTTATGGAAAAATTATACCTGGAAAATTACTTTATGGTCTTATTGCCAGGAAATGTGCTGATGATGAGTATTGGGAAAGCAAAGCAAATTATGCAGCTCCTGAGATTGGATAATGGGATTATGATACTGTGGTTTGTAAATAATCTGCATTTCATTTTGGCTTTCTTGAAGAAGATACAATAGGTTATATTGATCATGTATAGTCATTGAACTTCTTTCCTGATGTCTTTTTATCTTTTTTTCATAGACTGTTCTTTTTTAGAAATTCATTCCTCTTTTCTTATGAGATAATTGTGTGCCCTTTTTAAACTACTTTAGCAAAGAATTGATGTTTCACGCCTAAGTACAGTTCAGGATAATATTTCCCTAGAGGCTGCTGGTGAACTGTTGAACAGAAGACAACGACAATGAAAGCAGTGCTATAAGAGATATGTCTTTCTCTTTGTGCTGCAAGTTAGAAAAAAGACAAGGCATATGTGATAGGGATAGGGTGGACAGAGCTCATTCTGATAACAGAATTGCAGGCAATTGAAAAGTGGCCACTGATGTGCATTGACACAAGGATCTCAAGACTACCACTTGGACCAGTCAAGTTCATAAGATTGTGTGCTACCATGTCAGCGCTCCTGGGCACAGTCACCCAGTGGCAGAGCTTGAATTTTAACCAAGTTACAGTTTCCATCCTGCACTCTGAGCAGAGCCTTGTACTCAGACTTTGAGCCATTCGAAACATTTTTGCTACTTTATTAAGGATAAAGAAAGAATACAGTATACTGTATCAGATGAATATATAGAACATTTCATGGAGATATTCAATATACTCTCAATTACTGTATATGCCATGCATGACTAGAAGACTATGTTTAATGTATGTTCCTCATCTTTTAAGGGGACTGTGTCAATTAGATAAAGTGACAAATTATAGTTTTCCCCTGGAAGGCTCCAAGCATTAATGGCACCACTCTATAGACATCAGACAACCTCACATTAGAAAACCACTCCATAGACATCAAACAACCTCACATCAGAAGACCTGGTTTTATGCCACAGCACAGTTTTACACAGTCTAGATTTCAAAGAGCGCTGATGTCAGTGCATGAAGCTGTTCTGATGGTTCTGTCATTACTGTATATACTGTTAATTAGATCAGAAAGTGTGTGGAATAAGTCTAGATTTAGGTAATTTGCTGATATACAGAAGTACCATGAAAGTAGCCAGGATCACCTAACCTAACGGTGTGCATACAGTCAAGGCCATGTGACAAGCATTGCTCTGTATCTATGTGAACAACACCAACTGGCTGTCAGACTGCACAGTGGTCAAAAAGATCCATCGGAATTAAAATTTTGCAAAGGACGACTTGTGCATTGTGTCATCATAGAAATCAAGAGCTAGCATTTTCCGGCCATGGTGAATCAGATCAGAAATTATGAAGAGATGCTGAATCTTGTCAGGGATTTTGATCCTTTGCTGATGCAGCACTGGAATGGCTCAAATACATTTTAGGTACATTATGTTCAAAATAATACAATTGCACAAGAATGCCATTGCCATTCTCCCCATCTAGGCCTCAGGTATAGTCAGTAAGTCTTAGGTTTCAAAAATACTCCGTCATGTGACCAAGGACTATAATGCATATTTGCACATTGATGAGGTGAGGCACAAGTTCAAAATATGAAGTGACAGGTTGAATGCCCAGATATGCGATTCTGCAGCAGTAATGGTAGGCTAAGTAAATGACTTTCAGAACTGTATGTGTGAAAGCTATCCATCTTTTACATATACAAAAGAAAAAAGTAACGCTAGTTTTTTTTTTCCGAAATTTGGAAGGAATAGCAGTATTTTTCTCTTGATCTAAAAAGGAGTCTGACCTTCTTCACATCACTGTCAAATAGAAACTGCAATCAACTAATACAACACAGTAGAATTTTTATTGTAGTCTCATGCAAACTGAAGTAAGGCAGACAGACTCTTATCTAGTTTTTGAAAATGTGAAATTGCAAAGGTTTGTGGTGTAGAAAACTTCAGACTGGGACTCTGCATCCTCCGTCTTTACAGAGACATTTGTGAAACTACAAATGTGTTGTTCGGTGTGCTTGAAGCCCATAACATGACACAGTGAAATTGATTTTATATTCAGCAGACTCATCAAATGAAACTGGCTTCTGAAAATGGAAAACACTTTATAAGTGTCAGAGCTCAGTGTGCATGTATTGAGGCAAAAAAAGAGCAAGAAAGTTTAGATGACCAAAAAAAAAACCATCATTGATAAAAGCACTGAACAGCTGACAATTAGAATCAAAAGAACAGGAACACGAGAGATTCAACATAAGATAAGAACGCTCTTTCTCCAGGTCTATGAAGAGTCTAGTAGACAGATTAGACAGAGACATTCAAATATTAGTTGTACACTTTACAGTCTGCTACAAGATAAAGACATATACTGTATTAAGATTTTAATGAACAGTTAACATTAATTTAGAAGATGTAGATCTGTCTTAACTAATGTGTTCTTTGAACAACCAACAGTAATGAACACGAAGACTTTTGACAACGTTTCTCATTACAAATAGTAATTCTCAAATTGCAGGCAGTAGGCATTCAAGAAAACTGGTGTGTTTGGATTGAGAACTATGTAATGGATAGATAGAGAGAGTACAGTTAAGGAGAGAATGTTCTGACTGGAGTGATGTAATTACACGAGTGCCACAGAGACTCTGTATTAGGACTCTTTCTTACTTAACAGTTTATCGGTGATCTCATTTATGGTATTGTATAGTTAGTAAACTAGTCACATTTGTTGACTCCCATACCAAAATGGGAGGAATCGTAAGCATTTTAAAAGAGACAAAATAAATTCCAAACGATGTAGACAAGCTTCAATACTAGGCACATACATGTTAGATAACATGTAATGTAGACAAATGTAGAGTTTTATATGTATTGTAAGTAGCAAAAAGGTAGACACAATAGGGAAACACTGAGCATGAAGAACATACTGATAAAAGACAGATGTTTATAGAATGTTGATGATTCCGTGACAAATAGCTAAATTGAAGAATTCAAATCAAGCAACACTATTATAAAATTGTATAACCCACCACCATTAAGATCACATTTCAAATGTTATGTAAAATGTTGATGACCTTGTTATGAAAAGATATTGCTGCTCTGGAATAAGTCCGGATATTGTACATTCCCAATCTTAAATGAATGCCCCCTGCAATCGGGCTATACAAACTGAACCCTTTAGTTTTGAACAACATAGACTACATGAAGACCCAATTAAATTATAAATCAAAATCCTCAAAGTCACTGACAAAGTATATCAGTATAAATCAATACCTATCAGTATAAATCAGAGGAAACTATGTGGAAATACATTTAAAATTGAGAACTTCTTTATACAATGGCTTTTGGGAGTATGGAACAAGTTACTCAGCTATGTTATTAAAGACCATAACCTGACTTTCAGGACAAGTCAAGATGTGATTGTGAACCAGTAAATGCAATCACTAGTAATCCTGTATGTTTTATTGTGGAGGGACGCTGTAGCTACAGTACACAACAGTTTGTTTGTGAAAGCAACTCATGTCACTGTGCAAATTTATTTTTCCATACACAATGTTTCCAAGGTCAAATTGAATTTTTTATCCAATAAATATGTAGAACATAAAAATGATAGAGGCTTTATGACTGAGGCAGTTTAACAGATTTTATACTGTATGGGTTTCAGACTTAACATTCCCTGTATAACGTACTTATACAGGAGGTGGTGCGGTGGGTCTGTGGCTAAGGATCTGGGCCTGTAGCTGAAAGGTTGCTGGTTCATATCCTGCAGCTGAGGGATCCTACTCTGTTGGGCCCCTGAGCAAGGCCCTTAACCCCCAACTGACCCTGCTCTCTGACCCCAAGCTTCTCTCCCTGTCTGTGTGTCTTATGGAGAGCCAGTTGGGGTATGTGAAGAGACAACTTCCTACTACAAGACATTGCATATGGCCAATAAAGTCATCACTTTTCTTAAGTGCTGTTTTTGATTACTTATTTTTTGGAGTCTTGCCCATTTAACAAACACCACCTTTTTTGTTGTTAATCCTGTTTCTTGTGATTTCAACATTCTGTATGAAAGCAAAGGTAGATGCACTACAAGAACTTATAATCAGGAGCAGAAATAAACTACTTTGGTTTCTTTAAAGATGGCTCTGAAATCTGAGATGATTATAAGCACAAAATATTACTATATTTTTTTTTTAGTAAAGCTACAATTTTACTGTTTGCCTTTTCAAACACTTTCCGTTATTTTTCAGTCTGTGGAATTTACTTTGCGGTTGTTTTTTAAATGAAACTCAGTCTGGGTGATGCGCTGTGGAAAGTTTTTTGGTATCTAGTAGTATTTAATTAATAATTGTTGAGCCTTCTACACTTTTTAGAGTCAAACTGAATGCGCCCAAAGAAGTATGTGGAATATGGTCAAACCTTTAATATTGTAAAAGTTTGTAACATATAACTAAAGTATATTAAAACCCTGTTGCTGTTCAATGGCGTACTGTATGAGATCTCTACATTCAGAAATCATGTAATGCAACATTTCATATAGAAATGTTTAGATATACTGTATATATGTTACATGTGAAATACATTTCCTGAAATAAAACCAAAGATTTTAATTGGAAAAGGTAAAAAAGAAAATGTCACCATTGTTTCTGAGTATACTGTTTAGTTTTGCTTTTGCCTGGGGCCATTTCAAATATATTTTGCCCACATTTATTAAGGGTTGAGAGAAATCAATTTCACTTATAGATGTGTGTTCTTCTCACACTATAGTAGTTACATAAATGTAAAGTTATTTTCGGTAGCAGTTCTGACAGACACACAGAACGTCAGAGCTTCCATTGTTACAGTACCATCATCAAATCTTCCTGCTTGTATTGATTAACGTAATTGATGAAGGTAATATCCTCTTCAAAGTATAGTATATGATTTTGTGGAAAGTACTGTATGGACCTAATTTCACAAACGGCAATGGTTTCAGACACTGGGATGCTGGGATGTTGCTGTCACTCCCCAGATGACAATTAGACTAACTGAAGGGTGGGTGGATGACTAGCTGTGTGAATATTGTACACAAGCACATAGCTAGGGCTTAATACATATAAATAACTTATTGAAACCTGATAAAAATCATATAGGAAAAATCGCTTAGGATGCTTTTATTTGTAAGTTTTATGATTCCAGTTTGTATGTTTGTCTGTAATGCATGTTGTAGAATTTCCAGTAATTAATTAGTATCTTTTATAATACCTATCATAATGTATGTCAATTTATTGCAACCAAATAATTCAAAAGGGTTTTAATAATGCATACATGTAATACTTTTACCAGAACTGGAAAGAAGTTCTGTTTTCAGGACATTCCATGGTGAGATGTTTTAAAGTACTTACAGTGCAGTAAGTACTCTACAATACAGTTAAAATACTTCAAAATACAGATGTACATACTGTATATACAACACCATTGTCTTATTGCTGTAATTGGTAACATGCTCCCAAGGAGCTGCTGCTAGAGTCTTACCCTAGATCATTTTGAGTTTTACGGCTCGATCTTGTGAGATGTCCAAGAACTTCTTTCTGAGCCACAATCTGTTAAATGGAATTCTTGTGATTTTAAAACTGTGATTGTTTTCTTTGGAAGGCCAAACTAGGCAAGAAAATACAAGTAGTTTAATGAGCAGGTTACAGTATATATTTTAAACAGAAAGAGGAAAATAACAATTACTAGGGCTCAGATATAAGTCCACTTGTAAGATATTTGCAAGTAATAAACTATTTTAGGAACAAATCTGATCAATTTAAGTACTGTAAATTAAAAAAAAAATAACTTGGATTATCACACACACTACTTTCTTAGCTACAATTATGTGGTAGATGAAAATAAATGTTTATAAATGGTAAACCATACTATTATGCTCTTTGTAGTAACTTCCGTTACAGTTTCCTTGATTTAGAAATCGTTTTGGGCTGTCACTATATCTCATCAGTTCAATACAGAAATAGGATTCAGTAGTCTCTGACTAGCAACCAGTTGTCATGGTGACCGATAGTTAGGGAACTAATTGACAAGGGTGAATTGTCAGGTCCAGTTCTTACCAGCAGTAAGTTAAATGCTGCTTGACAAATGGATCACCTTTTTGAACAGCCAGTCTGTTTCTTTGTCTGGCCTTGGGCAAGGGCAATCTTTTATTTTAATTCAAATTTCTGAAAGTGGACTTCATACTGTTATGAAGTTAGAAACCAAGGTAGATACAATAAAAAGATAAGGTGTGTTTGTGAAGCCGTCGTAATATTATTTTATTAAAGGTTATGCAAAACCTTCCGGGAGCAGCTTGCAAGCTGGGATGTTTGTGTTGTTTTTGGCATGGTAACAACCTTACGCTTACATCCAGACTAAACAATGCACAACTTAATTAAAAAAAATAGGTTTTCAACTTGATGACCTAGTTCTCCGCCTCCTACTGACCTCAACAGATAAATACACAGGGAAGCTATTTACAAAAGACTGAAAAAGAAATGTAAATTCCCGTTAAAATGTTCTCTAGGGGAATGATTAGTTGGTAGTTGAAAGTCACGTACTATTACAGTTATTTTTATGTGCAGGTGTGATAGTTAACAAGGTGGGGTATATTCATGAGAAACTTTTTCAGCACAAGGAGTCTCTTGTTCCATTTTCCTTGGAGGTGATTAATTTTACATATGAAGCGATATCTTAGTGTTTTGCAATAAGACAGTACTGGAAACCCCATAGATTTTGGGCCAAAGTAAAACTATAAGGTAATTGATTCATGTGTGGAAAATACATATTGTATATTGTTTCTGATGCTTTTAGGTTTACTACTATGATCTGTATATGCAGTAATTAGGTTATGGAAAAGTTATGGTAATGAAAGTAGAACTAGACTATAAGAATATGTGTCTGGCAGTGAGATTCTAGGGGATAGTCAGGAGGAATTTGGAAAACTAGGTCTTGCTGCTTAACAAGTTTTTTTTTGGAGCAGAGAATAGCATTATAAAACTCCTACATAGATAGTGTTATAAAACTCCTCTAGAATAAGATGAATTCTAAAATTGAATGTAGTAGGCATACGAGTAAATGTATTTATTATAAGATACTGGCTAATGCATAGAAGGGAGAGTTTATAGATAAGAGATGAATGCTTAAATTAATTATGAAATTGGAGTACCATAGGGAACTATAGTAGGTTATATAGTATAGTTAGCAAACTAGTTATGTTTGCAGATGATACTAAAAAAGGGAGATTAGAAAAACATTGTAGAAGCTGCAAAATAAATTAAAATAGAATTCAAGACTGGGAAAACTGGCAGGTGACATTTAATTTAATGTAGACAAGTACTGAACATTTTATGTAGGCAGCAAAACCATAACACATACATGTGTCAGACAATGTGTGAAAGGGATTTTAAAAGCCAAAGAGAACTGTAAAATATATACAGTAGTGCAATAGAGTAGAATTTAACTGAAGGGGTATTACATTAAAAGTGTGCTATGTACCAGTATGATCTTACTTAGGGCATTGTATGAAGTTTTTTCCTTGTCAATTAAGAGAAGGACAATGAGGTACATCCCCAGACTTACAGGGAGTGTCCTAATCTTATAGCCTAAAAAGTAACTAAATAATTATATAAATAATTATTACAGGCCATAAAACCAAATTGTCTTTATCTTAAACAAAGAGTATTATAAGGGGACCAGTTTCAAGTATTTGGAATCCTTTGAAGGCATTAACAAAGCTTATACTGTACATAAACCTATTTAGAAATGTGTACCCGAGGACACATATGGAAACTGATAGGAGGCATTTCCCAATCTGTGAACAAGAGTTGTTTATTCTTACAAAGGATTGTGGGAGTCTAGAACAAGCTACCCAGCCAGATATTGAAAGGAAATAAATTTTTTTTTCAAGAAATCTTCAGATCAGTTTTCTAAAACATAAATAAAATAGATGGGCTGAATTACTATTTTTCTTCCATACGCTTTCTTAAGGTGGTGAGAATACCTAAATAAACAGTCCTGGATTCAGTTTATTTAGAAATAATAATATTATTTAACATTTTATCCCACTAAAGACTTACAATAATATTAGTTTGGCATATTTCCACACAAAATGGGGTTTGGTTTCCCAGTATTCTACTCTATACTTGGATTCTGGCAGAAGATTTTTTTGTGGGTTGAATAGTGAAAAAACAAAAAAAAATAACCAGTGCAAAAAGTTTTAGACGTGACTGGACATTCAATGTGCTCTACTATTTCAATTTAGGTATGAAAGAGTACGTTTTTAATTTAATTTCTACATATATAAATAAATCAAAATACAAGGATTAGAAATAATGTTTTATGCAAGTTCTATCGTATGTTAAGACAATCTTATTTTGTAAATATCCAAACAGATATAATGATAAGAAAGTTACTCAGTGGTGCAATCAAATTCTAACTAGCCTACTTGAAATGTTAATTTATTGGCTCTAAGGTATTGTAAGTTCATTTCTAATAAGCATTTAACAAGCATTTGGTTCCTCTAAGCAAAATATGTTGAGAGACTATCATCAATAAATTACAAATCATTATCACATTGATAATGAACCATTTTTACTGTGCAAAATGAAAACAAAGTCTTCCATCTGTCTTGCATCTACTGAGCAAACACCACTTTTTAAAGGTACAATTGTTTATGCTGGGGCAGTAAAAGTAGGTTCATATGTTGTGCAGTTTTTTGCTGTACAATTATCAGCAATCCTGGTATGTGGGACTAGACTCCATTTCTGGCACAATATCCAGAAAAAAATATAATACCATGAAGCAGATTTAATGAGACATTTTTTGGAATCAGTTGAAGACAGTTCACATGTACAGTATAGTACTTATTATCTGTGCATCATAACTGTGATATTGCCTGCCCACCCACTGGACATGAACTCTGTTGAGTACAGTATATACTATATATATAGTATATACCTCCTAATAATCCCCCTCTATGAATTGGCTTCATCACTCTGCTCTCCTCCCCACTGAGAGCTGGTGTGTGGGGAGCGTTCTGGCGCACTATGGCTGCCGTCGCATCATCCAGGTGGGGCTGCACACTGGTGGTGGTTGAGGGGAGACCCCATTACCTGTAAAATGCTTTGAGTGGAGTGTCCAGAAAAGCACCATATACTGTAAGTGTAAGCAATTATTATTAATTATTATTATTATATACAGGCAATCCTCAGTTTATTCCTGTGAAAATCATGACAAAAGTGAGTCTCCAGCACCTTTTGTGCCAAGTATGGACTGTCTTTCAACAGTATGTGTAAATCTGCTACTCCGTATTGTGTGTCATGTTATATTATTAATTTGTAATAATTGTTGTTATGTATTATGTATTTTTCCTCTGATGCTTTTGTCAGAAAAAGTAACTTGCTAAGGTGTATAACAACAGTATCTCACTTGAAACGTGAGTGCATAACCTTGCAGCTATGACTCCAGAACCTTAACCACTACACAATATAATCTTTCTTTTGATTGCAATCATGTAACAGATGAGACTGTCTATAGAAAAGGTAGCAGTTTTTAGTCGCCAGTAAATTATCTTAATTATCTGTGAGGCTTATTATTGACTTATTATTAGTTCACAACTTTGACACCTTGGATTTTTTTGGGGTATATTAACTGTTGCTGCTGGTAACTACTATAACCACAAGCAAAATGTTCTTGGTGGTAAGAGTTGGTTCCTTATGAACAGAGAGAACAGAAAATGTGCTACATAGACATACTGTAATATTCTCTGCTTCTGTGTTCTGTTTAAGGCTCTCACTCCCAGGAAATACTTAAAAAATCATATCTTTTGAAATTATTTTAATGCCTAAATATTTAATAATAGTTTTCAGTTTATTATTACTGTTATGTATGAATCCCATCTTAATTGAAAAATTGACCAGGACACAATCCCTGCGATTTAATTGTGCTCTGACCTTCATCAAATACACACTGACACAGTTTAGGCTCATTAGGAGCTCAGTTACTGAAGAGGTTGTCATTTTTGGGGTTCCTACTACCTTGTCTCTCTAGCCAGGTTGTTGATCCCTCCGTCAGTTGAGTTAAGTCAGCAATGCCACCAAATTTCAAATTATGCCTCTACTCTGCTTTAATTAGGTGTCGGGCTGAACTAATAAAACAGATTTTTAAACAAAAGTCTGGGACAAGGTCAAAACCCTAATGATGCTTACTTCTTCTCTCCTGCATATAAATATGATATCTCTAGAGAACTCACACATCATCATTCGTAACCCTCCCTCCACCCCATATTCCTCCTTGTAGCAGCTCCCTGGCTCATTCCTCAGACTGAAGGGGGGTTCCAATCACCACATGGACTTTTTCAGGTCAAATTGTTCATTTGAATATAACTAGGAACATCAGAGCAAAAACAATATATACTGTGTGCAAGAAACATTGCAAGATATTCAATAGGTTTCCTGCAACCCTCCCCAGACCCTCCTACAATCACACCTGCCAGTCTTTCATGTACTCGAGTTGCAGCTTCACTCCATGTCTTCAGAGTGGCATAACTGGCCTTATTTACTCTGGCGGTAGACAGTTTCAGCATCACTATGTATCTGAATTATCACAACCATTGCCGTATCGGTGGGCTATGAGGGGGGAGCCAGGGCCGTCAGTTTCTCTGCTCCAGTCAAGCCAGCGAGCTACTGTAGATTTTCCATTGACTTAACTTTTTGTTGAAGTTGTGAGTCCCCGTTAAGTAGTAACACAGTTGGATCCATTGGCATGTTTCTCCCTTGTGAGGGTACAGCTTTTGTGTGGCATGTTTTTATAATGGTTGGCTTATGAATCCTTTTCATTTGATGTAACATATTAATTATAGTTATTATTAACAAACCCTTTTGTTATTTTTCTTTCAGCAAAGATTTAGTTAGTCAGGATTTGTATGATTTTAATCATGCTTCTGATTGTTTTATCCTTGTTTTCCAACAGCTGCGGATGGCGAGGAGCCTACTTCTGCAGGTAGGATATTTCTTACCCCAGAATGTGTTTTGATTCCTTCATTTTTTTTCCTATTCTTTTTTACTTTATTTGTATTACTGACCCTCATACCTTACTTGTGAGTTTCACATCCACTAACCACTTGTCTAATAATAATCTTGTAGTATATGCTGTTTATTTCCATGTGGGCTATATTTTATTTGTGTAAAAATGTCTAATTGAGTATTTTTATTTCGTTGTTTAACAAATATTACTACCAGGTTAATTCCATACCGATGCCTCAGTGATACAATACATTAATTATAAATACAGTACATTGATGAAATTGGAAACAAACAGAAAAGATGAATTTGTAGTTTTTCTGAGGGGGGAAGTGTTGCAGGAAATTGGCAAAGTCATTTACATTTCAGAGTATTTTCACATGTTCATGTACTAAGAAGAAAATAAAAAAAAATTATAAAACAACTGGAGATTTAAGCCAAGCAAAACATGTAATTGGATGCCTTTGTGCACAGATTTCATAGCATGAACCACTGTTTTGTTTTTTTTTAAATAGAATTACAGAATTGCACATCTTTTGGAAATGTTACACATTTTCTGCACAGCCAGGGTAAAAACAGATGAAGGGAAACTATAACAAATTGAGAGCTATGAATCAAGTGAGATGGAAATAGCAAAAACACAACAAAAGTAAAACATACAGTATTTTATCCTTTGATCTCCCTCAAATTCTGACATGCTCCTGCAACTGAAGAGTAAGAAATCATGTTGCAGGACTGGAGCCAAACCACTGTTATGGAGATGTATAGGTTGTTTGTTCAGTGTCACTCAGTTTTGTGTTGGATATAATCTGATACCAGACTGGAAAATCCTGGTCACCACATGATAGGCTTGATTGATTGCTAAGTGTCTCTGCAGTCTGCTTGCCCGAACACATTTTCTTTTATCACAGATTCAGGCTTAATAAGAAGCTCAATAAAATTCTTGGATTTCTCTCTCTCTGCGAGAGAAGCCCCAGTAGATACAGACAAAAAATTGCATAAAACAAAGATTGGAGGAACTGGCTAACCCAGACTCAGCACTGTTGTTTTTGTTATGCATAATATTTCACTTCATAATATTCAGACTGCTTCTTCTATCATATTGCAGTCTTGCTTTGCACCTTAAAACTGATCAGAATTTATGATCATTGTGTTTATGTGCTATTATTATTGCAATTAATGCAATAATTTAACATAATGCAATGAAATAGCCAGAATAATGGTATTTACATAATTGCAATGACTATTATAATAAATCAACAATTTGTATGTTTAAATTGTTTTATTGTTTACACTTAAATGTTCCCATTTCCATTGCTAGGTGAGACCACAAGCATGCAGTATCCTGTGTGTTTCCTGTAGTACAGTAGATGTTGCTGTGCACATTGCTCGTAATTGATTAATTTTGAATACATTTTGATGATGCACAACTATATACAGTATATATATATATTTATTTATTTTTAGTAAGGTAGAGTATTCATTTAATAGAATTATTTTATTAGGTGCTCCAGTTTCTCCTCACAGTCTCTGAGTCTTGTGAGTCTGGGCATGTCTGTATCTGTGTGTGCCACTAAAACTAATGTGTATTTACTATATTGTAAGTCTCCATAGATGAGGGTGTCTGCTAAGCATATAAATACAGAATTAAAAATATCAATCTGTAGCAACATGCTAAGGTGCTGCCAGAAGGTGATATTATATACATGGGGATATGAATATTATTTAGCTCTCATTGTTCCACAGTTTAGAAAAACATAAGGGTCTAAAAAGACTTATAGTGCCACTTTGCTGCCACTTAGCATATATAAAGTCAACATTAGCAACCACTACCCTGGCTGCTTCACCCTTAGTAATAACAGAAAACTAATTACCATTATTATATAGTTTGCCAAATGAAAGAAACTGGAAAAGAATGTTTTAAGAGTCTTTTATAGTCTCCATTTTTTTCTGTACTATAGGGATTGGTGTGATAGAATGAGCATTCATCTCATCATTGCAAGATCTTAAGTACAGTATGTGACTGTTGCACAGCAGACACAGGTCTGGACTTAATCAAAACTTTTGTTTGCCTGCCAGGTGTCTGTCAAGAATTGTAGCTTTTCCTTAAGTAGAAGGGAAAGGTTTCTTGTTAATTAAAAGAAAACACCATGAAGTGCTGGTTTGAAAATTTGTGATTGTTTAATGGGTCTTAGGTAAAGTGGATTTACTATAGCTGGCTGTGCTTATTGTGTATAAAACCCGACCTCTTTGATTAAGCAGGGCACCTACCTGTAAAAGTGCAGAGTAATCAAATTTTATAATGCATCTAAGGTATACAATGCTGTATAAGCTTATATAATGTAATCTGAGGTTGGGGAAGTGAGCTTCACCCATCCCCCAAAGGATGGGGCCACAACCCAACACTCTTGCCCAACATCTGTGAAAAAAGAGTGTGCCAATGCATAACAAATAAAAATAGCAAACGAAAAGAGAAGGGTAGACAAACAGGAGCTGGGGCATGAAAACCTCTGGTGCCAATTTAGGGGAAAACCTCTGGTGGTCCTGGTAGAACAGACACCCCCACTCTGGGCAAATCTAAGGGAGCATAATGAACACAAAGGTTATTTGCAGGAATGGAACAGCTTCTGAAGGTTTAATTAGATAGAGGTCCATCCAATTTTGCCCTGGCTCCAATTCAAAAGGAGTGGAGTGTCCACTAAAAGCGGCTGTATGGACATTGGATGAACAGAGCAGTAAGTAATATGTGTCAATTGTGCATGGGCTGCTGGCACATTGTTTCGTACATTGTAACACAGGTTAGAGGTTCAGTGTCAGCTGCATAAGAGAAAATGGTGATTCTGGAGCTGGAAGAAAAGAGAGAGTTGCTGAGGGTATCAGATTGTGGAATTTGCAAGTCTGCAGATATCTGCGAATATTGCAGATAAAAGAGCAGTAGCTGCTGGATTAGAGACTCCTGAGAGGTATCAAGCCATAATAAAGAAGTTATTACTTGTTGTTAACTGAAATAGATAGATACATGCTGTTATTAATCCCGTGAGGGAAATTGCAGTGCAACAGCAGCCAGTCACAGTCAACACAGCACAGTGTAACTAAATGATACAATAATACAACAATACAATACAGTAAGTACAGTCAGTGAGAACTGCAGTAAAAAATGGAGTATGTAGAATTGCACACAGTACAGAAGATACAAAACAAAACCAGAAGGTACAGTACACAAGAAGATGTTACAGATATGAGCACTGTGAGTGCTAAATATACGGAGGAAGAGGTCAGTATCAAGAGAAGATCAGTCCCCTGTATAATTGTCCACAGCAAGAACAGTAGCTGCTTTGGCTGAGGAAGCTTTGTGATATCTGTCGAGAATAGAAACACTATAACAAATTGAGAGGTCTGCTATGTAGTAGATGAAATGATCCAATTCCCAATGCCTGTGAGGACAGACAGAACAAAACACACCTCTGTAAACAGAAAAGGCAGAGAATAGAAGTCTTAATTTTGAGAGTGAAAGCAAGGTCACTGAAGTCCACTACGTTGTGGTCAACAATTTCTGAAGTAGCTGGGGGAAGGGGCGAGATTTACCTCTTTACCTTCAATAATGTGGTGGTGCAAAGGAGGAGCAAGGGGGTGGTGGTGAATGGTGGGGCTTGGTGTGAACGTGAAACTACTGCAGTGCTGAGGGTCAAGGGGTGGGACAGATGTGGAGATAGAGGTGGGGGAAGGACTTTCCAGTTTATCCCAGTGGGGAATGAGGTCATTGAGAGCGAATGAGTAGCTTGAGAATCTGAGTAATTGTTGAGAAGCCTAGAAGGGAAGTCCGGCAGCTCTGAGACAAGAGGGGTAGAGGGAACACCTGCTTTGCTGAAGGTATAGAATAAATAGGTTGAGGTTGAGGAGGTTGAGGAGCTGGTAGCTGATGAATGGAGGGAAGGGGACAGGACTGGGTCTGCTAAAGGGAGTCACAGAGTAGAAAATAAGAGGCCAGAGCGATCGCTTTGAGTAAGAGTGGGAATAGATTTCAAAAAGGAGATTTCAGGAATTGGTAAGAGGCACGTCTTTTTGTAATGAAGTCAAGCTGGCATATCCTGGAAAGTGAGGTGCCGCTTGAGATGGCATAAGCCTGGCACGGGCTGTGTAGGAGAAGCTGGGAAAGAGGTGTTGTTGGCAGGAGGCAGTGAAGGAATAAAAGAAATTAATTAAAGGGCTTGCTTGGAGCACATCAGCTGGAAAAAAGCAGGAGGAAATATCTTTCTCATCTTTGGGGAAACGGAAGAAAGTTTGGTAGGTAAGCCATAGTAGTCTAGTGAGAGATAAACCAAAGACTTTAGATAAACAGTAAGCACTTGAGAGCTTGAGGTTTAAATACAGAATAGGCAATTGAATAACTGAGAAAGCAGAGGAGCAGCTGCTTCTCACCTCAAGCCTTCACCTGGCGGTTAGCAAAAAATATTTTGCTAATAGCTAAACTGAGAGAATATTTTACAGTCTCCTATGACAGGATCAAGGAATCAAATGGTATTGCAAATGGAATTATTAAAATGTTTAAATTGTAGAAAGAGAAAATAAAAGATTCCAACAAAAATCACATGTATAATGTGTTTCATTATCTGTATAGACTTAAATCCATCCATTTTCTAACCACTTTATCCAATACAAGACTGCGGGGATGCTAGTGCCTTTCAGCACGCAACAGGTGCAAGGTGGGATACACACTAAACGGGACACCGATACATCGCACTCACATCAACACGTTAAAAGAGGTTAGCTGGAATGATTCTTTTGTGGGCTTGATTTATCAATACCCTGATTAACCATCACGCTAAAGTAACTTGTGCACCATCTGGCACAAGACTGTCAGATGTCCTGTGTGCAGCTTTTCCACCATGACCGGTGCACTGCGCCAGTTCCATACCATAGTGGATACACCACAGAGGCTGCTGTCAGGTCAACATTCTCTTGGAAACAAACCAATCCCTACTTCACGAGGAATGCCAAACACTCAAGAATAAAGCATCATGGAGCGAAACTGTGGCTTAACCCGCTTGGCTGAGGGCTGGCCTTCCGGTCAGAGGACAAGGAGACCAGGACCCCCCTGCAGGGTGACTGAGGGGCAGCTGCAGAGGGAAAGATGGGGTGGAGATGGGATGCAAGACATGTGCAAGAGAGAGAGATAGGGATCTCGAAGGTATTTATAGCATTTGGGAGAGGATTGTCAGAAGTGATTGCTAATTACTGACAGCTGAGTCCAATTTAGCTTGGTTGTCATCCCTCCTGAACTTTTGTTATAAACTCCATAAAAACATCAGAAAGCTCCAACATAATTGTATTTGTTTTTTTTTTCTTTGGTGAAACCATTGAGGGTCGTTGTTTAATATGGTTCACTTTTAGGATAGGAGGTGGTTTAGTTTCCAAAATATTGAAATTCAATGTAATCAAAACGTGCTTATAACCGCACTTCATCTCATAACAGTGAGCTGGTATCACTATATCCTGTAGGTCTATGTCAGGGGTCTCAAACTCAAGTGAATATGGGGGTCGCATTCATACTTACTAGAACTGTTATTTACGTAACAAATGGTGACATCACCGGAAACAAAAATGACAGCGGCATAAAAAAATAAGAAACAATTATAATTCCAAGGCTATTATTGAAAAAAGTCTTTAAAAGAAAAAAATGTATTGTAGCATACGTGGGGTTCATACAGAAATAATCAAGACAGCGTTCTTGACTGCACCAACAGTTTCTTTATTAACAGTGCTCTGTCAGTCAGTAATCAGACAACAAAGAAACACACCAACTTGAGTCAGGTTAACAAACTGTACACAAGGGCTGTGAATAGAACGCACACACAGGTTTGGGGTGGTTACAAGGCAAGGGACAAAACAGGAGTAAACAATTAACTGCTATTTACTGTACATTTAGTAACTAAATTTAGTCTAAGTGAGTTGTTGCAGGCCGCATGTTTGAGACCCATGGTCTACAGTACAGTATGTTCTGTAACACAGATTCAAATCTCAAGCTGTTGAATTTGCTTTGAGGAATCTACCTGAGCACCTGTATTTGTTTACCTTGCTTTTGTTTGATGTTCACATTTTTTCCAGTCACCTTCCAATAAATACTGTATATACATTATTCAAACTCTCATAGAAGAGTTTCAAAGCAAGATTTCAGGCTGTTTCTGCTAGTGTGTTTACTTCAGAGCTTTCATGAATTTCGCACATGGCAAAACAGCAGTGAAAAAAGTTCTTTGGATCTGTATTATTGTAGCAGCATAATGTATATTGCTTCTTATCACTTATCTTTGAAGTGACTATAAATACTACATTAAACCTTCTCAAGCATTAGAGCTATTTGATGCACTTTAACATAAGACTGGCTATGTCTAACGATTATATTAATGCATTATCGTAAAAGCATGCTAATGCAAACACACAAAGGCATTGCTGTTTTAGATCACATGCCATTTTCATTAAAGTGAAGCACACTGTACATATTTTATTACTGTACTATGATATATACTTTGTTTTAAAATTAAATAAATTATAAATAAATACCATTCATTAATAAAACCATTTTATACAACAATTAGTGAAGACTTAGTTGAATTAATGAGTAGTGAAATTCCTAATTTTTATTGTAGGCAGAGAAGATAAACGGGTAACTTTATCGATGTGTGCATTATAAATGTTTGTTTTACTGTCCCAGTTTTACAACACAATATTGGATCTTGCATGCATATATAACAGTTTATTTGCAAAGGATTAAAAAAAAATGACAGAATAATTCCTTGCTTCTCTGTATCATTTATTAATTTGCTCTTGGCATGTCACCTTATATCAACAATCTTGCTATATAGCCTTTCATAAAAACCTGTACTGTAGGCGATTTCTGGTCTAGGTTCCATTTTACAGTCTGAATGCACCATAACAGAGCTCTTTACATTTGGCTGTTAATTCATTTGGGGAAGTAGACAACTGATAAGATTTTGAAGGAGAATCCTGTATAAACTTATCCCTTAAAAACATTTGTGTGTGTATAGCCAATTATGTCTTACTGAATTCAGATAGTGCTCTGTCTTCTTTGCTTCTCACAGTGAGTAGATATTTGAAAAAGACACTAAACAGCTCTGAGTCAAGCTTTTCTTTGTGTTGTATTCCTTTGAGAACAACAGGATAATTGAAACTGACATATTTGAAGTGCCAAAAACCGCCTTAATATTTTAACATCTGAGTCAAATGCCCTGCCCTTTTATCTCGCTGAAATTCGGAGAAGAGGTCACCGGGTAAGAGTTATTTTTCATTTCAGCAAAGAATGCAAGGCACTCTTGCATGCAGAGTTTTAAAGAAGGAAATTCTAATGGTCTTTTTCTGAATCATGTTTTAAAATAACCAGGAAATGCTGTTGCTAAAACAAATTAAAACACAAGATCAAAGAAATAAAGGAAAGTAGCTCTTATTTGTACACCAGCAATATATAATATGTCATTATGCATACATTTAGAAGTGTGTGGGAGTCTTTCTGAAAGTGCTGCACAAATAATTTCCTTAACTGCCTAGCATGAGAAAGTACTTGTGGACTGGAGGTTTTTTTGTCAGGTGAGGGCTGGCAAGCTGTTTTTAAGGCTCAAATAATTGATGACACCTGTAGAGATTAAATTGGGGAAAACACTATGAAACCTTACTGGATGTTATTTATTTTTTTCCGAATTCTGTGTCTTCAGATGATGTTTTACATAAAAGACATTTTAGTAATGGCAGTGATTTGCCTTAGCCAACTTGATTTAAAACAAGCTGAATGTTACATGGCCAGTTTAAAGTAGAAGTTTAAGAGACAGCTGTTTTTGATAGGCAATGCTGTAAATGAGACTGAGGATGGAAATTAATGATATTGAAAGAGCCACCTGTGGATATTGTATGCTGATTATAACTAAACAGTATTTAGACATATTAGCTATGGTTATATTTGAGCTGTTTCCTATTCTTAGAATTTGTGGTATTTTCACATTTTGTGGTCTGAAGTGAAAGCCACAGTTTAAAAAGCTTGTTGCATTACATGAGTATGATGTGCTCATTCCAGCTGTGTATTGGAAATAATAATTGATTAAATTGATACTGTACATAACCAGCATATAATATTGTTAGTTTTATTTTACCAGTAGGCATTTTAATACAATCAGAATGAGCCATTAGCTTTTTAAGCTCTCACCTGAGTTAACAGTTTGGAGAAATGAATTCCATAAACATACAGTGAAGTGACTCTGAAGTTACTACACAATGGTATCCCACAAATACTTTACATGTGACTATACAAAATGTGGACATGTAAGGAGTTAAACCAGATAGGTTTCTTACGGGAGGAATACATGTATTGATAGTTACAGTACGATATAGTATATCCTATGGCAGAATATTATTCTGAGCTGTTTCTGTAAATGAATGTGAACTTTTTAATGCATTACATTAATATAATGACTTAAGGAGAAAACCTTGCACTGTTCGGTGCAAAATCGTTTTTCCCTCCCCAAAGTAATCAGATAGTAATTTTAGAATGAAATTGGTATGTAGTCTTAATGTCGTGGGTAACAGTTGTGAAATGACATATTCACTTAAACTTTTACATTGCATTGATCTTTCTTTGGGTAGTTACAACAGGTTAGTAGATTAGGCCCCTGAAACACTTCAGCAATTATTGATTTCCGGATCCCCAACTATAACAACAGACAAGCACATTGACTAAAAAAAAAAAAAATATGTACAGTAAGGCATACATTTTTGGTCTTATCAAAATATGTTGCCAGATATTTTACTTGTTGACACCTGGAGAGAGTTTGAACCCTGTAAGAAAGGCAGATTTGTTATCAACCCTGTGAAGAATAATTTACTGGAATTATCATAGAACATATTTCTTTTTCAATTTATTGATTAAATATTTTACTTGACATTAGTGGTGTTACAGATCACTAGGTATAATTTTAGTATTTAAAGTGTATTTTCTGTTCAAAAGGATGGACACTAAAAGACAAATTAAGCTAGATTAAATATTTACATATCTGTATACACGTTATTGTTATCACTAAAGGGTGATCATTATCACTGAAGGCAAAGAATTTCTAACAGAGGCAAATGTGCACTGGAGGTTTTGCAATGCTCATTGCTTTTCCTTTCTGTTTCCTGAAATGAATTTTAAACCTTGCAAGTTCAAAGGCGAAAAAGTGTAAACATACTCTCTAGAGAGCTTGGGGGAACAGAAATAGGAAATAACATCAATGCTTATTTTTTTATTTAGCTGTCATGTTGACGTTTATTTGAAGTGTGAAGAATCAGTGAATTTTGCATAGAAAGAATAATAGCATTATCCTGGTACAATTAAGCACTGTAGGGAAAGACTTACCTTGGGATTGAATTAAGCATGGAATTACATTAAGGCTAATATAAAATACAGATTTCTATGTTTCCTCCCATTTCTTTTAAAAAATAAAAACTCAGAGGAAGGATTAGAAGTTATTGCATCCCATCATTTGCATGTTTATGAACTCCATCTTTCAGGATTTCCTGTGAACAACACTGAAATTTACTGTACACTTCTTCTTGAACTGGAACAGGCATGATCGAGCAGTAAATATGATCTTTTACTTGTAATAAATTTACCTATTGCGTGCCTTTGATGACTGTGTCCCACATTGGGTGTATTTCCACCTTGTGCAATGTACAGTGTATCTGGGATAGGTTCCATGTTCCCATGACTCCTAAGGAATGAGCAGCTTTCTGAGGGCTAAATGGTTATGGATGGATGATGGCCCTGAAAATCAAATGAAGGGAATAACTACAAAATAAGGGAATAAGAAACAAATTTGAGAAACATACAATGAATAAAGTGTGCTCAGAATAGTATAATTTAACATTCAAATACATATCTCTGCAAAAACATTTTTCGCAAGGAATGACAACGCCCCAAAATCAAAGCGTGGTGAACTATTGGGAGTGAATATTTGGCTTAACCCACTTGGCTGAGGGCCGACCTCCTGGCCATAGGACGAGGAGGCCAGGACCCCCCGCAAGGTAACCAAGGGGCAGCTGCAGAGGTGGAGTTGGGATGCAAAAGTCGCACACGAGGGAGAGGGAGATGTCGCATTTGGTATTTATAGCATTCGGTGGAGAAAGGACGAAGGGAGTGATTGCTAATCGCTGACAGCTGGGGATGATTGAGCGTGGTTGTTGTCAGCCCTCCCGAACTTTAGTTAAATAAACTCTATCTTTCAGATCAGGTGAGAGATTTCTGCAGTTCCAGGTGCTCTGCATTCAGCTGGAGAAATGAGATGAAAGAACCGTTTGAATTACAGTGTACTAATGGGAATCAATGCCGTATGAATATTGAGAGGGTGGATTCATGTGAAAAAAAAAGTTTACATTAAGTAGTTATTGTAAGTCTTTTCTGTGACACTATTTTCACCTCAGGTATTCCCTTTTTATGTAAATTTTAGTGGTAGATACTTGTTCAATTTTTATTAAATCTAGTGGTATGAATCCTTTTTGTTCTCTCATCTGACTTTGACATTGTAAGGCACTGCACTCTCAAGAATCACTGACCTAGTAATTTCACACTTGATTCTCCACCTATCTTATTCATCTCAGGCCTCCACTTGAGGCTTGCTCTTTGCTCTTTTCTTTCTCACCACTGACATCTCACACTAGGTCCTTGATCTCCTATGGTTGTGTCTCTCACCTTCTCGCTGGGTTCTCTCTCATCTCTCGTCTCCTCCCATGTTGTTTAATGTCATATTAATGCTGTGATGGTTGAATCCTCCCCTCTTTCCCCCCACTGATACTCATGTCACCTTCCATGTCTCTGCCTCTCAGAATATAAGCTTCAGCGGCAGGACTGTTGTCTGAGCTCTCAAAACTCTTTGTGTAAAATTGTCCCCCAGTTTTAAATGCACCATTCCTGTAAATTTCACTTGTGACCTCTGTGTCATATTTCAATGCTGATTCTGAAGAAATCTATTAATCCATTAGGTTGACTCTTATCACTGCCTTTGAGACTTGTGAATAGTTGAATCAGGTTCCCCCATAGTCTTCTCTGTTCAAGACTGAAAAATATTCAGTTCTTTTAGCCTGTCAGTGTTGTACATTCCTTTGAGCTTAGCAGTGTATCTTTTTGATCTTCTCTGCACTGCAGTAATATCTTTCCTATTATGTCGTGATCAAAATTGTATATATTGTTTTAAATCTCTGTAGATCTTCTATGGTTATACCCTGATCATAGGATGCATATATTCTTTTTTAATTTGCTTTTATTTCTTCATGCTTCCATGTATTTTAACCTTGGTAGAGGCAATTGGCAACACATAAGCTCATGTTCCCATTATATTGCCAGAGGAATCAGTAGGATTGTATATGGACTGTCTGCCTGTGTTTAATCAATTTTGAGCACTCTCAAATCTAGACCTGCATGCTGTGTTGGTGGCTTCATGGCCACTGAGGCTCCATTAGAAGCAATGATCGAGGTCAGTGGTAGTACTGGCCCCTGAGATCCCACAACCCTGTACTTCCAGTAGAGGGCAACTGGTGACAATGGAGTACCACTCTTCCCCCATGGAACACTCGATATACAGTACAGTACAACCTCTAGCTGCCCAAGTACAATTCATAATTGATCCAAGGACATGGACTGTAGACACCAACTTCCCAGTGGTTAGGTAATGCTTGGTGTGATGCAGATTATGTTTTATCATCTGCTTGGGACTCACTTTATTGGACAAATGCAAGGGCACATGCACACCTTTATTCCTTGTGAAGTACCTTGTGCTACACTAGGAAGAAGCCTTGTCTTTGTGCCTACTGACCATAAAGTGCATATGGCTACACATCTCTCACCATCATAATAACTGCAGGCATGGATCCTACAAATTCCTGAATGATGGTCTTGCAGGACTATAGTACCAGGGTTAAATGTTTGTCTCAGACCTTTCTTATGGATGGTTGTCAGGGTGGTAAGATTCAGTACATTGTATCTGTAGGGATTCTAAGTACTGGTGTGTCCCCAGGCACAGGAACACTTTGCTAAATGTATCTGACACAAAGTTTCTCTTCTGATCCCTACGCCAATCTTCTGGTGCTCCCAGTCTGGTGAATAAGCCCTCCAGGATCACACCTACAACAGTGGTGGTGCTCTGGTCAAGCAGCACATATGCTTTGAGCCACTTTGTGAAGTAATCCTTGGCCTCTGGCATGTAGCAATTGTCAGCTTCCTACTGTGCCTAGCAAATAGCATAAGGCAGGATCCCCTATTGTCATGTTATGGACAAAGATGATAGTGGCCATTGTATTCACTGTCATGCTGCTTGTCCCTGGGAAGTCATTTTTAACAGGAGAGGAATGTCAGTAATTATTATTACTGACATTCCTCTCTTTTTAAATTAAAAAAGTATCTTTTTTAATTTAAAAGCAAATTAAAAAAGATACTGCCCAGTCTCTCCCCTTTCTTTCAGAGTGGTTCACAGTTACAGAAGCATCTTTCTGTTGCCTCCAGCATGGTGTCTGCAATTGCTGCAGTTAGAGTCCCTCAAACGCTACAGTGAATTCTTTAACTAGTGGGATTTCTCCAATGCAATAGCCTGTAAAAAGATTTGAAACTGGATCTTATTTGAATTCCAGCTCAAATATCCCATAAAAGAATGGATTCAGTTTGAGTCCCATCCCGTCTTCCAGACTGGAGGTGGCCGAGCCAGGTATCTGCTATGGTTGTGAGTTTGAAGGCACGGACTGGTGTTATCATAGTCGCTGGCTGCTGTCTATCAGGGAGAACTGTTACACTTGAGAAGTTTTTTTTCTGCCCGCTGTGCAGGGTGATCCAGATGAGCACTCTGTTCCCCAGTAGGACTGCTGTTGTGATTCTGGCAGACACGGAAATATGAGGATTGGATTGGGAGAATTATTTCTCTCTAATCCCTTAGTATTTATTGCGGAAGCAGCTCTTCTCTGTGCTGGCAATGGGTGAAACAGGTCTGCGAATACAGTACAGTGTTTTTCATGTTATCTAGCTCGCCTCTGACAAGGCTGTAGTACTTTATGTAAAAATACTGTGGATTCCTTGTAATGTTTGGATAGAGAGAAGTAATGGGTCACTAAGTCTACAAGGAAACATGGTACCCCATTTAGTGCAGAGCACAGCACTGCAGGAAACACAACTAGGGGCCTGACAGGCAAACTCATTGTCACACTCATGGTGGTGTCACAGGCATGAAGAGAACAAACAGTAGCAATTAAAACATAAACTAATAATAACAGCATTAATAACACAAAGATATAAAACACATTCTGTTCCATCAGACCCTCCCAGAAGCTCCTGGGGATGAGGGCCTGATTACAGTCTAATTCAATCCATGCTGTCCTAGATAATATGAGTAGTCCAGAGGCCTTCAGGCACCACAGTGATTTCTAGCTCATTTCAAGGAAACCTAGACAGACACCAATCTTTGCAATTCAGAACTAATCTAAAAGCAACCTTATTTTCTGAATGAAAAAAAAATACTGCCATGTCTTATAGACACCCATCATTGAGTGCTATATCACAT
Organism: Lepisosteus oculatus; assembly: GCF_040954835.1. NCBI lineage: Eukaryota > Metazoa > Chordata > Actinopteri > Semionotiformes > Lepisosteidae > Lepisosteus > Lepisosteus oculatus. Next base: position 71,260,837 of record NC_090698.1, on the reverse strand, counting down.
TATATTTAAATTGATGCTGAATGTTTGTATAAGAGACCTAAAAGAGACAATTACTTAGGTTTTCAATTTTTTTTTGTCTTTTATCTCTGTTATATTTTAATATCCAGAGGAGAAATACATATTGGTTCTACGTATAACATAAAAACATCCATGTCATGGTAGGCTTTAGTGTCCTCTGGAATGCCCATTCAGTAAATGCAAGTGGTAAGCAGTAATCTCATTTGATCCCTTCAGCCTTATCAGTGATAATTCATATTTAAGGGAAGTAACGTGTAAGGATGGCTTAAGAGTAGGTAGGAAACCAATGACATTTTGGTTACATTTTACAGCGGTTTTGCCTTTTTGTGATTCCTGAAAGTCTTTCAGGGTGACATTGAACTTTGTTCAATTCCTGTCTCTTGATGCATTCAGTTTATCTGACATTCCTAGAACAGGTTAATGAGTGCTTTCTTCAGAATTTTTCTCTTTTGTTTCTTGATTTATTTATCTTACTTGTGTCTAAATATACTTTTCATTTTATCTAAGAATTTGTCTATTTTGTTCATGATGTGGAGTGTACATACACCAAACCTGCCATACAATTGCCGTACTAATTGAAGTGTACTCAACATAATTGTTTTCAAGGAGATGATTCACTGATAGTTTCCAAATTGCTTGTTTGATTTGGTGGGTAGAGCAATGGGCCTGCCAGTCCTTGGGATCAATTACCAAGCATTTCCTCAATCACACTGTCATGCTTGTAGTGGTGTTTTCTTTTCTATATCCAGTCTGCTCTTTGCATTTCATTACAGCTGTAAATACTGATAATCATCTGATTCAAAACCTCATTGTGGTAGAGGCATTCTCACTAGTTCTAATAGAATCAACATTACTCAGACAAAAAAGAAAGACTTCATATTCTTTTTGTTTCTGTCTTTTCAAGTGAAAAGAGAGATATTTGTATAGTTTGTTTCCATGTTTCTTGTTGGTTTAATCTGGGTCAGATTCCAATGAGTGGTGTCATCAATAAGGTGTAGTTGCTATTGATTATTTCTTTTTAAGTACAGTAATGCTGTTGTGTGATGAAATCTTGATTCTGGGCTCATATTACCTCAGTAATGTTTACTAGACACTTTGGGGGTGAGGAGATAAACTGAATTGTGACTATGTGATCTGCAATCGTTCACATATTTAATGTCAACATGAAAATAGACAATGTTGCTTTAGTGAAGCTCTTGCCAAATGCACCCCAACAATCACCCTTACTTCAAAGTCAATGAGACTTTCCCTCTTGCAGTTCTATAGGCCATAATTATTGGCAACCTGCCCTGACAAGCATTTTAATGCATGGCCTTAAGCATGCTGGGATGTTATTGGTTTAAATAGCACGTGAGCTTTCAGTTTACTTGGTGTATCTAATTTACCCAGGTGTTTCATTTTTTGTTTCGCTACCTGTACTAAGATTTTATTGATTGATTCAGTTGCATCTAAATGACCTGCCTCAAAACAGATGTAAGCTACTATACAAAGAGGCAACCAATGTGGAAGCCTTTTTTGTCTAGTCTGCATAATGAAAGTAGTTTTGTATCATCTGTTGAACAAGCCGAAGAGGACATCTTGTTAAATTATTTGTCCACCTCTTTCAGGTGATCGAAGAATTGCAAGGCCTCTTGTAGAGAAACAGTTTGTTCTCCAACCTCGTGTTGACTGTGAAAGTGGCCACTAAATTGTCCAGTAATCATGGCAATCTTTCTTATTATACTTGTAACTCCAGAACGGAGTGCACATTTGTATGGCTAGAGTAAGTGTCCCTATAATTGCCTCTCTGCAAGGCTGTTTTGATTTTCTGCCCATGCCTTTTGGAGTGAACTTATCCTGACATTACCCACTATCAGCAGGCAACTGTACAGCACCAAATTCAGACTTTGGAGGGATACATCTTAATCCAGGTCCTAGAGAGCTACAGTATATGGTCCTTTTAGTTTTCATTTTCACTGTGATTCTAATTACCTGCAATGAATAATGTATGAAATCACCCATCCTCTAAAATGATTTTAATTGCCACTGTTTCAGATTATTTAGTCATTAAGGATCTTGAGTTCTCTGTAAAACCTGTTTTGAATTTCTAACCCCGGGATAGTGATGAGTGAGGATTAGTTCTATAGATTGAGGATCAAATTGAGCCACTTAGTTTGAAAGCACAAAGTCTTGCTGACACTATGGAAACATACAGTATAAAATAACAATAACTGTTTACACTTATATAGTGCTTTTCTGGACAAGGGTAAGGGCCAATGGGAAATTTTGCCAGGACGCCGGGGTTACACCCCTACACTTTTTGAGAAACACCCTGGGATTTTTAATGACCACAGAGAGTCAGAACCTTGGTTTTAGGTCTCATCCGAAGGACAGCGCCTGTTTACAGTATAGTGTCCCCGTCACTATACTGGGGCATTAGGACCCACATGGACTGCAGGGTGAGTGCCCCCTGTTGGCCCCACTAGCACCTCTTCCAGCAGCAACCTTAGTTTTCCCAGGAGTCTCCCATCCAGGTACTGACCAGGGTCACACCTGCTGAGCTTCAGTGGGATGCCAGTTGAGAGTGCCATAATAGTGAGTCATTTCTTCAGATGCATGGCAAATACAGGTGAAGATCTATTCTAAATGCAAGGGAACCCTTAACAACCCTCACTATCACAAATAAAACACCCATATCAGTTTGTAATTATGTATATCATTACAGTATGCAGTTCACTGAAGAACAACATTTGCTAAAGATCTGCCAATGATACTGCAATTTTCCTCATCTTTTATAAGGATATACTGTACAAAGAGTGAAACAAACACAATAGTTAAAATGTAACATGTTGCAATAAAGAAGTGAAGAGTGAAGAGGTGAAATGTCAAGCTGTATATAATACCAAAGCTTGTATGCTTATAAACAAGAGGAGGCCATTTTATTGATCTTCCTTCCATTTTATTGATCCCTTCCAGCTGCTCCTTTAATATTTTTGTGCCTCTTATTTTCAGAGCTAAATGCGCCCTTGATAGGCAATTTCTGTGGTCACTCATTTTAAAGTCTTTCAAGATCAGGAAGGTTATTTTTTTGTAATGTGGAAACCAAAGCAATTTTAATATAATTAGCATAGTGTGTACATTAATAGCAAGGTTTTATGTACGCCTACCTCTACCTTTCCATGTCCTCCTTTTTAAACAGTATGTGAAAGTTTTCTTCATGAACTGAAAGGAAGCTTAATGATTTTTTAAAGCAACAATGTGTTTTGCTGCATTTTATATGCTACTAGAATTGAAAGTGATGAACTGAAGCTGATGTGTGGCTTCTATGAACTGAATTAACAATCCTTTTTTATTCAAATGGAAAGATGCTGCATCATTAAGCTGGTGCTTGCAGTCTGTGTCTGTAGTTTTAAGGGTCTCATAAGTGGCAAAAATGTAAAACCTTTTTAGGTTTTCTGTTTTAGTTTTTCAAATGAATTGAATGGGGAAATGGATAACTAATAGAGAGCTCTCTTAAGTAAATGTATATTTATAAGACCTTATGGAAGGTCTGCCAATACTGTGGATAATATGGAAAAAACAAGCAAAAAACTTGCTTTCTTCAGTATGTAAAGGCTTTAAGCTATATTTCAAAGGATATTGTGCATATTCAAGCTGAGCATACATTATTTTTCGTGACCATCGTATTCAACTTCTTTCTTCATTATAGCCATTAGTAAGTAATTTTCATCTAAGTACGATTCAAGATTTAATGTTTGAGAGTGTACCTGCCTGAGCATAGATGTTTGCATTAATAGAGCCATATAATGCTATTATACATATTTTAATTAGTGGCTCATCTCTTTAATTACCGACTGAGGCCAACATGAATTGTAAAAGTGAAAAAGCTACTGAAACAGGTAGATACTGTTGTAAATAGTACCATACAGTATATTGTTTGTGTGTGCATTTTCTTTGCTAAACCATTCTATCATGGCTAGTGTTAATGCACATTAGCTTTGTAAAAGAAAAATTACAGAAAGTGTTGCAATGCAGTCACATATACAGTGATTAAAACTATGGAACTACAAAAAGTGTTCATGTTCACTTGAACAAATTATTAAGCAAGTGACTAGGAAAGTGATTTCCCACAAGTAACATTTTTACAGTAGAAAAAGTTATACTACAGCAGCTGTTTTATTTTATTTTGTGTTTCCTTGTGAGTTTATAATTTAAAAGATAAATTCTTTTGATTAAATAGCTGGATTTAGTATTTCAGTTTCATGCAATGCTGATGGCATGCTGGATGGACTTTAGAAGATTTGTAACACCAAAGAGAATGTGTAGGATGAATGGAATCGTGTTGTTAGGACTTACTGTAGCAAGGTCATGTCCAACACAGAGATAGACATTACAGTAAATCAATTTTCTTTTCATGTTGCAAATGTTGAAGAGGATGATAATTTGGGATAGAGAGATGATATAATAAATAATCATGATAATTCTCATTCTTACATAGGAAGTATTTAAAGAGTGGTATATTTTATTATTTAATGATGGGGACGTTTTCCTTTATATCTGCTTTGAATCTGGGTCTTTAATGCACTGGAGTGAGGCAATTAGAGTCTGTTAATGTCAATTTTACTGTAAGTCGTTACTGATTTTCATGAAGAGTGTGTCAGTTGCAGGATACAGCTGATTGCCCATCTCTAGTTGACAATGGTATGTTGTCATTTTCATCAGACTGTGAAAGAAAGCGTTCTATGCAGACAATCTTTTAGAAGTTGCTTTTGATGGAAGCACTTCACTGTGTTGTTTTATCATTTCAAAGAAAGAAAGCCAAGGACAACTTTTTGAAAGAAAAGCAAACATGAGATGAGCTCAAATAATAGGAAAGCTGGCAACCGAAAGGAGACCTATCTTTTCTTGCTAGTTTAGTATTGAAACTAAAATTTCCAGCCATTTCTTAAAATTGTTTAGAGTTTTAGCCTTCTCACAATTCCTTTTGCAAAAATTTTTCTTATTCACCATCCTAAATAAATTCTCTGAGTTTAGTTTCCTTTTGTGTCCTTGTTTCACTAGTAAGCATGAAATAAATCTCTTCCCCAGAATTAAGTCCCCTGAAGTAACCCTACCTTATACCCAATAGAATCCTCTATACTTGAATCAAATCTCCTCTCAATCTCCTTTTTAGACTGAAAATATTTTTCTCCTTTAAACCATCTGTATCTGGTAATCCACTAAGAACAAGAATCCTTCTTGTGGCTTCCTTTTTGAACTCTTTCTAAGGCTATACTATCCTTTCTGTGGTATTGAGAACAAAACTGGACACATCATGACTTTCCTGGATTCAGATTCCACACGACAAAGGAGAGCCATTCTGAGCTGACACGATGAATCATAAACACCCAAATCACTTTCGTGTCATTTCCTGCAGCTCCATGCCATGTCGTCATCCTATAAACAGTGTGGATAACTCAGCACTTATCAATGTTAAATGTCATGTTCCACATGTGTGCCCGAACCATGATTTTGTCTAGATCTTTAGTAATTCCTTTGCCACTATTTCTTTCTTTGCTACATACTGTGTTTAACTAGTTTTCTAATGATATGACAATCTAAATGTAAATTGATAGAATGTTTATATGAACAACAGGCCTACATGCTGTACAACTACATACATTGGAGGTGATGGCTTTTAAGATGTCTTGCTGTATCCTGTTCTTTATCCATGTGCGTACTGTACTTATTTCAGAATTCTCTGGCTCTCAATCTAAAAATCAGGCTTTTGTAAGGGACTTTATCAGAGGCTGCCTGGAAATCTAAATATGTCATTAGATTTTATTTTTACCTGCTGTCCTTGTTGCTTGATTGAAGAATTCTAGCAAGTTATACAGGAGATTCTCTTTCTAAATCTATGTTGTTGGATGCTTAAAATGTCACTGATTTAAAATTATTAATTTAATTTATCTATAATTTCTAGATCTTTACATTACATTAGTAATCATTAGTAATGATTGGTCTATACTGATTGGTCTATAGTTTCCTGGTTCAGTTCTATCTGCAATTCAGTATTTTTTTTCTGTGGCACTAATAGGCTTCAGTAGTCCTGTAGGTCCTTCCTCATTATATATTTTAACTACTAGCTCTGACATGATGGAGCAAAGACAAATATTTACAAGACATTTGTATTTTGTGAGTGACATTTATTAATTTTACATATTTAATTTTTTTTTCGTTCTAAACGGTCTGTTTAACACAGATTTGTCTACTTGTCTCCCTTATCAAACACACAAAGCATGGACTGTACTAATTTTTAATAGTACAGTTCTTAATTCATGCTGAAAAGAAAAGAAACACAACATTTCGGGTGTTGACGCCCAAACAAAGCTCCACAGCCAAAATGTTGTGTTTCTTTTTTTCTCTTTTCAGCATGGAATAAACCTAGTGCAGGAAAGCACTAATGGGCTAATTAACATTTCCTTTAATATTAACAATTTGTCTGATAACCACACACAGCTGTGGTACTTTAAGGATCCACTGTGCCACCTGGCAGTTTTACAGAGTAGTGTAGTCCTGCATCAGATTATTTGAAATGGTAAACAAAGTGATGAAGCAGTGCACTTGGTGACACCACTTTATACCTAGTGACACCTTACGCATTCACAGCCTTGAGCCCCTGACACTTTATTGGGTTTTAGCCACTATAGCTCCTTTAGAACCTCAGTATCAGTTTACTATAGCAATACCGGTGACAGGTTCTAGAACATAAAACATCTTAATGACATTTTCTGTTGTGAAAATCTGTGTATTAATTTAACTGGAAACACACAAAATAACCTGTAACCATCTGACTAAAAATGGCAAGAATATTAAACTAAGAGTAATTAATCATAATAATTAATTAATCCTGTCCATGCTTTAGCACAATTCTTATTCTAGTGAGAGGTGTGTCAAGCTAGCCTATCCTAGAAGCACAGGGTAAAAGATGGGACAGAGATCATGACTGTTCTGAATGAAACACTGAATGAATGCACACATAAATTCACTAAAGTTTCCCATTTCTTTTATGTAATGATTCTCTTGCCCACACAAATGTCTCACTAAATGTCAATATGAGAAATTAAATCATACATTTTTAACAACAGCCAGAAGCTTGACTCTTACTATGTTCAGTTCTTCTGGTCTGATATTGCATAGAATAATAGACCCCCATCCTAAGAACAATCCTAATAAAACTTGTTTGCAGTCATATAATCAAAATCATCTATCGTCCTTTCGCAGAAATGCTTTGTAAACTCAGTCTTTCAATAAATAGAGTCCTTGTTACTGCATATCTCGACCATGCGGAGAGGTGGCTCTGTGGCTAGGGATCTGTGCCTGTGGCTGGAAGGCTGCCGGTTCAAATCCTGTGGCTGGCAGAGCAATTCTACTCTGTTGGGCTCCTGAGCAAGGCCCTTAACCCCAACTGCTCCAGGGGCACTGTATAATGGCTGACCCTGCGCTCTGACCCCCAGCTTCTCTCTCTCTGTCTATGTGTCTCATGGAGAGCAAGCTGGTGTATGCAAAGAGACAAATTCCTAATGCAAGACATTGTATAGGGCTAATAAAGTGATCTTATCTGGGGAAAAATCCAGTGCTGCTGAACTGGAAGGTCTCTCAAAGATCTACTTCCTAAACTAAAACCTTATGTTGAGTTGAACCGTGTGGATGTGAGGTTGGTGAATTCATTGTATATCATATTGGGATTCACTGGAAAGGCCACTTAGGCCTCAAAATCCCATGGAATGACTTTCATTAGTTTCCCACAGTCAGAGTATGTCCAACCCTAAAGTAATCAGTAATGACTGTCCATCTGTCATGCTTTCGAGATCTTGGTAGGGGCTTCTGAAAAAGTCTATGAGCTAAAAAGAGGATATAACCTGAAGATGACATCAGAGGAGTCCTTATTGGAATATCTGATTATATGTGTCATGCCGGTTTTATGAGCATGTAATGAAAGTCACAAATCACCTTCGTGTGGAGAAGCAGAAAAAAAACTCCAAATGACCAAGTCGCCATCTACGCAAATCAAGTTTTTCTTTGGAATTGTTGGCACAATAGTTTGGTTTGGGCTGCATGTTTTAAAATTTAACACAGGCAGGGTTGGACACAAACAATAATTAAATGAGGCAAAATCATAAAAAACGTGTAGATGGGTTCGAAGGATGCATCAGCTTGTAGATTCTTGTTGCATTATTTCCTCAGGGTTTTATTGTATGCAAATTATAATTATGAATGTTGCTAAATGGTATTTTTCATCACGAATACGGTATAAAGCAGGGGATCCACTTCATCCAGCAACACCACCTGCGTCACATATAGCAAACATTACGCGTCACCTATCCCACTACACAGCAAATCTGGTGGAAACATGAGAAAGTAGTTCACTCATCAAATTAAGGGGAAATGTGCAGTTAGGCTTCTGTGGAAACCCAGAGTGAAGCCAGGACACTGCTCTTCCAATCAGAGGAACAGGATCTGTAACGATAAAGTAGTAGAATATATAGAACATGTGTCTCATCTGAACAATGGCACATCTCAAAGCACAGTACACCTGGTCAGTCTACTGGTTTGGATATTCAGGTATAGAGAGAAAAGTGCCCCAAATAGAAAGCAATTAAACCTTAAATCTGGGGACATCAAATGTTTTAAATGATTTCATGTAGTGAGTATCTGTTTTATTCTATTACAGGACCTTGCCACCCAAACCCGTGTCACAATGGAGGATTGTGTGAAATAAGCGAGACTTACCGAGGTGACACCTTCATTGGTTATGTCTGCAAATGTCCAGCTGGCTTCAATGGAATCCACTGCCAACACAGTAAGATTTTTTTTTTTTTTGGGGGGGGGGGTTCTTCTTTTTCTTTCATGTTAATATGCAAAAATCAAAACAATATTCTTGAGACAGAAAAACTGTACTTCTTGAAAGTAAACATGCCTGTTTTTGGAGACAGTATGTCTTTGTCACTAGTGGTGACTTTGGAAAACTCAACCAATTGCAAAATAAAATAAGTAAAATGTAGTCTGAATTATTTTATTTTATACATCTCATATTCTTGCACATAGCTGAAAATTGTGGATATTTGTACATTTCTAAAATATTCAGTGTCTGCTGATTGCATTATTTTGTAGTCTGTGTTCTGTATAATGCATCAGTAATTGGGGGTTGTATAGAGTAGGTGGTAAGCCTTTGACATCTGATAGGATGTGGGTTCAAGTCCCCTCTGCAGTCACTGCTGTTGTACTTTCAGTGAGATACTTCACTCCAGTTGCTCCTGTAAGTATACAAACATTGCTGGGGATACTGTAGGTGTCCCATCCAGGAGGAAGCCGTGTGCTTTCTAATCTGCTTAATGCTACAGAGGCCAGAATAAGCTCTGGTCCAATGAGCTGGTCTGGTGTGTTTCTGGTATGGACTTAACTTTTTTTTGCAAAAGTGATAAATCAGTTTTGCTCAAGGCAAAACAGAAATAAAAAAACATCAAAGCGAATGGGTGAAATTATCAGGTTTTCCATTAACAGTATACAGTATAACAGTTGTCATTTGGAAACACAATGCAATATTTTGAAACTATTAAACTAAGGAATTAAGGTACTTTCTCCAGATATTCTCTGGGGTTTAACAGCAGCTGTAAATTGTTTGGAATCCAGGACCCCACTGTTTCCTTTTGAATCCTTTTGCTAAGTTGACTACCTTTCCTCCATTTTTATTGATGCAGTTTACACTTTGGCTACAACAGCTACTGTATGTTGGCTGCTCTCCCTACTTTCCTGCTGCCAGAGCAATGGAAAAACAGTTCACAGGTCTGCAGGAGCTCCTCAAAATGGTATAGCATCAACACATATTTATAAAGCAAGCTGTGTTTATTTTCTCTTGGCAAATGTGTTTAAATAGAAAAACAAGTTGCATTGAAAACAAATGATACCATTCCTAAAGTACAGTTACACCTCTGTATTCTCTGTCCTTTATAATGCTAGCTCTTTATGATAGAGTTAGATGATCAGTTTTACATCCCTGTGGTTATTAGCAGCTGTAATGAGATAAGACAGAAGAAGCTACAAAAAAATCCTATTATGCACTTACACCAGTTAGAGGGGATCTGTGGATAGACTTTGTGCCTAACATTAAATCCTCTCCTGTAAACATCTAAAATGCCAATCAACAACCTACAGGTTCAGGTAACATATAAAGCAACAAGAATGATTGTAAGATGGCTATACCATATGTGGTTCAGGTGGGCAGCTGCGCCAGCATGCGTAGGCTGCAAAGGAACAATTAATAGGTTTATTCCCTGCTGAAAAGAGAAGAAAAAAAAACACAATGTTTCAGCCATGGAGCCTTCTTCAGGTGTGACCCTTATATTGTGTGAGACCTTTTTCCTATGTACTTTTCCAATACCGTATGTATATATAAATATATGAAAACTAGTGTTAGTAGAATATTGCTATAAAAGTATAATTAACAGTAAAATATTTAATACTCATTTTACCATTTAAAAGAATGCTGTGGTGTCTCCAAACCAGTGGTGGATTTGATGGTCAAAAGAACATGTTTGTAGTAAACAATACACTGGGTTTTTGTTCTTCTTTAATTTTCCAGTTTACACCATTTCAATGTTTTCACCTAAAACGAAATCTGAACATTTTTACAGATTTCAGGTCTCTACTAGGTATCTTGGTTTTCTGTGATTTTGATTTTGTATTTTTCAGGTAATAAGCCTTCCAATTAACATGGCTAATTAGTTAATAAGTATGTGTCTGATTGTACTGTATATTACTATAATTATGAGTGTCATAATTATATTTTATTTCAGCATTTTGTTTCAAAAACTTGTTATGTGCCAGCAACAAAATTAATCTGTCTACTTAGACAGGGTATAGTGCATTAGAAGTGTATTATTTGGGGGAAACATAGTAAACCAATCAAGTTCATGTCAGCCCTGTAAATTCTGCCTATAGCAAAAACGTAATTGATTGTCTCCACAGAGTAAGAGAGTCACAAAGCTTTTTTTTTCACATTAAGTGCAAAAGCATTTCTGAGGTGCACGTCTTGTTGGATCATGCATGAATATAGTAATTGTAGGCAATTTCATCTACTGTAGTTATTTAAAGTAAATAAAAAAGTTATATGTCTTTAGTTATTAAACAGCATTTAGTGAATGTTTAATTTACCAATTAAAAGAGACACGATAGTTGTTTGGAAAATGACTGCTTAACATGCTTTGTGACTGCAAAGACAGGCTTTAATTGCTTCTGAGTTTAACGGAAGAGAAAAAAAGTTGAGACTGATGGATTTTACCAGCTTTTAACAAACTTGAGTACATGTTCTGTAATCTTTTCTTTATTACAAATTAACAGTGTTTGTAAGTTTACTAAAAGTAATAACATGGGGGAAAAAGTCTGAATATGTTTACAGTATATAACAGGTGGAAGTAGGGATAGACTCATCTTATTGTGGGTAGCTGCGTCAGCATGCGTAGGCTGCAAAGGAACAAGTAATAGGTTTATTCCATGCTGAAAAAAAGAAGAAAGAGAACACAACGTTTCGGCCGTGGAGCCTTCTTCAGGTGTCAGGTGACTCATCTTATTGTTTTGTCTTATCAATGCCTTTGATTTGTGATGTGTAAAAAGTGTTCCAACTTTTCCTTGCCAAACTGGACCTAAAATAAATGCATTGTTTCCCAAACAGTATTCTAAATATCTTGCTGTCAAACAGATTGAATAACAGCTACTGTACTGAAATCCAGGGGCCGACTAATAATATCTCCTTCCATTTATTTCTTTCGTCAACCAGATGTCCAGGTGAGGTTTTGTCACAGGAATTATCATGCCTTGCCACACTGACAGTCAAGCATTTGAGTTCAGACTTGCAAAGCCAAATAAAGCAGTGAGGTATTGGACCATACAGCTAGTCAAGATTTGTTTAATTCCCATATTTTAAGATGCTTTCATAATCTTAAAAAGATAATTACACTATAAAGAAAACAGTTTACATGTATATTATTGTCTGATTAGCACAGATTTGTGGTAGTGAATTTTGTCTAAGTTTTACTGTTTGAGAAAATTAGATAATGGGAATCCCTTATTTTAGAGCTTTTTACATTACAACTGTACTGAAAGTGTTTTTTTTCCCCATGGGCTAGAGTTTAACACAGTGTGAATGGTACATTTGTGATCAGATAGATAACAGAAAGCTCTAGTCTTGCAGAATAAAATATAATAATATTGCAGTCGTCATCTCACAGTTTTTTACAACGCATACTGTAAAAATCACATACTCTATCACAGTAAAAGTAAAAAGTAAGATTAACAGACTAAAAATGAAAATAAGGCAAACTCAACAGATAAAAAATGTATAGAAAAACATGCAATTTTAAACACATTTAATGTTTATAACATAACATAACATCACTTTATTAGCCCTATACAATTTCTTGCATTAGGAATTTGTCTCTTCGCATACCCCAGCTTGCTCTCCATGAGACACACAGACAGGGAGAGAAGATTGGGGTCAGAGCGCAGGGTCATCAGTTGTACAGCTCCCCTGGAGCAGCTGGGGTGACGGGCCTTGCTCAGGGGCCCAACGGAGTAGGATTCCTCTGCCGGCTGTGGGATTTGAATGGGTAGCCTTCCAGCCACATTATGTTAGGATTTGCAAATATGCAGTTTGATTGAGTTACTTTTTTTTTTCTTTTGGAATTGTATTCCAGTTCTGTGTGATATACTGCAACAATGAAAGGCCCCGTCACTCTTAGAGTGGAGACGAACAGATAATGAACCAGAACCAGTTGAGAGTTTGTTTTGTAGAGCCATGCAATGCCATGCACGGCCTTGAACATAAACAGGACTAAAATAAATAAAAAAAAAAACAGGACAAAAAGCATTAATTTAAAAAATGGACATAAAATGAAAAAGGAAGGTATTGCGAGGTTTCAAAAGCATGAGGTATGTGGTACTTGTGTGTGCCTTAGCCAAGATTTTAGCTGTTGAGTTCTGAACAGACTAAATTGTGAAGTAGGGCATTACAACAATTAATTAAAAAAACAATACATCAAGATCAAGAAATCTCCACCAACGCTTTGGAGTGAACTTAAAGCAAAATATAATCATATGACAAAGTTACAGCATTGGTTTTACATTACTGATGGGAGGAACCCAATAATAGAATTTAGATGCAAAATATTGTAATCCAAGTTTTCATATCAGAATTTGAGTGTACTGAAAAGGTGTGATATAGATTTAAGAAACATTTGCATATAAAAGGTAATTCATTAACATGTCATTATAGCATTTGACCCTGTGGAACACCACATGTAATCAACTCAATCTCAGGCCTAAAACAGCAAACATAATTAAACTATTGATCCTCAATAAGGTAAGATACATTATAAGCTTTTATGGGCAGTGCCAGAGATGTTAAACAAATACATTAACCAAGCTAACCAAAGATCAAATTTCTCAGTTTCATATGCTACAATGAGATAACAGACAATGCATACAAATCATTAAATATTGTAGGTCTGCTATCTAAAGCATTTTAGTTCAAGTGCAACCATTTGTACCCTAAACAGGTAAGAATGCTATCCCAGGCAATACCTATTATAGCTTAAAAAATCTCAAAAGCTATTACTTGTAATGTAACATGGCTGTTAGGCTTTTCCAACTGATTAATGGTGGAAAACCAGTATATATGATTTTTTATTGTCCTCGATAATATGGGAAAATAACTGGATCTTAAAAGTTGTCATACTGTAGCATCTGTATTAGACCAAGTACTGCTTCCATGTCTAAAGATACACTTTCTATGCTCCAGTTCATTGTTAAAACTGTTGCTGAGTGCAGCTGGCTGTAAACAGTGTACCAAGGTACAGTATCTAATGTATGTATTAGGGAAATGTTGATCAGGTCCATGTTATCTTTCAAAAAAAGAAAGTGAAGAAAGAGCAAAATTAGAAAATCTAATATAAACAAAAGCCATAGGATCAGAAGTACACAAATAATGATTAGTCAGAAGAAAAGCAAATGTATTATGACAAAGGGGAGTCATGAGTTTGTCGATTAATTATTAAAGTTACTGTAGATAATAAAGTACAGTACATGTATGACTGTTTTTGCCATAGACAGCCAGACTGATTATTGTATTAAAGCTGACTTCCGTAATAGAGTTGACATTAATCTGTAACCTGTAGTGCAAGTTGCAGTAGGTTAATAAAGAGTTTACCACACATTATTTCACATGTTATGTCATACAGTTTAAATAGCATTGCTGAACAGCTTGTTCCAGCTTGTCTTACAGCTCTGTGTAAGAGAACAATTTGAAACTAGCACACTAGAAGATAATTAAAATGAGTCCTTAACAATTCATTTAGTATACTTATTTGAAGATTCGGCTGGTGATTTTATCCAAAGCAACTGATAGGGACTATTTATGGTTGATACCCATTTACAGAGCTGGGTATTTTAGAGCCCTGAGCAGAAACCACACTTCTACCGAGTATGAAAATAATGGTAAACAGAGTCAATGCCAAAACCCAGTCTGGCGCTATTGGGCACACAGTCATCGCCAATGCCTGCTCTCCATCCCTACAGTAAATGCAAAGCATTTGGGATGAAAGAGATACTGCAGAGTAAACTGTAATGTCAGTGTTTTAGTTTTTTTTTTATTTGCTGCTATTTATAGGAGTATCCTCTTGGCTTCAGCAAGACGTCTATAGGGATTATCATCCGTCCATGTGGGAGTTTGTGGGATCCAGTGTTCCATTTAAAAGCTGTTTAGTAGACTTTAATAATACAACTCATTAAGTCTACCTAAGCCCTTTACCGTCTGGCACACACAGAGAAGAAAAAAAAATCCTGGATCTGACTAATGGGTATTTATAAATCTTCTGCCTCCAAATACAGAACACCATGGGTGCTTTTTCCAGGTCTAGATGCACACAATGGCAGAACAATATAGGCTGCAAAGGAAACTCTTCGCAACCAGAAAGAAAAGTTGTGGTTTACTAGTTTACATAGTCCCGTGAATATTACATGCAGCTTAATTGTGTTTAATTTGTCCCTTTGATTTAAGGGACTATTAATACAATTTTTTGAAATACAATTTGGAAAGTATCAGATGTTACTGTGAACCTATAGGTTAAACTGAGGTTATGTTTGTTCGGTAATTGTAAAAGCATTTAGCAACAATTTTAAAGATAGTTTTTTTAATGGTCTCAAGTGGCTTTAGAATACACTCAGAGGTTCACTAGGTTAAGTATGAGAGCATCAACACTACTGTTTCTGTACTGTAACCAGATACATAATTCTAGAATGTGTGTTTTTTCATAGATTACACATAGGTAAATACTGTATGTGCGAATCAGGTTGTCTGCTTAGACCCTTGTACCTGCTTTTCAGAATCCCGTTGTTCCTCTTGATTAATGACTTTGCAGATGTCGTACTGTAAGTGTGCTAAGCTGCTTTCTCAGGTTTTGCCAGATTTAAATGTGTACAGTATCTCTTGTACCCAGGGGTTTAAATCTGACAATTAAAAGCACTGAAATACATTGCAGAAAGATGTACAGTATAATACACAATACGTTAGATGTCAGGCAGACAGCTGACACTAAAATTAGAAAAAACCCTAAAGCTGTATTTTAAATAAATAACTTCCTTGAAATATAGTTCCTTTGGGCATTCTTAAAACATATGGCATTTTTTATAAAGATCAAATCAGCAGATTAATAAAAAAATGAGAAAATTAAGACATGATAATTAACAACAAATGGAGTTATTTTTACTCCTAAATTATCAATCATCAATTAGATCAATGTTGCTTAAACATATGCTCTAGAGCTGAACTGACTCCTCTTCTGTACAATCTTTCTCATGTTCTAATTATGAAATACTGTAGTACCATAGATTAAGAATTTATTGTCGTGTGAAGAATGCATTAAAAATGCAACAAATGAGTAATGGAACCAATAACATTTGTAACATTTTAATTGCTTCTCAGTATATAGAGTGTAGAGAAAGTCTGCTAATTCTTCATCAGTTAAATTAATTCTAAATGAAAAATAATTTAATTAGAAGAATTTTGCATTCGTTTACATAGATAAATACACTTTTTATGTTAAAATCTTTCCCATGTCCATGGCTCTGTTATATGTGGTTGTGAAAAAAGACCTCTGTGGTGGTATTGTCATTTTAAATTCACTCCTATATCTCAACAGGACAAATAGGCAGATTGGCACAGTACTGGATATGAACATAGCCAATTATTATAATGAAGTGTCAAGCCAGTGATGTGAGTGATTGCCTCATGGGCATGTATCTCCAAAGATTGTAAGTACTATCTCTTATAGAAATTAGGAACTCAATTTAAACTCTAATGGCATGCATTTATGTAAAAAAAAAACAGTAGATTTTTTAATTCTTTCAATTAAAACCTTGAAAGACTTCACTTTATGGAGGGCAGACAAAGCCTCATATGCTGTAAGGGACTGACATGGTAGGAGTAGATAAGATGGTAATGGCTCAATGGAGGTCATATTTTTTCTAAGATAAGTGTGCTGTCTAATAAAATGATGTTTCCCTCTGAAATGGGCAAGTAAAAAAAAGCCTACATATAAATTCCACATTCATTTGTCTCTGCATTTTCACTTTAAATGTGAAAATTACAGGGGCTGTCTGTGAGTAAAATCAAGTCAGCCATGTACACTTTAGTACACACATTGTGCATGTTAACATGGTTTAGGTGTTTTAAGATCATCTTTATATGCAGCTCAGCCATGAGAGTTTTCTTTTCTTGATTCTGTTTCCTTATCTCCAGTCTAAGGCAAATAGTGTCAGATTTCTTTCATCTTAATTAGCTGTGATGGCCATGAGATGATTAAGACACGGAGATTACACTGCATCTGCTGTACAAATTCTCATAAAGCAGAGTGATCTGGATGCATAGTGACCTAATTAAAAATACATATTTCTGTTCTTTGATTTACCCCACCAATAACCTTTTGCTTACCCTACTGTATGTGACTTTCACATCTGCATAGATCTCAAAAAGTTTTAATGTCAGCATTTTAAAACAATCAGCATTGTTTACTTCTAGGATGACAATTTGAAGGGTATGTGGAAAGTCACATTTATAACTGCTTTATAACTCGATACCTAAAATATTTAAGGTAATTTATGCTGCTCTATCTGTGGTGTAAGAATGAAATACTTAGAATAAGAACTGCACTATAAAAATACATTTTCACATTTTGAGTCTGAATTGATATTTACCAGTTTATCAAATTCTGAATCAAAACTAAAACTTGTCACAATAGTGGCAGTAGCAGCAGCATGTATAATCTCCATTTTCTTGTTAAAAATTTAAATCTCTTGCAAATAAAGAGACGATTGCCGCTGTTCTCTGCTGTGCACTGTGTGCTGTGTGGTAATTTTCACAGCACAGAAAAGTAATTTTATATATATATTCGTATAGCTGGAAGATTTCTATAAACAGCACAAAAAAAGCCCTCGACTCAAATCCAAGGTTATGCCTTTTCTGTTAAAATTGCATTTAATTTAATTTAACAACATGTTTGTTCACTGCAGATTTGACCGTTTTTCTCTGTCAGGAAACCTTTTATTTGCTCAGCACAGCAGCGGCACTTCACTGTGCACTCCAGGTGACAAGGCCAGACAGGCTTCTGAAGGTGTCAAATCTAAAGTAAAATATGTCTCATCAGAAATTCAAGTATCAGCAACGTTTTAAGCATGAAACACCAAAATAATTGAACACTAAATATTGATGTAGACCTTTATGTTTTTATTTATTATTGCTATCTCCAAATGTTTTGCAGTCTACATTGCTGTGACTTTTTGAGTCTTGAGCATAATTAATCGACAATTATTCTTTACTTCTTTCTCTGAAAGATGATGTGCATTGACCTCTGAAAACAGCTGCATCCAATACAATGACACTTTGAAGTTTTACAGTTTCACAATAGCTGACAATGAAAAAAGCGCTGGGTGAGAAACACTGTTTAGATAGGCAGAAAACTTAGGCTTAATAATTGTGCTACTTTAGAGCACAATGGGCTGTGACTAATTTTCTGGTTTTGCTGATGCAATGCTTCATTGCAATGTGAAATCCAGCATATGCAAATGACATTTAAGTATGTATAGCCAATTGCTGGGTTAGAATGTATATTAAGCAATCCTACAAAGTTCTTGCAGGTGAAATCTTTATGCTGACTAATCAAGCTTATACTGTAGGTATGGATGGACTGCATGTCTAGCATTTGAACAGTCTGTGAAAGAAA
The DNA here is from genome assembly GCF_040954835.1 of Lepisosteus oculatus. NCBI lineage: Eukaryota > Metazoa > Chordata > Actinopteri > Semionotiformes > Lepisosteidae > Lepisosteus > Lepisosteus oculatus. Next base: position 71,242,529 of record NC_090698.1, on the reverse strand, counting down.
TATGATGCTCTGTATTTCTCTCATTGTGTTCCATTAGACTGCTCAGTCACCACACATACTGTATACCGTCCTCTTTAGACAAACAGATGTTGAGTTTAAAATTTCTTTTGGACAATCTCAATGAATTGGATAGAAGTATTTTTCCATTTGGTTACCTCGCCTTGACAGAGTCATCTCCATACCTCCATTCCGGTGTTGGAATATGATATAACCACTCTCTGAACAAATAACATGCAGATTTGTGAAAGGGATATTTTGCTTTTTATTTGGATGGCTAATTCTAATTAAGTTCTTTATTTCTCTGAGACTGACTATAAAAGACACTTTTAAAAGCAACAAAAAATGATTGAGAGACAAAAGATTTAGCCAAAGTATTTATTGGAGAACTATATTGTTCAAATTTCAGTTTAGCTCTGTCCTTGACAATTCCTCTCTGTTCTCCACACTGAAATTCATTGCAGCTTCCTTCTTGGCCCAAATCACTGAACATCAATTCCATTTTATTTGAATTGCATTAATTACATGAATTACATCAGGCCCATAGATGCTGTTATGTTTGCAGAGACATTTCTTCAGTTTTGCTAAAAAAAAACTCAACATAAAGCTGGCAAAGACATGACACCAGTAGAACACATACTATACACAACACAGCATGCAGAGATTTATGTGCATTTTATATAGCACAGGATGAAAATAGGAAATTACACTGTATAGTCATATTTAATTTTGAAACATTTGCTCTACTTTGAGACTACAAATTTCCTGCATTGTGCCTCTTGGGATGTGCATATCATTATGCCTTACAAACCTTTCTACAGTATATTTATTTGTTTGCATGTTGATACTTTTTTGAGGGGGAGCTGGAGTCAAAAGGTATATATAGTGTATACTGTACATAAGCTGGCCATGAACTGCAGCATGAGCAGTATGACCTTTAAGACCCATCATTGTTGGTTCCAGTTCAAAAGTTCTCTCATTGCTGTAAGAAGAAAACAAGCAAAATAAAAAAAAACATTATTCCTTTTCAAACAAAATACCTGTGACACAAACAAATGTAATGCTGTTTAATCTGAAAAAAAACATACTCACATACTCTCTTTAAATTTATGATTAGTGATGTTCTATGCATGTACAGTGGTCTACTGATCTGTTCCTTTCTTGAACTGTATGTTCTGAAAACTGAAAAATCAGATCTGTTTCCTTCAAAGTTTATAACAAAGGAGGAAAAAGCCACAGTTATGTAAAAATGAAAATTATTCATAAAGCAAAGGAAATGCTTTTATACTGTATAAATCACAGATTTGTGTTTATTATTCTCTCATTAAAAAACACCCTTTGGGAGTATAGTGTTTTGCATCTTATAATGAGGTGTGTCCTTTAATCAAGGGACTTTTAATTGGATTTAATGTTGCTTGGAGCCAAAGTGTAGTCCATTTACAATGAGTAGTCTAGTATTCAACTTCTCTGCTTACAGTATGTCTATTACTTATTCATTGTTACTTAAAAAGAAATGGATCAACAACAAAACAAGTAGATTCAGGTGCCTTATGTGAGATTTGTAACAGTGTTTGTAGAATATCCTGTCTCCAAAGGTTACATATGAAAAGGAGAAAATACAGTACCAACAAATATATCTGCTAGTCTTTTTTTTCTGTGGCAGCAATAGATGCATCTCAGATGATAAATGATTGCCTGTTTAATTTATGACAAACCTTTTCAACTGAGTCTACTGCAGACCTGCTTGTTTTATGTTCTCATGTGTAGAAAAAAGGATATACAGTACAGTACATTAAGATCACTTCATGAAGAATAACAACCCACAAGAATGAATTGTGTTCCAGGAAGTGTACAGTATATAGTATTAAGGTATAGTGAGATTTGGCTTAACCCACTGGGCAAGCTTACTGACCATAGGGCAAGGAGGTTAGGACCTCCAAAACCTTAGCCCATGGAAAGGGTGGAGGAGGGGTGCATGAGAGAGGTTTGCATGTGATATATTCAGTATATACTTGAGAAATTACATCAGGAATGATTATGCTTTAGAACAGCTGGGACAAAAGTGTCTTGGGTTGACATCATCTTTCGCAAACATCAGTTAAGAATATCCAATTTTTGCCCCATATTGACATAAAAAGATAAATGTGAAGGTAATTAGTTATAGTATATATGTTATTAGTTATACAGTAGGTAACACACAGCAATGTGTGTTACCCTCTTTCAAACACAGTAGTATTTGTTTTTTTTCAGTATTTTCTATACAGACGTCAATCAACAGAATGTGAATGGTATTTCAATGTTAAAGAAGGGGCTTCTTCTAAGCAACCAATTATGCTCATCTATCCCTGAGGAGCTTTTAAAAGCTAAAGTATCATTCACAGTAGAAAATCACGGTAGAGAATGAGCTGTTGAAACAAAAGCCACAAAAATGCTGGAGCTGGAAATAGGATTACCAAATGTACTGTGAATGTGAGAAAAGTCAAGACCATGAAACTCTGGTTTTTCTACTACTTTTGACGCAACATTTGCCAACTCAGCACCATAAGCAATGCAGTGAATGTGCCATCTCCTAAAGCATTTACTCAGCTGATTTATCTTTCTGGGGAGAGAAGTCACTTGTAATGAGCATGTTATATTGTGTTTTCTGTCAGACATGCCACACTGTAGCCTTTGCTTTCAAACTCTGCAGCAATTTCAGCAATTGGCTTACAGCCAGCGTATAGAAGAGATGCACAAATAAAACAGTAGGACAGAAAACCTGCTACTTCTCCAGAGGTCAGCACCATTTATTAAAAAAAAATAAACAACACTTTTTGCAATGGATAAGGCATTCTGGACAGAGGGAAGGCCTCCCTGGCAAAATTTTCACATTCATCAGGAGATTTCTTCCATGCATTTTTTCAAAAAAAGAAAAGCCTTCTTTCAATGTTCCTGAATCACTTCTTGAGAACCAGATGAGTTCATTTCATTTTTTGTACTTTTCTTGTGCAGGCAATTCTGACAAATTGGCTAAAAAAAAATAATCTTTTCACTTCTGCATTCCTACCCTACATGTACATATTCAAAATTCACTGACCCCTGTACTGACCACTGGTCTGCCAGATGACACCTACTGTACCTGTATGATCACGAGCAAAATATCTTCAGATCCTTTGCAAATAAAGAGAAAAAATTAAGAACATAAGAAATGCTATTAAGCCCATCTTGCCTGTTTGGTTGTAGGGCATAGTTCTAAGGATTTCATCCAGGCATTTCTTGAAAGAAGTCAGGGTTTTGGCTACAACCACATTGTTTGTCTCATAATACCAAATCTCTTTGTATAAGGAAAATACATAAATCTTTTATGTGAGTATATCTTGCATTGCACAGAACTTTTAATTACAGTATATATCGTATCATTTTCTTTGCCTTTTTATTGTTTATTATTCCTTACATTGTTTAGAAGATGAAAAAGATGTGTTAACATAAACACATAAGTCCTTTCCATAAGTGTAAAACCTTGCACTTGTCCACAGTAAACTTCGTCCACCAAGTGTCTACTTAAATTTTATCTAAATCTTTTTAGCTGTTACAGACAATTTGGGGATCAAAAAACTAAAATGTTAAGAAACTAAGATTAATTTCTCTGGTCTGTATCCTAACTCCTGGTTAGAGTCCTTGCATTTTTTAGGACACAGGTTTCTTCCGTGCCTTCATAGTGTTTATGTCTCTAAAATCTCAAGAATTCTGAGTTTTCAGTGTCTATAGAAGGCAGCGTTCTCACTGAACTATAAGTGTCTGTATATAGGCATGACATGTTGTGCGTGTATCTTAATATCTGAAAGGTTTGTCATAAATTAGTATCTGTAAATATTTGTTTGTCCCATGTAAACCTGCTGCCTATTTATTACTCAATTATCAAGCTGTAACAGAGAACAAAAATCACATGCTGTGATATGCTTAGAATTCCCTGATTATAGGGCGTGAAATTATCATTAATCTTTATAATGTGCTTCCACAGCAAGCTGGTGTCAGGGTCTCAGTTTTATTCAATTTGATAACTCCTTATTTTATAATTATATCACCCCCTATTACCATCAATAAGGTGATAACAAGAATATAGAAAATAATAATGGATAGAAAAATAAATAACACAAATTTTAAAGGAAGATACAAAAGGAAGGATATCCTGAAGGAAAAAGGAAAATTACAGTAAGTTAAAATTCTTTCATGACATAATAACCTAAGTTATTTTAACCTATTATTTTATTATTTTTTTTAACCTAAAATTATTTTAGGTTGCCTTTTTAAGTGCAGTATTTGTGTATTATGTGTTTTGTTGTTATACGTTATTTTGCTAGCTGCATTATGCATTTGCTTTAAACATCATCTGTCAGGTGTTTGACAAGTGCTGAAATGTATCTAGATTTTTTTTAATTTACTTTTGAACTACAGTGTTTGTTATAAGATTTTAATGGCTATGTGGATGCATAATTTTCAGATTTTAAACACTGGGGAATTTAGAGTGTTATATGCAAGAAATAGAATCCTAAACTACAAATATAAATGGGAGAAATTGAGCTTAAAGAAACAGCTACATAATTTACAACTCCTAGACAATGCGAGAAAGAATTAAAATGGGTACTGCATGCAGGTAAAATTGTGTATCATTAAATTCAAAGGAAGTTATAAGAGATAAGATAACTTTATTAGCCATATACAATTTCTTGTATTACTGTAGGAATTTGTCTTTTTGCATACTCCAACTTGCTCTCCATGAGACACACAGACAGGGAGAGAAGCTTAGGGTCAGAGCACAGGGTCAGCCATTTGTACAGCACCCCGGAGCAGTTGGGGTTAAGGGCCTTGCTCAGGGGCCCAACGGAGTAAGATTCTTCTGCTGGCCACAGGATTTGAACCGGCAGCCTTCCAGCTACAGGTCCTTAGCCACAGTGACACCACTCTGCCCTGTGTAATCTTGTCCTGTATAAGGTATATATTATCTGTTATGATCTGGTCCCTGATGTATAGGGATCGTGATGAATGGCAAGCCAAACTGAAAGAGCTGGTGCTCAGAGGGGCTCAATTTGGGGAAAGTGAGAATATCTGTATAATTCCCTGTCTAGACAGTGCTCTGTGGTTATGAAAAGAATAAAAAGTGCTCCAGTTCAAGGTAGTCATACCAAGTGTTGGCTCAATGTCAGAGCACTGAACAGGCAGGGAATGAACCTTAAATTAGAACCTGAATTAGATTATTGGGGTGTGCCTGAATGCTAAATTAATGGAGGCTGGGAGATGTGTCCCAAATGAGTCTGTGGTCCCCGTGTGAATGCGCTGGTTGTTAGGGGCAACACTGGGACACAAGTCTCTCCCAGCCCGGGTGTATCATTATCATTGGATAAAGTGAGTGGACAGATGCACCAAAATCAAAGGTTTCTCTGAAGTAGAAACCACAAGTCTGGAAGCTACAGTATAGTGATCTGTCATCAGTTCCAATGGACTTGGTATGTCATCCATTTTTCTGACATCAGTCTTTCAGGTTCTCTTCTCCCATTTTAGCCAAGGCAGTCACATTGGGAGAAGCCAGTAGAAGTGTATCACATATACTGTAGGTAAAAGCAACATTGCAACATGGAAGAAATGCAACATTGTTATCAACACCACAGAGATTATGGCACTTGACAGAAACAGAACCTGGGAAGGAACCTGACACTTTGAGATCCCAAGATAACAACCAAGTAACAAGTAAGCAACGCCAGTACCACCAGCGGGTTTCTATCTGCCCGGGACTCCACTGAGTTTTCTGTGTCTGCGGCCCCTCAAGCCACTACTGCTCCATCATCAAATACAGTAACTTCCTTGACACATCTACAGTAGTCTGCATGTTTTTACACTCCCTATTCCACTTTATGTTCTCCCTTCACCCTCTAAGCATTATAATCTCAAATTAGCCATTCACATTCTGCCCCATCACAATGCCCTCATATTCAGTTCTCCTCTCACACCCTTTCCCCTGCACCAACAACTTATCCAATATGAATTATGCCGTCATCTGTCCTCAAAAGCTCCATTTATCCCGCAGTCCCATATTTTCTGCTTTGTATTACATTGTGTGCTCCCTATATTCTTAAGCAGTGGAACAAACTAGACAGCTACAGGTATACAGTATGTCCATAAGCCTTATCTCACTTTTGCTGCAGTGCTCATGTTCCTCAGAACACAACAGATCGTTGTTGTTCAAGGCTGCATTCTGCCTCCAGCAGTAGAAGCATTGCATTTACTGGTAGAGAACGAGATACTGAACTTTATTGCCTCTGTTGTACCTCTTTACTGCAGCAGAAGCTTGATTCCATTAAGATGTTTCTCACCACCTCCCTCCAATCTCACTGTTGTGAGAACATTCAAGAACATTCAAAAGGCAGAAACACCTCTGCTCTCCCAGCTCCTGCCCCTGACTGTCACATATAACTCAATTTTATGACATAATCCTAGGCGTTTTATTTTTATTGACCTTCTTCGATTTCCTCCAATTTTTAAAATTCACAGCCTCAGATATGACCTCTGACCTTTTTCTTCATTTATTTATATCAGATATTATTCTTATATCCTAGAATGCATCATCACCTAGATCTCAGAAAGAAGTAAAAACAACCTACTGGGCCAAAGGACATACTTTATATTCATTATTTTAAATTAGATATAGTAATCAGCCCTTGCAATCAACCTTTATCTTTACTCCTGCTCCTAATTATAATTATCTCAAGTCAGCCATACCATTCCACCCTCTTTGAGAAAAAGTAGTCACTTACTAGTCACTTTTACTGGTTCTGCCTTCAAAACATGAGCACTAAAGCTTTATTGCCGATAATTCTCAACTTATCACTTCTGCTTCACCTGCTTCATAATTGGGTGTCCTGGGCCCCAAATTCAAAATCTAAGGCCTTTGCAGTTCTCAAGCCTTTGAAGTGTTCATCAGATCGTAAATGGCTTAAACAAGCTCATTCTAAACTCAGGAACTAAAGACTTCTGTACAGGCATTGTGGGGGTCACACTCCCTCATTTTGGGGTTCGTATAGCTTCATCCTTTGCTGATCTCTTAGCCAGTCAATTAAGCCAATAAGTCAATCTAATTTAGATTACTTCTGTATCCTGTTCATTTAGGGTGTGTCTAAACTTCTGAACTGGAAGTTTAAGTCACAGATCCAGGGAAAGTCATACTCTAATCCCTGCCTGTGAAGACTAAGTGGGTTATTTCCATCTTCATACCTGTATCTATGCAAAATTCTATGGGCTTCCCTATGCCTCATTCTCCAACATAAGCAGATGCCTAGATTTAATTATAATTAATGTATCTGTTTGGTAATGCTAATATTAGTGGGTAACACCAACTATATAAAGCATAATACACGGGACTGCTGACTTTTAATATGGTGTGATCTGCTTTTATGCTACATACTGTATACGAGAGGTGTTTTTGTTTGTGTGTGTGAACAAAGCAAATGAAGTTCCTTGTGGAAAAATAAAGTTCTTTTAAGTCTAAGTCTAGCTTCACCCAGTTCCAAGCAGCAAGCATTTGTGTCACGTCCTCTACAGCTTGAGGGCGCTCCTACTCTCTCCTGTTCCTAGTTTCCCTGTGCTTTGCTTGTCCTTCCGGTGTGTCTTTGTGTGGGGCTATATATTTTTGAGTCACTCTTTCCTCCTCGCTCAGCATTGAGGGTTTGGGTGTCTTTAGACCCGCCTTGCACCAGGTCGTCTCCTCCGCAGCCAGAGGGCATAGGTTTCTTCCCGACATCGTCTGGATACAGAACCTCCTTAGCCCGGGCTAACCTCCGTTTTTGCCACTACGCATAGGGTCTTTCTTGCTCTCCTGGCCATTCCATGGCATGCCTTTCCGACATCCATGACAATTTGACTTCAGTCTTCTTATTTTCGATAAGCATTGTGAATGTAGCACGGTTGCTCTTTATCACTTCACACCCCTCCCTTCACCCCACCATCGCTCTTGCAGCAGTTTCCTGTCCCTCATGTTGGAGGGAGTGGCCCTACTGACCTTGTCCTTACCGTAAAGGTTGTTGTCATTTCAGCCGAACAGCTGCAATCAATATAATCGACCTAATTCAAATTACAGTATGGCTGTGTTCTGTCATAATTATGGTTTATCTAATTATGGTGGAAATGGTGGATACTTGTACTCTTGCTGCTCTTCCAACTTTTCAACTTTGCTGAGAAACCTTAAACATCTAATGTTTTGGCATGAATGTTCTATCTCCAACAAACACAAATGCTAAAAATGAAGAAGAATCAGTACGAACCTTAATCATGCTGTACTGTATATTCACTGAATTTTACATTGGTGTAAACCGGTAAGTTTTATTTTTAACCAAGTGTCAGTTAGTTTCCTTTGTAATATGTACAGAAAAGCTTTTTTTTTTGCTCATAGGCAGTCTGGATTTGCTAAATTCATTCATGTAGTACTTGATATTTCTCCTGCAAATGTTAGGACAGTTTCTGTTTTTGAAGGAACCTAGGACTTCAAATAACTTTGCCGGCAGTTGAAATTGTGTCACAAATGTCAGAACATTGATGGCGCATTAATAAAAATCATTGACACCCTGAAAGTGTTAAAACAGAAGGAGATAATTTTTAAACTCTCTAATTAAGCAGGATTAATTTGGCAGTAGGCTAGTGGCCTCAATTATTTTACTAATGCTTGGAAAAATGAATTGAGTATAGGGCCAGACTGGATTTCAAAGAGTCATGCTGCTTTTGAATGTGAAAATCAAAATGTGAAGTGCGTTGAGGCAATGTGATATCCCATGCTGAGAGAAAACGGCAAGCTCTGGCTTATTTGTTTTGCAGTCTGGTTTTAGAAGTCTGCTGTTTTTTAAAAGTGGAATCATTAAAATGTGCATGGGCATACATTTGTATATCTTTTCTGACTATTTCCAAAATTCTTGCATACTGTTGCATTTTTATTGGCACGTTTTTACATAACAAATTTGTGTTAACACTTTAATATTTAGCAGTAGTGTTAAAATAGTTGTACTAATATGGAAATAATATATATATAAATCATTGTATTTGAAAAAGAAAGCTGTTCATAATCGGCATATACACAGTATATAATATTATAGTAATATTAATTTATCATTCTGCTGTTCATACATTGTTAATTGCTCTGAAAACATTTCTAATGTGATTGCAATATTCATAAGTACTGGTAATTAGTAGGGTAACACTTACAAGACTGCTCTCATTAACATGTCTGAAATAGGTCATACATACAGCAGGGTGACCTGCCATACTTTGCCTAGTCAAAGAGTTTAAGGTGGAACACAGGTGTAGAAGCCTATATTCTTAAGTTAACTTGATTAGGAAGAACCTTAACGTTCTCTGTACCTGTGCATTTTCAGTGTGAGATGCTCATGATATAACGCTGTTATGAAATGAAATTAGCTTTAGTTTATACAGCTTTAGAGAGATGACACTATGTGCATGTTTAAACAGTTTAAAGTGGCACATCATGTACTGCCCTAGATGTAAATTGATGGACCTTTCGTTAATTAACCTCTTGCAGATAAAAAAGCGCGATACGTGTCTTTTAAGTTCACAAACAGTGATGTCAACATTTTCCGTATGTGTACATCTGTGTATGCACTAGGTACTCAATAACCACTGGTTGGAATGGAAACAAATCACTGTGGAAACTCACCCCTCAGCCTCTGAGGTTTTAGAAGTCTGCTGGGGGAGGGTGGTTGAGGTACAGTAAATGCTCTCCCAGGAATTGTTTTTAAAGTGCATGCAAATTCTGCATTGTGTTGATGGGAAGGAAATACATACAGTATCAAACCTTTATGAGACTGGAACCAGTAGATTGTTTCCTGTCTTTTATATTTAAGCCTTTATAAAAATAACTCTCTGAAAGTGTGGACATGTTTTTTTTTCTTTCAACAGATTGAGTCTACACATCAAGAACAAAAGTGTTCTTTCTCAGTGCAAAGCCAGTATTCTTTGGTTTGAGGTGTAAAAAATGAATTTTTCACACTTTCACCTTATGAAACATTTAAACTACACAATTGTATTGTGTTGCTAGTGGAAGAAACAAACAATACCGTTAGTCACACCTGGAGCCCTGACCTAAATTGATCTAAATTGATCTTTACTGTCCTCGTGTCTCACTGTTGAAATCTGTAGCTGCAATCTCTCAGAAGTAAAGAACAAAATATTTAATTCAATATTTAAATATTCAATATATTGAAATATTTTTTAATTATTATATTAAATTAAATATTTAAAATGATGAGGAGGATGATGGGGATGGGTTTTTGGGTATGAGTGTGTGGCAGTCACCATGAGAAATGAGAGAACACAGTCAATGTTGCTTGTTTCCACTTTAATGTTTGTTTGTTAATTGTGGAACCCCAGAATGCACTCACATAGAAGCTTATTTTGTTTCTGTCCACCTGTCACATTTGTATAAAATCACCTTTTTCCAAGTCTTTCATTTAGGGGGTATAACTCAAACCCTGGTAATGAGCTTTTCTGGACACGTTCTGTATCAATCCCAATATTCTTCACAAAATTATGCTTTGTGACAGTGTGGTAACAGTGCTTGTGGAGGACTTTTTTAAACACCTTTTTGTATGAACTCTCGCCAGATCGACAGTGACAGAGGGCCTCACTGCCCACACACCATCCAACAACGAAAAACACCTACATTTCCCCAAAATACAAATATGGCGTTAGAACACTACTGTAATAATAGTATCAATATTTTTTGTTTTAATAGCTTTCAATGTGTCTGTTGCTTACAACCCAAAGTTAACTAGTGCAGGCAATATTTAATATTTTTCATGTCAACGCATAATCCAAATTACCTGCACAACTATTATTTGTGTGGCTTAGCACATTACTTTCAATCAAATGTGTAAATATTAATGTTACAGTATATAGTGTATTGAACACATTACAAGTGGTTACATGCAAAATGTTGGTTTTGACTAACTAGCTTACCTCCAGAGAGAGACCAATGCGATCTGAAGCTGGAAACTCATGTAAGATCAGGTGGGGCAACTATGACAGTGGCATGCAGGTGAGCTTATCAATACCATTTCTCTCTTGGAATGGATCTGATCAGGATGTCTTTCAAAACGTATCTTGAATCTTGAATCTTGATCTCTCTATGAAAGTTCAATCTCATATTTTTGCTTTGTGAATGATGTTCCTAAGCATTCTCACCCATTTCCACCAGGGGTTAGAGTATATCAGACTTCTTGATGGTGTTAAATTAAAGACACCGTCTTGGGTTAGAACATTTATGGATCTGTACATTTAAAGTACTGTATTTAATCTAGAATTAAATATATAATAAATATAAGTTATATAATACTATATCAATAATATATTATATTTATATAATATATTATGCAAAGTATTATTATTGTGGTACTTCACTTTTAGGAAGAAAATGTATGAACTGGGATGCCCTACAGCAGACCCCTGGTCTTTGTGACCCCTCCTGCAGATTTAAGACTGATATTTCTGGAAACTTTTTTCGATCAACTGTTGCAATGCAATGTTTTTTATTGGATATAATCAATGACTGCGGACTTACTTCCTCATACAAAACACTAGAGGTTACTTTAAAAAGATGATGGCATAATGATACACTTTCATTTCTCATTGCAGCTGAAACAGTCTTGCCTAAAAGCAGGGCTGAAGAATGGAAATGGCATGTTGTTTTCATGTACTGTAGATTTATCAGTGGAGTAGGGGAGTTGGAGAAAAAGGAAGAGAGAGGTCATATATTTTAGGATTAAATTATAAGTCTAATAGAAAATAAGTAATTTCTCAAGTAATTTACTAAGATTTTCTCATGAATACCCCTGTGCCTTGAAGCAAATAGTATCCATTCCAGTGGTGTGAAGAGCTGGAACAAACTCCACTCCTTGTGAATCCTGTCATTTTTGGGGCCACTCAACTCTCAATTAAAATATACTGTAACTGGATAAACGTTCAGCTGACAATAGAAGGACAGCTCACTCTGCTGTAATCTATAAAACCAGAGGGACTGAGTGAAAATATGTATAAGAAATAATTAACTGTACCAGGCAGAGTGAGGCCATACTGTAAGGAGATTCAATTTCATCCAGCTAATTAAATTTTGGCTGTTTACAAATATGACAGGGCCACATCAGGTTAATGCTGATTGTAATGAAGGTTAGCCTGGGAGAAACATGATACATCATACCCAGATGTGCTTTGTTATGCTTTATTTGATATGATCCTGCCTTTTCAACATTGGGTTAAGATTCCCTTATCTATAGTATACTGCACCTTGACTTTTGTTTGCTTCAGTAGAGCAGTTAATATGATCTTCCTGATTGGGACTCTCTGTCTCCTCTTGAACAATGCACTTTTACAAGTCAAATACTGAATCTTTTTGAGCATGATCTAAATGCACGTTTATAGTTTTGAAGGAAAATGTGGTTATCGTCTTCAAACCAGGGGACATTAACTTTTGCCAAAGTTCAACTTCTTTCCTGGTTTGTCTGAGTCTGAGTAGGTTTTGTTTGTTATTTAACTAAGTCATATACAGTACAGCCACTGAAGAATAAGAATAAGAAAAATACTTTTCTTTCCAAGAGATCCTAAATCACAGAACATACAGTGTAGGAAGGGATATGCTTCATCCACCACTGAAGTCAAGTTCCAAACTGAGTACTGACCGCCAGCCATTATGTTCCAACAGACCCACCACACAGCAGATCAGGTAGAGAAGTGAGAAAGTGCATGAGAGGAATTTGACTTGTCATATTAATGATCTGTGAGTTTAGTCTGCCAAGTTGTTTTATCCAGAGAAAACCTCTATTTGTGTATGCTGTACTTCTGTCCCCAGTTGTGTGTTGAATTAAACTCTCAGTTGGATTCGACTTACCAATTTAACAATATAGCTAACCATTTACTATAATGATCCCAAATTTTTAGTTTCATTATATTATTTCAAAAGACAACTTGGCTTCAGATGTGGTCTTTGGAATGCTGTCTTCCAGCTTCAGCTCACCTCTTACGATGCACACAAAAACAAGATGGGTTCACGATCTGTGAGTTGAATGTCTAGTCAAATCTGTTTTATTGCTTTCTTCTGTATATTTTTTTCCCCTGCATATCAGACCTCAGGTGCTCAGGAGAATCAAACAACCTGTTCAATAGGGGTCACTGCAACCCACTGAAGGGAAAACTATTATCCTCATTCTTACTCACCCTGCTCCCTGTGAAGCGGTCAATTTTAGGCTCACCGTGATTCCTCCAGACCTGTATTTATGCTAGTCATTATGTCATGTAGGACACGGGGTTTGTGTAATAGATAGTAATTACAGATAGATTCAGTACAGGCTCATTTTCAGGATAGAGAGATAGGAGGTAAATAAAGACATTTTAACATGCCTTCATTTTAGGATCTAAACAATGATATTAATGAGCAAATTCTCATGGTTGGAATACAGTTCTCTATTACTACTTCTACTAGTAACATTTTACTTCTGGATAATTAAACTCTGGTGTTAACCCTTCTTTATCAGACAGAGGAATATGTCTTATTCCAGAAGTTTCATATCTGTTTTTTATTATTATTATTAAAGATAGCTGTAGTGAAATGTAGCATCATGGACAATTACAGTGAAAAAATGGTTTGCTGGAAATTAAGATTCATCCCGAGGATCAAGACAAACTCGAAATTGGACAAAAACACACTTGAAAAGGGCAATAGAGCCACTAGCTTCGCACTGCATGTCTGAGTACATGAATTAAGCACTTTGCTGCATCTCAAATCACATCTCAGCAATCTGATTTAATTGTCGGAAGATTAATTCTAGCAGAGGCTTCCAGCATTTAAAAGCACTACGGCTCTTCATGAACAAAACATATTGATGCATGAGTGGAGGAGGGGCTGTAAAATGTGTCTTTTCATCTCTGGATTGAATATTGACTGGAATGGTATGCTTTTGTAAAATCACTATATTTATCAGGAAAATGAAAATCTTTTTACTTCTTACTCTGTGCCACAGAGCTATGAATTGATCCACATTTTGAAGATGACATTTTTTTTCTCCAGAATGATAATTTCTTCTGAAAATGAAAACATTTCAGCTTCTTTCTTAACAATATTATTTTCTCCTGTTGTATCTGCAAGTTGCAGCGGTGGGGGAGGGATTCTCTGGATAAATGAACACAGAAAGCACTGAAATGGTGTCAATGATATTCTACGAATATTAGCCGATAAGCCCTGTGCCCCTGATGAGGCTGTGAAAAATGGTCTTAAGTGTTTTGAAAATCAAATCAGGTTAAGCTAGCACTGTCTGCTTCACAAGCACTTCACCAGGCACATCCTTATAATCGCTTTAAGGTTTCTTGGAATGCTTTTGGCCTCACTTGTTTGTCATATTGAATGCAACCTCTGAAAGTAGAATATGTTAATGTAGACGGATGTGAGTTGAGAATTAAGTAATTCAAAACATAAGAATAGTTGGGAAACTGACAAGGACAGAAATATATGTGTGTAATGTATATGTACTTGCAAGGTTCTTTAATATTGGGTTTAGTGTACACTGAATTTTAGTGAAGTATATCTATCTTTAACACTCTTTAACACTCTTTATGCATATTAATATTAATAAACACTATCGCTCTTTCAGTATATGGAAAAGAACAGTCAAGATAAGCAATGTAAGATTCTCATTTGCCATCTGATATGTAAGATTTCAGAGAACGAATATTGTAAGCTTAGTATTAAATTGAAAGTGTCAGTAAATTATAGTGTTAAGCCACACTCTGTAAAATGCATGTCCAATGCTGATTTCCATGGCTGTGTCCCAAGAGACATTTTTTTTTTCTATTTCACCACCAGGAGCTGTCAACAAATGTGTTACATTTCCTGCCTTTGACAGTAATATATATATAATGTGTGATTAAGTAAAGTAGGTGAATGCAATGTAGAGAGGAAAAACTGTGCTGAACTTCTCTGAGCATTTTAATTCAAATAAAATTGTGATTACATTCTGCTGGAAAATTGTCCCTTTTTTAACAACAATGACGGGGTTAGTTCATGTAATTGGTACTAAAGAAGAAGATTTATTGCTGTTGCTAAAGGATAGATATTGCACAGAAAAATAATACAATTGAACAATAGCTTGTGTTAAGGCTTCCTGAATATTAGGTACAGTACTTACATAGCTTTTTGATATGCTTTGAATTATATTTTGAAACTGCACATGGAGACCAAAACATTAATTGTAGTTTTGAAAAAGTAGAATACGAAGGAATAGGACAGGACTTTCTGAAGAACAATGGGACAGGATAGATATGGAATCATTTCGGAATTGTAAACGGTACAGTACATCACAGAATGGTTTGCAACAATTTAAAAATATACTGCTTAAAGCGCAGAACTGATTTATATCAAGATTAAGTAATAAAGTAAGGATTTAATATAAAATGGCATGCAGCAGACATTCGAGGTGTTACTACATGTGTTTGGAGTGAGAATTGGCTAATGGACAGAAAACAAAGAGCATGTACTATATAAGAGCACCAAAGGAAGAGCACAGTAATACAGTAGCGTATGGAATTAGTGAAGTACCTCAGGGGTCAGTATTAGGATCAATGCTCTTCCTAATTTATAACTATAATATATTCTTGCAGAAGATACTCGAGGATATTCAACAAGATTTAGACAAAGGGTAATACTGGACAAACACCTGGCACATGACATTAATTAATATAGAAATAGCTGTAGAATGTTACCCTAAGCAAGCAAAAACTGAAAGTACAGTATATACATAAAATGAGAAATGCTGAGCTTGAAGTCACAACCTATGAATAAGACATAATGTTCAAAATCCTTAAAGGAATTGCAAAGTCAAACTTCTTCAGATTCCAAACAAGCTAGATGGACTGAATGCCCTCTTCTAATTTGTAACGGTTTTTATGATGACAAAAATGTGTTTATTCAAGAGTTATTAAAACATACTGTACAGTATATGATGTTATATTTCAGCAGCATTTGATATGATTGCTTGTATCGTATTCTGTATGATATTATGCCATGTTGCATTTCCTTGTAGAGCACAGCAAATAAATCTAGAACTGATTCATAATTATGTTTTGTTAAAAAGCAGTACCAAATAGTCTGTTTTCTTTTTTTAATTACATTTTGAATATAAAAATACATTATTCTTCAAGAATAATACACCTTTCAATTAGGTTTAGATAATCTAGGTACAGTAGGTTTATCTTGCACATTCTTAGGAAATGTGCTCTTTTACACCTAAGCTACTGGAGTAGTTGTTTTACCTGAGACTTCTTATTTTGTGAAACCTCCTCATTCAGTATTTCATGGACGTATTTGCTTTAAAATAAAGCTTCCTGGACTGAAAAGAGATGAAACAAATATAAACGTTGATCTGAGCTGTGTGTGCTTTATCTCAGAAAACAAATATGGCTGTTGTAATGTCATCTCTTAAGCTTAGTACACATCTGCACATACAGTATATAACAGCACACCACAGATGTTCTGGACATCAGGGAAATGGAAAATATTCAAACCAAGAAATGAGTTTGAAAGAAAAAAATATACTTCCAAGTTCAGATCCAAGCATTAAATATATTTGTAAAACTTTTCACTGGAATGTGAAGTCGATGTAGCAGAATGAAAAGAACAGCAATTTACTATAGATTTCATCCACTTGTGTTAGCATAACAATCAGTTCATGATTTTGACTTGATTTATTAATTTTGTTCATTATGTCATTAAGTTTCATGAAATATATCATTGTGTGAAGCACACTTCCTTAAATTTCAGTACTAGGTGGTGCATTATCAGTTACACTTTTAAATATTCGGTATACAGAAATTATCACGAAAGCAATTGTTTTACTTTCTGAAAACCTTGTTTCAATATGTAATGTGATGCAAATAAGGAACTTGTACAGTATAATGATCCAGAAGTAATTTATTTGTAAACCTACAGGGGCATGTTTTGTTCATATCAACAAAAATCTAGATGTTTTGGGAATTGCCTGAATCCAGTTTTCACACAAAAGGACAAGGACCTGGTAACTTTTATTCCATTGACCACCCCCCCCCCAAAAAAAACATACCAAACTTCAGTGTTTTATATCTTGCCATAAATGCAAACACCTTTTAATGATGAAACTATTGTGGGGCTAATAGTTTGTAGAAACCCCTGCTTTGCCTTTGCCTTATTCAGCATAATAAACTGCTTTAACATGGAGAGGACAAGATAAACAGGCCTTCCTTGTGGGATCACAATCCCATCCTGAGAAGAGCTGTACTTACTGAGACACTTTCAGAAAGACGTACTGGGAATAACCATTTATTTAAAAAAAAACACTGCCAGCTTCTGTTAGTTGACAACCGTTAGAGACAGGAAGGAACCCTTCCAGGAAAAATCCTGACAGATCAATAGAGCAAAACCTACCAGTTTCCAGTAGCTGCCCAAATTATGCCCAGCATAAAGGACAGTAGGGCTTGACAACTCAATCGTTTTTTATATTCTTCAGAAGACTGTGCCTGTAAACACAATTCCTAGGATGTCCTAAAACAATTTCTGTGCTGGGACTGGACTACAGTGCTACAGACATAGGCTGCTGATATAATCTATAGATGGTCTTGTAATAAGCAGATGCTTTTCCATTTTATCTTACTATTTTTAGTCTCTCTGCCTTCTTACTTCATGTAACTTCAACTTGTAGTTTTACTGTACAACAACAGTACAACATTAAAGTATTTTCTTAACATGAGAAGGAGACACGTTTTATCTCCTATCTTGATAAACAAAATCTCCTCTCAGTGAAAACAGACTACCATCATTAAACATTTGAATTAGGCATTTATCATTGCTTCTGTACTGCATTTTCATTACCTCACTACACACAGAAAACAGTATGAAAGAAGCAATAAATCAGTGGCATTTTAACAGTTAATGAGGCAAAATTAGTTAATGCTAATTAGCTTTTTGTCAGCAGTAGACCAATATATATACTGAAGAAAACTACTGATAGCTTAATAGCTGTTAACAAGCTCATTAGAACACTTTAATGTTTATGAATTGCCATACAATATAATAACAACCTGGTTTAGTGATATTAAGTGGAATTATCTACAGTATTAGATGAAAAGTTACCCATTTGGTAACAAACATATTTTTGATACATTTGAATAAGTTTAATCATTAAGGAATGTTTCATTTCTTTAATTTAATCTGTATGACAAAGTCACTTTGTCTGATTGTTCTGTATGCTTAAAGCTTAACTTTGTTAGCAAAAGTGAAAGAAAGCAAACATTTTTCCAAAATTGGAATGTTTCTGACATAACTAGGCCAATTGACAGATGTTAATAAAGTGTGAGGGAAGATTAAACATTTTCTGTGCTCTCCTAAGTCAAAAGCCATTTATGTTTCTATGTTTAAATCCTTCTTGAGTATTCAGATGTAACTGTACAGTCAATAAAAAAGTACTGGGCATTTCTCCATTGGGAAATAACCAGGATGCCCATGATGTGGTGAAAGCAGATAGCATTGTGTGTCTCTCAATCAAACATGCGTAGGTTTATAAATGAAAAAAACATCTTTAAAGGACCAAGATCTTCCATGTTAAAAGAGTCATAAAATGAAATACAGGGGTCCCCATTTGATGTCCAAAATGAGGACCTGAAAAGGGTGATTTCAAGTGAATCTAATTGATGAAGCAGGAAAGTATTTCCCATAAGAAATAATGGACATAGGGGTTAATGAGGAGGATGTAATTTTTTCCTGGATGACGTTAAATGCAACATATTTCTCCAAATTGTTGAAATACTCAATGTATAGTTTCAACAGTAATAGGGACCAGAGAATGATGACTTAAGTCTGTTGGAGTGTACATTCATATTTTCTGTGTTGAAAATAATTAAGTTTCCTGGGTTAAACAAAATGATTACTGGTGATGAGTGGTGTATCACACATATACAGCACACACAAAGAAGAAAGCAACACACAGCAAAGTATTTTTAAAATCAAAGTATATACAGTATGATACTACATAAAGTTACATTAAGGTAGGTCATATTGGAGCTACTACAGCTGTTCATAGAACTGTACAGAAGATAAATAAGGACATCTAATACTGTAAAATTACTAAGATTACTGTAAGATTAGAGTAAGATTACTAACATTTTAACTTAAGGAGCAACAGTCTGTGCTTCATACCACTCCATTAGTTTTTCAGAGGATGTAAAGTTGGTGAATAGAAAAGATTGCATAAACATTTCAAACACATACAGCTATAATACAGTAATAATATATCTACAATGATTTCTTTATATAATACAAACAAAATGTGTGATGATTTTACAAATTTGCCATTTTTTTACACTCTGGACTTAAGGTTCAGTTTACGTCCTTTGGGCATAAAGTCTGAACATTTTTATGTCCACAGTCATAAAATATAAATGGTGTAAAAGCGGGGACATTAAGCGAGGATACCTTGTACTGTCATATTTTATTTTACTCAAAATTTAGCAATAAGATTCTTCTTTTATTCTCATAAAATGTTTTCATAATATGCTGATATTTCCAAGGGTTTTTATAGTTTCTTCATAAAATGTGTTATATTGTGTCTTACCTCCATACTGTCTCATTTTTGGCAAAGCTAGAGTAGTTGCAAGACTTATACTTAGAGACACAGTCTATAAGTGTACTTTATATACAGTGTAATGTCTTTAAAGCAAATTGCAGTGCCACCAGCTGTTCTAGATGTCTAATTATAGTACTGTTAATGCAGTGACATCAAGGAATCAATCAATTAAGCAGTTCAATACTGATCATCATGCACAAGCATTGTGTAGCACAGAACACAGAAAGGCCATTTAAATATCACATGAAAAGGCTTATTAGATTTATGACATATATCCTGTACAGTGCATAGTGTCAATCAGCATGCGTTTCTTCTAAAAGGGCATTCTGAACCCCAGAGCCATAGTGTCATATGAAAGGACTGAATCATGATATGGCAACCTCCTGCGGTACTGCAGCAGGCTTGAAAACCTCATGGGGATCGGAGCAAAGTGAAAGCAAAAAAGAAGGAATATGGAATAATTAGGCCACTGAGGTAGGAAAAAGAACAGTACCACAGTTATTGACATAAAATGCATTTTAAAACTTGGAAGTTTATAAGAGCAAAAAAACAGTAAGCAGTCCTGAGAACTAAACTGGCACATGCACTGGGATCTATCCCAGTTGTGTAAGTTGTCGGTGCAATTTCAAATAAGGGTTTCAAGACAAACCACAGAATAGTCTTGGAAACTGCAGCAAAGGAATCAATAGCATTCAAGCCTACTGTATCTATATATTTTTTGTAGGTTAATTTCTGAAAATAACCTTTATATTTCGAATACATTTTTCACAGGAGATTCGAGTTTTTAGATTGTAATGTACAAATAAATGAAAAAGAAAAGAACCTTTTTATGCTATAGACATTCTAGATAGATAAATATAGAGCTAAATTATCATAGGGATGGATATTCGATTGGTAAAGTCTCAGGTGAGACAACTGAAATGTTACATTGAGACTGGTAGAGTCTGTTAGAAGATTAAGGGAACTTAAAAACGCACCAACGGCAGCCATTTTAGATTGTCATAAAAGTACATGGATGTAAAGAGGTCTTCCAGCGAATTAAACGTGACATTAGCTAAAGGTGGAACAGCTAAGGTTAAGGACCAAACTTGGAAGGGAAGGGTTAAAATTGGGGTTGGTCCAATTTTAGCTAAATAACTCAGCTAAGTAACTAGTAAGCAGGTGGATCATACTGCAGACACTACAGTCCACAGCTCCAGAACATATCTTGGTTTCCTTAAGCATTCTGAATGTGACAGCTGTCCATCTCAGATCCCACACTCAGTAAATGTTAGTTACCATTCATGCAGCTGGGTGGGCTGGAGTATTGAGGCAAAGTATCACACGCAACAGTGACTTGGACCCACAACCCACCAGTCATGAGTCAGCCTTCTAAGCAGTCTCTAATATACACTAATAACAGACCCATATCTGCTAAAAAATAATTAATGAAAGAGATAAGAAAAAGATATATGAATATGAGCCAAGCAGCACAACATAACCATGGCAAATAAGTGAATCATGGGTCAAGACACATTTTAGTTTTACAGACACCAGCAATCAATTTGAGTTTTAAACAATAAATCTTAAAGACCATTTAGACATTACACCACAATGCACACCAAAAATAAAAACTTATTTGCATATTTATAAATCACTTGCATTTGTTCTTAAAAAGAGGCAAGGTATATTTAGGAAAATATATATAAATACATACGGAAGGTTTAACCATTGTATCTTTAAAGAAGCTGGTTATCGTACTATGTCTGTCTCACATATACTGTATATGGTAAAGAGGATAATAAGGCAGATGGCATAGGGATATACTGTATATACTGTAGGTACTGTATATGATGTATAAATGTGTTCACACTGCAGTTCAGGCTCTCATGGTAGTTTGGACCAGTTTCTTGGACCACAAGAAAGACTTTTCTTGTGAAAATGGAATTTCGAAAGAATAATCCATTTTCCCACAAATAAGCAGGTTTTGAACAAAATGAAGAATGCTGAATCTCAAGAATTAAGGCAACAACTACTGAAGCCAAGATGTACATTTCAGTCCATTGCTCCTGCAATTGGGTTATGCTTATTTTATATACTGTATATATAGATGCCATGTGGTATCTCCTCCATTTTCGTTTTTTTTCTTCTTTCCAGAAAATAGGAAAAAGGAATCCAATGGGGAGCTATATGTATCATATACAGAATTGTGCTTTTCATGCACACTCTCAGCTCCAAATCCCTGTGGTGTGGAATGTACTGTATGAGCATACTAGTGCCTTTTTCACTGTCACTTCATGGAAATGACTCGCATCTTCATTTTGTTTGAAAGATGATCCCAGTGTTGATTCTATTTGTGTTCAGTTTATTTCAACCCACCTTTTTAAAAACAAAAATTGCTCACTGTTCTATCATCAGGAAAGAGTGGGCAAGAAAAGAACTATTGATTTTTTCGTGCGCATGATCAGTCCTTATAATACTCAATGACAGTACAATAATAGTGTAGCCACTATTTTCTACTTTAGGCTAATGAATATTTAATGGAAGGTTAAGACCCAAGTGGCTTTAGACACATAAGAAGTGGTATTAAATACACAATAAGTGTTGGAATTAATGGTATTTGTAGTATTATTAATGCTTCCCAGTGCATTTTGTATCAAAGCAATAACAAGCAGCCTATTAATGCAATTACGTTTTTAGAGTTGTTTTCTTTTAGTTTTTAGGTTTCTTCCAGTCTAGTTATTATTGTTTAGGCATTGATCGTGTTCAGATGAAGGCTTTTTTGTTATTGCCATTCTTATTCAATATGACATTCACATTTCAGTGTACGAACATGACCTTTTATCTTTGGGCAGTTTTGTGTTTGTAGATGTGTCCCACACAGATCTAAAAGCAGATCTAAATATGAATCTGACCAAAATACATTTTGCAAACAAGTGTAAGAGCTTTTGTTTGATTTAATTGAACTGAATTCATCAGCATGCAAAACAGAACTATAAATATGACATGTTATGTTTCTCTAGTATCCAGGTTTGCCCTGCTGTGTTGATAATTAGAACAGGGCTGACAGCTTTGACATTATATTTTGTGCACACGTTGTTGCTATACTAAGGAGACAGATGTCATGCTTTAAAGGGAAAATGAAATCTGAATTTCTGCAGAGATATAGATATTTAATATCCAGATGTGTGAAGAATAAGTGAGAATTCACTGGAGAAAGCAAAACACCCTCACTAAAAAAAATACATGTACTGTACCATGTATATACTGTACAGCAGTTTGAAAATAAGTCTAATTAATGATTTGTATTGGTGTTGGTGAATACTTTTGTAAAGATACTTCCTTCTAATCCATTCAACAATTTTGAAGTGGATATCTTTAAAACCTTTTTATATAATATTTTTAATATTCCATTTCCTTTGGCAAAATATGCGAAAACTGTTATTAACTGCTTTTGTAAGGAAATGTTAATGTTAACATTATAAGAAATGTGGCCTTCAGAGGTCAAGGTTATGTTCAAGAAATCCATTAGTTGCAGTAGCTTTACCTCCATCTAGTTATTAAAAATAAGATTCCATCTTAAAGGTTTATGATCACAAATCAAATAACATATCTGGTGCTGTAACCCCAGTTTAGGCTGCAACCTTTGACTTGATATACTGTAGTGTGAGCAGTTGAACTGAAAAGAACCTGCAGATTTAGAACATAAGTACATAAGTACATAAAAACATGAGAGAGCTAGAAACGTGACATGACTGATTGGCTTATCTTGATCTAAGGTTGTCTGATAGATTTTGATAGGAAGCTGCCTCCTAAGGTGGGAGGAATAAGGGATAATTGCACAGGGGTGTCATGGTGCTGACCAGCTAGTGATATTGTCAGAGTACTGTATGTTTATTGAAGTTCATGTCAGAATGTTTTTAGAGCAGGCCAGAATGGCTCCATGGCAATTTTCCCTACAACAATTCATCCCAGAAAATTGGTCCTGGCAACAATTGATCCCAGTGATAATTCACTCCCCTGATTAATTGTCCTGGCAACAATGCATCCTAGTGATAATTGGTTTCCACTATAATTCATCCGAGTGACAATTCCTCTCTCCACAACAATTTGTCCCTATAACAATTCATCCCGGTGATCGTTTCTTCCCACAGCATTTCATCGTAGTGGCAGTTCTTCCCCACCACAATTCACAGCAGCGTCAATTTTCCAAGTGACAATTCCTCCCCACAGCAATTTGTTCTTGTGACGTTTTGTCCTGTTTATAATTGTTCCCAGAACATTTCATACTGGTGACATCTTCTGTCTCTATTTTTTTTCTTCTGTTGTCACCAGCCTTCTCTTTTTCAATTAAGAAAGGGATAGTATTCCATTACAGACTGGCTAAGCTTGTGTGTACGTCTGTATCATTGCCAAATATCTTTAAATTATAGGTAATGTTTTTCACATCAATATTGTCGCAGCTCATCTGAGATCAAGATGGTGCCCAATTTCCTCCCATGCCTCATGGAAAGTGTGATTGAGCTTAACAGAATTAACCTACCAGGTTGTGACAGCTGTAATTTTTTTAAACATTTTGTGTCATCATACATGAATATACTATGAACATATCACCATATGGTGCCAGAGCACAATAATGTGCTCTGTACTGTGCACCCGGCTGTGTTGTAATAGATTTAATACAAATGTCTTAAAATATTATATGAAACTGTAACTATATGTGTTGTGTAATGTTGTGTTATATAACGTTCGGTATTAATCTGCTCATAGTTAAATCATCTCAGATCTTGAATTGCTCAGGTTGAGGATAATTTGCTTGTGACCATTAATGACTTTTCTGCAAATGCTGAAGGTATTTGTTGTGATTGTGTACTGTAGTGATATGAAACTCACACTCTAAATTGATTTTAAGGATGTACTTATTGTCAGGTTACGGGAGGAACTGATGGACAGATCATTGAGCCAGAAAACCATTTTATATTTCTGTCTTGATGTGTGAATATGTTTAGTGCTCAGAAGCCAAACAATACTCATGCACCTCAGGCAGCTACAGTATGTTTTACATCAGATGGTGATTTTGCCTCCTTAAGGCTGAAATGCTTGTTTAACTTACAGTATTTCCACTCCAAATGAGACCCACATTTTTTAAAAGAAAAGCAATAACTGGCACAATAATTTGTTTAAATGTACATTTTTCAGCTCCTGAAAAGCTGGGGAATTATATTTGCTTATAACCTTCCTCTGAATCAGAAATAACGTAATCAGAAGTCCCTAAAAGGACACAGAAATAAAAGACTAGCTCTGCAGTTGCAGTGTCACCTGCATAAAACTAAACATTAAAATAAGCAGAGAATGAATGGAACTTCATCACTAATTTCACTTATTGTTTTCTTTAACTCTTGTCTCTTAATCTTGTCTGCTAAATCAGTGGCTAATTCTCAATACAGGTTTTTATCTCCTTTTAAAACTAATGCTGCAAAATGAATTGAAATTGTACCTAAACCTTTTCTGGTTTTTGGCCACTTCCACCCCCCCCCCATTTAAGAACTGTACGATGCAAAACTTACATTTTCCAGAAAATCATGTGAATCATTACCAGTCCGCAAAGATTTTTAGACACCTTCTAGAAAGGCAGAATTACAGCTTGGTGTACCACGCTCGGGCTGTTTCTGTCAAAGCCTAGTTAAATATTTACTAAGTCAACACAGGATGCTGTGTCTTAGGCCTTTTAGCACAGAAAACAAAGAACAGACCCAGCTGTTTGGCATTTCAGTAAATGCATTTAATTTCCTAACATCACCAAGTTGACAAAATGAGAATTCAGATTGTACTTTTCACCTCAATTTCTTAGGTACTGCATTAAGACATTCTATTTTTTATAAATGCCCTTGAAAAAGAACATTTTATAAATCTGTTTACGGTGAACTACATACTAAACATACACAAATAAAGTTGTTTTCTGTAAATTGTGAGAAAAGTTCTCATTTCCTCACATATTTAAGTTTTCCTTTAAATTTTCTTTCTGCAAACACCCACTATTTATGAAAGTGCTGTATTTGTTCTTTGACTTCTCTAAGTTAATGCAAAAATAAAAATATGCTGTCAAACATTAATTTAAGCACTATAAATTAAGACATCTTAAAAATAATTTTATAAGAAAAACTTATCTTAAATTGTGCCTTGTTCCTTCAACGTTTGCATTCCAGCAATTGTAGGCTTTTTCTTTTCGACTAAACCTGAAGGATTTAAAATATACTTCACAGCCCAGTTCTCAATTGATTCTCTTACCTCGGATTACCCTATTCTGTGTTTGTTAAAAAAAGACAAGATCAGTTCAAGAATTTCCCCTTGTAGGTTCTCAGAAAAACTGGGTAAGAAAGCAAACAGTACCCAAGTCTACCATTTCTACCATTTTCTGCTGCTGACTTTGCTATAGGTTTGTCTCCAGTCTGTTGACTGAGTTGAACTTTGTTGGCAAAGTTGAAGTCTCCCATAAACCTTACTTCTTTATTTTCACCTAAATTCTTAATACCAATATATGGTGTTGAATTATAATCTACATATGTATTCATACATGCAGCATATGACACTACACCTGACACTATCTTTCCTGTCTCTCCAGAACAGTACATTTCCATTATTTTCATTCCCATTGTTAAGCTCACTTTCTGTGATTCCAATGACATTTAGTGTAGATCTTAGTGTAGTAGGAGAAGATGAACGAGTAAAGGTTTATTCCCTACTGAAAAGAGAAGAAAAGAAACACAAGGTTCCGGCTGAGGGTGTGAAAGAGAGAGGGAAGTCGGAGTAGGAGAAAACAGAGTAACCATAGGCAGCAGTTACGGGGAAGGCTGTAAATATCATACAGTACGCAGTGCAACAATGTGGTTCTCGGAGCCGCAGTGAACGCTGGTTTGAGTCGATGTCTCCATGAGATAGGCAGAGACACTGGTGGGAGATTAGCGTGACAGGCGACCGCTAATGCTATTCAGACACCAAGAGAGAGAAAAAAGAAAAAAGAAATCCGTGAAGAAAAAGAAAAGAGTGAAGGAAAAGAAAGAAAGAAAAACAATGCGCTGCGCAAACGTGGAGAAAAACGCCTGAGCCCTTGGTGAAAATCATGCTAAACACCCGTGCAGCCGCATGAGGAATTCTTATAGCTGAGCCGAAATCGGACTCAGCTGCAGTCGCTAATGCAAGTGTCACATTCTCACGCAGCACTGGAAGAGTAAAAAGTAATAATGGTGGGCTTACAACGGAGCTTTTAGGGAAAGAAATGTCTCGCTGTGGCATTTTCAGAGATTACTGACTCCACCCACTTCTGAACCTTGTTTGAGAAGACCCACAGTACATACAGAGTGGAGAAAATTGGAGGATTGATGAGCACAGGATAGCCAGGAGCCTGCTCCCTTCAGTAAATAGGAGGCAGTGCTAAAGGGAGATTCCATTATTAGAGGTTTAGACAGTAAACAGTTAATAGCAATCTCATGAGGCGTGTTGCCTACCTGGTGTCCAATGCGTAGACAGCCTCCTGGCAAGAACTAGGATGGATCCAGTTGTTGTTGTCTGTGTTGGAGCAGCTGACTTGTAGAAAGAAATGACTGCAGGACACGTCTATGAATGTGTCTTGTAAACTTCAGTTGTCTTATCAGGAATTATATTGG
The DNA here is from genome assembly GCF_040954835.1 of Lepisosteus oculatus. Taxonomy (NCBI): domain Eukaryota; kingdom Metazoa; phylum Chordata; class Actinopteri; order Semionotiformes; family Lepisosteidae; genus Lepisosteus; species Lepisosteus oculatus. Next base: position 71,215,219 of record NC_090698.1, on the reverse strand, counting down.
TGCAGCATGCAAGAGCAGGTACGAAGATTTAACAAGTGGCGATAATGTTGGAAGAGATATCAGGGGTTTGGTGTATTTGTCTTTAGAAATCCATATAAGATATATAACTTGTATACAGATGAGAGTTACTTGTGAATTAGGAAGTCACCAATATACAGTATCTGATTAATATATGCAGAGGATATGAGGAATATTTTAACAGAAGAAGTGCTGTAGAGTTTACAGTGTTAACTTTTTCTTAATAGATACTCTATCATGTGTTTTATTTGTATGCCATGCTGTCTGATGGCAAGCTCTCATATTTTTTATTAAAAAAACAGCTAATGCCATTTGTGTCATAGTGTCTGAAGATTATTTGTGTGAAATAGTTTATTTTACTCCAAATGCTCCAAGTTTGGGTGTTGAGCCTCAAGTTGTGTGAAGTTTAGTTGCTCAGCAATCAATTTTTGGATTCACAAGAGGATCTGAAGTGCTTTTGTAATTCATTGTACCCAAATGAATTTGTTTAGTTTTGTCAAATATTCAAAAGCTTATCACACCTGTAGTGGTATCTCTGCTTGGGATTACACATACAGTATATACAAAATGCTATGCCATCACCATGCAAGTGTTTGAAGCCGATAATAATTAGGAATTATTACTTACATGAATAAACATGATGCAGTTTATTTTTTCTATCAAGAGGGGATCAGTCTTTTTGCAAAAAAATCGTACAAAAACTCTTCTAATTAGCCATCTGTCTGTATACAAATTAATTAACTTTTGCTTGCTTTTCAGATGTTAATGAATGTGAAAACGATCCCTGTAAAAATGGAGGGATTTGCACAGACATGGTTGCCAACTACTCCTGTGAATGCCCTGGAGAATTCATGGGAAGGAACTGTCAGTATAGTGAGTATCCTGATCCTTTTTACTGCTGTTCATATTGGAAGTGATGCCGTAGTGAGATTCACGCCATATCAGAGTGGCAAGCTGAAACTTCTAGTCAAGAGAGGAAGTGATTTTCTACTGTCATCTGACTATGACAAAGGTCCCAGATTACAACAGCTTTGGCTTCTACTCCTCATGTGCTAGCTAGGAGAATTGTCATCAAATGTGTTTGATGAGTACCTCAGGGTATCAGCTTTAATAATATGGTTACGCAGTTTCTTGCCAAACGCCTCACATATTTATGAGTAAACTAATTTTGCACATGTTGACATGTGTGTCCTTGGGTCCTGGAGTTTTTGAATGAGCCTGAAGTTGCTATTTGGGCTGCGTGGGTGATGCCATTCATTTTCAGGTTTTTGAATACTGATCTGTGAAATAAGTATTTTTCATTCATTTATAATGGCTATTCCAGTTAGCACTGTTTATATGGGAGCAGTGGTTAGAATTCTGGGTAGCTGTAAGTTCAAATCCCAGGTGAGAGACTGCTGTTGTATCCTTGAGTAACATACTGTACTTCACTCAGAATGCTTCAGTAAGATACCCATCTGTATGAACGAGTACATACGTACGTACTGTAAGTTACTTTGGATGAATGAATTAGCCAAATAAGAAAGCTATCATAATTATAATTCTATCACACATAGTCTTTGATGAATAGAATTAACTACTGTAGACAGGATATTCCAAGATGTAAACAAGAGTACATGACATGGTATTTTTATTTTATAAAATCTATTTTATTTTATCTATTGATAAAGTAAATTATGAAAGATTAAATCTCACATTGCAGACAATAAGCATTCAATGTATTGCATTTCTTTGGACAGAGAACTAGTGATAAGGGGTGAATGCTCAAGTTGGGATGACATGCTGTCATTATAGGACTACCATCGAAAAAGGACGTTGTTGCTCTGAAATCAGTCCAGAGAAACTTTGATCAATGGCTTGATTTCATTTGTGACCTTATGTGCTTATTATCAAAAATAATAAAATGTTAAGGTAACATAAATTATTTAATTTTGCTTCCGATAGTGCAGACATCTAGATATAAGAAGAATTCAGATAGAACTAAAATTAAGGAGGTCCTTGGAATTTGTTAAAAGCGGAAGCAATTCAGTAATCTCACAGACATAGACTATGGAAGCAAATAAATATTGTATGTTTTAGCAGGAGATGTAGTTTTGTGCATTATTTGTCAAAAATGAGCCAGTAAGAAATAAGACAAGCTGTTTTCCCTAAACTTTCCCTAAAACATTCACAATAAATAATAATATTAAATTTTTAATAATAAAAGAAACCGCAAAACCTAAGAATGATTACTCAAACTGCTGTGTGGCAACTGTTGAAAATAAATGCTTTTATTTTAATGAACCTTCTGTTTTGAAAGAGAGTGCTGTATTAATGATATTGGTATTAAGATGTTTAGATGTTTCAGGTAAGCCCCCAGTTTTTTTCATTTTTGCATGTTTTCACTTCACAGAAAAGTAGATTTCAGATTAAGGCTGTTAATATCGTGTCAGTTCTAGCAAACATGCCCGATTCGCACATGATTAAAAAGACAGAGGGCGCCAGAGTTTGAAATTACACAGGAGATCCCGATATCCTGTAAGAGAAGCGGAGGACATCTGTGAAAATTATGACGGACTTAAAGAAATGCATGATTCACTTAGGGTCAAATTTCAACAGTCAATAAAAATTCCAAAATTCTAACATCTCACCATTTTAATGTGATGAGTTAAAAGCCAGATTAACACAAAACTCTTGTCTACAGAAGCTTAGAATACCAGGCGATTCCTTATTTTTGCAATACAGAGATAAAATACCATGAGGGCAAAGGAAAGCAATTACACAGATATTTTGTTATTCATGCTGAATGGCAGTTACACACAAGTTCTATTTTTTACTCTTTAAAGTGCTCCATTGTTACAGCCTTGGCTTGCACCTGAAAAAAGGCAAGTAAACATTTTATAAACAAATTAATTTGCGCATCAATCTTCATGAACTGCTCAGTATCGACCATTCAGCAATGTTCCTTCAGAACAAGACAGCTGTCACTGGGAGATGAAGGAATTCTCAAAACTGATTGTGCTGCCATTTTCCACTGTCTCAAATTTGATTGTAATTGCTGTATACAACAAAAAGTTCATTATATTGAATTTCATGCTGGCAGTTCAATTAGGCGCCTGTGACCCTTGAGACGTGGTCAGAGAAACTCCACTAAATACTATTTCCACCGATAGTTATCACACTCTCGTGCAAGCAGTTCGGCTTGTGAAACTCTGATCAACACATTGAAAGTTCATCAGCAAATTTCTGTTCAAGGCAAATTAAATAGTGCATAAATTCCCTCAGATTAGTCCCTTGGTATTCCCATAAACAGTACAAACTTACCCCAATATTTCTCTCATCATAATTGAATTTCATAATCCCTAATTTCTGGACTATGGGGGAGTGGGTGAGCTAGTATTTTAAATTTTAGAGCTTTACATTGCTTTAATCCATACATACTGTGTGTCCATTACAGTGTTTACCAAGATTATATTTATCTTATTCTCAGAAGTCATCTATTATATGGTTTGTTATATGTTGCATGTCATTTATAAGGAAGTATGTTTGCACACAAACAAGAAAAGGTTTTTAAACCACAGAATATTTTTTGTTGTTTCTTATAATCCAGTTCATTTATGATTGTCATCACAGACCAAGATTAATAGTTCAATTAAAGATTAAGATTACAGTGTGATGTATTTTGATGTTTCTAAGCAGATTTCATTATACAATTAGGGAAACTTTGTGTTATATGCTTTCCTTCATTCATGCTTCATTGTGCATGAACACAATAATATTACATATGGGTGGCATGGGCTCTGGCCTTAATTTATAATTGGGGTAATGTGTTTGCCTTGGTTTTCTCAGGTGTTCTGGTTTCGTGCTGCCTTCCAAAGTTATACTGCCTGGATTCATCAGTCTAAATTCCTTGTGCGTGTTGGTATGCCTGCAATTGCCTGGTGTCCAGTCCAGGGTGCCATGCTTTTTGCCCTAAATTTGTGGGATAGACTCCAGTTTCTGCAAATTTTTCCAGAAAAAACTAGAAGTGATAATGGATAAGTTACATAATTCTGTTCCAAACATTTTTAGATAGAGCTTTCATACCTAGATATACATACCTGAGATAAAATGTCAACTGTGGCTTAATTTCAGTTCATTTTGGCTGGTGTGAAGTGTCCAAATATTGGTTTTGGTATGTGACAGGCCTAAAATTCACCTGCAAGCTGTCTAAGTTCTTTGTTTCTGGAGATAGCAACATAGTCTAAAGGCTTAAATCTTTGAGCCCCATAGTATAAAATGAGACTATAGTTGTATTCTGCAGGACTTGAGGGAAATCAAACTCCTTCCAGCATGAAACCATTCCTTTAGTTTAGCAGTTTCAGTACATAAGGTTGTGTGGTCCATACGGTCAGAGATGCTTCTGATATGGTGGTTGAAATCCAAGGTCCAATCAGACATGATATACCTGTACCCAAAATATTGATCAATATTTTTTTTACTTTCTGGGCTAGTGTCCTCCAAATCTATTCAGTTCTTAATTTGTACTTCACATGAAATTTCTAATAACTATTTTAATTGTAGAATGTTTTATATTAACTTGTCCTGAATTGATTGATGACATTTTTGTTAAACTCTGAGGTAATTTACATCTAAAATAAGACTGTGGAATTGAAGTTGATTGTCCTCACCACAGCACTCAGGATTTGTAATAGCTTTACAGAACTAAGTAATCTTGGCTCATAATGAATGCACATATAAGCTTTTACCTTGAAGGCAGTAACAACATTTATAACAAGGTTTAGGATTATTTAAAAGCATTTTGAATAATTCTTAGTTAATGCTGAATTTCTTAAAGGCACTTAATAATAAATGGCACCTCACTTCAAAGAAGTGCCTAACTTATTTTTTTTGCAGCTGGAATAGGGTATTTTACTTTCGCTGCTGTTCAAAAGGGTACCTATTGAAACCTTGAAAAATGAATACATACTGTATATTTCTAAGCAAAACTCTTAGACATTTTAGATTCAATCAGCAGCTGAAATATTTGCATGTTGTATGTTCTCAAGACCTTGGCTAATGTTTTCTACTATTATAACAGTATTGGCTGTTATTAATATAATTGTGTGTGGTTGAGAAGAAACCAAGTTTATAATCTTGACTTCACATCAATAAAAATCCTAAAAAAAAACATGATCACAACAATTCAAGGTCCCCTATATATGAACAAAGAAGTTTTATAAGAAGCAGTCCATCACATTTATAATCCAAATCTAATTGACACATATGGGGGAACCGAAGCCTATACTGGCAAGCAACAGGTTCAAGGCAGAATACACCCTAGAGGAGACACCAGTACATCACAGGGCAGACACATACATGCAAACACTGACACTAGAGCCAATTTTCACACTAGAGCAGCAGTTCCAACATGTGCCAATGTGCCGCCCCTTAGAACGTTATCTGAACATTTAGTTCTGCATGTAGACAGGAAGGCATGGAGAGAGAAGAGTACAGCATTGAAAAATGCATGATGTCTTAGCACAACTGTGCATACATTTGTATGATTTAATTATTAAACAGCAGCACGGTGAAAAGCAGTGGTAAGTATTGCTGCCTAACAGGACTGCGGCCCTGGGTTCAATCCCATATATTTGAAAATCTTAATTCATAATAATAACTATAATTATTAATTATTATAATAATTAATAATTGCTTACACTTATATAGCGCTTTTCTGGACAATCCACTCAAAGCGCTTTACAGGTAAAGGGGGCTCCCCTCCACCACCACCAATGTGCAGCCCCACCTGGATGATGCAACGGCAGCCATAGTGCGCCAGAACGCTCACCACACAGCAAATCACAGTGGGGAGGAGAGCAGAGTAATGTAGCCAATTCATAGAGGGGAATTATTAGGAGGCAATGAGTGGTAAAGGCCAATGGGAAATTTGGCCAGGACGCCGAGAAATGCCCTGGGATTTTTAATGACCACAGAGAGTCAGGACCTCGGTTTTACATCTCATCCGAAGGACAGCACCTGTTTACAGTATAGTGTCCCCGTCACTATAGTGGGGCATTAGGACCCACATGGACCGCAGGGTGAGCGCCCCCTGCTGACCCCACTAACGCCTCTTCCAGCAGCAACCTTAGTTTTTTCCCAGGTCTCCCATCCAGGTACTGACCAGGCTCACATCTGCTTAGCTTCAGTGGGCTGCCAGTTGTGAGTTGCAGGGTGATATGGCTGCTGGCAATATCACCCATTATAATGGAATTAAGAACAACTGGTTTATAGTCATTAAGACAAGCTATTTTGTCCTTTAGTACAGGGACAATAATGGAGGATTTAAAGCAGGCAGGAATCTTACACTGATTAAATGTATCAGTGATCACCAGGGCTCACTGCTTTCCACAATGCTTCAATGTAGCAAGGGAGACTAGGTTAGGTCAGCTTTCCTGCAGTCCTGCCTTGGAAAGAGCTTTTGAACTTCCCATTCTTTTATAATCAGAGGAGGTGGAAGAGGAGAGGAGCAAAGTGAGATCTCCATGTGTGCTAGTTGGGGGTGAAGGGCTTCTGAATCCATGAGCTACAGTATGATCGTCATTAAGAAGCCTCTGTTTTTCAAGCTTGCACTGAAAGCTATTCAGTGTGTCTGACAGAGGCAATTCAGCGATAACACGAAAGGTTTCTTTTTATAATTTGTGATCATCCTCCAAAGAATATTATTGTGTATTAGTCTTCATTCATATTATATTGGTTATTTGTATGGTAATAATCCAAGTAATAATACACAGACTCTTCAGCTAGGAGGTTGTATTGACACAACCTGTCATTTTTTTTTCCAATCAGAGTTTGAGTTTTAGGCAGGATATATTTTTTATTTTGTCATTAGGTCATAGACCTTTTTGGTGTATATATGTGTTTCACATAATTGCATTCTAAGCTGTAGCCAAAGTTTTATGTGAAACTCTAGTGTGTTGAGAGTATAAAAACATTGACATAACATGACGTAATACATGTACTGTAGTGCCAAGATGCAATCATAAAAACTCTATCCATGTATTTCATAACTAACTCTGTATCATTTGATACCTTATCTGTATTTTTTTCATTTCATTTCCCCTCTCTCACACTTCACTTGCAGCTTCTCTATCTTGTGGCAGACTGTTTATAGTTTCCATTCTTGCAGTCAAATTAAAATATCAGCAGTAGGTCATCTTAATGGTGAAGTAAACCAGACAAAATAAAAACAATAGCTCGCTGCACATTTCACTGTCTGCTGCTCAGTACAAACCATACACATCTATTTAAATTAGTAGGCTATGGTTTTCACTTACTGACTCTCTACTTTCATGTTTAATCTAGCTCCTTGCCCCTATGTTACATACTGTGACTGCTGCAGCCCATATCTGCCATTCCTGTCAGTGGTATCATTAATTCTACAGGGAATACTGCACCACACATGTTGAATTAAGACCTTTAATTTGTCAAACACTAAGCAGAGGATGCCGTCTACAACCACATAAACCCCCACAAAGGTAATTGAAATCCACGAAATGATGCAGAAAAAATATTCTGACAAGCTGGAAATGAGAAAATAATGTACTACTGCTCACGTCGCTTAAATCCCATAATGTTGCTGAAAGGAAATTATATGTTTTTCTTTGCTCTTGCTTTGAAAATACTTCTTCTTTAATGTGACTTCATCCATATGTATGGAGTTGAAATTACATGAACTGATTTAAAAAGGGCGTGACCCATATCAGGACAGCATGCAATTATTTGCTTCTAATAGAAAGTCAAAGCTTTCTCCTCCCCCATCTTCTGGACCTTATAGTTCAGTCCCTTGGCTGGTAATTAACCTATAGCTAGTGGGCGACAATCTCAATTTCAAAGCAGGTGGCTCACTTTATCATGTTGTTAATTCATACTGTACACTGCTGTCATAAGATTATTATACCTGCCTTATCTGCTCGCAGATACTGGATAATGTACATAGCCTTGCCATATGTAAAACATGAGTATTTGCCTCCTTCCAATGATGTACTATTTAGTTAATTGTAAAAATGATGTACTGTACTGTATACGCAATTTAAAGTAAATTTTTTAATTAAAACTTTGAATGTTTAAACTGATCACTTGTATTGGTGAAAAAAACTTAAATGCCAGCAAAAGCCACAAAGAAATACCAAAAGCATTTTGTGTGGGGTTGGCCACTGTATGATGTTATACAGTACTTACAGCAAGGAAAAGCAATTCGTTTGGAAGGATCACATTGATAGCCAACATAATTACTATTACAAAATTATAGTGATCCTTCTGATTAAATGCAGTATGTTTGCAATCCATCTAAACGGTGATTTATGACTTTGGAAAAAAAACAGGATGCATTCAGCTTTATATTATGGCTTTCATTATTTTTATAGTTGGTGATTAACAGTTGTTTTAAATTAATTCATTTTTCCAATGCAGCAGTGCTTGATAGAATGCCTTTCATGTGTACATTGTGTTATTTGTAGGTATTTTGAGAGATGCAATGGCAAATCACTGTGCGCTATTTATGCAGAAAATAATTTTGCTTTCTGGGATGGTTTCTTGGTTTACGGATTATTCAAGGTGTATAAAGCTAGTCATTTATGATCAACATGATAATCTTATTACTACATCATACATTTACATTTGGTCTTGTATTTTTATGATAATGCACTCCTCTTAATCAGTTAAGTAAAACTATTAAAAGCATTGCTGAGTGGAATGTCTGTGAGAAGCTCACGTGAACAAAAGACAACCAGGCTAAATGTGGAAAAGATGTTCTTCAGGACATTTAATTGACTGCACATCATTAGGTGATTAGCACTGAGGTTTGTTGGCATTACAGCAATGTTAGCATTGCCCTTAAATCATAATGATACAGCTCTGAAAATAATGAATCAAACATACATTCCAGTCACTTGACATAGATAAATGTTTATTTTTTAAATGGAATGTGTGGTGTGGAGAAATAGTTTTACGTCTGTCTACTATGAAGATTAGCTTACTGTACAATAATACAGACCTTTACACAGTTTTCACAATTTGTTTCTTTAAAGCCTGTAGCCGTGACACTTTGAAGTAGCAAAAACAGTATTTGTTATGTACAGCAATCACCTTTCTCTGCACACTTAAAGCAAAAAAAAACAAAAAAATAATAATATGAAAGAAAGATGTAAATGTCATGATTGCATAAGTGTTCAAACACTTTGTTGTGGCAAACATAAATTAATTAAGATGCACAATTTTTTTTAACAAGCCACACGGTTAGTTGAGTAGTCTTGTCAATAGTGCATGCAGAAATGGTGGTTCCCTTGATTTCAGAAAACAAAATGATCTCTTCAGTCAGGTGCTTCAGTCAGGAAATACATTATAAGTATAAAAAAAACAAAGACTAAGGAGGTTTCAAAACAATTTAGGGTTAAATTTGTAGAAAGTCACAGACCAAGAGAAGCAAATAAAAAAAAAAAGATGCAAACACACTGAATATCCCTGTGAGCATGACGAAGTCGAACATCAAGGGAATGGAACGTGTATCATACCCCGTCTGTACTCAAACACTGCCTAGATCCGCATGTCCCTCCAAAGTGAGCAGTCAGGTTAGGGATACTAACTGTGAGGCCAACAGCAACTTTAAAAAAGCTACAGAGTTCTCTGGATAAGGTGGAAGAAAATGTCTGTAAGTCAAAGCTGGCCTGTGTGGCAGACTGGAAAGAAGGAAGCCATTGCTGAAAAAAAAAAACCACACACACATTGCCTGAAGTTTTCAACAAAGCATCTACGTAAGTGATACTACAAGCATGTACCAACATTTGTTTTGTGGTCAAAATTAAAATATTTAGGCTTAATTCAAAAGATTACATCAAGTGCTTACTTTACAGTGCATCACCCAGTCATCACCTCCCTTTATGTAAAGCATGTGGTGGTGGCACTGTAATGTTACGGACCTGCTTCTCATCAATGGGAGTAACAAAGCACAGGTAAGTAGAGCAAAATCTGATCCACACCTAAAATTGACAGAAATGAAACTTTCAGCAAGACAGGGATTCAAAGCACAAAGCCAGAGTTATACTCGAGTGAGTTACAAGGAGAACTGGAATATCTTTGAATGGCCCAGTCAAAGTTCTAATTGAATATTATTGAAAATCTGTGAGTAGACTTGAAAACTGCAATCACCCAGCAACTTAATAGAACCTGATAGAATCTGCCAAAACTCATGAGAAAAAATATGCACATAGCCAAAATACAAACTTGGTAGAGAAATACTGCTGTACAGTAAATGCTGCTAAATTATTGAGCTCACAGGTTTACTTGCATACTCACATTTTTACTTATATATTTATACCGTATAACAAATACTATGAGGGAGAAACTATAGGAAAGGTCAGAGATAATGTGGAGGTAAGTGATTGTAATGTACTGTAGCAAAGCAGTTATAAGTAATATAGCAAAACAGTTACTTTAAGACATTAAAAACCACTTTTGTTGCACTGATTGCGTGTTTATACTGTAGGGCTTTTTTACAGTATTTACTAGTCAGACAGTTTCCGAGTAATTTCTGACTAATTTAAAGACTAACCATATACACTGTATCTCAAATCATAAGAGCAAACAGCACTTTGAAGCTTGCAGACAGGTGTTCTCATGGTGTTAAAGAAAATAACGTACAGCTGCCATCCACCTAAGACACACATTGCCAAACAAACTTGCTTCACTCCAAGGTGTGAAAACAGACAACTTAGACATGGAAACTCAAGGCAGTACTGTTGGTCCCAGGACACCACCATCAGATACTAGATACAGAAAAACAACAACAATCTGTACCAGAAACACTAAAATCACATTATAAAGTGAACTGGTGGTTGTTGGAGACCATTCTCGGGAGCGAGGTACAGATCAAGGACCATGGAATACAGTATCATCAGTATCCTGTCTTTATGGAATTGAAGTGGCTCTCATCCCAGCAAAGACTTCTAGCTTCAAGCAAAGGCAGGTGAAGATCAGTTGTTCTTGTTAGGACAACAGGCATTTCTCAGTTGCAAGAGAAAATCTGCAAGTGATGAAAGTAAAAAAAAGTATCCTAGGGGAAAAGAAAACCCCATAAAAAAGCGTAATTAAGTGCTCCTGCCTTAATCTACTTAAAAGCTTGAAGAACCAAATACCAAAATGGAAGGTACTGTACTATATTAGCAGTAGATTATGATGTACTGTAACTGGAATCACTGAAGCATGGCTAATGGAGAGATTACGCAGAATTTCAATAAGTCAAGAAAGATGGAAAAGGTGGAGGTGTAGCACTATGAACCAGTGAGAGCTTCCAGTTACAGAAAGTTAAGCTAAATCAAGCTACTCTAGTTGTGAGATTTGATTGGTCAGGTTTATAATTATTTTATAAGGCTTTTTATACCTTAAAAGGGTATAAAGTTAGGAATGCAGTATGTTACAGAGTACCAAATTCTGAGATCTGTTATAACACAGATTTACATAATGACATCATGAATGCATCTTTAAAAATGTGAGTAAATTAGCTCACAGATTGGCTGTGTGCTGAAATGGTAGACAAGGCTACGACTGCTGACTTTATCAAAGCGACTACCAGAGGGAATATTCATGCTCATCCAGTATTTTCAAGCAATCAACATAAAGTAAGAAAAACAGAGGTGAGAAACCATTAGGGGCGTTAGATTCACAAACAAAGGCTTAAATGTCTGGAAAGCAGAATATGAAGAAATGAGAGAGAGAATAAGAGAAGCGGACAGGGACAGGATAGGTATGGTAAAGATAAGGCACAGAATGGATGGAAACAGTTTAAGGATATTCTTCTTGAAGCACTGGAATGGATTCATCTGGGGATGTAGGACTGGAATGGATTACTCTGGGGATGTAGGTCAATCAAAGGTCAGGAGCAGCAATCCAAAACAGATAGAAAAAGATTTAATATATCACTTAATGAAATATGAATAAAAAGAAAAGAAACTAGTTAACCAAAAATAATACAATAAATTGCAAAACCAGGTTAAAAGGGATGTTTGAAAAGCTAAGAAAGAGAAAAAGGATATTTTAAGGGAAGCTATTTTTTTTTCAGTATTACTCCAGCAAAGGAACTGTAAAACAGTAACAAATATTTGAAATGATCTAAAGTATTTCTGTCTACTGTCTCTTTTTAGTCTATAAAACAATTGTTGGGAGAATTTGTTTTGTTTGTTACAATCCCTGTGGTGAGTAAATAAAGTGAAGCTCTTTCTTGGTTTTGTGTTCTGTGGTCCCACAGCATCAACATAATTTAGTTGAATAGATTATCAAGCAAAAAACTCAATTAGCTTTCCTAATGTGATAACCCATGCAAAACTGTTTATTATTTTAAAACTGAAAACAACACTGTATCTCAAATCTGACTTTTAAAAAGAGTTCTTTATTTGTTCTATTAATACTGTTAATGCTTGAAAGAAATAGTATCCTTGATGTTCTTTTTGTTTTTATTTAGAATTGATACAGATGCAGCCTTTCAAAATGCATGGTACAAACCCGTACTGCACGCAACTACCCACAAGCAACTGTGGCATACCGCGGTCTTTCATTGGAAGGTTCGCCTCTTCTACTTTGAGAATGAAGGGAGGAAAAGTGCCCATGGTCAAAGCTAGGGAGAAATTGGAATACTAGAGTGTATTTTTTCTTTAAAATACCAATACCAGCCATATACCCTTTGTAACGTAGGGATTTCTATACGTCTTTATTTAGTGGTTAAATTAGTGACAAAGGCTAAACTTTTAGCTTCAGTAACACGTACGCCGTATGGAATACATGTTTGTAATAAAAATATAGTGTTGATAATATTTATTGTCAGTAATAATATCAGTAGCAGTTTGAAATTATTCATTGTTATTAATAAATTACTTAGCTTCGAACATGTTGTGATATTTAGAAATATAAAAAGTCAATATAGTGTCCATGATATTTGCTATTTTAGTTTTTTAAAGAAATGTTTTTTTATTAAAAGAAAACTCACGGCAGTAGCTGGGTTTGAAGGCCAGACCTCAGGCTTACAAGTCAGTCACGTAAGCCATCAAGCCAAGGACACAGACATGTAGAAATCGGTGAAACAACCTTACACATATCAATAGCAGCCATATACAGTTTACATAATATGTTTATGTTCCTAAATTAATATCATTTATGAGCACGTGAAAGGCATGGGGATCAGAGATTCTCAAAACTTACTTTGTATGATTGGAAACGAATACGTGATCGGATCAACGAAATGCTGTGGTGTTACTTTATGTCAATGAAAAAATAGTCTTTTCGTTTACAAAGACGGTTACAAAGAAAGTGGACCAGGGTAATTCTTTGAGTTTACAGCTTATCCAAGGTCATTCATTATTAATTCATTATTAGTAATATCTTCGGTAAAGACTTTGATGGATAAAATATTACTGCATAATTAAAATATTTATGATAAGGGTGGTAAGTTGTGTACTTTTGTCCAACTGAGCAATCTTGCTTTTATAAAATATTCCAACTTTTTAATGTGTAATGATTAACATGCTGTAATACACAGTTTAAAATTAAAAGTCTTAAGAGTATACAACTTAAATTCTTAATTGAATAAAGATTGTCCCTCGGCAGTCATCGTGATTCAAAACCAAGTGTTTTCTGGTGAAAGCTCAAATTCTGTACATGAGAATTTAAGCTCCACCTGGTGGTTTTACAAGGTGTTTTTGGATATTATTAACATAATCCTATTTGCGTGCGGTAAAATGCGGTATGACACGTTATGACGTGTTTTTATGCGATATTCCCACCACGTTGTACCGCAACATACCACGCTCGTTTTGAATGGGTGCATCTGTACAATGAGGGCAGTACTGGAATTGAAACTCAATGGAGAATTTCTTCAGCTGTAAAAATATTTACTTTTTTAGGAGATGATCTTGTGAATTAAAGAAGACCTACATTGTGTTGAAGGAATGCATTTCTGCATGATATGTACACTGCAGCTATATACTTTAATGAATAACACAGCTCATTCAGATAATGTGAATAAAATAACTTGTCTGACTTTCCAACCAAAATATCATCATTACAGCTCGTTCAGCAAACAAGTGCAAAAGAGTAATGTGCTTTATGATTGGCCAAAGCAAACTTTCAGGAACACAGTCATAGGGATCACAACCTTATACTGTATGTTGATTCTAATAAACATGACTAATTTATTCTTCCTTCTCATATTTTTAAACAACATCCAGTACCTTTCTGTTTACATTTTGTATCAAAACCTACAAAGATGTGTAAATAACTAAATGACTCATGCGTGTCTTCTTTTTTGTTGTTATTGCAATGTTTTCCATGAGATTATTTATTCTGACAGTTTTTAGGAAGCTCAACATAATATATACTTTTGTAATTAATTTCTACTGTTTTAATAGAGAGTTTCATTCTCTTATTGAATTTCTTGTGAAATCTTAACCGATTGTAATAAAAGCTTAAATGTCCTCACTGAATCTTCTGGCTGTTATGTGAAATTGTAGAGGATATTGCTTTTCTTTTACTTATTTTAGATAACTAAAGGAACAAAATGATAATTTTACACTTCTGTGTCTTTTGTCAGGTTTTTTATTTTCTCAATCCGACACAAATAATTCATTTTCAAAGACAAATCTAATCTATGTGTAGCTGTAATTCAATTACAAAAAAAAACACTACAGGATTAACTACAGATCAAAGGTAATCACATCTCTACTGCAGAACACTGAGGTAAACAATGTGTTCATGTGTTACCTAATTACTACTATTAATTAACATGATGTGACCTGTGACATTGGAGAATTGTGCTTTGGTCAGTAGATTAAATATTAGAAGTTACTGTGAGCATGCAATTCTGTTACACAATCAGGAGGAGAAAATGATAACTGCATAGCTTTAATTATATGGAAATAAATATAAATGCCTGAATATGATGGAAATTGTTTTTTAACTTTCCCTGAATTACATACATCTACAGAAGGTTGTCATATCTAGTCATTTCTATATATTTGAGTCTGTCATAGCTATTTTAAAAATCTAAATTAATTCACTACCACAGATTAAAGCATATTAGATTCTAAAATGCAGACCTGAATGCTAGCTTTCAAACAGGATAAATAAACAGCAATAAAGGTTTAAAAAAAACACTGATTAGACTTTATTGATGTTCCTGTAAACTCACTTGTCCTTATTAACTTAATTGCCAAGTTTTTCTAGCATAACGTATTTTATTTTGATTTGGAATTAATGCTAATGCTTGTCTGGTAAGGAACCATTGTTTAAATCAATGCTAAAGTTTGTTTTGACATTTTCAGTCTGCTAAATAATTATTGCTGAAGTATACTGTAAATGACAAACCACGTTGATGCTGAAAGGCTTATCATCTTAAAAGTTCAGGCAGGAGAGCTTGTGATTTTGATCCCTTTGGGAAAGGGAGACCCTCTCAATTACACCACCCTAGTTGAGAAAGTGTCCTATCAGGAAGGGGCAATCCTATTGACTTACTGATCAGTATAAAAAAGCAGCAGTGTACCTTTCTTGACTCAACCAGTGACCTGGTCTAGATACCCTTGCTGAATTATTTGAGCCACTGCACCCCCAAAATGAGCGTTAAAAGACAAATCCAGAATTGGATTACACCTGAACCCATGATTTGTTAATTACACCACATTACACTTGAGCCCTTAATCAGCTAACTGCAGTCATTATGTACTTAACTGGTCTACTTGAACTCCCGAGTTTGAAAGCGGCCAATAATTTAAAAAGAACTATAAAAAGCCAGAGCGTTGTGAGAAATTGCACATAGACATGCCAGAAGCATGTAAACTCTGAGGTACAAGTCCTGTATCAAGCTCTGAACCTAAGAGCTGTGAAGAAGAAATGCTAACTGTTATGCTTCTGTGTTGCTCTCCTTAGCTGTATAGAAATAGGCAGAACCTAAAAGAATGTTTGCAACTCACCACTTTGATTTACACAAACGCAGCAGTTTTGTGGCGAACTGGAAAGATGTTCGTTCCACATTCCATTAACCATAGTGTACATGCTACTTCTTTTCGTGAAAGGTAATTTGGATTTGTGTTTGGAGAGCTAAATCAAATATGCCACTCGTATTCTGTGTTCTGTTTGGTGTGGCTATATGGTACTGTACGGAAAACTGTGACCTGTTTGCTTCATGAGCTTGGGAATGGTGCTTGAAAGGGCAGAGAGAGTGTCAAAGGACAATATTAGTACCATGGGCTGTGCTGGTTCTGCGACTGTGACTATCAGATTCCATGAATGCAGTGCTGTTATACTTTCATGAAAGGAGAAAATGTAAAGATTAAATTTACATGGTTGCTCTAAATCAAAATATTCATTCTTTTCACTTCCGGCAGGTTTTGTGTTTTCAGATCCATGCTTTTGAGGCAATATATTGGTAGTTAGTATTTCAACTTTGGTGAAGCTGTTTACCTAATTGTGAATGTATTTGTCTGATGCTGTTTACGTTTATTTTTACTTTAAATATGCACCCATTTCTATAGCTGGGTATTTTACTGGAACAATTTGCGTACACTAAATAACATTGCTCAAAGATACATCAGCACTATCTCATCTGATCCACAACCTTCCAGTTACAAGTGCAGAACACCAACCACTGTGTATTGCAACCCATAGCTCATGGTAGTTAATTATTGCACTTCCCAGTTTTCAAATAATGTAATTGCTGTGCATTTTATTGAGTTCAGTATAAACGTAGCAGTGAAATTATGTTGCAGTAACATAATATTAATTTATAATAATTGATGCTTTCAGTAGGAATGCTGAATCAATGCTGTAATGCTCTTGGGTCACAAATATTCTGTCATATTCTTAGTTTCTATTTCAATGACTGTTTTTAGTCTTACCATACCTTAGTTCATACCATGCATATCACGCATAATCATGCACTTATGATATATAGGCTGGGACGATTTCAGTTCAGTGTGGTTCTAATTTATTTGTGTTAATCATTGAGCCCTGTGAGATAGATTTAGCTGTCATTTTAGTGCTCATAATCCATTAGTGATGTCACTTGTCATCAGGATGATATATGCTGTGAGGTCATTTTGCAGACACTGCACACATCTGTTACCTTGCATTGACTGAATTTGATGGAGGCTCATTAAAGAGAATACATCATCCTCATAGGTGAGAATTCTGCACTCAGGAAAATAAGTTGAGATAAGTTGAGAAAAACGCAGGGCCCAGATGGGTTCCAAATGATAAAAATATGATTCAACATGCATGACTCAACTCAGTTTTCTTTTGCTGTCTGTATTATCTGAGCAAATATCTTTCATTTCCCCTAAACTGGACTATTTTTCAGGTTGGCGGGATTTACTGCAGTTTGTTAATGTTAATAACTACATCTCAGGTCACAAAATGCCATGTATGAGGATTTTCCTTTCTGTCTTCTGTATTCCTATTGATTGATAAATTCCCACACCAGTAGCAATAATCAATTAAATTAACTTAAGCTTATGGTCCTCATTTGTTCCATATATCTTCTCTTAAGTGGCTTACTCCCCCTACAGTGGTACAAATAGCTGATTTTCTTACCTGTACAGTAGGCCTATTACACCTCCCTTTCTCCCCCCAGTTACATATAGAGTACATACTGTACACCCAGGTGCCCTGGCTGCTGTCTGAGATCCCAGTGTTGGAGCGGATCAGGAGTCATGCCCAAAGGGCTTAGGGGGGAGGTTGACACGCCCCTTCCTAGAATTGTCTTAACTTGGTCGGTCTTCATCTTCTCTCTAGCAGATCCTACAATGTCCATAGCAGAGCTCTGACTCATTTTCTGTGAACAATGCAAATGCAAATATAATATATTATCCTTCTACTATGGTGTATATATATTTTAAAGAAAATAATAAAACTTTAAAAGAAGAAGTTTTTAAGACATCCTTCAAAAATACATACAAACATACACAAACAAATATTGTTTTAGAAATTGTGAAATAGCTTGAAAAATAACTAAAATCAATGCTGTATTTAATATTTTAGGTTTAGGCATTTTTTTCAATTTACATACATTTACATTTACAAGATGAGAAAAAATATACTTTTTCTGATTTCTATACTAGTATGTGACCGCTTAACCTTGGCAGACATTAATAAAAACTATTATTATGGCTTATAATGTATGTATGTCACAAGAACTAAAGCTTTACAACTTTGACAGCTGAGGTTTGAAGAGTGTGTTAGTAGTTTGCCTTATGAGTTTCTATATATTTCAGTAGGAAAACAAAGAATACACAAAAAGAACAGTGACAGATTAATTCCATATTAAAGTAAGGACATTCTCCAAGGTATAGTAGTTTTGTAAATGTCAGCATTCATATAGTCAACTTGAAATAAACCTTGCTCTGAGTCTTTATCATCAAAATGCATTCCATCTCGTCTTCACCAAATTCTTCACTGCCATGAGCTTAATGTTATTCATTTGCATCTTTTAAGAAACTGCTTCCTCAGTTTATTTAAACCATACAGGCCAGTTCAGATCTCTGGATGTTGTTTTGATTTGTAAACATTTTACAAAAAAGAATATATGTAGTCTCAAAATAAGGTTGGAATTTGGAAGCTTTCATGTTCATCTGAGTTCAAATTCCATACACATGAACAAACAATTAAAAATCTAGTGTGTTTGTCTACTAAAAAGAAAAATAAACATTCTCTGACAATTTGGATGACTCGGTAATCAAGAGAAATCCAGAGAAGGCTGAAGAATGCTATTTCTCAGTAATGTTTTAGTAAATGTGTACACTGTTAACTAATTTATTAATCTTATGTCTTTATTGCCAATGAAACACTATCAGTGAAATGGAAATACTGTATAAAGCTTATCTGTGAGTTCTCACTTAAAGAATTTAATGTCATCGGAATACAAATTTTGATAGTGAAGAAGTCATACAGTACATAAAGTTCAAAGCATATAATTTCTGACAGAGTTTGGATCGCAGTATTAAAAAGTGTATAACAAGTCCTGGATTGTTATAAAAATTAAAGTGTCAAAAGTGTGAAAAATATGTAATTTCAATTAATGATATTAACATTAAGATGTTTCAATACAGTATGTGTACATTTGTTTGTTTGTTTTAATCCACCACAGTTTTGGAGATTTTGGAGACACCAGTTGTTTGGACAATTAAGTCAAAAGAAAAACCTTATATTTAGTTTTAATTTTTATATGGTTCAATCTGCTCATCTAAGGGAAGGAGACCTTGGCGGTACTGTAGGTATAAGGTCATTAGAATCTCAAGGTAGGGAATGCGGGAATGCGGACACTGATACCAGGGTTTACTGTAGGTGACGTGAAGTAATGACGTGATTGGGGTTCCTCTCCAGAACTTCAGATAAATGGGTGATAACTCATTTATGAGAATATAAGAAAGTTTACAAATGAGAGGAGGTCATTTGGCCCTTCTTTACCCATGTGGTAGTTAATCGCTTATTGATCCAAGGATCTCATCCAGTTTTTCTTCTACGAAGCCATGGTATTGGCTTGAAACACATGACTGGGGAGCTTGTTCCATACCTCAGCAACAATTTGGGTAAAGAAGTGCCTCCTGTTCCTATAAATGCACATAGTTTCCACTAAGGTTTGTGTTTCTGTGTTCATTCTGAAGAACATCACTGTTTTGACTTTGACTGTGCCTTTGTGTATTTTGAATACTTGTATCAGGAGCTCTTATAATCTTCTCTGTTCATGACTAAAAGACTCAAAGACTACTACAAAAAGTCATTGCCATGGAAATGTTTCCAGTGGCAAGAAAGCTGAAGCCTTTTTCTCCACATTTTGTGGATTAGGATATACAGTATTGTGATTTGTCAGATTAATCTTTGTAGCAGTGCACCTTTGCCTAAAGATGCTGGATTCCTGAGAAAGTCTGAATTATTCCTGTTCTTCAGAAGGTTGTCTAAATGTGTTCTGATTGCTAAGTGTGCTGCTTATACCAGTATCATTTGTGCACATGTGAAAAACAGCAAACGGATCATTGCCTACCAGAAACCTTTAAACTCTGATAATAGCAGTCATTATAGTTCCAAGGAGACAGCAAATTGTTGCTGTCTCTTGGTCCTCACTGCTAATTTCAGTTGAGTATCCCACAACCCACAATTCTCCATTTTTATGATATACTGAAATAATACACAAAAAAATATATTATTTGGAAAATCTCCATTTGCTTCGTTAATATGGCTGGAGAAACACAATCTTTTTAGCAGTGCTGCTTTAAAGTCAATGCTTGAAACCAGAAGGGTGAGAGGTTGTCTCAGAGAGATTACAAAAACATTCTGGATTATTTGCATGCATACTGTAACTGTCACTGCTTTCAGAAAATTTACAATTTCAGCAGTGCCAGACAGCACATCTGTTGTTTGAAAATTGTTGCACGAAAAACATTCTGCTTCCAAAAATAGGTATAATGTCACTGTTTACTTTTACAAAATGATAAAAAAAGAAAGCCATGGCTTTCATTAGGGGACAATTTCCAATAGCTGTGAATGAGGCATATGCACAATCCTATTGTCAAACTTTTTTAATATCCCCTGTTTTTTTTCTGGTTGCATTACTGCGAAAAATGGTGAACCATTCCTTTTACTAGAGGTGAATAAAGAGTATTTCTCTTTAACAGTCGTGTCTTTCAGAGAAATCTAAAAATACAATATGAATTTCTACAGAACATTCTTTTTATTTTAAATGGACAGACGGTGGCCTTTTGGGAGAAGCAGAACCAGTGTTGTGGTCATGGCTCCTAATCTGTGGCTGGCTTCAGGGCTGACATTTCAGGAGGAGAAAATGATTTTTCAATGTGAAAGGCTTCTGCAGTGTTGTAGAGAATATACTCGAATTCTGAAGTAGGACAGACCACCCAATGTCTTTTAGTTGTCTGCTTAATATGACAGCTACTGGTTTTTGGACAGCCATACCAAAACAATACAGATTGTCTGATAAAGTGTAATACAATACAAAATAAATATTGCTTTGAGCAGCTAAATTTCTCATGAGGTCTTAGTAAGGAAGAGGATGGTAGAGCTGATTGCAAATTAAATTGTGCCTAAGTAGAGGATCAGTCTACTAAGAATAAGTACTGTACTGATACAGTATATTTTCTGAACAGCATTTGCAGCCCCCCCAAAACATGTATACCTTTGTAATTATTGAAGCAGTTCACAAACATTGCCTAGGGGCAGTTTTAGGGTGGTCTCCGTGAAGAAGGTTACTGAACACGTTTTGACAATGAACCATACCACTTCCACCTTGGATCCTGTTTCATATATAATAATTTCTTCCAACAGCTCTGTAATCAGGCTTGTTATTACTGGAATTATTATTTCCTCTTTTCCATAGTGAAACCATACTTGTATTTTTATAACAAGGAACTCTAAATCTCCTGATGTAAATTCTGTTCCTTAATTCCTATTAAGCTAAGTAACTACAGTATAAACCCCGTTCTAATTTGATTGTTTTGGCCAAGGTTTCTGAGTCTGTGTTTCTCAAATACAATACATTAAGAATCGGCTTTATATCTGTGAGACTTTTCAGCCTGATGTTCTTAAATAGCACATTAGAGAAAAAGCTCTTGTTGGAGTATTGAATGATCTCTTAATGGCTGCTGATTCAACATGCCTTTCCATCCTTGATTTACTTAATCTTTGTACTGCATTCAAAACTGTTGACATTGGTTTTTGCCTTAACTGGTTGGAGGAGACTTGTTAAAGCTTGTTTAAAGATCTACTAATCTGAATTTGGCTTATTGTTCCACCTAGTCATGTACTGTATGGGGATGGCGGGCTCAGTGACTAAGCCAGTTGCCTCAATAATGACAGCTTGAGCTTTCAAGTGCCTGCTGCATTCATTGCTGATGTATCTTGAGGGAGGTACTGTACCACACTTGCTTCAGTCCACCGAGCTGTATAAGTGGGGAGCAGCATTGCTGGCAGGTATTTCCTTTGATGGGCTGACATCCTGTCTCGGGCTGTTGGGGGGGAGTCATGTGCCCTCTAATTATATCTACTTAATTATACAGAAACCAGTCCCTGGAACTATATCTTTTACCTAGTTATGTATGTTCTAATATTTGTAGAGGTAGTTCAGTTAAATCCTAATGATTGTGACATTGGGGTGAAATATAGAGAGTATTTGGCATGGCTTGCCCAGCTGAGGCAATAGTAGCCTAGCACTGAGGATGAGTGCCAAAACCCTTCACACTTTTGCAAGGGTTGAGCTAGGAAGCTGGCTGCAAGTGTGTAGATTGAGAGGCAGGGAGGATATGGGAGGGATACACAAAGGGAAGTTGGGCTCCTGGGTGTGTAAGGGAGTGAAAGGGTGGAAGATTAATTATGGAACCTTTTTTCAAACTTCAGTTTGATTCCATGAAGATTTTTGTTTTATATTTCTGAACTTATTTTAACATTGTTAATGTTTCTAAAGTTTTTGTGATGGATTAGAGGAGCCATGGCCTATTCATCTTATGTCATTTATTAAAGAGGTTTATTGTAAGGACTTCAATGTACAGTAAGTGCCACTTAAAAGGGCTATATATTGCTTGCAGACTTTTTTTTCCACTCTCATTTTGGAGGATTTAATTTAATTTAGATCCGATTGCAAAGACATGCTTGTTTTCCTCTCATTTTAAGGAATATTCTTTTTTCCTTACCATTAAAAATAATCAGTGGGTGTGTTGTTTTTAGATTTCCTTCTGATCTTAAAGGGGGCTGACAATCAGCACCTATTTTCAAGCTTACAATAAAGTGCAGGACTATAGAGAACCAACTTCTCTGATGGATCAGTTTTTTCTGCCTTAGGCGCACGTCTTTCGCAAGACACCTCAGAAAAGCAGATTTATATTCTCTCCTTGAAAATACTTTCCTGCTTTCAGTTTGCCTAAGGCGAGATGACTTTAGGGCATTCCCAATCACTTAACCACCTACTAGCTTAGAAGAGTGAATACTGTGTTAGACGCCCAGTAACATACTGTTGGTCTGGGGCTTCTTACTGGAGCTGTGCAATTCACCAATGTTTCATTCTTTTTGAGCAAAACCTTTCAGTGAATCCAACTCATTTGATTACAGAATCATCCAGGTCAGTGAAGCAAATCGAGCCTAGAGGATCAAAGCAGGAAATTATTTAGTTCCAATCTCAGATCTTAGAGAATGAAGGGAGGAACTGAATAATATACAGTAAACATTAAGACATTGTAAGTTGTCAAATTACTTAAAAAACATATAGCTCTCATATTAATGATGTATATTTGACAGTTGTATTGTACATGAATAATATGGTTTGCTGGTTGTTTCAGATGACTGTATCGAATTTCCAAAACTTCACAAATTACTTCACTAAAGTCGATAGTAAATATTGGATATACCTAAAAGAGGAATGCATCACTTTGTCTCAGTTTGTAATTTGGACAATAAACACTGGATGTGTACAAAACTAGGAATATACAGTACAGACGGTACACTGAACAACATCTTTTTTTTTCCCCAAACAAACCTGGTCTGCAAAGTTGCAGCAGCCTGCAAAGTAGGGAGATAATTATCAGCTAGCAGTTTAACTTTTCTGATCGAATTGTTGTTTCCATGAATAGGTGGGTGTGGATGTCATATGAAGATCCTTGTTTTTCAAGTAGAACTGCGTTTTACTGTACAGGTACTGTAGATTTCAGTTGCCAAGGTTTTGGAAATTCCTGAAATGATACATATGAGTTCAGTTCACATGTGAAAAATAACAGAGATGGTAACCTTCCATGCAAGTTCTCACATAAAAATACAAATGGAAAATGGACGCTTCAGAGAAGTGTAGGAGAAACCTACACCTACATTCCCAATTATTTAAAATAATTAAATTAAAGATTCTTCATTGTATTAAAATTGTATTCATATCTGGGGATATGTACAGTATGTCTTTCCAGTCTGGCTGTATGCAAAGATGCATAACAAGATGCATTAAAGCAATGCATTCCTCTTGTGAATGTAAAAAAAAAACAGAAGTCTAAGGATTGCATTGTTTGTTTTAATGTTTTTGTACAACTTTAATTGTAGGTGCAATAAACTCATCTTCTGTTATAATATCTTGTACTGAATTAAATCTCTGTAATTTTACTTATTTCCACTTATTTTCCCCTTTCAAGTTCAGTAAAACGCAGAATTATTTGATGCTAATCTACAGCAAACAGGTTTCCAGGATAGGCAACTTCCAAATAGTGATGATACAGTAACATTATACTATTGAAAGTTGTATTAAAAAAAGACTTAGGTTGGGCCCACCTGTTTACATTAAGCTTCTTAAGAATAGTGCTCTTTGAGGCAGGAGCCTGGCAGTATAATAACATTTTGAGTGGGCTTTTTGTCCAATGTTCCCCCATGTGATTTAGAAATGGTTAGAAAACATCTACAGTACACAAAGAATAGCATTCTGTTTTTGGAGAAAAGGAAAGGTAGAGAAGTTTCAAAGAATCTTATTTCTGTGAATCGTGAGAAATCTAGGGGCAGGATAGTAGTATTCAGGTTCCAGTAAAAAGAAACGAGCCATGTTGCAACACTGTGCTGTTGTTTTGTCGCCTTTACTATAGAATCTGAAGCCTTAAACATCTATGGCAGTTAGTATACAATAAGTCATTTTGACCTACTGTTTGTCTAAGTCATTTAATGATCTACACATGGCCAAAACTGGTACTTTTATGAACTTCACCAAGCAGTTAAAGATTAATTTTATGAATGGGTACAAATGGAGATGTCAGTGCTCTGTGAATAGTGTTTCACGAAAGAAAACTATAATTGGCAAAAGAACTGAAGCAGTTCTGATTAAAACTTTGATCAGGTAGTATTTTTTCTGTATCTATATTGTAATTATATGTCTTTATTAATCATTTTATCAAAGTCTGTTTTTGTTTTGTTTCACTGGGTCTTTCATTGTAAATTTGCTGGTTGAACAAAATACAGTAGTTCAGCATATTCCTGAACTACCCAACGTTAAATCTGAGAATGCTGAAGCAATTTAGTTCCCAGAAAACACAGCCAGTATGCTATAAATTAGCTTTTGTCTTAATGGTTTTTATCTTGTTTTTTTACATTGTTTCAACTATTGTAAGTGTCATTTTAGTAGTCATTTTAGTGCAAAGTCCGCTGATAGAATGAGTCAGGACAGATTATTAAGTGTAGACCAAAGGATTACTATTACTTTTGAGAAAAAAAATGTGCGGACTCTCTAGAAAAGTGTCTTCAACGGTAAGCAGCCAATGCATGCAGCCCCTCAGGGTGTTACACAATAACTTACTGTATATCTTCTCACAGACACAACAGATCTTCAGCCAAGCTATCCTTACAAAGTGCTCTCTGCTAACAAGACATTTAATAGAAGATTCTGTAGCGCTTTTCTTATTGCGTGGTTGCCAGATGTGTTTAAAATGAATTATTTACTGAAATAAAAAGACCTCCAGGTTATAACTGTAAATGGGACTATAAAAAAGTTATTTGATTTGTCTCTCATTTCAAATGCATTCATATCATGGTGCCTTGTAAGCTGTAATTGGAAAATAAGATAGGAGGGTACTTAATACCCAGATGTGGATCATCAAAGCAGTGCTCAAGAATACCAGCAAATAGCTTCATCTATTTTTGAGTCTCTGCACTACTTTACCATATAGTAAACTACCAATTTCTGTCTACTGTGTATGATGCAATGCTCCATCCCTCTTTATTTAGGGTTTCTAGCTGTAATTTTACTTGTGTACTATTTGTATGTATTGGTTCTGTGGTGAATTATTATTGCTTTGTGCAGTTTACCAAATCAAATGATTGCATTTTTAATAGATGTTTAAATAAATGCAATGTTTCTGGGTTTTTTTTAGTCTACAGATTCTGATTATGTAGAATGTTAAACTTTATGTTAAACTTTAGCATTGTAAGTATTCTATATTTGTGTAATTGTGAAGAATAAGAATCTTGTGACTGGTACCTTCATGCCAGAGACTCAGAAAAATGACCTTGTCTGAATATTGTATTTTTAGCATATAATATTAACCTAAACTTATCGAATAAAAGTTTCTGGTGTCAGAAATAACACCCTGAAGAAATATTAATTTCATTTTTGTTTTTTTCTTTTCATAAAGAATTACTTCCTAACATCTTGAGGAATATGAAGTCTAGGATATACAGTAGGTTTTCATTTCTAGCATAACAAAGCCGTTCTTTTAGTTTACCAGTCATTGCTTCATGCTAGTTTGAGACCATCTCTGGGTCTAGCTGAAAAACCACGGCAGCTGTTCAGCCAAGGGAGACAGAGAACAAGACACTTTTAAACTATTTCAAGAGGGTAAATGAATGTAATTACGATACCTACTGTATACAATATCTTTAGTAATTAATTATCACTGCTTTTTAGAATGAAGACATAGGTTCTTCATAGGTTTACATTGCAAATTCATTTTTTCTCTTAAAATTGCTGAATAGATGGCAAGAAAAGTCGTTGCAATAATTGTGTATGGAAAGATGCTTTGCTGCACATGTTATCTGAGGTTTTGGAATATGTATCTGTGATAAAGTGTTCACTTTTCCTCAGATAATACAACTGCTTCATCACTGGAATATGCAGCAGAGCTATAGTATTTATTACTAATTATATGCATGTTATATGTTTGGAATTAAGAGACATCCTAGATAATTACTAACAACCACATGAGCTAGACAGCTGCTTCCTGTTTGTAACTTTTGTTATGTTCTCATCCCACTGCAGGCCAACAATGTGTTTGTGTGTTTAGGTAGTCAAGGTGACATAAGATCTTTTCCATTAATAAATGAGGATATGGGGTAATGCTTATTGCTTTATGCAAGTGCCTACTGTTGGACTTTATTAAGCTGGAATGCTCTACAAAGTTGTTTACATGAAGTGCTGTACACTAAAAACAAAAGGATTTTTGTAGGTAAAAGATTAGATTTGCCCTCGCACGTCACAGAACGATCGCGTGAAAAAAACAAGGTTATATATTGTATATCTGAGCTACTGTAGCTTAGATTTGGTTCCTCTAACATTAACAAGTTCATTTTAGTAGTTCTGGAGGATTATGTTTTCTTTTTTCGATGCATAGAGAAATTTACTTTGATGTTAAGTCCCTGCTATAATGTAGACCCAATTGACAACAAAGCGTCCTGAGGCCCTTGTCTGTGAAAACATTTTCTTACAAATCATATTAAATCTTGTAAATGTCCTCATTTTTAATGTGATATATGCTCAGGACTGACTCAGGATTTAGGTAAAACAGATGTGTCTTGTCATCTTTTATCAAGTGAAGAAGCATAAATTATCCCTATCTAAGACAAGAAAATGGTCTCTTTGGCTAGCATTGAATAAAGATTTTACTCTTTAAAAATATTGTCAGGATTGCCAGTCAACAAGATGTCAGCACATGTTGCCACATAATAATTTATTGTGAAGTGTTGCTTGGTGATATCCAATAATAAAAATAGAAAGTGAGATGTTTCATCTCCAATGCTTTGTGGGGTGCTAAGGAGTAAATTAAAAAATGGAAGGAATTAAATTAAAAAGCAATTGGTGTCATACATCTCTAGTTATGTGTGTGCCTGGAGAAAGTATTTAAAGTTAAAAATGCATGTTGATGCTCTCAAGCAGTGATAATCCAAGAATAAGCATTAAAGCTCATCTTTTTCCAGAAGCACAGGGAACAAAATGCTTCCATTAGCTGAAGGTGGGGAAGATAGCCCCCAAAAGACCCTTCTTATTGAGACAGGGATTCTGGAAAACAGAAATAAGGAACATTGTTTTCTGGGTACTGGGGTACTATTTTTATTTTGGAATTTTTCATACAGTATTTTACAGTATATATTCTTCCTTTCAGGTTGAATTATGCTAATCTGTCCTCGGTTACATTTTTTTTTCACAGAATGCTCTGGTCCTCTTGGAATGGAGGGCGGTATCATTTCCAACCAACAGATCACTGCGTCCTCAACTCACCGAGCCCTGTTCGGTCTGCAGAAGTGGTACCCCTACTTCGCCAGGCTCAACAAGAAAGGACTGGTGAACGCTTGGACAGCTGCAGAGAACGACAAATGGCCGTGGATTCAGGTAAGTTACTGGAACATAAGAACAAGGAGGGAAAAATAATGATGTTGAGTGTAAAAACATTCTGAATTCTGAATTCTGATAAGTCTAGAAAGACAAAGAGGAAATATACAACTTTATTACATACAGATAATGAAATAATTACATATATATTGGATTATTCATCTTTTTCTCAATCAAGTAATGATCATGAGTCATGATCAGTCTTTTCTGAGACTGCCCTCACCACCAGGTATTGGCATGGTGTTACCTGAGCACAATGACTTAGGCTTCTGTGTCCTTGTTAGAAAAGGAGACATAATTAGTCATACTCATGTCTTAATTATCATTATCAAGTTTAAGTCTTGACCTTCAGCATTCTCACATCCTGCAAGACAGATTATTATCTTAAAAGCACTTCTGTTCTTGTAAGTACTAACTACTGTATGTGGCATGCAGTACTTGAGCACAAAAATGTTCATCACAAATGTAAATTAAGATCTAGTGTTGCAAACGCAGAACTTTGTCTTTCACAGTTCAGTACATTTCACAAATAGAGGCATGTACGAGCAATTACTCAAACCATTCCACTGGAGGTACTGTATCGTCACTGGAGCTTTAGATGTTGCTGATTAGTAACTGAAACCTTTATATACTTTCTCACATCTCTTCATATCGAAAGGCAACACTCTAGTGCCATGTCGCAGTTCTAATGATAATTCCTTGATTGTAATGGTTTATTGTGCTTTTATTGCTTTCCCTTCAATCTTCAAAAGTCTCCATTGTTACAGTTTGGTGTTACATGTTCTGCTCACTGTAGCAGCATTCATGATGCGTTTATAGCTTCAATATTAATATATTGCTGAATAAGAAAACTTGCCTATTTTCTTGCAGAAGAGAACTTGGATTGTGGTCCCAAATTGACCTCTAAATTATTCAAATTTTAATTCACCCATTTAATATTTTGTACTATATTACTTAACAAACCACCTGCAGTAATAATAGCCAGAAATACTGTATTTGTTTTAACTTCACTGAACTAAAATGGTAAATAAAGTAGGGCTGTGACTTTCATCATACCATGAATTTCAAATTACTGGTGTGGTGCATCAGATCAGCACTCTCGACTTTGAGTTTTGCCCTATTGGATCCAGGCTTCAATGATGTTGGTTTTGTTATTATTGTAAATACTTGTACGTTTTTGTTATCAAATTCTTCCCCTGCAGTGGTGTGATTCCAGTGTTGATCTATTGCCTTAGGTGCTTGAGTTTTGATACATATATGAAAGTATGTTGCCGTCTGAAGCCACAGACATCCATTTTGTCACAGTTAACTTTTAACAGTTGCCAGGCATATTCTATTTCTAAAGACATGTGACTTCTTGCATATGTGAAACGAAAACAAACCAACTCCCTAAGCTTGACTCAAGTTTATTGTGTGAGGTTCCCAGAATCCTAAAAAAAAAGAATGTTTCATAAACTGGAATTATCTACAGTATCATTCAGAAAATGTGAACTTAAATTTTTCCTTGTGATATTTGGTCACTTATTAATATACTGTGAGTATGTAAACATTTCACATTTTATTTGATGAAGACTTTTAAATATGCTGAACTGTATTGCAGGTTTTCATAGCTGACAGCTACAGTATATTTTCACTAACAAGCATCTTGCACACACATTTGCAAGATAAAATCACTGAGTGACCTAGGGGAGACATGTTGTAGGTGAAAAATGTATAATGTAATTGCATGTTGCAGATACCATGTGTCTTATCATCATTCAGGAAATTTGTCTTTCATTGTTGTGCTAGAATACCTTATGCATGCAATAATAGATTATTTTTTAATGATTTCTGAATATAGTTTACATAAAACTAAAATATGTCTACATAAAGTACATAATTTACTACAACATCCATGTAACCAGTCACAGCCTTCCATTTTTTAATAATTCTGTGAAGTGTGTTTTTATTATTCTGAGTTACTGTTACTGGGTACTGGAATCTAAATGAGTTAAAGGTGTTTGCTTCAGGCTATGTTTTACTGAGCAGGAAGGTACACGTTAATACGGTAATTACCCTTTCTCTACAGTACATACACTGATGGTCAAAGTTAAACTGAAACCTTTCATAAACCACACAAACATACAGTAGGTGAAAAATATGATGGTTTATTACCCATTCATGTCTGACATCCCTTTTACTTCCATGAAACTGCAGCCACTTGTAACTGATTGTACTGTACATTAAATTCCTCTAAATCAAAAGGCAACTATGAGTTTTGAAAGACATTGGGAAGTCCCAATTAAACATGTCAATTAGATGTGCCGTCAGCTACTGATGTGAGTTACCGTGTGATAAAATGTTATGTCCTCACGTGTCTTTCTTGTCTTAATTCAGGTTATGAAGACTGTAGTGACCTTTTTCGGAAGGCAACAGTTTCATGGGAGTCAGTGGGATGAAATTCTTGAAAAACCATAATTACATTTTCTCTGTGAAACTGACAGTACACTTTGTAGCAAGCTAATTGTTAATGATTTAATTTTTCGTTCATGTTAGGATGCTGGTAAGAATTTCAGGTGTCCCGAGTTTTCCTTACCACCACATCAAGTTTCTGTAAAGTCTGCAACATGCACTCTAGTATTACTTTGCAAACCTTTCACAGGTTAAATGCTTAGCGCTACAGTTAATAATTGTAATATACTGTATGCTTGTGGGTTTTCCTAAAGAGATTTTTTTTTCAAAAGGTGTTTTAACACCATGCAGGAAACTCACATCACAGACATCTAATTGGCCTTTAGGCATTTTATTGGTTCCAGCTGTGAAGCTGCCCCTAACACATTAGAAGAAACCCTCTGGCATTTTAAGTTTGCAAATATCGATTTTAACCATTATTAACAAAACAAGGACATTTTGAATGTGTGGGCAGTTGCTATTTGGATACCTAGAGTATAAAAAGGTGAGATATTTTATTAATATAGCATATGGTTACATACAGCCATTCATTTATTTCAATACAAGTCTTCTTTTTGAAAATAGCACACATTATTGTTAAAGTTCGGTAACTTTATTGTGTATAGTAAAAAGCCCATGCATGTTTTTGGGATTAAAAACAAGATGTAGAAATTTGTGTTTTACAGAACTCAGAATGAAATCCTAGTCACATGTCAGATATTCAGAATCATAAACAACAAATTGAAGACGATAATATAAAAAATCTAAGGTTTTGCGGTCACATCGTTATTGACAGCATTGTTACGGGCATGTAACCACACCAGCCATTGGGCCTTGTCAATAGTGGGACAGGAGACCTCAAGAAGAAAACAGGATACTATTGGAAGTAGTGATTGTAGAACACTAGGGGGTACAGTTACCTCAGGACCAGACTTTCCAAACCAGCATTCCTGTTTGGTGACAGTGGGATATTGAAATGTAGGAGGCACCGAATTTCGCATAAAACATTAAACTGAAATCCTGACTACTTGGTCATTAAATAAACATCCTACAACATGAGGTCATGCCCTGGCTAAATTCCACTCTGGGCATGACCGATCTGGTCTCCCTAAAGTACCCCTTTAATTCAAGTGGAGAAACCTTTCACACTCAGCCACCTCATCTCCTTGTGGCATAATGGATCCTGCATTACATTCATGTGAGTGTTTGTGATAAGTCCTCCTAAACTGGTATCATGGGTTTGGAGGGCCTGTGCACATAAGCCACCTTTTCACTACGGGAAAATGCAGAACAGGGATTGAGAAAAGAGCAGCTTAATCTGCAGCTGATCCTGTTTGGCCAGGGATATTTCTCCAGTAAAAGATACTGACTCAGCAGCAGTTTATCTCTTATTGTCTCATGAGACTTCACCAATCTACTGAACATTCACTGTGAGGTTTAGACTCTGAACCTAGCTGAGACATTTTCCAGTCTTTCAAGGTGCAGACCATCTCTCCTCTATGCTGAGACATTTTATAGAGGACTCCTCTCTCCATCAGCTGCATTTGATTCCTCTATCCTCCTCATGCTTAGGTGTGTCCTTTTATTTCTCTCCTTGAAATGTCCCTCTAGTGGCTTAAACCTGTATCAACACTCCCAAATCCAGCTACTCTGTTAACACTGTACTTCAGTTCTGCAGTATGTGGACCCCCTCCTGTGCAAAAAACACTTAGGGCTCCTTTGCATTATATTAATGCAAGCAATTATTGCTTCTTATAATGTTGAAGAACATCATAAGCACATGCAGCAGAATATCTGGCATCAAAGAATGGGTGCCGAACAACAAAGAGATAAATGGAACAAGCTGATTCTTTGTCTAATTATGTAAATGTATATGAGCTTTGTGATTCCCAATGCAGACATAAACAGACACTCGCTCACAAGCGGAATTGCATAGCTAACATTTTTCTTTACATTGTTATTATTATTAACATTATGTGCCTCTTCTGCTGTGCAATTTACAATGTAATTTGCTGACAGAAAAAGACCAGAGCCTCAAAAATGTCTTCATTTATTTATGTGCATACAGCTTAACAGAGCTAGTAGACTCAATTTGACTCCTGCTCATCTCAGCAAAAGTAAGTTCAGTTGAAAGAATAAACCATTGTAGGGCTTTTAATCATGTTTAGTACAAATGAGGAGAGGCTCTTTGACTTTCGGACTTGAAGGGTCGAAATATTAAACTGCAATGTTTTCTATATACATCTGGTATATCCATCAAGATGGGGCTGATTTTTCAGATCTGACAAACAATTTCTGACAAGCATAGTGTTTACATTTAGATGGTAAGTAGACAGTAGGTACTGTATAAATATAAGTGAATATATAAAATAATATGTAACCCCTGCGTCCTGGCCAAATTTCCCATTGGCCCTTACCAATCATGGCCCCCCAACAATCCCCCTCTATAAATTGGCTTAATTACTCTGCTCTCCTCCCCACTGATACCTGATGTGTGGTGAGTGTTCTGGCGCACTATGGCTGCAGTCACATCATCCAGGTGCGGCTGCACACTGGTGGTGGTGGAGGGGCCCCCATTACCTTTATTATTATTATTATTATTATTATTATTATATGAATCACTAACTGTCATTACAGGTTTGATAAGTTAGACAAGACAAGGTCTCAAACTGTTTTGATACTCGCTCTAATACTGAATAACCACATTTGAATAATATACAGTAACATGTATATTTAATAATATTAATTGACAATACCAGTATCATTGTTAATAGTGTTAGCAAAAATTCATCGTATTCCGAAGAAGAGCTGAGTTGTACCAATAGTTATAATAAGTTATTTCACACTAACATCTGCATTTAGACTCACAATACTGTAGCAAGCCACTGTCTGAATAGACAAAGAAAACCTCTCTGCCTAATTTTGTTTTGTATCTTATCATATCCCAGGTTTGGCCAGGCAATCTCTAGTCATTCTGTACATAATACTATCAAAAACATACTCTTATTGTATGTTAAAATAAAATTCTGAAGGCTGTTGCTAGGGAGAGTACCTCATCACATGTCTAATTTAAAACTTTAATAGTGGTTAAAAACTTTGTCATTTGTCAACATTGACAGAATGAAAGAGCTACCGTAGATACATTTGGATTTACAAGTGAGATATCTCATACAAAAAAGTGATTGTGATATGGCCACTGAAGCCAGTAAAACTGGCAAACACACAACAAAAATTGTTAATTCCTAAACTGGTTAACCTAAGAACATAATCAATACAATAGGGAGATTTAATTTAACTGCACTTAGACATCTGTGCATTAAGCATAATATAACAGGCTTTTAAATGTCCCTTCTTGTTTTAGTGCCACTGTTCTTTGTACCAAATAGCAATACAACATTAAAAGTAATAACTGTAGCTTCTGATTTTCCTGCAAACGAAAGACAATTTTTCAAGGTTGAGGAAGGCCTACAAAGAGGGAGCCATGCTGTTCAGGACAGCTTGCTGTTCTAGAGTTGAACCAATTAGGGACAATAAGCTGTTTGGCAAGCAGCAGGCCTGCAGGAAGAGCTTATGTTTATGTTGTTTAGATTAATATCACAGATCAGCCTTAGTGCATATTAAACTATAATTTAAGGAAGATTCTTTCTTAAAACACCAGACAATGCCATACCTTGTAGGCTGAATAAAAGCAGCATGTGAAAAACAAAAACACAATAGTGTATCACTTTGTTAATGTTTTCGGAATTTGATATTTTTACAATATAGGGCGAAAAAAACAGAATGAACATTAGTATTCAGAATGATCATTAGTTAAATGTGAGAAGCAGTTCTTCAAATTCTGTAGTACTGTAGTTATCTTAGTCCTAGTACTGTAATTATCATAGAGAAGAGAAGGCTACTTATGTCTTTTAACCACACATACTGTACTACAGTATATACTCTAGTACATTATGCAATGCTGTAGGGGTGAACTTGCTTATATGCAAGTTTGGTTATTTTCTGCACTGAGCCCTCGCATACTGTATGTCGAGTCCCCACTGTATACTGTGAATGTCCTAGACTTCACGGCCACCTAAGTCACAACATTGTTGTCAAATTGTATTTTGGGCTTGGCTTGAAAATAAATCATACAGTGTTATCCTGTGCATAACGTACGCCAAAAGTTTATTGGTGCTGAAAACAGTTGCTGTGGGAGCCCCTGTCCCATTGGACAAGGCATGCACTGTAATGTGAGAGTTGTGAAAGACAAGTACTGTCGGTGGAAACTGAGCAAGCAATGATAAATTCTCATGGCTAAATGAGTGAGACTGGAAATGGAGAAATGTTAAATCTAGAAAATATAAGTAGGATATGGTTTGTGTAACAAACTCAGAAGTGCTTTGGGCTTTAAATGTGGTGGCAACTTTAGTTATTTAACACAACATATGTGTCATATTCAAGCAAATATACTGCTTTATTCAGAATGAATATGCACTGTAGTGCACTGCACATATCTGAGCCTGCAAGGCTTGCGGCATTGGCAGCCAATTGAAATGTTATTTCCCAGACTGTCACCTACAATTATAAACAACTACAGTACCTGTTTTTGTTAGCTTTTTATCAAAAACCACAATAGTCAGTTGTCATTTTTGTTCCAGAAGTTCAGGAACAATTTAAATGATTCAATTGTTGGTATTTTAACATTTGTATTTTTCAATTTTGTTAACTTATATATAGAACATATAAGAATGTTGAACATGACATTACATGTCATCCTCACATGTAATGTAAATAGACTGTTTAGACTTAGCTGAAGAGAGCTGGCTTTTCACATTCAATCATTTTCCTTAGCCAACTTTAACTATTAATTTAACATGCATTCACAGTTTTCTAGCTCAGAAAAGCCAATGTTTTCTGGAAAAGTGATTTATTTTAAAAAGGGAGAAGTGAGAGTGGCCTGTGATATTTACGAGGAATAGCACCTGACGCAGGTGGCATGGTGGGACATTTAGCATTGCTGCCTTGTAGTGCTGGGGCCCTGGGTTCGAATCTGGACATGGATGGACTGGTATCTATCTGGGAAGTACCCAGCCTTGTGTCCATTGCCTTCCGGGATATGTTCTGGCTTCCCTTCGACCCTGAGTTGGAAGAAGTGTTAGAAAAGGGATGGATGGTTGCATTGGATGTCTCCAATGCAGAATTACAATTGATCCCTGAATTATGCCGCACATAAAGACAAGGTGATTTTGAGCTATCGCCTAGTAATTACACACCATAAAAACCTGTAGTTAAATTACCTTAACAGTGCAGTATTATACTCTAGTCTAGTGTTTTATTTTTCAGTTGGTTTGGTGTTCAGGAGGTTTAGAGAGAGGACAAAGCCCAGCTTCTTATAATTTCGCCCTCCTATTTAAAATATGGAAAATATAGAGTTTTCTTTGGTCACCATTGCTCTGCAAAACTCATTGTTTCCACTCCTGTGGCTGCCCATGAATCACCCTCAAGGGGTAGCCACCTTGCAATTTCATGCTAATGGACATCAGAAATCCTTCTTACCCTTCAGTAAGTCTCGCACAGTTTTGTGGGGTTTGGTCTGTAGCTCCTCAGTTATGACCAAGTTATGAAAAGTATCATGAAATCAGTTTAAGAAACATATTTTTTTCAAAACCATTGGAATCTATGGCAGCATATAAATCTTCTATTAACATGTGATTAATTGCCTTGTTTCAGCACAGTTCAATTTTAACTTTAAAAACAAATAACAAAGTAGGTCTGTGCTCAAAGGTCCAGACAGGGGGGTTTGATATTTCTGCTACTCAGTGGCAGATCTGAAAGTCCATTTTCATCATATTGTCTCATTTGTATTCAATTATTTTTCTCACATACTCCAGTGCTAAAAATGGATTTTCCCAGACATTCAAAGGTAAGCTCATTGTCAATTCTCCCCACATTGAAAAAAGCATTTAGACAGGCAAAGTTGTCATCATTTAAAACATACGTGAGTGGGAAGTAAAACAAAGTAATCGATGATAAGACCAGTTATTGAGATTGTGCTGTTGATATAATAATGAAAATATGACTTTACAAGATTTATTTTCCAACTTCAGTACACCC
The DNA here is from genome assembly GCF_040954835.1 of Lepisosteus oculatus. Classification (NCBI taxonomy): domain Eukaryota; kingdom Metazoa; phylum Chordata; class Actinopteri; order Semionotiformes; family Lepisosteidae; genus Lepisosteus; species Lepisosteus oculatus. Next base: position 71,178,564 of record NC_090698.1, on the reverse strand, counting down.
TATCATTTTATTATGCAAACAAAATTCATTATTATGTAAGCGAAACTGAGTTAGTTAGTGTTATCAATTAAAATCTTGAAAGAGTGTTATAAAATGCATTTACAATACATTAGATACATCAATATACATGGTTCATAGTTCATTCTATCTAGTGTTACAGAAAGGAAATGTCAAAGTGCTATTGCCATATTCTGCAATTAATTAATAATGATATATTTTAATTTCATGTTTTGTATTTTGTATTTGCTAGCAGCCATATCACCCTGCAATTCACAACTGGCAGCCCACTGGAGCTCAGCAGGTGTGAGCCTGGTCAGTACCCAGAGGGGAGACCTCCTGGGAAGAACAGGTTGCTGCTGGAAGAGTTGTTAGTAGGGGGGTGCTAACCCTGCGGTCCATGTGGGTCCTAATGCCCCAGTATAGTGATGGGGACACTATAATGTAAAAAAATGCGCCATCCTTCAGATGAGACATAGAACCAAGTTATAATGAACCAAGGTCCTGACTTTGTGGTCATTAAAAATCCTAGGGTGTTTCTTAAAAAAAGAGTAGGGTTGTTACCCTGGTGTCCTGGCCAAATTTCCCATTGGCCCTTACCAGTCATGGCCTCCTAATAATCCCCATCTATGAATTAGCTTTATTACTCTGTTCTCCCCCCCACTAATAGCTGATGTGTGGTGAGCATTCTGGCGCACTATGGCTGCCTTCGTATCATCCAGGTGGGGCTGCACATTGGTGGTGGTGGAGGGGATCCCCATTACCTGAAAAGCGCTTTGAGTGAAGTGTCCAGAAAAGCGCTATATAAGTGTGAGCAATTATTATTATTTGTTCTGTAACTGTCAATACACTTCCACTTTTATATCAGCTGCTTTTTCAAGGAAAGCCAGTTAGAACTTAAGTATATATTGTAAAAATAAGGATATATTGTATTATATACACATATTTCTTATCACGCATGATAAGATAGGAAGTTTGGATAAAACAAATTAAATATTTAATAAAGTTGTAAATGAAAGTTCAAGAAGAGATCAGACCCTAATCTCACCCACCTCTGCCTATCTGTGTGGAGCTTCTAGCTTATTAGAGAGCTGTATTAGCACGCATAGGCTGTAAAGGAACAGGATCATTGCATGTTGAAAGGTAATGAAAATAAGCACAATGTTTCAGCTGTGGAGCCTTCTTCAGGCGTGATGCTTCTGGCTTTTACATCCCTCCCTCCAGCCTATTGTTGCCCATGGACCATCGCTCATAAAAGGGTCAGGGGAAGGTCTGACAGCATCGTCCTCAGAGACAGGTTGTCGTTCTTCTCAGCCAAGCAAAACTAATCAATGAAGGATACTAATTCCAATCACACTTCTACTCCACAAATGAAGCTTTTGATAAACTACTGAAAATAAAGGAATCCGTGTGGCTAGGGTTTATGTGGTTTCATAAATCTTATCTTTTAAATCTTATGAAGAATGCAATTCCTTTAGGAAAGCCATTAAAACAAGTAATGATTTTAATAACACTGAAGTGGTCTATTGATTTTTGCTTAAATTAATTGTCTATTAGTGATTCTGGGTTCAGAATTTTTAAAGTTTTGATAATTAATTCTATCGTAAAATTAATAGTACTAAGAATTGTATTTTATAGACTCTTTAATGTCAACACACCTCAAAGTGCTTTACATTATACATTTTATAAATACATACATTATACAAAGCTGATACTCAACAGCTGATTGAATATACAGTAGTTGTGACAAAACACAGCGGCTTCATTAGGGACATCAACATTGAAAGATTGAGTTCTTTGTGAATGCTTGAAATACTTGTTGAGAAAACTTTGGCTTTACCTGCTTAATGGGTAATGGATAGTCTCCTGGCCACAGGATGAGGAGGCTCGAACCCTTTCAGACTGAATGAACCAAGGGCAGCTGCAAGATGGAGATGAGGTGGAGGAGGGATGCTTGAGACAAATGCAAAGGGAGGCATCCGAGTTCAGTTTATGTTGCTGTTTTGGTGGTGATGTTGATTTGATGCAGCTGTGTGAGACTGGCGTGTCACTGTTATCCATCCAGAATTTCAGTTAATAACTTCCATGTAGGAATAGGATGAGAGAAAAGAGCTATACCGTGATTTTATACAGTGTTTCAGTCACAGTGGACTACTGTACCCCCATCAAAACAGGTGAGAGGAATCCCAAGAACACAATAGAAAGTTACACAATATAATCACACTGGGTCATTGGAACAAACAGATTTCTCATATCGTTTATTTTGCTCTTGAAGAATGGGAAAATAAATTGAGAAACAGTTGAGAAATGTCCAGCATCAACCTAACTGTTTCTATAATGTTAAGAAAAACAATGATGTTCTGTTAGGGCCATCCTCAGTATGTATTATCCTGCTTCCAGGCCTGTTGCTGAACAGGGAGCCTGTGTCCTCCCTCCTGCTCTCTGTCATGTGTAGCTGCTGGGTTAACAAGGCAAAGTGATTGGTGGAAGAGACGCATCACATTTTCACTGGGGTGAAACAAATTCTTTTATTTTACCCTTGAGCAAAGTGCTTCATTGAGATTGCTACAGTAAAAATCCAGGATGTACAGTATAAATGGATGCAAATATAAGACACCAGCAAATACATGAATAATAATTCACTTAGAAAAAGACTTCAATAAAAGTGGTTACTTGCTTAAGCAGCAAAAAATTTTAGTTAATCAAATTTAGTTAGCTAAATTTGGCCTAGGGACAGGTAAAGGTTGATTCCATGCTGAAAGGTAAAGAAAGAAACACAATGTTCTGGCAGTGGAACCTTCTTCAGGTGTTCTAAAGCTAGCCATTTTTTGCCAGCTAAATCCATTAACAATAACACAGCAAATAAATACAAATCAGTGAAAAATGATTGATTAATAGTGTAGGCGAAAATTGTTGGAGCAGTTTTCTGCAGACAGATGTTGAGACTTTAACTCTCACTTATTTGACTGTTTACATTTATCATGTCACACCTTGCACTTACTCATCTTTCAACAATAATGAAAACATTTAGGTCTGTTTGAACATAATTACCTTTCTTTTTACGCACAATTATGCATGTGGATTTCATCAACAGAATGTGTTGCTAGATCCTACATCAGTTCATTTTGCTAACGTTTCCACTCTAATTAACATTATATTTATGTTGCAAAGAATTCAACACTAACCATTTCTTATCCTTGATGTGTAACTGTATGGGTTTTTTTTACTTTGGACTGCCAGGTTCTCCAATTACCTGGCACTCACTCTTGTGGAAGTGCTGCAAGTCAGCATTGTGTAAATAATTTAAATACTCTCTTAGAGATAATTCTTTTCCACTGTATTCCAGTGTTTAACTTCACTTTTACGTCTGCAAAAGGACTCAGTCTTGGCTACTGTATATCTTCTGAGTACAGATTGAAAGTTTTTATGATGAATGAGGCTGGAGGCAGTGCCTTCCTGGAATCAATTGTTCATATGTGGTTCAGGTGATCTTTATTATACTCTGAAACACCAATGCCTTATAGAGTCTTCTCAATATCCATTAGTGACCATAACAGCAGATCTGTTATGGTCAGTAATGTGGTCCATTTAGAAATAACCACTGAAAGATGTATAAAATCTGTATTCTCAAAGGATGATATCACCTCCCTAATTATAAAATTATTATTTTTTCTTCCTTCCATTGATGCAATAAATGGTTTAATAGTACCTCTAGATGTACATGTAAAAGAATGTGGTTATTCTGTTCATTTTTCTGCATCATTGGGTTGGTTGTACAAAATCATTGTGTCATATTCAGTTCACCTTGTGAGCAGATATTTGTATTTTGGTGCTTTCAAACCTAGATGACAGTTGGTCTTTTTAGGATATCTCCAAAGTTTTTACTTTTTAAGTTCTATATATCTCCAAAAAGAAAGCAAGGTGGTATTCTCTTTTCTTGTCACACTCCTGCTCATATTCAATTTTAAGAAATGCATTTTTAACAACAGGTAAGGATGGATGACAGCAATGAAGGTGACCTTTGCTTCTGCAACCCAAACTCGTAATTCTTCATGACATTTCTCCCTGAAAAAAAAAAACATACAGACCATAGTAAACCTCTCTTGCTCGTTTTTGTCTTTGTGCATCCCTCCTCCACACCATCTCTACTTATGCAGGTACCCCTTGCTTAACTTCTCTCTTTGTATGGGGGTCTTAACTTCTTCGTCTTACAGCAATACAGTCAGCCCTCAGCCAAACCGGTTAAGGCAAAGCTTCTCCTGCCTAACTCCTTGAAAAACATTCCTGAATTTGTGATGTTATTCCCTGTGAAGTGTATCTCACTGCCTTAAGTAGTCGGGCTGAGGAGAACAACAAGCTCTCTGTGAGGAGGAAGTCTGCAGGTGGAGAAGATTGAGGGGGTGAGGGTAGTCATGGGCCATGTCTGCACCATGGTGGATACCAACAAGGATGGAGAGAGGCCCAGTGCAACTGCAGCCTGGGGAGCAACCTAGGCACTTGAAGGAGCAGAACCACATTGTCAGCACCGGGGGGGAGGCAAGGTTTGAGAGAGGGGAAGTCGGATGCAGACGTAGACTGAGCTGCATGTTCTGGCCCCCACAGCACGCGAGCAAGCATTGGTCGTGGAGCAGGTGTGAAGTGGTGGAGGAGAGGTAGGAAGGATGACTGACGATGACAGGGAAGGCAGAAGAGAAGAAAGGAGATGGGAAAGTGCAGAGCCAAGACTACAGGAAGGGCGAGAGAGAATATAGGTATTGAGAGGTATTGGGAAGGAAGGTGACGCAGGGGCAGAGGTTGCATTAAATAATTGATAGGCTAAATTCATTTTAATTTAATTACATTTTAATAAAACAGCTTATTTCATAGGTTGTAATACAGGTTGTTACTGTACATAGGTCTGAACAACACCTCAGAAGTCTGAACACACTTCAGAGGATTTTAAAGTATTGTTGTATACAGTACAGGTTTTCAACAGTGAATTCCATAAATGCATTTAATTCTTGTAATTGATGATTGGCACTGGTCTCAACTGCCAAACCCATTAGGTTAAATTTATACTGCCGTACTTTGTATTTAAGTTTTATTTCAAGTTAAATAAAAAAGAATTATATAAAAATGCAGACATTTTTAATTAATACTGAAAAATGTGTGAATTAAAACTGTCTGAAGCTGAAGCAGAAATTGTTTTGAAGATTACTAAGACTATATTATATTATTATCCCTGTGCCCCTATAATTCCCCTTTATACAAACCCTGTGAGACAGAGCAGTGCTTTTTAACTTCTCCTGAAACTGAAATAAATTTTGTGTAAACTAACCACTAAACCTTTATTGATATTAATTGACATTGCTACTTTTTTTTTTCCTGAGGCCAGTCAGTACAATAGTCACAGGTTATTTTTTAATATAAATTCTAATACAATTGAATAAATCTAATAAATTTCAATCTAATAAGATTTAATAAAAATGTTAATATAAAATTTAAGGTAAAATATTCAAATAATATCATATAAAATTTAATATAAAAATCATCTTGAGCATTTTTTCAATTTCATTGTTCAAACCCATTTAATCTTTCCTTAATTTTGAGCCATCATTCCTGTCAATAAAAGTTGCCATTTAAATTGCCCTTCTTCTAACGTCATAATTGGCACAGCCTGTTGATTAAGTAATAAGATATGCACTGTGCCTTTAAGATGAACACCGTATTGTAGAATGATGGTCAGCTGGAAATTAGCATCATGCTTTACTCATGACAAGTTTCAGATTTTAATAAATGGGTCAAAATGAATAACTTACTGTAAGTAAAATGAAAAATAAAAATCGCTCAAGATAGATAAGAAAGAATTAAGGGAAAATGTTTACGGTATTTGCTAAATTTCAATTCCTGATTTTTTTTCTTTTTCCCTTACAACAGTTAAATCTACACATTTTAATTTAAGGCTTGTCATGTCTCTAAGGCATTCATTGAATATTCTGCACAAAATGTGTACACCTAAAATGAAAAATACATGGTTAATATTTTTTTCTTGTGTGCTTATGGGTAATTTATATAGTGAGTTAGATGTGGCAAGATAAACTATGCTCTGCCATAGAACATACAGTACTAAGATTGTTTCATTTCAGGTAAGATTAGAACAAGGGATGGCTTGATATAACTCAACATGGATGACTTGTTTTTTATAACTTACTGAATTAAAAAAAAGGATTTGACAAAATAATATATTGTATTTCTGTATAAGAATGATAATGTAAATAATGTATGATGATAATGTATGGTATTAGAGGGGGCATGCTCCATTTGCCATCTGTTTGATAGTGTTAAATATATGCTAATATCTGTTATGTACAGTAATTTACTGAAGTGTATCAGTGTTTTTGGAAAGTGACACTCCTGTATGCTTTTCATTGAATTTAATTATTGTCATTATTTTGGTTCTGTCATTTTTGTGGAGCAGAACCTTCTGTACTGTTACTACGATGTGATGTGCTAAGGACAGTTCATGCAATGCCTTTGGATAGTCGTGTGCTGCACCGCAAGTTAAAGAGAGCAGCAATTGTGATTAAGTGCTTCAGGCAAAACAAAATGCATCATTTTGTTTGTTAACTGCTTCATACTTATTACTATCTCATTACATTGTGTAGCATAGAGAGTATTAATATTGAACACATTTTTTGTTCTCCCTCTAAATCTGTAAAGGTGTGTTAAGGCCTTTCTACACATGTGGTACAGTACTGTATGCAATGACTGTTGGGATACAGCCCTTCACCACACCTAATTTGTTACCGTCAGGCCTATAATCTCATCTCCAGTGTGATTGATCACTGATAAATGAAGAAAATCTGAGATTACCAAAGGGATCTGAAAATAAACTACAGAACGTGAGCCTTGGGCTTTACAATCATGAAACGCACATTTTTTTTAGCTGTTGATTTCAGGAGATAATAAAAGGCAGAGACAGTATACGTTTTTCAGCAGATGAAGAATATTAATATAATTCCTTGCTTTCCTCCTTTTCATTGTGCTGTATGTGATGTGTGGTTATTTTGGGAGGATATAAAAGGAGCCCTCATGTGCTAGAAATTAAAATGAGACTTTTGCTTCAGATTTTTTGTTGTTGTAAATATTGCCTGTTTCTTGCACCAATGGAATAGAACAGGATAAAAAGCTGTAGCAACACAGATATGTTACCTTTTTAAATTTACAATCATGTAAAAGTTAATCCAGCAGGCTGGACTACGTCTTCTCATTCATCATCAGATGCTGATGGAGCCATTGATTATCTTGTTTTTCTTTCTAGATAAATCTGCAGAGAAGAATGAGAGTTACAGGACTGATAACACAAGGAGCCAAAAGAATTGGAAGCCCTGAGTATGTGAAGTCATACAAAGTAGCCTACAGCGATGATGGGAAGACGTGGAGAACCTACAAAGTTAAGGGTACAGATGAAGACATGGTAAGATGCCAATGCCTTTCATTTAATGTGCTGCAACACAGCCTCAGGACTTCTTTTTAATTAGCAGAATGCATGATGTTCATCATAAACCTTGTCTTTGAAACTGTCTAGTTTTTTATGACTTTTTAGATTGAATATTTTTATTATTGGGCAACAAATTAGTATTGCACATGGACTTCAGTATTCCATCATTTCAATTACATTTTCAATGGTCTTTTCACCATAGTCAAGACACTCAGGCCCTTTGTCTCGCTTCTATTTAATTAGTTTGCTAGTAATTAATGTGTTTGCTGTTTGCTTTTTATTGCAGTTTGATGTAAAGGCTCATAAAATCTATGGGGCTTGCAGTTCATCAATACAGGACTGATCCCTCACTACCGCCGTTCAGTTTTTTAAAGAACATTAAAAGGAATATCTGTTTTTGGAAGGCAGTGGAAAACAAGGTTTATGGTGTGTGAGAGTTCAAGCTGCAAATGTGTTTTAGTAAAATGCACAATTGCACAAATCAACAGATGAGTGAGACACAAGGAACTTCACAGTTTTCCTGACATGTTAAAACACTTTTAAATGAGCAAATTTACTAAACAGCATTTGAACATGTATATTATTTTACCCAGCCAATATGAGAAGGCTGCTTCTTCCTTGTAAGGATCCTGAATAGCTTCTTAAAAAAAACTCAAGACACACAATTTAGAGATACAAATTAACTTAGCCAAGTGTCTTTGACAAGTAAGAGGAAACTGGAGCATCTAGCAAGAAGCCATTTTAACCTATTGAGAACATGCAAACTTCACACAGAAAGCATTCTAATTCTGGAATCAAGCTCAGGACCCAAAAACTTTGAGGCAGCAGTGCTAACACCACTGTTGAACTCTCTATTACTCTAAATTACTGAAACACACAATTATGAAATATTCTGGGCATTGATCCAGAGCCCATTGACATTTCTTCATCATAAAACGGTTTATTTGTATTTTTTTAATACTAAAAGAAATATAATAAATATTAAAAATGTAATTTCATAAAAACCTTAATAATTACAAATGGACTATGGTAGCATACCTATGTACAAGTGATAGTCATGTACTTTGAGGAAAGGGGGCGCTATTTGTGTTATACAAATCATCAATTGGTTTTCCTATAACCCTGTACCATAAAAGCTCAAGTAGAATATTTGGTCAATCAAATTGAATTTCAAATAGGCATCTACTTAAGCCTGGGACTTTTGGCATAGTTTTTTTTTCTTTTATAATAAAATTTGTGGTTTAAATAAATCTTTGATACAGAAATATTTATTCAAATTTAAGTGAACTTGAAAGCTGTTATTAAAAGGTTAATTAATTGTTGATGATAAATGTAGAAGTGATGTCTATAGTATGCAGCAGCAGATCTGCTGAGGTTGTCAAACTATAATTCTATGAAAAGTAAAAATATCTGTGTGACACTATGAGAGGGCAACATTCATAATAAAAAATGTCTTTATTCAAAATTATACCATCACAAATGTCAAAAAGACAATTAAAATACTAAACATATACAAGATAAAAAAATTGTTGAGGGAATTCCTATCTAGTGTGTCTGTAGTTGTAAAATTTTCCTGCTTTTTTCCAGATATTCCGTGGAAATGTAGACAACAACACTCCTTCTGCCAACTCCTTCACTCCTCCAATTGAAGCCCAGTTTGTGAGAATTTACCCACAGGTGTGCAGGAGACATTGCACTCTCCGCATGGAGCTGCTGGGCTGTGAACTAACAGGCAGGTCAATGCAAACATGGAAGAACAGCAGTAATAGCAGATTTCTATTATCATTGTACTGCCGAAAAATATTTGCAATAAATATTGTAACAAATGTAAATATGATTATATCTCCATACATATATCAAGATAAACAGACAAATATAAACAAAATATGCAAAAACATGTGAGTCCTATACAGTAGATTAGATAGATACTTTATTGATCCCGTGAGGGAAATTGCAGAAATTATACAGATTATACAATACACATCTGAAGTTCACTAAGCAGTTTACAACATTCGAAAATGCTCAGGTTGATTTAAAAGAAATTAAAATGGTTGACATGTTGACACTTAAGAGGGCTTAGATATTTGTCTTTCTCTATTTCTGCATATGCTTTTGTATTTCTTTCATTTGAATATTTGATGCTATTCATTCTAAGATGGTAACTATTTTAGCAAAACTGACCTTGACATTACTCCCCAACCTGATTAAGACAATCATAGGATGGAAAAGTATATTACTGTATACCAATGTATCACCATAATAATTTAGCAATGTGTATACAGTGAGTAGAAAAAAATTGTGAATCCCCTAGGATGGTCTGTATTATCATATTGTTACAATGTGGTGACGAGCTGGAAAGCACCACATTTTTTATGAGGGGTGTTTGGTCCCATGGAAGGCAGACAGAGAGGTGAGAGCTGGGGACTATATTATACAGGCAGGTAAAGATGGATGGTAGAGGAGTTGCAGGCAGACAGAGAACAGACTAAGCAGGAGGTGTGCTGTGGCAGCAGACACAGGAAGGACAAGACAGTGTACTACAGGTACAGGAAAGCTGCGAGGCTAAGCAAGTCTGGAAAAACAGGAAGCTTCACAGTCCTGCTGGTCTGGTCTGTGACTGAAGGTGTGGAGGGTAAGGGATAGACAGAATCGGGCAGAATAGTCTTATTGAGACAAGCAGCTGATCATGGGCAGATCTGGGATTAAGGAGCCTGGAGCTAATGAGATAATTACCTGGTAAGTGGGAGCAGGTGGCACTGATAGCCTTTCTGAATGAGTTCTCACGGCACTGAGAGGTGTTCAACTCCAAGTATGAACATGGCTGGTTACAGTAGAGATCGAGGGCTGCAAGCTCTGATTTGCCCGGATGTAACACATATATTTCAGACCTAAAACATACTTAGATCTTAATGAAAGTCTTAGTAAACAATGAAGATATCCTGATTAAATGTACAAAACAAAGACATACAGTTACTTATAATTAACAAAATAATTCAACACTATACCTGTATATCCTTGAGTGAATAACTACTGTATGTGAACCCATATATTCAATATCTAGAGAACCTCCTTGAGCAAGAACTCGACACACATTCTACTAGATGTTTCCTGTCACTGATGAATCTAAATGCTTTTGTTAATTTAAGAAAAGACCGATTTTTACTAAATAAGGGTAGTAAGAAGTTGTAATTAATGTAATAATTATATTCCAAGTTCAACAAACATTTTTCTTGGTACTGTAAATGCATGGGATCTGAGAAGCTATAGCATTTACTGTATCTCAGAATAGATAAATGCAGATTAGATATTGGAAGATAAAAACAGGTAAGCAGTCTCATGACTGGATGATGAGAAGGAAATAAAGCATCCTTTCAGGACAGTTAGGAACCATCTGAAGCTCTTGGCTCTTACGGCACTTGTTTTCCCTGAAGCTGTGAACTGTTCTATGTGAATTTTCCTAAATCATCCCAACATTTCTGACTTTGGAGACTGACTTTTGCAGTTTTAAATAGCAATTATATCTGGGCTTATACTTCATTGAAAGACAGGGTGGATCTCTGGGATAAATTTGTATTTAATCCCAGGGAAAATGGTTTCTCTGAAAATGGTATTGCCTTTTTTCAAACGTTTTTTTTTTATATCTGTAAACATACAATGATGTTCATTCTACAGCCATTATAATGGGTTTTAGAACACATTTCTGTTTTCAGAAGGGTACTGTGTGTTTGCCCTTCATAACCTTGTTCCTTTGCCTTTAGATAAAGAATTAATGCTGGGTGTTACAATGCATTTAATATTTTTGCTAAAAGTAATATTGCCCAATTCAGTGATGGTTAAACTGAACTCTTACATATCATACTTATTGTTTCCAAAAAGGACAATATATCACTTGAGTCTGTGCTGACAGCTGAAAAGAGTGAGTACCAGCCACAGACAAGACTCTAATTGGAATGCTACTGGCCTGACCTAAAATGTCAACACTACAAATAACCGAGTGTTCTAAAATAGATTATTACAATATGTTCAAATTGTACAGACAGCCAAGTTTGAAAACGTCAGACATTTAAGATGATTTAAGTTACGAAGAAAGGAATTTAACAAACCATTTCCTGCACAACCTGCTTCTAAATCTGCACATACTTTACACAGTAACTACTGCACATATTCATCATCTGTTTTGTGACCTGTTGTAACATTGTTTTAATGGCATAAAGCAAATACTTTAACTCAGAACAAAGCAGTAACTGAAACATGTTTTATTAATTTGTAAGACCTGCTGTATTTAGTGTAAGGGAAGAAGTTAAGATTAATTCCACACTGAAAAACAGAAAGGAGAAAGAATATTCTCCCCCTGCATTCTTGAGCGGACACCTTTTTTTCTCCCTTATTAATGTTTTGTTCCTGTTGTGCCAATGCACGATGAGGCAGATCTACACTCAAACCTTTTTGTGTATATTCAAGGAAGAAGATTGATGTTGATTGTTTTTTTTTTCGAAAAAGGTTGACTTTTTAAAAAACCTTTAAATAGCAAAATAATATGTCTAATTTTCGATGGCTTTCTAGGTTGCTCTGAGCCACTTGGGATGAAGTCAGGTCACATCCAGGATTATCAGATTACGGCATCCAGCATCTTTCGGACTCTCAACATGGACATGTTTACCTGGGAACCAGGCAAGGCCAGGCTTGACAAACAAGGCAAAGTGAATGCCTGGACAGCTGGGCACAGTGATCAGTCACAGTGGTTACAGGTAGGAGCCTCATCTCTCTTATGTCCTTGCCCAATGTATGGCTTAATACACAGCTGGAAACAATTTTATCATAGTTCTCTCTGTCTTCTTTCTATTCATGTTTCATGCTCTTGTTATCTTTGGCTACAGTTCAGCACTTTCAGCCAGGCGAGAAATGTTGTCGTGTTCATTAACTGTTCATTAAGGTAACTGATGGCAGTGTGCACTGAAATATTTCTCTATCTAGACCTAAAGGGAACTCTTAGGTCAGATAGAGCATGGCTTGTACTAACAGTTTTGGGTTTTTTTCGATTACTTTTTTTCTCCAACAAGTAAATATCGAAAAACAGCAACAGCAATGACATCAGCAAAGAAGCAAAACAACAACAACAACAACAACAACAATTTAATGTATTGGTATTTTCTTTCTATTTAGAAACATGTTATTAGATTTAAAATAATAAAAAGGAACAAGCAAAGGTTTCTAAAAAGTAGAAAGTAGAAAATAATGTTCAGCTGTAAATCTTTCTTGACATTTTTACCACAGTCTGTTTTTGTTCTAAAATAAGAAATAATAAATTCCCATATTTCAAAACTGGTTAATTCATACTGCAGAAGATTTAACATCAGCTCATCTCTTCAAAAGTTTTTTTCTCTTCTCTTCTTGCATGTGGTACCCATATTTTCTTTAATTACTTAATTATTAGAGAGTTCAATGCCAATGGTCTGAAATCAGTTAATGTCTTGGAGGAATTGTGTTTTGCAACTGTTATAGTTGCCACCTGTTTCCAAATTTTGGGCCCTGATTCACAGAGAGTTTCAGAGAGAGAGTGACAATGCCCACTGATGTGGTCAGGTGTGTGACTTTTTTCTGAAATTTGTTTTCATGAAAATGTTTGAAATTCGCTGTGTAGCAGTTTCAACCTTGATGGAGGAAATTAACTTCTCTTTTAAGCTCAGTAATTTCTGCATTGAAATCATGCATGTCAGACCTAAGGACCTGTACATACAGTACAGTAGCATTGTAGGTGTATTTATTGGAATGTCTGACAAAAAATAAAGGATATTTCTCCTAAGGTACAGAGTATTGGACAGTTGGGGCTTGATGTGCTGGTGCTGATGTGGTTGGTCAAATCCTTATTAAGCTATGGATTGTTTCCCTAGCTGTAATATTTCATTTGAAGGGTTCTTTGGTGGGAAGCTTAAAAAGGGGTTATTAGTAATTATGTTTTTTAGGAACAAGTAATAGGTTTATCTGTTACTAATAGGTAGTCTTTGCCTACTGCCCTGTCTCTCTCACACCTGAAGAAGGCTCCACGGCCGAAACGTTGTGTTCTCTTTCTTCTTTTTTTTCAGCATGGAATAAACCTATTACTTGTTCCTTTGCAGTCTACGCATGCTGACGCAGCTACCCACCTGAATTATTATGTTTTTTATGTTTGTTTTGCAATTTGTTAAAAAGAAAACAATGCTTAGGAGATACACACTACATTATGCGATTGTAGAAATCACTTATGGTTATTGAACAGATGAATATATGGATTACAGTGATCTGTTTACTGCGTGTACACATAAATCTTTTGGAAATTTACTTTTGTGAACAAGGGCCTGTGAGGCTTAATCAAGTCACAGTCAGTTATGTTGGCTGAAAGGGATATTTACCAACATTTCAATGTGCATGACTTACAGTAATTTTCAAGATATTCTTTCAGCAAGCGCTGGACAGTACAGTACAGCATGTGCATAGAAAATAAAAACAAATACCCCAAAGCATGCCTGTAGTCATATCAGTGTCACAATTATAGTGCCCCCTCCTTAAGGGTGCTCCAGCCCTTCACTTTAGACTTTATTCTGTGCACCTGATCCCTATTCCCAGCCCACCTTAAAAGCCAGGCGCTGACGCTCATCCGGGCTCTGCATCTGGTTTCCGTACTGTGCGAGTCCGGGACCTGGAAGCGCCTGGTCCCGTTAAGGTTTTAATCTCCTTTCCCGTTCCCTGTCCGCCGGTTCCAACCCGGTTTCTGGTTTTAATTCCTTGTTTTGATGGATCTCCTGGTTTTGGACTTACCCATGTGTTTTGGATACTCTCTAAGGATTATTCTTTTGGATTGTTTGCCTCGGCCACACCTCCCCCGTGCACCAGCGCACCTTGGACACGCCCCCCTGTTTTCAGCCCCGTATTCCTGCATGACGTTTTCCTAGTGTTTCCCCACTTCTTTGGATTGTGTCGTCCGCATAGGGTCCGGAAAGAACTGTTCGTTACAATCAGTTGAAGACAAAATCAATATTTTTATCTTTAAGCTGAATTATTCCACATTTCATGGCATAATTCAGTTTTTATGTGAACTCTTTTAGAAAAAGTTTTTAAATGACAGCTGATAGTAAGAATGAATTATAAAGTACACTGCTGAAAGACTATATTTTGCATATATTATATAGCACCAAATTAAGCCATGATTCATGAAGCTTTCATCCTTCATTATTCATGAAGCAAAACAACATCCTAATGTTAATGATTATGTTAACCAAGACAAGGGAAAGCTTACCTTTGCTTTATTGTCTCACAGTACCTACTTAATACCTCCAATTATTCATAAGCACGGTTTCAGGCCAGCAAATGAAAATAAGTCATTTTATGAAAAGGGAAGCTGTTATACGCAGTTAGACAAAATTTTGCACATTGGATGACAGCAGCAAACAAACATCATAAAAATAATTTAGGCGCCTGCTGTTTACACAATAGAAAATGCATAATGTTTTAGATTCAGTAAGCTAGAGTAAGCTAGTGGGCATACAGTATATGGTCACACTCCCACATAATCAACCACCTAACCTTCCTAAACACCTGCACATTCCCACGACCTCAGATAATCAGACACCAGCTCGATCGAATTCTCGGAAACGACGGCGCATGAAATAATTGTCCAATCACGTCTCTCGCTGTTCACTGCTCCTTCTGCTTATACCTTCCTCAAACCACCCTTCATGACTTGGTATTAAACAGGCTGCTATTTCTCCTAGCTCATCCTTCATTTCAAACCCTTGCAAAGGAAATCTGTTCTCTGCCTTTTGGATTCTGGCACTGAGCCTGCCTCACCAACACCGACACTGACCTCACCTTGTCCTATTGAACATTCCTGTGACAGAATACCAAGCCAGCGAGAGACGTGCTAGGACGATTATTTTGTGCACTGTCGTTTCTGATAATTGGATTGGGCTGGTGTCTGATTATCTGAGGTCGTGGGAATGTGCCAGCGTTAAGGAAGGTTAGGTGGTTGATTATGTGGGAGTGTGACAATTTAGTTAAAACAAAAAGAAAGACGGGGAGCAAATTCCATAGGATTAGATAAAATAATCTGTGTGAAATCTAGATGTGATGTGTGCCATTCTTTTAAGAAATTAATCTTCGTAAGTCTTACAACATGTAAAATTTAAAATGTTGTCGTCCATGTTTTTCTTCCAAATTTAAAAAATAAGAAAATATTTTTCTGTGGCACTTGACTCACATAAGGAGAAGAATAAGGAGTTTGGAGTCAGAAATGGAGTGCTGAGTATGAACTATGCAATTCAATTATATAAAATGCTTACAGGATACAAGAGGCTGGTAAATATGAATGTCTACAAAGACGACAATATGAAATCCTGAGCATATTATTAGACCTACTCATCTGTGCATCTTTGACTACAGAATGGCTCCAATAACAAGATCTGCTATTAGAACAAGAATAAAACAGGAAATTGCACAATACCATGTTATCAAAATGTTCTGCTTACCAGCTGTAAACTTGTACACTTTGTCATCCCATATTAATATTTTAACAAGATTTTCAGATTCATCTGCAGATTTTCATTGTATTCACTAAAAAAGAAAAATAGAGAACATTTAGAGAAAAACATTCCACAGCTGAATTTCATATTTCATTTTTTAAATTCCTCTCATAACATTTCCTTTCTTTAGTTTTACAAATAATGGTATCCATATACTTTGCGATTTGAGTGCTTTGAACTAAATTCCATTTTTACATTACAAATAAGCCAGCTGTTATTACTATTTTAAGTACTGTACACCTCTACTGTACTGTAATAAAATTTATTACAGCC
Source organism: Lepisosteus oculatus (assembly GCF_040954835.1). Classification (NCBI taxonomy): domain Eukaryota; kingdom Metazoa; phylum Chordata; class Actinopteri; order Semionotiformes; family Lepisosteidae; genus Lepisosteus; species Lepisosteus oculatus. The sequence goes on along the minus strand of NC_090698.1, from coordinate 71,162,259 downwards.
CAGTGATAACAGGCAAGAAAGTAAATTACATTTACTTAAACCCTTCCCACTCAACCAACTCGCTCTCCTGCTCCTGCGATTTGTCTTATTCTCTTTCTTATATTTTGTTTTCTTACCCTTTTCCATGACACATGCAAGAACTGAGACAGTGATAACTTAGGGGAACACAGAGGTTTTATTTAAAATTTAACATTGATTTAGAGAACAACACTGAGTCGGATAGTGTACAGGAATTGCTCTGATAAGTGTACACACAATGCACATCTAATGTTTCCTGAAGGAAACTAAAGGAAACATAACCTCCGATGCACTTCTACATAAACATTAACTTTCGTCATAACCAAGTTTTGCCTTCAATACAGAGTTCGCAGCAGGTCGGGTGAAGAAGGTCTGGAAAATGAAAGTGTGGGTTCTCACATTTACTCTCCTGCTGCACATTTACTCTCTCAAAATCGGTCTGCGAATGTGGACAAAGTGGTCACTAAACAAATTTACGGGAATCGGCAAAATTGCAAATATTGATTTTGGTTACTTGCTGCGGTGATGTGCTGGTAGGTTAATTTAGTCTGTAAGATTGTCTGTTGGATGAGGAGACCTTGGAAACCCACTGTTACGCCATGGAAAACCAAAGACTGAGGCGGACAGGTTTTGCGGACGTCTACTCTCATAGAGCTGACTGAAAAAAGGGCAGACACCTGCCAAGGCACCCTAGTGCCCTAATGCAGTAATGGAAACATACGCGCGACAGTGTCATGAACACAAATGGCCACTTGCGTGTCGACATAACACCCACCTCTTTAATCCTTTCAGTAGTTACGCTTGTGTTTCTCTGCCTAATACACAGATTCTAGCTCTGGGTTTCTAGCATTGCAATACTACTAGCATGTCAGAAAGAGAAGTGGCAAGAATAAAATACATATGCTACGTTATGAAAAACCACCACATGATTATTTTTTCCAGCCTTCAGGGACTATCCACTACTGTTGTTTTAGAGGTTAGATTGCAGTTTATTAATTTAACAGATGTCTGCTTCTAAGACATTGCCACTTGAATGACCGTCTAATTCCTTTTCTCTATAGGAATACCTACAGTATCCAGCCATAGAAGCAAAGATGTGTTGGTACTTTTGATGTTGGGGTGAATAAGGTTTCTAGCAGTTAGTGATTGAAAGGTCATTTGATTGGTTAGTGTTTGTAAACATCATATACTGTACATGTGTGTCTCATAATCAAATCTAGGTTTTTTCATAATGTTCTCATTTGTGATTCATGAACATTTCAGTTTTTATTCATTTTCTGTGAACAAATTGATTTATGTTTATTAACATGTAAAAGATGCTCAAATAAATTAATGATTAATACTAGGCTTTTAACCTTTAAGTACATAAAGTACATGCCATCTCTTGGCTCCTAACATCTGGTATACAATGAAAATGACCAAGATTGCCTGACACGTTGGTAGCCTTGAGGAATACCAGCTGTAACTTAGAAATGTGCATAAAGATTAAAGTCCTTTCAGGAAGCATTACAGCTCTGTTTCTTTTTTTTGCTTGTGTAGACAACTGTCCCCTGAATCTCCCTCATGCAAGAAAAAGTGTAATTGCTATTAAATGCCTCCCAGGTCTTTTCATGCAACTGACCAGTACACTTTAAATGCTGACACTGTAGATACCTAGATAAACTCATTTTCCAGAATTGACAGAAAGCAACTTCCAGTCATTTTAAGCTGTTCTTAATTAAGACTGGTATTGCATGTACAGTATGATATTAATTACCTCTGCATGTCTGAATTTAGATTCCAGTGCAGAAGTTAATTCCTTCAGCTTCTCTTTGTTGCAGTGGTAAAAAGAAGGCAAAGTAGGTGAACATTCAGAAGCTGCCCGAGGTCATGTTTGTCCCATGTCCATGGAACACTGCCTCTGTCCAGTCTTACACCTGCTGTTGCTGCAGTATTAACGTCTAGCTCAGGGAGAGCAATAAATCTGTAGGCAGCAGTGAAATTAACACACTGTGAAAAGAAGTAGCTAAGAAGTGATAAAAGTACCTTACTTACTAAAAGCATACCACAGAAATATACAGTATCAGGTACGAGATTTCTGTAAATAATAACCCAACTTTAAAAAAAAGTCAAGTTTATATTTATATTAATATTAGTGTTACAATTGAATGGGAATGAAACTACAAAATCGTGAAATCTGCCACACTTATCTACAGTATATCTATACAATACTTCAGGCATTATAACCTTTAAAAACCTTATGCCATTCTTCACATAGCTTCACATCGTGTTTCACAATCCAACATACATGTATAAGTTTAATTGAGCCACAGACTATGAAAATTCAAGGAAGCAACTTCGTAAATAAAAAACGTAAACATTTTCTGTAAGATTAATTTCCACAAAATGTTTTGAAGAAGAGACAAAGTGATTATATCTCAAAAACCTTTGTTTGGATTTCTGAAACTAAACCACATATTGGATTAATTGGAGCTCTTTAGCTGAATGTAAATGGTTTTGCAAATGTGATGGCTTATAAAAAAGATCTCATTACACAGCAGGGCTTGTTCTAACTGCAAAACAAAGTGATTGAGATGATAATTATGTTCTACAGTTCTGAAATGCAGATGTTATCCTCTGTATTAACTCAGATGATTTTTGAAAAACATTTTTTTATTTCCATGCATGTCTTGAAGACATATCATAAGACATAAAGAAATATGCAATATAATATGCCAGAGATAAGTAATGACTTTCAGGAAAGGATACTATTGTACTTCTAAAAAGATATATCAGAGAATGTGAGGACATTCTTGCAGTGACAGTCTGTTTTGTTTTATCTGGTATACATGAATGAAAGGGCAATGAAAATGAATTTATACAAATCAGCACTGAAAAGTATTAATCAGTTACCTACAGAAACATGAACATGTATGCTGGTGGGTAAAAGTAACCTAACAAAACAAAGGTCTTCTCTCTAACTTCTCACTAAGTATGCAAACCTAACAAAATTTGTTAATTTTAATTTAATGGTGTTTGAGATATGGTTATGCGATGATATCTCAAAGAGACAAGCTACTATGCATTTTAATATATACTGAACATCAAAAGAAACATCGCTGCATGAAATTCATGTTACCAAGTTATCAGGAAAATGAGATTCTTTTTGCAGCAGGTGCATAGACATTTTATTTAAAACATATTTCAAGTCTGGAAAGTAGGACATCCAAATCGTAACTCATTCTTATCTTACTCGAAACTATTAGATGTGGGATTATTATGTGAGAACATGACATGTCCTGCTGGATTGATTGGAGGATAAGCCCACCATAAATAGATTCCAGGCCTTGATCAACTTACTGTAGCAATGTGCAATAGTTTTGTCGTCAGTCACTACACGCGAAGTTCTGCAGGAACAAGTCATTTCGGGCCAGACTATCACACCTAAACCTTACCATAGATCTTGGTGAGGTGATGTGACTCATGGTCTAGATTGTGGCCTGACAGTGATGAGCTGGATCTTATAATGAGTCCTATACATCACTGGATTGGAATGTCCAAAACAGAGAAAGGTTGAGTTTTATATCCCCTTGGTGAGATGATACCACAAATAATGTGGGGCTTTTCGAGCCAGGACTCCCACCAATCCAGTGTCCTTCACAGTTTCTCCCAAAAAGATTTCTCCCTCAGACCATCAATAGTCCCTAGTGTATAGCAGTCCCACCACCAGGGAAAATTCAGGAATTTTATGTCTCTGTCTTTGATGTCTTTACTTTGTTGTGGAAAAGCATACAGTAGATTAAGCTTTTGTAGAAAGTTAGCTGGTTCATTTTAGAAATGTTTTGGTTGCCTTTTCTATCTTATAAAGGTAACAGACACAACCAAATCTAAACCAATTTCAGTTTAACATCCATGTAAAATGTTTCTTTATTTTAAATTACTGTATCTACAAAAAGTGTTTGCTTTTATTGGCATAGCCTTATTTTTGTTATTGGTAATAATTACAGTATATCCCTGTAGGGATTGAGTAATACTTTAATCCACTGGGGGATTTTGAGCTTCATTTACTGTAGTTTCTGTCTTTTAATCAGTCAATGAGGTATAAACCCCACATAATGAAGTATAAAACTGTAGCATCATTTTCTTTTGTTGTGAATTTTACCATTGTCTATTTGTATGGGTTTGATACAACAAAAGTCTATTAATCACAAGTATTACAGAGAAATAAATAGTTTTCTCTTAATAATATTCTACAAAATGTGCATTTCCCATTATTATTTTTATATTACTATGCAGGATTAACAGTTCCCAGTTGTCCGTCAGAAAGAGCTCTAAACTGCAGACCTGTTGATTCAAATCTTGTGTGGAAGAGCTCTGTTGGACCCATGAGTAGGTACTTCACTGAAATAGCTTCACACAAATGTCAGTCGTAGTGAAAAAAACATCAGCTGAATAAATTAATGTTTTCTTTTGTCTTTGAACTCTGTCAGGAATAAATTTTTAACTAGACCGCCTTGCTCCTATCTACAGTAACTCTGAAAAGGAAAAGCAATTCACTAAGTGTTGCTTCTTAATACTTTGCCAAGGATGAGCATCTACAAAGTGTTTGGTTAGATTTAATAAATTTAAACTGTCTTTTTAAGATATTCATTGCAAGCAGTAACTGTAGAAATTTACACACAACTACGTAAACAACACAGTTTGTTTGACGCTTTAGATGAGTCATGACATCTGAATCACAATAGACTTTTTTTGTCTTTTTGGCCACAGAGACTATTTTTATGTTATCTACGATGGTACTCCGTCTTCAGTAGTTTGCTGACTTCTAGTGCTTAGGCTCCCTGTGAAAAAAACAGAAGGAAGACTTCAGACTTTCTTCTTGAAATTGCAAAGCTTAACTGAATTTAGGAATTGCTACTCCCTGCATTTTAGAGTTAAACAAAATGATAACATGCAAATGGATACTCTGCTTTTATACAATAGGTGTTTATTTATTCATTTTATTTAAAAGGATGAAAAATCACTGTGTGACAAGTACTGTAGATATACTGAAGTACTGTACATTCCAGGCATAGTGTTTTTCTGGAGTGGTGGAAGATTTCAGTGTTGAAAGGCTGAAGGATGTAAACCAGTTCCACTGGAAGATAAATCTTGGCACCATTAAAGAACACTGTGAACACTGACACTCATTTTAAGCACCCCTGAAAGGTTAAATCTGAGGTCTTTCCTTACCACTGTTCTTTGCATGACAGAATTCTCCTGGCCATCCAGAAGACAACATTTCAGAACTCTTCAAAACAATACAATTTATATTAACAGCAACACATTTCCTATTGAAATAATCATTTACCATAATAAATCTTGCTAAGTTGATACCCTATATAAAATACTGTTGTGCACCATGGGCTGTATTCTCAAAAAATCATAATTTTATGAGAATCTGTTCTCCACTGCAATATAGAATATGAATCACATCTGCTCCATTGAGTCTCAAAGTACAGTTGTATTGAAATATTCCTTTTCAAAACGGTGTGAGAAGTCTTTTTACTTGCATTGAAATATCTCAATGCCTGCTTCCTATTTAGAGAAATGAGCACACGTGATCTCTCTGGATAGATTTGAATTATACCCTTGTTGTCCTTTACAGGTATCCAAAAACTTTAATGTTATCTAACCTGAAAGATGCTATCCAAAGATGCCAGTTGGAGACAGAAGAGAGTACATATTAAACATGAAATAACCAGCTGGACATCTATCTATTTTTTGGACTAACTCATCAGGAATCCACATAGATTTTATGATATATGGAAACAGTTTTTGAAAAGCACATCAGCTAATACAGTATATGCCCAATAAAACACACTATTCAATATGCTTTATTACTATTAAATAGGGATGACAAAATCAAATGAAACAGTACATTCTGATTTTTCTTATTTTTTTATTTCTTTCAAATCATACCAAAAGTAGATGTAACGCAGAAGTCTTAAAAAAAGAAAAACAAGAAGGTTGCATAAAAGCAATAGAAGTATTTCTGGACATCTTCAGCTGTATTTATGTGTAAGAACTATAATATTGATAATGATAATTATGTGGAGATTTAAAAAATGACACTTTAGTACTGTACGTTCAATAATCTAAACATGTAAGATGCTTATTGTCACGATTGTAGTCCCTCCTCCTTAAGGTGCGCTCCGGCTCTTCCTTGTTTATCTTATTCCCCGTACCTGCCCCTTGTTCCAGTCTCTATCCTGTCCCCCTTTAAAAGCCAGACATAGTCGCCAATCGAGGCTCCGCATCTGATTTCCACATCGTGTGAGCCCGGGACCTGGTTGGGCCTGGCTCCGTTATGGTTTTAGCTTCCTGCTCCTGCTCCTGCTCCTGCTCCTGTTCCCCTCGCCGGTTCCCTTGTTTTTGGCGGATTACCCGGCCATGGACTCTTGCTTGTTTTTTGGATTCTCCTCTGGATTATTCGTTGGATTTGTTTGCCTCGGCCACACCTCCCCGGATCACCAGCACTGCATGGACACGCATCCCCGTATTCCTGCAGGACTTTTTCCCCAGTGTTTCCTCACTACTGTGGATTGTGTTGTCCGCATAGGGTCTGTTTGGAACTGTTTGTTTACACTTATGTGAGTACATTACTGTATAGTGGAATTCACAAATAGAACAAGACAAACTACTAACTACAAATATATATAAACTAAACACACACCTGAAGAAGGCTCCACGGCCGAAACATTGTGTTCTCTTTCTTCTTTTTTTCAGCATGGAATACACCTATTACTTGTTCCTTTGCAGCCTACACATGCTGACGCAGCTCCCCACCTGAACTACAAATGAATACTGCCTCTCTCTTTCTTAGATCCCCAAGTTTATTAACATAAACTCCTAAGAAAATTATAGTTGGTGGACTTTTTGACATCAACAGTAACAAACTATAGTGCGTTTGTAGAGTACAAGTCACTTGCACCCTTCACAGACTTTTGAAAAAAAAACTGCTATAGAAAACAACTTTGCAATAACCAATAATGGTTAAAAAACCACAGGAAAATTATAAAACTGATAAGTTGTTGTTTGAATATAGGCACTTTTAAATGTGTCCCTTTTTTCATTAATTATCCTACACTTTTTGCAACAATTACATTAAGAGGAATGGAATCACAAAGAGAAGTTATTAGTTTGCCTAAACCTTAATCTTGTTTGATGGAACTTAGAAAATATTTGAACTGTAGCAGCAAATGCTAAGTACTCCAGCTGGCACATGCTGATTGCTTAATTACACACATTTAACAAAGAAAGCACACAGCAGAGACTGAGCATAGTAATAAATACTTCCAATATATTTAACTTTAAAAACCTCCAAAGCACAGTACTGGCTTGGCATGAAATTGTTCAGCAAATGTGTTTAAACATCAATTAAGTCTGAGGATTTTTTAAGGCTTAAAATTAAAATGACTAATAATAATGATGAATATGATATGATATATATATATACTGTATATAACCTTGAATTTTGGTTTTAGGAGCAGGAACAATTTTCAGATAATTTCCAAAGTGGTATGAACTGGAGATGATTCTGGTGAAAATAACAGAAAGTTCATTTTCATTGGTTTGTTATACAGTATCTACCCAGCAGACAAAATAGAAATTTGATATTATATATTAAGGGAATTCTGTAATTTCTAGGATAGCATTTGGATTGGATTAGAAAGGTCTGGCTTCCAGAATGTGCTTTATATTATTTCTTTAATTTAACCATATAAATCAGTTTCCATTTATTGTTTTGCCAGCAAACATAAATCTAAGTGAATTATTTTGCAGTATTGATATAAATACATGCAATTCAGCCTTACCAGGATTTTGCTGTTCCTATTGTTGTCCTTCATTTTAGACCCATAACGACTAAACCAAACAGTGCTCTGTTTCTTACACCCAAAAATAGATTCTCTTGTGTTGTATTGTTCTATTCAAATAATGCAATTAGCTGGAAATTAAAGGCTGCTGTACTGAATGGCTTATTTATCACAGTGTTGTCTTTCACATTAGGGAATGAATTGCTCCTTTATTAAAATGAATAAATACAATATAAAAGAGCTGAAATTTGTGCAACAGGTCTTCAAATTTAAAAGCATCCATATTTGGTCTATGTTGTTATTAAGCACTTTGCTACATGAATTGTCCTTTGTTTCTCATGCATTAGTGAACTATTCGGCACAATCTGTAATATTAGGAATTACAGTACATTAGCAATGTTGCTTCCCTGGAGTAGTGCTTTCTTTTAAAGAAATAAAAGGATTTTACTAGAACCATTAAAGATTCCTCATCGCTACATCCGTATGCAATTTAAAAAGTGTTGTACCTCTAGATTTATTTTTGCAGTACGTTTGTGTGCAAAAATGCTTTTCTCATCATTATGCAACATAGTTCATGGGATTGAAAAGACTGAATGGTTTAATCTTGGAGAGACAGAGTAATGTAAAAAATACACTACACTGTAATCTGTTCTTGTGTGTAACATGATGAAGTCTTCTCTTTTGGATGGAGTTCAGATTGAAGCTTTTGCCGCTCCCAGGTTGCAAACAGTGAATTTCAGATGTAGATTTTCACAGCTCTTCTTTATGAGTAGGGTCCTGAATGTAACTCGGATTCCCTACTTTTTACTGATCAAGTAAATGTATATCACTGTGAGGCAGCCACTTCTGCAGGCAACTTACAAAGTAACACGTAAATGTATATCACTGTGAGGCAGCCACTTCTGCAGGCAACTTACAAAGTAACACGTGAAGAATATTTCCACACTGAAAAGGGGGAAAAAAAGGCAAAATTTCATCTGAATGAGGGAGAAAGCCAGAATGTTAGACAGTCCTCACTCCTTTGTCTCATTCTTTTTGCTATCCCATTGCCACACACAGCAAAGAGAATGAAAGAGGGCTCCACAGCCATAATATTGTACTGAATTGTACGGTATTGAATATCCCAGAACCAGCTCACCGTTACAGTTTCAGAAAGTGCTTTTTGGACTACATCTGAACATCTGAAAGATGGTAGGATGATGTACAAATCCATCTTGTGGCTTGTAGCCCAGTAACCCCTGATTCCTATACTTCTTTTGTGTGAAGCTCATTAATCTACACAAGCTCCACAGATACTCATTATTTTCCTATCAAGTATAAATGTAGGCCAGAGATCACCGATTTCACTCAAGGCAAAAAGATGAGTAACACATCAGAGTACATTTAAGAGACTCCCAGCACGAATCAGAGACTAAAATACACAAAAGTAACAATACTTTGAAAAAGTCCACGAGAAACAAAAATGTTCACATTTCATCTTCTGCCCTCAGGAATTGCTGAGAAACTACTGAACTCCATGCTTATTAAAGTGTGTTGTGTATTCTTACAAAACTGCAACACCACATCATGTTTCGATTGATTTCTATACAATACTGATGAAAAGTGTGCAAATATTTAGTGATATACTGTATATATTTCTTCTATATTACTTTATTTCTAATGTTTAATTACTTGTTAACCTTATATGAGGTTAAAGAAAGTTAAATGGAAATTAAACCTTAACATTATACAACATGATTATTTGTTTTATTGAATATGAAATATTCCCACCTGATATGCCCAAAACCTTGTATTCTGGGATTGAAGTACTGTATGAAGCTTGGCTTACATCTTAAAGGCTTCAATTTTTCTATCAATATACAATGCGTTTATATTTTATATAAACATATATAAATGTACATTTGTCATATACATCTCATGGGAACTATTCACGTTTTTAATGAGAGGCCCACGGATTGTTTTTAGCTGGCTGTAAAAGCTTTACTATATTGAAAACAAATGTTGCCATTGCACCAAAACAACTTATATGCACTACAATATACAATCCATGACACATTACAGTCAATACACATTTTTGTATAGGAGAAAAAAACTGAGAATAAACAAGTGCAAATACAGTATAACTACCTAAATAGAACATTTTATACAATTTTAAAACCATTTTTATTTTCTAAAATGTTAGTTTAATGTACCATAGTTTGTCTTGTTGTTAGACTGGACAGAAAAAAAGGAAGAAAATCAAATTTCCTTTCAGTGCTGTCAAATATAGAGTGGTTTTACTAACACATATAGATGTAATGATCCTTGACACCAGAAAATTGAGACCTGCATTTCAGTTTCTGTAAACTTGTAAGTGAATCATAGACTGGAAATTGTTTCTAAATCAATATTACAAGTTCAAACACAGTCATTGTATTATGAAAGGAATAAAAATAAGCAAAATATTTGCCAAATAATTATATTTTAAGATGTTAGGGAAATTAAACATGATACTAAACCCATTACTCAGCTGGAGCACAGGATACTTTTTCTAAGAAAGATTTTCTAAGAAAGATGCTTACTTTCTTAGCTATCGAACATCATCTTGTAATCTCCTCTCAAGCGGCATTCTGCTACATTTGTGCATGTTAGAAAGGACCCTGGAACTATCTAGGTAGCGCAAATGGAAAGTGCATTTTATGCAGTAATGTAACAGTCACTGGAATCTACAAAAAGCTGAGAAATTATTGTGCATTTGAAATTTCAATCTGTAAGAAAGTACATTTTTAGCTGACCATTTGTCATGAGGACTATCTACAGCTATGCAGAGCAGTGATAAATCTTAGCAAGCCACATATCTGTCATTTTATAGATAGTTAAACATTCTCTAATGCCCTGTAAAGAGTAGAAGATGTACATTAAAAGACTAAAGAGCTAGTTAAAATTCTATAATTGGTTCACCATTTCATGGGCCCTGTGCATTGCATTAATCCTGCATCAGTGAATCTGTTCTCTAATGTAATAAAGTCCCTGAGAAAAAAAAACTTTCCAAACTGTGATTAATAATGGATTTCTTGTCAGTTTTTGAAATCATGTTTTTCTTATTACTTAGCTGTTAATTTCATTACAATAAAGGATTTAACAATCAAAATATTAGGAAATACATTAAACAAAATAAAATTTGTGCTGTACAATTAGAGAAGCATCCATCTATTTATGCAAGAAGGTTTTTAAACAAAGCATAAAGATTTTAGATATCGATTAAGTGTTTTTTTTATCATTTTGATTAATTGATCATTCATGGCTGACCATGATATACGTAAGTGACTTTAAGCTGCTGAATGTCAAGGCTGGTGAAAATCAAGATAGAATAACACATAACAGGAACCAGAATCCCACTCTTTTCAATTTAAAACTTGCCTTAATGCCATTGATCTGTAGGACTGAGTCACATCATCCATATTTTCCTATAGGGAAGCCAAGCTTTCTTTATCAAATAATCACAATTTTGTATAGATAACTAGAATGAATATCACTGAGTGTAGTGCAGAAATGCAGGATAATTTACTAATTGCTCTATACACAAGACCAGTCAAGTTTACAAGGGAAGACGTGCAGTGGTCTGGGCAGGAATGTACAGTATAGTACATTGGAGATGTATTGAAGATGGCCTTCCTGATATTACACTATCCCAGCAAGACAACAGCAACTTTCTTGTGAGATTAGAATTAAGTAACAGTAACAGTATGTCTTGGGTGCCCTGCTCACCAGACTTGCAGCCCAGTGAACATTTGTGAGATGGCATCTAGGGCTCAGTGACCTGTTCACAGCAGACAATGAGCACAAAGCAACCTGGATGCAATATTAATGTAGTGCACAGTGTGAGCACATACATAGTCACAAAAGTGTGTGTGGGGGGGGGAATCAGCAGATGGCAATTTAACAAGGGAGCATGTCTTTAGACTGTAGGAGGAAACCAGGGCACTCTAGGAAGTGCAGAACAGTTTGCCCCTGGCCATTGAGAGAACATGCAAACTCAAACCCAGGACACAAGAGCTCTGAGGCAGTACGGATAACTGCCATGTCACCCTTGCTCAGTATACTGTAGATGCCCTAAGACAGTTTTTTGTTTGTTTGGGAGTATTGTAGTCAGAAGACGGTTCTTTTCTCAGGCTCAGCTTCAGAGTATCTGACTGATTTTCAAGCCTAGTTACTAGTCTGATTATCATCTGGATGGAGCAAACACACTATTATGAAAAGAATAAGTGCTGAGTGTATAAATGGCAAAATCAAGTTGCCGCTCTGCCTTCACACCAGTCAGTTCTTGAACTTTTCTACCACTTGTATAATGATGAACATAATAATAAGGTAATGGACCTTGGAAGTTTGAATGAAAGCTGCCATAAAAGTATAGTATTTCAGTCTTTTTTTCTTTGTAATTTGCATCAGCCACATATCAATGGCATCTTGTCCTTAGCTTTTTGACTGCCTTTACTGGCCTGATGTGCCCTTGGATGCTAGAGAAATGTGAAGGGGAATATATCTTTAAAATATTTTTTTTCTATTTTCTTGGTGAAAATCATAAAGGCCAGTATTTTTTTACTACTTTACAATGATAGACACGTGGTTGGTGCCGTGGATACACCTGATGTATTTGGGGAAAGCACTGAGGAGCTGTCAGTTTGAACTCATGGTTGATTCATGTGGGGTTCAATCCCTAACCTAAATTATGAGGCCTTTAAACCTCCCAGGTTTGCTCTAAGAATTATTTTTTACCTCCTTGATGTGCACTCAGACAATTATTTTTCTTTACTTCTTCATTTTTTATTCATACATGAAACACTGACGTATTCAAAATTTATGCAAGCACTGCTCCTCTGCAAGTCTATTGACATTTTAGTGTACATTGACAAATTGCACAAAGTGTTTACCTAATTACATTAGAAATGTGGTTGGACACTAATTAGGAGCAATACAAGATTGATTCTCTTGAGGATTGTGTGTTTAATTAACGTAAGGTCTTTCCAACATGGGGCATTTTCAAGAAAGACTTGTTCTTGTCTGTTTATACAGATGAAAAATTACTTATGCATTATTTCTGGACACATTTTTAATTAGAATTTTTTAACAGCACTGAAAACAACCACAAGTAATGTATCTTAGGATAAGAGCAACACTTCAGTATTGATTGTGTTCTTGGGTCAAATCTATCAACTTTTCCCTCTATTTTTATTCAGGCGATTAAGATATAAAATTCTCATGATATAAATTACATTTTGAGCACTTTGGAAAAAAAACTTAAATAATACAAGATATAGTAACACAGAAGCAATGTGTTCATTTTTCATTCTTGTCAAGGATCTAGAAGAGCTACTGTATACTGAGCAAGGCACAACTGAGGTACATCACAGTCCGAAGTGCCAGTAAAAAGACCAGAAATCCTAAATGTTATCAATGCATGTACAGTATCAGCCTCTCGGTATGTCACAGAGAAATAGTATGTTTCAGTTTGGAAATATTTCTTAAGAGCATGAAGGGCACTTGGGTATAATTTCTGAAATGAGGTAAGAATGAAAGATCTGGATCATAGAGAACTCTTACAGCTCTCATCTCAACTTTTGATTCTTCTGATGAAAACAAATAGAGAGAGCAAACATATTCATTGCACTCCTATTACATCTAAAGTAAAAATAAAGTTGTTTTTTTTCTTTAGAGTAAACTGCTATGTTTTATTGTAGGCAGTGGTTATATACACAGGCAGGGGCATTTAATCCCATGAATAACATTAGCGTGAGCAGCCCAATGCTACAGTGGTTATCATTACTGCTTCACAACTCTGGGGCCCCAAGTTCAATTCTTGATCTGGGGTGCTATTTGCATGGAGCTCACCCTGTGTTTGTTAGATTTGGGTTTCGCCAGGAGCTTCTGTTTCCTCCCACAACCAAACACATACTAATAGGTTAACTGGCTTCTGAGAAAACTGGCCTTGGTGGCCCATAGTGTGCATATCTGTGTGCACCCTGCGATGGACTGGCGTCCTGCCCAAGTTGTATCCTGCCTTGTGCCCATTATTTGCCAGTATAGCCTTTGTTTCCCTCCAACCCTGAACTTGATGAAGCGGTTTGAAATTGGATGGATGAAAAATCATTAGATCAAATAATTTGCTTAGTGAACATAATGTCTTATAGGCATAAATACATAACCAGAGTGGGACAGTATATATCTAGTGGGTGTGATGAAAGACATTGCCAGATTCTTCTCGTTGAAAAACTTTCAAGATGTTACCATTTTGGTTGGCAAAGAGAAACTTAAAAGACAAGTGCAATTGTATAAACTGTAAAAGGGCAAAAACAATATGTACAGTATATAGTCCTGAGGTGAAAGGGAAAGAATAGATCTGTTTTGAATTATGTATATCTGTGCTCTACCTGTAGCAGAGCTAGTTCGGATAGGGTGACGTCAGCGCCCTCACTGCGCGTAGCAGGGACCTCAGCTGCCTGGGCTGAGGGAGGTCTCCTTTAGCTCACTCGGCTGGTTCCCTGTTGCGTTATACTGGAGACCTGGGTTCACGCCCCAGGTGCTGCGGGATGGAACGGGCGGCGGAGGGCACGAGACCGCGCGGAACCGCGACGGTCACGTACCCAACAACCATATGAGAGTATGAAGTTCTTTTTTCACTTTATCCTCAAACATATTTAATGACTCAAACCGAATCAGCAACATGAGATAATTTGCAGATGCAAAAAGGCATAGTACATAGTTGCGATATACTGGATGCTTAAAATGAAGTTGTGAGGCTCTCATTTAAGCCTGAGTAAAATGTTACAAATAGGTACAGATCCCTGTGGTCTTGTTGTGTTGCTTTTTTGGACAAAGTATTATGTATAGTGGGAGTATATTTTTCTCACTGACTCTGACATTACTTTGTGTTAGATTTAGGACTGCACTCATCAGTTATGCTCCACAACAGGGATTACTGCATGCTCATAAAAATCACTCTTGGATGTGAAAGATTTGATTTATTTACTCAGTGTGTGACATTTGGATAGAAAACTAAGGTTTTCTTGGGAAGATCTTAATGAATATTTTTTTATGTTAAACTAAAGTTATATGATACAAATATATACTTGGAAATATATGTTTGGAACCTCTCCATGTTGGAAAACATGATTTAACCTTGTGAACCTGTGTTGTTGGTGGTATCATGATTTTTTTCAAATTCAGACTGATTTGTTCTCTTAATAAATAACACATTTTTCATTTTTTACACCTCAGGAAAGAAAATAAACAGTACAAGTCTGTCTCAGAAGGTCCCCCACAAAATATTTCAAATTCTTTTTGTAAAAATACTTGGACTGTTTAGAAAGTATTTTTATATGTTTGTTATTGATTTAGAGCTTAAATTTTTCATTTTGTTTTGTTTTTCAGCATCATAATACCAAATTATTGTGTTTTCCTCCCACTATGAATGGGCGTGGCTTACTGATTTATTATTATTGATGTATTTTGCTGATGCATTTACCAAAGGAAACTAAAAGACCCACCACATGCATTCATATCCTTAATGTAATGTGAAAATAACATCTATTATTTTATTATTTGGTAATATCTTGACTAAAGAATTCTACATTCACCAGCAGCCATATCACCCTGCAACTCACAACTGGCAGCCCACTGAGGCTCTGCAGGTGAGAGGCTGGTTGGTACCTGGATGGGAGACCTCCTGGGAAAAACTAAGGTTGCTGCTGGAAGAGGTGTTAGTGGGGCCAGCAGGGGGCACTCTCCATGTGGGTCCTAATGCCCCAGTATGATGATGGGGACACTATACTGTAAACAAGCGCCGTCCTTCAGATGAGATGTAAAACCAAGGTCCTGATTCTCTGTGGTCATTAAAAATCCCAGGGCGTTTCTCGAAAAGAGTAGGGGTGTAACAATATTGGCCTCCTAATAATCCCCATCTGTGAATTAGGTTCATTCTCTCTGCTCTCCTCCCCACTGATAGCTGATGTGTGGGGAGCGTTCTGGCGCACTATGGATGCTGTTGCATCATCCAGGTGGGGCTGCACATTGGTGGTGGGGGAGGGGATCCCCATTACCTGTAAAGCGCTTTGAGTGGAGTGTCCAGAAAAGCGCTATATAAGTGTAATCAATTATTATTAACATATTGTTATATTAGTACCACAGAGTTATTTCAGATTGATCATACAGTATATCACTGAATCCAACACCTGAAAGTACAAAGGTCACATTTATTCACACCTCTAAGAACTTATTGAAATGAAAGTCAACAGAAAGAAAATCTACTAATAATCTACTCTTTGAAAATGCAATGAAAGACTATGGATCTACAGTACATAGAAGCTTTTAAAAGTTTCCTATTACCCTGTGGTATAAAAGTGACATTTTACTGGAGCAATCTGAGTGACGTACCTTGCTCAACGGTACTGAAAAATTACCCAGCACAGAATTTAAGACAGAATACTGCAGTTGTGACTTAATAGTCCAATCCACTATGGCAGTTAAACTTCATACGAAACTTTGGATACAGAGAAATGTGCACTGAATAAGGGTGTAATAATAATATAAATTAAAAACTAAGTTTTGGGACTTCTCAATTCAAGCTACCGAGGTTTATTTCTGACCCATAGTATTGTTATTTCTGCTTTAGTTCTTCTGGGATTCCACTTTTCTCAATTTTTCAGATTTCAAAATAACGATTATGAAACACCTTCCTCTTGGAAAAAAATTCAGTTATCTTTATACAGACGCTGTGCCTCACTAAAAAAAAAAGTTTAACTGAAATATTTTTCTGGTGTTGGCATTACCTGAGGCTGCCATATACAATAGTGGTTAGGGCTCAGGGTTCTCCACATGAGGGTTATAGGGTTTTACCCCTATAAAATGAGAGATTATATGAGATTATATATACAGTATGCAGTATATACAGTATGACAAGTAGTTAGTAACAGTGAATGAGGGAAAGTTACATTTTAACATTTTAAAAAGACAATTTAATTACATTAAACAATAAACATTAAAATCAATGAAAGAGGCCTGTTAGTGATGAAATTCATTGTTCAGTATTAGTAGTAGTTGTATTTTTATAATGATATTAATCCCAGAGGAGCCAAAAGCATTTGCTGTACTTATAGGAAGGGGACCATTGTCATTCAGTGTTTGTTATCAATGAAGTTTAATTTTAATCCTGCTCAAAATTGTACTTATTTTTCTCAATTTATTCAGTTTCCCCCCATGTTAAAATGCTAATTCAATTGGCCTTTAAATGAAGTTGCTAGACAAATGAAGGATGACAGACACAGCTGCCTAGATAATTCATCTAGGCAACAGTCTTTAAATGTAGTTACATTCTAAGGTATTCCCTATGTATCATTACACTTGATTCAATTATCCTCAAAAGAAGCGGACTGTACAGTCATTTTGTCATTCAGCCACAGCTCTCTTTGTTTACAGTATATACTTTATATTTTAGTGATTGATTTATGAGGATTCTTTCAGTGCAGTCTTTAACCTCGGAAATTCTTTTGTGACATATTTCTAAAACAAAATGTGGATCTGCACAAAACCTTCCCTGCTCGGATTCCTGCTGTTTGTATTTTGCTTTTTTTTCAACACTTTCTTAGTATTTGCTTGTCCTGAGGAATTTTACAGCCTCAAATTACAATTACAGCTTCAAATTCGGAGGGGGCTAAATCATCAGAGGGTCATTAGTTGGGTGGGTCTTATATGTTAAATAACTCCCAAGTCGATCAAGGAACTTCAGGCAGTGTACTATTTGTTACGGCAGCACTATTAAGAATAAACCAAATGTAATCTAGTTCACATGCACACACCATGAAACCATAACTTTACGTTAAAACTCATGCACAGAGTGTGATTATACTTATACTTCAGGCATTTTGTTGCTTACAATTCCTAAACTGTAACACAGGGCCACTTTTAAACCATTAGGTTAAATGTTAAGGTATAATATTAAAAATAAAGCTGCATGGAATTTCATATATCACATATTTCATTTCCTGTGGTTTACTATGTTTAATGAATGGACTGGCACTAATCTAAAACACAAGGATTATCCCTTACAATGCATTTTCATTTACAGCCATTATACCAGTCTGTGCGCATATTTTGGCATTGCTGATTACATACCTTGATTTTTTAAGAGTACTTTTTATAGTTGTTTTGTTTATCTGCAACTTCACTGTATAAGACATTGAGTGAGACCTGATGCATATCTCAGTATAAATAATGTATTTCTATATATAAAGTTGATTAATACATATATTTTAAGATAATTAATAGCCAGTCCTAACACCATGTTGCATACAGGCTAAATAATACAGTTTCTAAAAGCTAAATAATAAACACCCCTATGAGTCAGAGAATAACAAGCTAGGCCACATGGATTAAATTTTCTGTGAACAATTTAGTGGTTGAGAAATAAATGAATGCTAGAGGATTAGGATTTACTCAAGAACACCAAGACACTAGACACACTCAAACTAATATTTACAGACTACTACAGTATGTGCAACTGGAGTGAGTCCCAGACCACAAAATACAGCATCTAACTCTCCACACTCTATTATTATCATTCATCAATCCAACACAGTCAAATTTAGACACACATCTTTATTAAGGAAAGATAATGCCTATTTACAGAAAAAAGGAGTCCTCCAAAGTTAAACTCACACTGATTCTAAAGGGAGACAATAATCTGTCCATATGAGAAAGCACCGAAATACAAGAAAGAAAAATACATTTTGCAAGACTTCAAAAAGGAGATTCAGTATGAACACAAATATGCAGTGTTCAAAGAGCGGTGTAAAATAATTGGTTGTCCTCTTAAACCTGTGTTCCTTGTTTTTTTAATTTCCTTAATGTTTGATAACAAAACAACATGTAATAGGTTTATTCCATGCTGAAAAAAAGAAGAGAGAAAAAACACGACGTTTTGGCCATGGAGCCTTCTTCAGGTTAGAAAGAGACAAGGCAGTAGGCAAAGGTAATGTAGTGGGAGAACAAGGGCTGGGAGGGAGGAGGGGTTAGAGGCGGAAGCAGGTGACAGAAAGAGAGGCCAATCAAAAGGTGTGAAGTCAGGATAGGTGTAGAAAGGTGTGAAATGAAACTTCCAATGAATGGAGAAAATGTAGTAGAATAGTAGTCTGTCATTAAGAGAAGGGGGAAGGTGTGATCCTAGCTGCAGGATAAGTTTGGTTTCGGTAGTCTTTCTGATGTATGAGTTCAGAAAACCATCTTTGAGGACGCAGACGGAGAGATTAGAGTGGTCATGGCCATCAGAGGTGAAATGAGAAACGATGGGCTTGGAGAGATCTTTAATCTTCACAGCCCTGACGTGTTCTCTGAAGCGGTCTCCGAGTCTCCTTCCTGTTTCTCCAATGTAGAGAGAAACTGGGCATTTCCTGCAAGAGATACAGTAAATAAGGTTGCTGGAGGTACAAGATGCCATCTGGGTGATCCGGAATTGTCCTGAGGGGCCTTGAATGAGTGTGTTGTTGGATGTGTACTTGCAGGTGATACTGCGCAAGGGGAAGTTGCAAAGGGAGCTGTGAGCAAGAAGGTTGCGCAGATTAGGTGATCGGCGATATGAGACGATGGGGCGATCAGAAAAGAGGGCCCCAATGGAGGGATCATCCTGTAGGACGGAAAAGTTGTCGTTAATAGTCCTGGGGATAGGAAGTGTGTTAGGGTGGTAGGGAAGTACCAAAGGAATATGCTTGTTACGGCGGGAGTTCCTGATTGGGTTGATGGTCCGAGGGGTGTTTTTGGCTCAGGCAAGGGCCCTGTCAATAACACTGCTGGGGTATCCTCTGTTGATGAAAAATGAGTACATTTTGAGGGCTTGGTTCTCGAAGACTATGTCATCGCTGCATAGTCATCGTAGCTGAAGGAACTGTGAAAAAGGGAGAGGGTTTTTAGTATGTTTGGGATGAAATGAGCTATACAAGAGATAGCTGTGTGAATCCGTGAGTTTGTAATAAACCGAAGTGGAGAGTCGGGGGTAGTTGATGGAGAAGTTGACGTCTAGGGACGGGTGGAAGATGGTGAAATGGTGCAGGAAGCACTCAAGCTTTGCAGCCTACGCATGCTGACTCAGCTACCCACCTGAACTACTATAACAAAACAACATGACTACCCTCACTGTATGTGGAAGTATTGTTGCATGTTGATTTTTAGGTGATTATTTATACGTCAGCAATGTGAATTAGTGGTGTTTTTTTCTCAGTATATGTAATTCTCAGTATATGTAAGAGAAGATAGATAAGATCACTTTATTGGCCGCATACAATTTATTACATTAGGAATTTGTCTTTTCACATACCCCAACTTGCTCTCCATGAGACACACAGACAGGGAGAGAGAAGCTTGGGGTCGTAGCGCAGGGTCAGCCATTTACATGGTGCCCATGGAGCAGCTGGGGTGAAGGGCCTTGCTCAGGGGCTCAATGGAGTAGGATTCCTCTGCTGGCTGCAGGATACGAACTGGCAACCTTCCAGCTTGAGGCACAGATCCTGAGCCACAGAGCCACCACACCGCCCTGTATTCATTAGTAAATTAGTAACATTGTTGCACAGAAAACATTCACTTCTAATTGTATTGGTAAACAAATCTATATTATTTTATTGCATTATACTGTATATTTTATGTGGTCTTTCAATTTTTTTTTCAGTACAAATAGCCATAAATTATCTTTTGTGTTAGTGATGGCTTGATTGTTT
Organism: Lepisosteus oculatus; assembly: GCF_040954835.1. Lineage (NCBI taxonomy): Eukaryota > Metazoa > Chordata > Actinopteri > Semionotiformes > Lepisosteidae > Lepisosteus > Lepisosteus oculatus. The sequence goes on along the minus strand of NC_090698.1, from coordinate 71,141,669 downwards.
TTTACTTCACATCACTGTCTGCTGTGTGAAACACTTACACAGTCCTTAATGGAGATGGTTTTGTTATAGCCTTGTCAATTCAAAGTAAGACCTTTTTTCAGGATCAGAAGCAGCAGAGAAGATATAGTCAGAGGAAATGTCTTCCTTTGGTATCACAATCCAGAAGTTCAAAACTGTACTGTACTGTTTGCTTCTTAATGTTATTGCACAAAATCAAAGGACAAAAGAAGTGTGTGATATATGACATGGTAGATCCACTTGGTTAGCATTTTTAAAATAACCACTTTCATCATCTGATTGATGAAATCATCATTCTGATAAGAATACAGCTTTTCTATTCAAGCCTTTATAATGATGAGTGCAGCTCTGCTCCCACTGCGATTTAAAAGGAAGTAACTCAAGTTTCATACCCATACAACAAATGCCACTCAAGAATACCAGTAAGGCAGAAGACTGGGTCTTCCTCTATAGGAGATTACAGTGCTATATGGGTTGCAACGTGGCTCAAGACCAATTAAGTACTATCTACTTTTTCTTCTCCTCTGTAGCTACCTCAATGACTGATAGACAATATAGTTCATGATATAAATGTGAAGAGCACAGCTCTGCTGGGGTTTGATCACAGCTTCTCAATGGGAGTCCAAATCACAGTGCCACTCCCCAGACAGTGTTGAATTCCACTATGGCAAAATAGTGAACTTCCTGCTGTCTCCTGCTGTGGGAGAAAACAACATGTTCCAGGCCAGGAAGATCACATCATCTCAGAATCAATGAGCTCAATTACGTTTATAGCACAAGTAACATAAAATTAGTTTTAATTTTCATAAATGACCCCTAAACTAATTTAATAGATCTACGAAGAATATTAACTTCTACCTCAGATGTTTTTACATTTTCAAATGCTGCTATTTTTTACTCAGTCTCGACAGCATACTGTAATTATTTGCCTGCAGCGGCAGAGGACTTTAAATGCATGACCTTTCTGTATGAGCACGAAATATGCCTTTCAATGGAAAATGCCACACTATTGGTTAAAAGGAACTTAAAGCACCTTTGGATGTGGTTGTGCAGCCACCATTTACTTTATACTGATGAGAAATAGATAATGTGAAATGTTTACAGATCTACAAGCCTTGAGGATGTGGCAGGATCCGGGTTGAGATTAAGTTATACCACCCTGAGCATCCATACATTTTAACGAAATAGATGTTTTTCAGATAAATGTCTTCAATAACACACCTGCATTAAGGATATTTCACACTAACAAGCTTATCTTCCCACATTTCTGTTCACCATCAAAGGAAGGGAAATTCTGGGTTTGAGATTCAATATTACTTTGACCAGAACAGATGACAGTAATTAAACATTGCCCTCTCAAGCTCCTGGTTGGATAACAAATGTGACTTTCCAAAGTGAGCGATGGACTTGAATGAGATGAAGTGATTTATGTATTTTTAAAATTAATCACACGCTGAAGTGCTTTCATGGCAGGCATATCAAAAAGACTTAAGATTAAATAAAAATACCTTCATATCCTTAAGATATTATCTTCTATATGTTTTATGCATAAGAATAATGCACTTTTATTGTTAAATGATTACTTTTTTATTAAAGAATGCTGCAATTTATGACACAATTGCAATTTCCTTCATAAACAACTTACTCGTTCTTTGTTTCATTTTATAGTGCAGGCAATGTTGGAAAGTTATGCCATAGGAACATTCGTTTACTGTATACTGACACAGTGTATGGCATGTAACAGTCCCACATTGGGGTCATTGCCTCTTGTGATCATTTTTGCAGGTTATGACCTGATATGTTAGGGTGAGAGTTGAGAGCATCAGCTCCAATAACTTACGGATAAGAATATTAATTAGCTCATGAAATGAAGAAGGAGACAGAATTTCTTCTGTATTTCTGCACATACTCTATAAAGTCAAATTTATCAGCCACACTACATTGATCAGCTGAGGCTGGTCCTGAGCTCACTGCACAAATTCTTTGACTTTTTCACATCTAAACTTAAGACTTACCTGTTTATTCGGGCCTCTGACTGATTGCCTCATAATGTACCTTCTATATTAATGTTTATTTTGGTTTTCAAAGGTGCTTTATTAATAAAGGTTATCTTTTAATGTTATTTAATATATTATTTATTAATCATATGATAATATATGATAATGATATTATTATAATAATTTCTTTATAATTTATCACATAATGAACAATTCTAAATTGCATCCACATTCAGCAACTCAAGATGAAGACTTGTCATGTTACAAAATCTTGACAACTGAGTTTTACTGTCACCAATCTCTGCTATGTTTCCAATAGTTTCTGAATCCATGGTGTATGTACAGTATATACTGTATAATGCAATAATATACAGTGTACAGAGAGAAATAGTGTATAGTGTGATTTCAGCACTACAGGAATTTTAAATGTGACGTTTTTATGAAAAACTGCCTGCATTTTCTAAAACCTCCATTAAATGTGTATTATTTCTTTCAAGACTCAGTCCATGGTGAACTGGAATTGATCAGAAAGTAGACCGTACTAACAACAATCCAGCAGCAGTCTTCAGACTTGCAGGCAGAATTTGCTTTCAATGCAGAACATGGTCCAGCTAAAAATAAAGCACAGGAATACTGGAGGCTTTCTGTGAGAATATCCCAAGGGAAAAGCAGGAAATTAAACCTCAAAAGTGCAATCTGTTGGATCTCTGTATGCATATAAATTCACAAGTGCAAGGAGGTATACATATTCTATACACTGCATGTTGTATCATCCAGCAGAAGTTTCACAGAATGGAGTTAAATGTACAGTATGGCTATTGTTATTTAATTGATCATCCTCTGTAAACAGAGTTTTGTTTCTTCTGTTCAGACTTGAAGGGGAAGCAGTGAATTATTTCTGGGAGAGCTGGAAATGAAAATTGCAATTGAGTCTAAAATAATTAATATTAGCATAAAAGAGGCAGGTGTGTTACAGGTTTTAGAAGCACTTAAGATAAAAGGCTTGCAGGCTTCATGTTATTCTAGTAATTATACGTAAGGAAAGAGGAGATGTTATTCATATGCAATTAACAGAATTCTTCCGGCAGTTGCTCAGGACGTGGGTAGTACTCATGAACTTAAAAATGGCTAATGTAGCACCCCTTACTGAAAAGGATGAAAAAGCTGAATCAAGTAATTACAGAACAATAAGTCTGCCTTCTATTACATGGAAGGTTCTGGAAATGATAACTGTAGCTAAACTGCAAAAAGCGAAAATTATATATTTATATTTTTGGATGCGTTTGTTAAAATTCAATATAAATGATTTATTTGTTTTATTTGGAGGTTTCAGGCATCCAAGGAAAGGCATGTTTTTAGATAGAAAAAAGGTTAATGGACAGAAAACCGATAATACAAATAAAGGGTTCATATTCAAATTGAAATGGCGTAATTTGTGGAGGATCAAAGAGTTCGGAAATAAGACCATTGCTCTGTAACATGATCTGTTATGATTGTTTTTTAGATTTGCTCATTTTATTTTCTTCCTAAAAAAATATTATCTGGCTGCAAAGCAAAGGGGAACAAAAATTATAACAACCCCTACATTTTAACTTAGACAGATAATGTTTGGTCAATATCACTCAGTCATAAAACCATTTTTTTCCAGTCTCCTTATTTGCTGCATTGCCACATACTGTAGCTCTATAGTTTGTGCTGTCAGTCCACAAAACTGTACATATCACAGCAGGTAGTGGATTTCACAGTATGAACTCAATATCTTGGGCTGTGACATGATTTTCATAGCCATTAACTAGGGTCCCAGTTATAAGAAGATCAAGATAAGAAGTTACCCAGCCATCGCATCAAAGCTGATACCATGATTTCTTCCAAGAAATGACTGAATTTGGTCTTCATATCAAATAGTTATTTGCAGCCAAATGAATTGGTTTGGCCATAATGCGCAACACATACATATCTTTTGTTACTTTAAAATATTTAAGCAAAGTCATTCAAGATCATCAGTAGAAGTGTAAAGGGGACAATGTTGAATTTAATAATGAATTAATTAAATAATTACAAAAATCGGTAGGTTTTGTTAATTTTTAAAAAGGGCTGTTTATGTGTGATGAAAGACTCCAAATATTTTACGTAAATCACTAGTTTCAATCATTGATTCGACTGGAGTTACAATACTAGACAAAATGATCACAACACAATTGTGGGCCATAGTCAAGGAGGCATGGATATATTCTCAAGTATAAGTTAGCCAGTATGACAAAGTCAGAGCAATTAAAGTTCAAGATACTGTATTTTATCCTGCACAGCACACTTGAACCCCTGGGAATTCCTCCTCCTCTGACCTCAAAACTTTCCATCCACTTCTAACAGAGACATTTACCTGTAACTTGGTTCTTTGAATTGCTAATAACATTTTCATTGCAGTGTACTTTTTAACTGGAAGTGATGATGACTTTCAAAACTTTAATTGCCAAGCCCTGAGCAAGGCCCTTAACCCCAGCTACTCCAGGGGCGCCGTATAAATGGCTGACCCTGCGCTCTGACCCCCAGCTTCTCTCCCTGTCTGTGTGTGTATTGGAGAGCAGGTTGGGGTCTGCGAAAATACAAGAAATTGTATATGGCCAATAAAGTGATCGTATCCATCTTATCTTACATACACTGCTAACCACTGTGCCTAGCTGCAACCCACTCCAAGTATACATAACTTAACCGATTTTTTTACAAACAGGGGATTAAGAAAATTGGGAATTACAAAAATACCAAACAGGGTAATCCATTAAATGAAATAATCATAAACCTCAACATGCCAAGAATATGCCCAAATGGTTGGTATAATTAGAGTCACCTACTGTCCTCTGTCCTTTGTTCTCTGGCACATCTTTGGTAAAACAGTAATAAATCAGCCATGCTCGGTTAAACAAATATTTATCAATGTGTTGTGTTAATGGCAATAACACACACTAAACTACACAACATAAAACATACAGTATAAGTTACTCTATTTATAAACAAGGCACCTCCGAGGTCTACAACAAGAAAACCAGAACAACCAGGAAATCCTCGATTTTTACCAGGTATCCAAAAACTCTATTTAACACCTACACAGGCCAAATTCTGTCTTTATAAGTTTGGATACTATAAAGTAAATGGGATCCCAACTATATTCTAAAAAATGTATCCCCTAACCAGGAGAAACCATTTGTAACCTAGGGATTCTTTATACAGGAAATCAGTTTCCTAAACAACAACAGAATGGCAAACTCTTTTACAAAAGCTCAAATGCTTAAAAGCTTAAATGCTTAAGAATCCGATCCTTAAGGCTGATCAGAATAAGTACCTCTCACTTGTCTCCCTTTTCTGTGTCCTTCTCTCTTTTTTCTTTTATCTAAACAATTTCTTTGATCAAAGTACAGTATCTCAGACCCTCTATAACTCAGTAAACACCTGTGTTCCTTTCTTGCCTCAAAGCTTCCGAAAACTGTAAATGTTTTTAGATACTGTGACACCTAGCCATTTCAATGTTGCAGCTACTGTACTGTAAGCAGACAGCTATACAGTAACTGTTTTTAATTAAAAACATTCTACATATCAGTGCACTCATCTCAGAAAATTAACATCATACAGTATACAGGAACTATAATTGCCGTGATACAATTAATCTGTATACTCTCTGAGCACAAATTGCCACTACTGTAGATCTCACTGAGTAAAAGTCAGCACTCCTGATATAGTTATTTAAATTAATAGAGTGTGATGAGTAAAATTAAGTTAATCTATGATGAATTCTTAATTGTCTAAGAAAAACTGTGCATTTGGAATGTTTTACTTTAATTGAAAAATGGCTGAGTGATGTGAACATTCAGAGGGTATTGAACTATTTGATGTTTAAAATGAAAGAGCAAGAAAGTACACTGTGGGTAGAATCGATACTGTATATATATTGATATATATTTCTAACCTTGAAATTAATCGTGAAATATGTCAAAGGGTCTGAGAAATTCTACAAGTCATTAAAAGATAGTGTAGAGAGTGTACTCATTCCATTACAAAAGTGCTCTGAAAAACAGCACTATTCTATTTGCACTTTAAGGTACGGTAAAAGTAATATTTATAGGATATTCCATTCATATCATTGTTTTTTGAAACTAGCAGTTATACTATACTTTATTAATGAGATATGGAGACTTGTCCTACAAACTGGAAGTTCACTTTCTTCTTTATTGTAGTTTAATTTACACAATTTTTGCATTTTGAGTCCCATTAGAAGAGAACTTCTGAATTTAACCATGTATAAACTGAACATGGCTATAGCATGTTAAATATGATAAGTTAGAGATCTAATGTGTTTCTGTACATACACATGGTTTGCCTTCCCAGTATTACCTACTTCTACTGTAATATATTTTCTCCACTGTGATACAAGATGCTATTGTCTTGGAAAAGAGATGCAGGTGTGTTGTGTAACCATGGTAGTGTGCCAGAACATTTTATTCTGATCAGTGGTGGCATCTACAGACCTAACTGGATTAACTGTATTAGTCATCCTGTAGGTTGATTATGATAATGAGGTGGAATGATTACAATTTTCTTTCAAGAAACAAATACGCATTTTAACAACATATCTGCTCTCCAGATGCTACAGTCTAAGATGTTTTTTCTTGCTGCTGAGCAAACCAATCCAGTGTCACCAATGAAACCATTTCAGTCAATTAGTTGATCCTGCTGGGATTTACACTGCTAGGATCAAATGTGTCACTAGTATTACATTTTATCTTGTGAACATATGATTTCATCTAGTAGCATTAAAACTGCCATGTTTGTACCAAATTAAACACTACCATTGCATTACAATGTAGACAATGTCATCTATCCATTCATCCACTTTCTCCAGTACAGGGTCACAGAGGAGCCAGAGCTGGGATCCAGTCCAGGACACACACAGAGACAAACATGCACACACCCACACCAGGGCCATTTCTCCCCGAAGCCAGTTAATCAACCAGTATGTAGATTGTGGGACGAAACAAGAGGAGCCAGAACATGCACAACTTCACACAGATTTAAACTCAGGGCTCCAGTGCTGCAAGGGAGCAATGCTAACCAATGTGTCACCATTCTGCTCTGACAATACCATAATTATTTTAAAGGGACGAGGATATGAAAGTTTCTTTGCACTAGGCCTGGACTATAGAATAGGAGGAAATGAATGCCTTGGTATAGTCTTTTTTTGTGTTGCCGTGTTGAGTAAACCCTATGATAGCACTGTACGAACTCAATAAGTTCATGTGATGTAAGAGCAGGTGTTTATTTTATTGCAAAACTAGATGCATGATCTTCTCAAGACAATATGTGTTCATCTCTGGGTCACTTGTGATATCCTTGACAAACAAAGTGAGTGATGCAGTCAGCTGAATAGTTGTACCACTCAAAGGGCTCAGAGCACCTGCTGCATGGGGTTGTCCATCTTTAAAGTGGTTCTTCCATGTAAACTGCAGTATCCCAGGGGTTCGTGGACACCACCTGGGTGCAAAATAGGCTTGTCCAAAGCAGCTGACGTGCCCCGACTTTTAATTAAATATTTTACCACATCTAAATCAGTTTCCCGAACTTATACACACTCTCCTCCGAGAGTGTTATTATTACTCAACCCCCTTTGTCGGAGCAACTAGGACATGAGGCAGAATTTTATACATATCTCACCGTCTACCCTGCACGAGCTAATCTATTCCCAACCCTCCCTGAGCCCTCAGCTCATGAATTCTTGGGCTCAGAGTTTTGTACTTATGACAACTTTTTTCCTATCATATTATCTCTCACTCTAATTCTCAGAAACTCCCTCGCATTCACTCTCGCCTTGGTCCTCTTTATGATCTCCTACAAGATCATCTGCTAAATGTCCTCCCATTTTCAGTCTGCTATTAAAGCCCTCCCATAACTTCATCTCATTTTCACAATTTCATTCAGCTGTGGTTACCTCTCCACCCTTCTGGAACTACACACCTTGGCATTACAATACTTCGTGGACTGGGCCTTACACTTGGGCCTGTAAACATACTTCCCACCCCTGCTGGTGATAGATTTAATCTGCACTCTCTATTCAAACACAAGCTTCAAGTACGATGCCATTTTGACTGGGAAACAAATAAGATTTAGTAAGCAGGATGGAAAGTACACTTTCCATTTGTGTCATTTCCCATCTATTGACATCAGACAACCTGCTTGAATGAAAAGAGTGCTTAACACGATAAAAATCATAATACTTTCCTAATGCCCCTCATGTTTTCCAGTATAATTGCTGTTGATAACCGACTGCATTTTAAGTCAGTCTTTGAACCATTTTCATGGGTGCTTACATTCACATAATGTAAGGCAGTATTCCATGCACATTCTGCACAAAACCTCATCTGAAAGCTATTTGTAGATTAAGTAAATCACACAGTGAAAAACATAGTAAATCCATTTGCTTGTTTTGCTGAAGGGCAAAGCATCCTTTTTTATGTGGCAATATTGTTAAGAAAAACACAATCCATGAGGTCACTTATGATACCACAGCTTTCTTCACTGTAAAGGCCTAATGCTAAGTTTTAGTATCTGAACATCTGTTTTCTTTACCGCTGTTGTGTTATTTATTAGCCTGCAGTTCAAACTCAGAACATAAAAATTGAGAATAAAACTCATCTATCACTTCCCTAGCTTGTTTTATTTTTCTCATTTAGCCCTTTCTGAAGAAGAAGAATCCAATGCATGTTTTGATTTATGATACCTTGGTCTACTGTACCCATCTTAATCTTTCTCGCTGTTTTGGCTTTTTGATTGATATAGCTCTTGTGAGATAGTAAATGTTTACTTTGCTTTTATCCTTGATCCTTCCTTGAATTTGAATGAGAAACAATTTGCCTTCTTTGAATTTTAATGAGAATATCCATTGTAAACTCTACCACAACATAGGTTTCTGTCCACAGGAAATATGTATGAACACAATTACACTTCTTTGAACAGTACCAATTTACAAATTAGCGTGTTTGCTCATACAAAATGTTTTCATATTGATACAGTGCCAAGTTATAGTAAAGTAGATTTGCTAAAAAGTGCTTCTCTAAGATTTTCTGTTCTTACAGATCATTTCACATTTATGCAATACACAGTTCATGAATATTCCATAGATTTCTGAATGCACAATTCCATATTCTACAAAGGAACAAGTAATATTTTTATTCCATGCTGAAAAGAGAAGAAAGGAAACAACAACAAAGAAAAGGAAAGGAAACAACAAAGAAAACATCGTTTTGGGCTGTGGAGTCTTCTTTGAGTGTAAGCCTTACACCTGAAGAAGGCTCCACAGCCGAAACGATGTTTTCTTTCTTCTCTTTTCAGCATGGAATACACCTATTACTTGTTCCTTTGCAGCCTACGCATGCTGACGCAGCTCCCCACCTGAACTATTCCATATTCTATTTGATTTTGATTCCATATAACTTTAAATATTCCCCAGAGTTTCTCACATCTGTGAAAGGTGTACAAGGATGCTTTGTCTGAATTGTATCTAAATCCACACATTATTTTCATTTTCAAAGTATCAGAACAAATTGAAAAATGAATAGGCAAATCAACAGTAGCCTTCTTGTCACACAGAATAGTTATATATTTATTAGTTAATTCAACATTTATATCACAACAAGTTTTCATTTTAAATTCATTCATTTTAATACCTTTTTTAACTGTTTGATACTTTGCCTCCTGCCATCTCCAAAACCATTGTCTGCAGTATTATCAGACATAAATGTGTTTTATTTTGATAACACATTTGTTTTAAGGTGGCTTTGTGGGCAGTAGAGTAAATTTGTATACCTTGTACATAATTTAATTATTCATGGATTGATACAGGCTACTTTGTCTCTCTTTCCACCTCAATCCTTTTATTATCTTCAATCTACAATCTTCTAATTTTCCTTTTATGTTTTAATATCATATCAATAATTGTTTTAAAGAACTGTTCTCATTTCTATATGTCAGGCTCTTTTAGCCCATAGATTCTAGAAGTTAAAAACAATAATTATATTTCACAATTCAAAAACAAAAATCAATATTTATGATGCTGAGATTTTTATTTCATGTTAATGATTATCTCATGAAACAAATGATATTATGAATTTGGTCACCATGATGCCTGGCACAGTTTCAATCAACAAATCAAAGGATATAAAGACACAAATGAGTAAATGTGAATGAATGAAAAAAACAGCATTCTCTCTCTGAAGCTGCTATGCTCTGTGAAATATTTTGCTGATCTCAGGTTGTCTGAGTCCTTCTGCTGTGAATAATTGAAGTTGACTTTTTCATGGACTTTACAATGTCTTTATAAATCTTCTTCTAAGATTAAAAAAAATGCACACTTGCTAGAAAAAGTAAGCAGTGTACACTTTCTTTTATAACATATGAATGTGTATATGTTGTCTTTTCTTTTTCTTTATCTCCATTTAATAGGTGGATTTGCTTCTTCCCACAAAAATCACTGGCATTATCACCCAAGGTGCCAAAGATTTTGGCCATGTACAGTTTGTGGGCTCCTATAAGTTGGCATTCAGTAATGATGGGCTTCGATGGACCATATATCAGGATGAAAAGCAAAGAAAAGACAAGGTGAGGATTGAACTGCATGTTTTTTCTTCTACAAAGCAAAATTGTTCTAATAGAATGATTTCAAAAGGTAGCTGTGTATAGTAGCAGTGCATGGCACAGAGTGCTTTTCAGAACCCCGGTCTGCCTGGACTATTATAGTTTTTGTTAATATGATTTTCTTCAAGCAAGATCATGATTTAAACATACTGCTAATATGAAAAGTGGAAAAAAAAGAAAATACCAAAAAGCTATTAAGAAAAATCAATATGGAAAGTGTTGCATTAAAAGCGCTTGAATGGTCACCACAAAATGTGTGACATAAATATACAAGTATGTCAAATGGGATTACCCATTTAGAGTAAAAGAAAAATGAAGGATCAAGAGAAATGAAGTGACATTCCCGCAACAGGTCGCAAGTGAAACTATGATGTACAGAGACAAAAATGAAAGTCTAGGAGGAAATGCAGTGTTCATTGCTGTGTGGTCTTACATTGTCCTGCTAGGAAAATGAGCACTCCTGGGTTGGCTTGCAGGAACAGAGGAACTCCTTGATCAAGGGCTTTGTTTGTGTAATGCTCAGCAGGTGCGCCATGCAATTCAGTTTCACCAATTTGTTCTGAAGCTCAAGCTGTATATAAGGTGCTTTCATACCAACTAGGGGTCTTTATGAAAATATAAGTATAACAGTATAACAGTATAATGCAAAGGAACATGTAATAGGTTTATTCCATGCTGAAAAAAAAGAATAAAGAGGACACAACATTTTGGCAGTGGAGCTTTCTTCAGTATAACACTGTATAACACTGTCAAACAGGATTTTTATCAAATAGTATTCTTCCTAGTTCCCCCAAACACTCAGCAGGGCTGCACACTTTCACCTCTGGTGTTTTCTTGTTTTGTGAAATGCAGGGTCAGGCTGTCTCTCAATCTACATTTTCCATTTCCATTCAGTATTCTGTATCTCTTTATGCTGCTGCTATATTGTTATGTGTGGACATTGTCTCCCAATCCTTGCCTCTTCTGCTAACTGTTTTTCGTGATTTCAGGACTTTATTAGACTGGCTGTAGAAACATGAGGTGTTATGGCTGATGCTCTCCAATCTTTAGGTCATAGTAATTTTGTCATTGTTGTCTTGAATTTAATTTATGAATCCTTTGGTAGATGCTTGTAAGAAGTCTCACTGATTGTGAAAAGTTGGACAATTAAATTGTCCTGGTTTTAGAAATTCTGAAAACTTATTGATCTGCACCAGAGGCATTCTTGCGCTAAAGATTATTCCCCATCCCATGACATGTTTACCACTTCTCTGGTTGACTTCAACAACCCAGCAGTAAACCTAACACCAAAATACTCCACCATTATGTCCTCCACTATGTCAGATATTCTTCGGCTCAGATAAAACAGCAGTTTTGATGTGCATGTTATTTTGTCCTGAAATTCCTTGTGTTCTAGACACAGTAGTTGATGATTCCACAAATGGATCTGACCTACAGTAAGTAGCAGTCCTGGACCACTGTGGAGACTCAGTGGACTTGTTTTTCCTCACAGAGCTGTGATCCTCAATTTCTCTGGATCAGTCTGCTAATTGTTGATGCAGAACATTTCATTCTCCTGGCACTTTTTCCCAGACAGGGCACTTTCAAGTTGAGTCAGCATGCTTAGGCTGCAAAGGAACAAGTAAAGGTTTATTCCATACTGAAAGATAAAGAGAGGAGACAGTACATTTTGGTTGTGGAGCCTTCTTCTGGTGTCACACATTAACTATCTCTTTTCTTTACCTTTGAGCATAGAACAAACCTTTACCTGACACTTTTAATCATGCCAATAGCATTAGTCAAGTGAAGCATGGTCATATATTTTACAATTCTTTTTGAATGGTCATTGTTACAGATTCTTAATCAACACATTTTGGCAATTTTAACTCAAATTGTAAAGCTTTCACTCAACACTAACTGCCAGGTTTTTTTTAATGGACATACAGTACTGTAGATTTCATAAAGCTGCATATTGTTTGATCCCAAGGAGCTGTATTACTCAGCTAATGAAAAAAAATCTATGTTCTTAGTCTTAAAAACTAAGCCAAGTAAATTTTGTATGTGCCCAGTGAACTCCTAGGGCTTTTTTGTTGTTATCAATATTGTTATAAAAATAAGGGTAGAAAAGAACTGCTGCCGCCAGTGATAAATTATTAGATAAGGAGTTATCCAATCAAGACAGAACATCAGAAAAGAATCAGGTAATAATACCAGCTTGATGAGCACGTAAACTGTAAAGATTAAGAATACTTTCAATCTCTAAAGTCAGGGATTGCTACAAAGCAGTGTCTTTTGCTGTATCTTTCAGATGAGCTTGATACAAGTAATTGTTAGAAAGCTTGGACAGCACAAATATTGATTACAGAAAATAGCACTAACAGACAGCTATTAAACTACAGTATATACAGTTATTTATAGATAAGTAATTAATCAGAGCACTGTCTTCTACAGACATAGAAATCTCTGGAATTCTACCCTCATATACAAAACACTAAGCACTTTACGAGGCTAAAGGAGACCCTGTGTCCTATTAAACTAAATGGATAGTAACTAGGACAAAATCTGTGTACAAGGATGCTTACAAATGAAAGGGAACTAGGTTGCCTATTCTAATAATTTATCACCAGCTCAGAAGTGACAGCCTATGGATTCCAGAACAAGGAAATCAGAATTTCCAAATAAATAAAACAGCTATCTTACTAAAATAATAAGGCTCAGACAGCAGTACTCTTTTAGCAGTCAAATTGCCTGGTCAGAATTTGACTTCAAATCTGATTTCAAATCAGATAAGCATAGTCTCTCACAGTAAAATTCACATGAGCTGATAAGGATTACTGATAATGATAATGCCTCTGTGTTGTCCATTTTTTTATTCATCCTGTCCTGACACCTGTGAATTATTATTATTGATACTATTCCTTTGATCTTTTGTATCACATTTCCTGATCTCCCAATGATAGCTACAAACTGTTATTACACGTAAACACTACCCATTGTTTCATAATAAGTGCAAACAAGCTAGCCCAGCTAAAACTCAGCTGCAGCAGTATATCCACTATATTGCTTTATTGCTGTGCATTTCTTGTCAGTTTAGATAAAATGTGCATCACAATATGATTCAGTATTTGACTACTAATTTTTAATAGAAGCTGAAACTGTGAAGTTGATACAATATGTCTATTCCAGTTCAGTAGTATGAAAAGAATATTAGGCTGCTTCACTTAGTCTTTTTCTTACAGTACTTCTTAGGCTGCTTCACTTACTCCAGATGGTCAGTTTAAGTTTTACTCAAGCATGTCAACAGGAAGATTGCTTTGAATTAGTGTCTACAGTATGGCCCTTTTAAAGATGTAAAACACTGCACTTTATCATATGATTTATACAGCAAATGCCGACACATATTTGATTAACTTATTTTTTTCCCCTGCGAGACACCATTCAGACATTTTTGGTTAAGGGCCTATTGAATGTTAATGAGTCAGGGTGCAGGTGTGCTTTAGGTATGCTCCCTGTAAATGTTTAATGAAACATGCAGATATAAATTACAATAACACTGTCAAAATATCAGATAAGCTGAGGGACATTTTAAGTACTTTGAGAAAGTAAGAAAAGGGAAATTAGTGTAGGTGTAAATAAGTTACCGTGTGACTTGAAGGAACATAATACTCTAGAATCATGCCATCAAAGATGTTATAAAATTAAGTATCTCCTGTATTTGGCGTACTAATAATAGTTGAAAGCTGCATCAGTGTGGAGGCAGCAAAGGAACAAGTAAAAGTGTCCAATGAGTGAATAGCAGAAAAAACAATGTTTTGAAGTACAGTAGGTGCATGAGAATAAAGAGGAAGAGGTTTCATGGAACACGTCAGAGGAGTGAGGATCAAAGTTTGTACTGTCATCATTTTACGTCTCCTGGCTGTGATGACAGTGATGTTTCTCCGTGCTTCCTTTCATAAGGATTCCAGGACTTCTTTTCCAGAAAGCTATCAAATCATTAAGCTAAGTTCACACATTCCCCCAGATCAGTGCTTGACTACCGTATGTCCTTTCTAAATCTCTCCATTAATAGACAAATTTCTGCATTACACACTCCCCATCATTTCCCAGAATTCTGTACACAATCCTGTTCCTTTGAGATCCTTCCTCACCTCCCAAGCCCATTCTCACATTCTATTTCATTTGTTCTCCTTGCCTTATATTGCTGCCATCGCACTCATTGTCCCACACACCTGTATTTATCTTCTTTCCATGTGGAATTAACCGTTATTTGTTCTTATAGGGGTTATATGCCCTAGTAATAATGGGAAGAGCATTTTCTTGGTCTACTAATGTGCTGTATAATGATTTATAGGTTCTCCTCCCCTATGTGCAGTGAAAGTGATCAGCTTTGTAACTGTTCCTCCCGAATTCTGCATGCACAGCATCTTTACATCTGACACTTTGACTGCTTGTGCTGATGCAGCGTGAGAATGATTCTGAGGCTAGATCTGATAGAAATGCACATAATGGGCTACGCACCACTGTTAGAAATCTTGTTTATGGTTTTTAAATGAAATACATGTGTCAGTTTATATCCCATAAGCTAAACTGCTGACTACAGCGGGCAGAGAACTGTTTATAACACAGGCTTTTTTTTCAGAAGGATAAGAACTGTAACTCCAAGTCTCAGCCCTTAAAGTTTAAGAGTTTAACTCTGACAGGAGATCAGGCTTTCCCTTATGTTAATGTTAATGCAATTATTGTAATCTGTGGAAAAGGAAATGCATGTCTGATGCTATTTGTCTTCAGAAATATCTTTGGGTGTATTTCTAAATTCTGTCAATTTAAATAGCAAATCATTTGCACTGTGCACATTACTGAGAGTATGCACAGTACATTAAGGACTGCCCTGGTTCTGTAAGAATACTTTTATGTTACCTTCCATTCAAAGACAATTTTACAGTATGCGTGGCTCTGAAGAAAGCTGTGATAGCCAGGAAACACACCAATCTGAATATGCTGAAAGTCTGAAAATCTAAAGCTTGAAGAATTGAAAAATGAGGTAAACTTCCCAGATGATATAACGGCAACACCTGCAAGAACTACAAAATCATTTTATTAGCATAAATTCCATGGATTAATCTGTGCACGATAGATAAGATAGATAAGCTTGCATGATTTTGTTTTTTATCTAAAAGATTTATTTAACCAGACTTGAAAAAAAATGAAGTATCTGATATCTGAATGAAGTAAGTTTCACAAGAACAAAAACCTCAGTGCTCCCCCTGGGAACTGAACCAACAATGCTCCATTTATTACATTTATTTAGATAAATATTCCAGACCAATAGACTGAATTAGAATTTTGCACTTCAAAGACGGGCATTGGTTTTATTTTTTGGTTCAGCTTGATGTAGTTTTTGCAATTATTTTACTGACACAATACGTTGTTTATTGCTTGAGGGAGGAGTGCTATCACCAATTATTGTTACATTAATGGTTGCATGCAATTGACATGTTTTTCAATTTGCATATGAATTGTCATTCAGGTGGTTACACATACAAACTGTCCACTTCAGTATGCAGTACGGTGTCTTTTAGAAGAAAGTTAATAATTTCTGTGTACAAGATTATATTTGGATCAGTGCCATCAGATATAGAGAGCAATTTTCAACTCTGGTACCTCAATACGTGGCAAGACTGGTAGTGCATGTGGATGAAGAAAAGAGAGAAATTAAGGTTTTAAAAGAAGTAGGAATTTTCTTTAGAAACTTCATGAAGGTGGTTACAAATGCTTGTTCATTTTATACTGTTGGTTATTTATAAAAGACAGTGGCATGTGCAAGTATTGTTGTGTGTGCACCCACAAAGCAGATATCAGGCCAGTTGCAGTTTTAACTTGGCATTTTGCTGTGACATTTACATTCACAGAGCTGTGCTGAGGTTCACCTACATGGCAATTATACTGTAATTATAGCTATAGTTTCAATCTGCAATAGCCAAATTATTGTAATTGTAATTATACTATATCGTTTCAGTTATGATTTGGTTTTGAAGTTTGTTTCTTTT
The DNA here is from genome assembly GCF_040954835.1 of Lepisosteus oculatus. Classification (NCBI taxonomy): domain Eukaryota; kingdom Metazoa; phylum Chordata; class Actinopteri; order Semionotiformes; family Lepisosteidae; genus Lepisosteus; species Lepisosteus oculatus. The sequence goes on along the minus strand of NC_090698.1, from coordinate 71,124,952 downwards.
CAGAATGTCTTAATAGTTTGTGAGCCTCCATGTGCCAGGATTTTTGTTGAGTGACAATTGTAGCAGCGTTCTCAGATGATTCTTGAGATCAGAATCTCTCCAGCATATCAGGTCTAAAGCCTTTACCAGACAATGGAGGAAGAACTATACCCGCATCTGAAACCTAGGATCCATAGGAGTTTGGCTTGAATTCAATTATATTCTGAGCTCTATGTAAGCTCATATCCTATTATATGTGGCAAACTATGCCATCATATTCTTGTATTTTCAGGCCTCTTACCTCAAGTTATGTTCTGCTTCAGTACCCAGGAAGGTCAAAACAGACTCACCTTCTGGAAACAAATCTAAGTAACCTTAATGCAGCTTTTCCACATTTCCTGGCATAGGCCAGTTTTCCCCGGAGACAGTCTGGTTTTACATGCTTGGAAGATTCTGAACAATGTGCGTTGGAAAATTAAATTATTTTAAAATACTTTTCCCGTGCATACTGTATTCCTTTTTGCATTACAGTACTTATTGTCAGGTTACATAGAATAAAAAAGAAAGTGCGATCGTCGTGGTTCCACACGGGCTCGTGCCCTCGCCACTCCAGCCTACTGGGTCATCCCGCAACACCTGGGCGTGAACCTGGGTCTCCAGCGTAACGCCACAGGGAACCAGCCGAGTGAGCTAAAGGAGACCACCCTCAGACCAGGCGGCTGAGGTCCCTGCTATGCGCAGGGAGAGGCGATGACGTCACCAAACTAGCTCCACTACAAAAGCATCCCTTCATTTTCTTACTGCTTCATCTTACTCAGTGTCATGGGCGAGCAAAAGCCTATCCCAGCAAGAGACAGGTGCGAGACAGGATGACGGTTTGTCACAGGCACACACCGACACAAACACAAATATGCACACACTCACACCAAGGCCAATTATCCTCAAAGCCAATTAACCTACCAGTTTGCGTTTGAACTGTGGGAGGAAACTGGAGCAGCTTCTGATCAGGGAGAACATAAAAAACTCCAAGCAAACAGCACCCCAGGTCAGGTATCCAACCCAGGGCCCCAGTGCTGCAAGGCAGCAATGCTAAACACTGCATTGTTTATTAATTAATGTTGAATATTTTGTACTATTGTACAGCCACAATGTAATTGTAGCTGTAGTAGGTGTGTTATTCTAATTGTAATCGCAACTAGAAACGCAGATAATTGTAATTGAGATTCTAATTGTATTATGCTCTGCAATAGAGAGATGAGTAGTTTCATTTTCAATAAGTTTTTTATTTAAATGTATTTAAATGTAAGCCTCCATTTGGCAGAGCTTTCTAAGTAAGAGTGCTAACTGATATGACACTAACAATTTCAATCAGGGATAGCCTGTATTTGCCTGTAGTGCTGGCTTAGCCTAGGGTGGCTAAATGCAGAAATAATACACAGAGCAACATAAGATGTAATGCACAAACAAAAGAAATACCCTTGTACCAATTCTACACATTCCTGAATATTTTGCACTATTTCGAAACATATCTTTGAATTCATATATTATCTGTCCTTGCCAGCTAACCCCAGGGCTGTTGTCTGTACCAGGTTTAACTTGGCAGATTGGTTACAATCTTTTTTCTGTATAAATGGAAAAGGTATATTTGTTCTGTATATTCCAATACCAGGGGGCTGCAAGAGTTACCTGACTGGAAGGTGAAAAATTATTTCTCAGCTGGTGAAGTTTTTTGTTGTTGCTGTTGAACAGAATTCTTTACTTGGACAGATGGTTCTGTTAGATTCTGGTTGCTTTCACATTCACTTTAATTCTTATACTGTCACCTTTTCTGGTGTTTTAAATAATGCAGAGTGTTAAAATTGCAGCTATAATTAAAGTCTTACAGCTATGAGCGGTTAGCAAAGGTCTCAAACAAGGTCTCCTGTCACATGAGGGTATAATTCTAGAAATGTAATTCTATATGCAGCCAGCTGGGACATAAAGCCTAGGGTGCCCATCTTTGCTGAAGATGAAATATTCAACTTAGGTATGTGTTAACTTAAACACTAGAGAAAAAAACACTGTCATATGCAAACATTCCTAGAATGGCAACATGGGAACTTTGATACTGTACGTCCACAGAAACAATCATGCGCAATTGTAATTGATAAGTATCTTAAGATGCAGCAAGATGCGGTAGTGAATTAATTAGAATGGTAACCCTGTCACTTACTGGGGTCAAGGGTTTCAGTCAGGGTTCATTATAACTTGCATCTTTATAGTGAATATGGTATTCTAAGTTTAACACCTATTGGTTTCCATTTTTTGCGCCATTGTTGGCAACCTCTGTAGGCAGTTGATAGAATAAATCCTTGGGTTAGCTTTTTGAGAAGGGTGGTTGCTCCAGGAAATGAGGAGGATTAGGGCTGCTGGCGAGTCTTTGCTGTGTTGTATCTTCTTTAAGGCTGAAAGATTTATTCACAGTTTTCTTTTTTTCAAGGACTAAAAAAAGTTCAAAGACAATTTTTCAAAGCAGCATTGGTCAAGCAAGGAAGTCAGGGACATGTCAGTGACCCTTCTAAAGACTTAAATAATTGGATGTTTCAACTCTTAGCCAGCAGGTCATTTCTGTAATGGTTAATCCTGACATTTTCACTCTGGAATCAATACTGAAAAACGGTAGTTCTGCGGGTCATTTGGAAGACATGCAGTGATGTGTAAAGCAATGGCTTCATCAGTTCTGCTCCCTGCGAGTAAACTTTGCTTAATTTGTGCCAGAGCACGTCTCAGATTTAGACTGTCCACACAGCACAGTGTCCACAGCTCCTTGTGACATGAAAAATTTAGATCTGTACAATTGTACGATTTCTGCATTTAAAACTACTTTAAAAATAGACTAATATAGCAGCTGTGCATGCTGCTAGTGTAGTAACATGCAGTGCGACCCCCTCCACTCCAGTGAAAAACAGTGAAAGGCACTGTGGATAAAGCCTGTGGAACATTCACAAAATAAGGTGCACTTGAAGAAGGCACTTGTAGCCATTTGTAGTATTTTGAAAGAAGCTATAGAGGACACTTTTGTGCAGATCATTGTCAATGATCGATCTGAGAAAATATCCATCGCAGAGTTTTCTGAATTACTTCTGAAGAGGTTAAACATCATAAATCTGCTTATGGTTTTGTAGAAGAACCTGTCAGGAATAGAATGAGGTTGAAATGGGATGGATTTGCATTCGGATGTTGCATACTACTTAACTAAATTTCAACATCACATTTCTTCAGGAATAAGGAGAGAAATGCTTTAGAAGATAGTACAGTGCTTCTTAAAATCTGGCTAGTGCATCCCTACCAAAGAAAGGTCTGTCAGAGTGTAGATATTTTAAAAAAAGTATATAATAGCATACAATTATATTTGAAATCACTATTTAAAGAATGTTTTTAAGTTACTTTGTTAGCCCATTTTGAAAAAGAAGTGGTTTAATCATGCATTGAAAGTGAATTATATCGATGCGATGCATGTGTCATAATTAAGTTTCTCCCATTCACATTGAGCTCTGGCATCTCTTAATTTACAAATTAAGCACTGGGGTAAACATGTAGTTAAACTACAGATTGAAAATGAAAAGTAGAAAAAAAAATCAAGCTTTCAATATAATATAATGGTGCTTTCTGGCCTTTAAATAATTTAACTTTTCTTTATTAATCATTAACCTTTTAAACCACTACTGTGCCTTTACTAGGATACTAGCAAAGGCATAGTACTGGTCTTAAAAAGTTAATGATTATTAAAGAAAAGTTGAATTTATTTCTAAATAGTGAATGTGCAAAAGCATTATTTGGAATCATTCCACTAGCTGCAGAATATAAATCTCCAAAGTGTGGTGTGGTTGTGTATTTTTAAAAGCTTTCATATTGCTAGGAAGGTGGAAGAGTCTTTCATGTGGTTTCACAACAGTAGTTTTGTCAATGAATAGTTACTTTGTAGAGAACTGATAACAACCGTTATGCATTCAACAATTTAGTATAATCCTAATATTTCAAACACTGCTTATTATGGAAGTGCAATAGAATAAAACAACCTAGAATGTTTGAAAAGAGGACAGTGAAGCTCGATATTTTTCATCATGACCAGCTTGAAATTTTGCTTTACTACATTAATTCTACAGTAGATTATAGATCCTATGGAGTTAATGAGGCATGTCAGGTGGAAATGTTAATTTCAGTTTATAACCTTCCGAATGGTCTTACTTCTGTGAACTTTAGTAATGACATAACCTTTGCTATTAAAACATGGGGGTTATAAAACCACAGTAATTCCATGCTTCCACACTGTGAAATGTTATTGTATTTTTCGGGGGAATGTGATGAAAATCTGAAAAAATGAACAGTACTCAGCTCTGGCAGGTGTTTTTGTACATCCTTGGGAGAACTGCTGTATTGTCCCCTCGGCGTTCCTGTGATTAATGACAGCAGCATACTATGATAGCAGTTTAGGCAGCCTCAGCTGTGCTTTTCAGTAACTCCCCTGTCACTTGTGCACACCTCTACTACTCATCAAAGCTTGCAGTCCCTTGCCTGGTCACTTATAAGAGGCCCAGGAAACAAGTCAATATCCTTCAGGTATGCATCCAGGCCCTTTCTCTTTTGTTAAATCAATATGGAATCAATATTTCCCTGCGCCTTTCTTTACTCTCAAAGTTATGCAAAGTGACAAATTGTTAACATTTGTTCTTGTCACGATTATAGTCCCTCCTCCTTAAGGGTGCTCCAGCTCTTTCACTTCAGACTTCATTCTGTGCACCTGATCCCTTTTACCTAGCCCATCTTAAAAGCCAGGTGCTGACGTTCAGCCTGGCTCTGCATCTGGTTTCCTCACCGTGCGAGTCCGGGACCTGGAAACGCCTGGTCCCGTTAAGGTTTTAACCTCTGTTCCTGTTCCTTGGCCGCCGGTTCCGACTCGGTTCGTGTTTTTAATTCCTTGTTTGGATGAATCACCTGACTATGGACTTTCTTGTGTTTTTGGATTCCCACTATGGATTACTTTTGGATTGTTTGCCTCGGCCACACCTTCCCCGTGCACCAGCACTTTGGACACGCCCCCCCTGTTTTCAGCCCCGTATCCCTGCATGACCTTTTCCTAGTGTTTCCCACTTCTTCGGATTGTGTCGTCCGCATAGGGACCGGAAAGAACTGTTCGTTACAGTTCTAACAACCAAAGATTTAAACTTGAAGATTAAAAGTGGCATTTTCAGTTTATAACCTTCAGAATGGTCTTACTTCTGTGAACTTTAGTAATGACATAACCTTTGCTATTAAAACATGGGGGTATCAGTCATGGAATTAAATAACATATGTCAATATGTGAGGCTGCATTCGTGACACCAAACTTATTGTGATTTCATAACAAAACAGTGCTATAAAAAATGGTAGTATATCACAATGCTCCCAGACTATTTTTTTCCTGCTTGATTTTTAAAATGTATTCCTGTTTATGCATTCATTGTAATGTTGTTTTTCATCAGATTTATATTGGCGTAATGTAAAATACTCAAAGTAGGGCTTTAGTAGATGCAATCTGCCACTTTAAACATTATTCAAGGTTTTAAATTAACTCTAGGATATGTATAGATATGCAGTATCTATATACAGTACCTACATTGTGGTTTGTTAATACTAAGTAAAACAGAAAACTTTGCTTCTGTCAATGTAATGAAAAAAAATAATATTGTTAGAAATAGGGGGTTATGAAAATGGTGAATAACAGTAATTGACTTAGTCAATAACAAAAATAAATAAGCATAGCCCCCTGATTTGTCCAAGAATGTACTGTATAACCAAGCAGTTGGTACAGTTACGGGCTGGTGAACTAGCTCATCTCTGGCACAGCTTTGGTGAAAAGAGTAAGAAATCAGACTGGGTTAAACAATAACCAGTGAACACACTAAATAGTGTGACAATACACACACTGCTCTAAATACAATATAAACCTACTGTACAAGACCCACATTAACTTATGTGCAGTACAAATTTACAGACAAGGTGTTTCAGAGACCAATATCTAGACTACCCAGAAAACCCCAGACTACTACCAAGTATTTGATTCTTAAATAATACTACAGAGGCCAAAAGAAGAGATATTGTAGATGCTTTCTACACTAGAAGATTCTTTTGATCAGTGTGTCTCAGCACAATTAAGTAAACATCTCTTGGTTTGAAACTCTAGGAAGTGGAAATATTGACACTAGTTAGGTTTTATTCATTGTGTCAAGATTCTTAGACCATTGTCACCTACCTCAGCATGTTATAATATCACTCAAAAATATACTGCAGTATAGCTCCCTTGAACCTCTTGAACACACATTTGCTTGTCTTGTCAAAATATAAACTCTACAATATTGCAATAATAAAAACGTATAGAGGGTTAGTAGAAAATGGATTACTGTAAATGTGTAAAGTGTTTTACTGATCATTTTAAAGCATAATACATAGTTTTGAATGTCTCAGTCCTTCTGTGCTTTTGTAAACAGTGAAAACTAGGATACATACAGTATATTAACAAACTGAGTTTACTGTAGATCTGTAGGTGTAGTGGTGCACCATTCCAGTCCAGGAGGTCCAAAGAGTCTTTAATTCCGTAATTGAGCTATTTCCTTAATTGGGCTTTTCTGCACTTTTCAAAAGCAATGAAGATTTTTAAGTGGCCTGAAAGACTTACAGGATTTTGTCCCTGGAGAATTGGAGAGGTACACTTCTAGCTTGGAAAGCCAACCACAGTTCACCCTGTCTAATACAGTAGGTCACACTTGAGTCATCAACTTATTAAGACAAATATGAGAAATAGAGTATTGATCAATTTTAGTACAATGATCGTTACAGTTTTCTGGACACTTCACTTAAAGCGCTTTACAAGTAATGGGACTCCATCCCTCACCACCACCAATGTACAGCCCCCCCCCGGATGACACAAAGGCAGCCAAAGTGCACCAGTATGCTCAACACACATCAGCTATCGGTGGGGAGGAGAACAGAGTAATGAAGCCAATTCATAGATGGGGATTATTAGGAGGCCGTTATTGGAACAGATGTGGCCACCTCTGATTTATGGATTAGGTCGTAGTCTACAATAAAAAATAGTCATGTCCTGATCTGAAGAGAACCCTTTGCCCCCAGTTATGGATTTATGTAACGTCCTACCAGAAATGCTCAGACATTTTCCTAGAGCCATCCTCTTCTCATCCCCCACATACTCTGTCATTCACTTCTATTATGCTAGCACTGGTAAACACTACTTTGCTTTAGTCCTTTTTGACTTTATTATGTTATTACGTTCCTTTTTTATCCATTCATCGGTCATCCTGGTCTTTACAATGTCTTCAACAAAATTGACACTGTTCAAGTCTCTAGACTGCAGGGATGCAGTTCCTGTCAAATTTCAATCAGCGCAGGCTCTTCTTTCTCTCCAGACCTTCCATTGTGCCACACCCATAGACTGTCTCACTTTTTTATCTCATCTCTCTCATGTGGCCAGTGTGGTTATGTTACCTTAAGAAGAATGACATAGGGTAGTCTGAGAGTCTGAGTGCTGAGTCTGAGACTTCTGGTTTTCAATACAATTTAACACAGAGCTTTTTCTGTCCTGAAGAAGACTCCACAGCCGAAACGTTGGGTTTTATCTCTTCTCTTTTCAGCATGGAATAAACCTATTACTTGTTCCTAAAAATTCAGTCAGTCGGTCAGGCAGGTAGGCAGGCAGGCAGGCCAATGCAGGCTTTGAAAGAATTACAGAACTCAGTGGCTGACATGGGACAAAATGTCCATGGGTCAAAAATATCCTAGTCGCTCCACAAAGAGGGCTTCTATGGAACTAAACAAAAAGTCTCAAGTCCAAATAATGTTTACAACAAATTACCTGATTGATTCTGAAAACATGCAGCAGAAGGTTTTATGGTTCTACATGCAATGTTACATCTGCCGCAAACCCACCATAGTCAGTTAATCAGTCAACACCATCTCGACGAGCACGGTAATGGCAGCATTATGTTACAATTGTGCTTCTCACCAGCAGGGACTAGGAAGCTTGTCACGTCTTACATCAACATAGATGGAGCAATATACTGGCAAATCTCAAAGGAAAATGCTCTGCTCCAGACTTAAAACTAGGACAAAAATTTTAGTAGTACACTTTTTAGTAGTACAATGACCCAAAACAGAAACAAAGATTGAGAACAAGAAAATAAATGTTCTTCAGTGGCACTGTCAAAGTCCTGACTTGCATCCTATTACAAAATTATGGGAGACTTGGAAATTGCTGCCCATAAGCAACGTCCAAGAGCCTTAAGAGAGCTTGAGCACATCTGCCATGAAGAATGGGCAAAACTGAACCACTTGAAAGGTTGGTAGAGATCAACCGAAAAAAGACTGTTGATTCTACCAGATATTTAGTTCACGGGTCTGAATACTTATGCAATCAATATATTTTTTTCTCTTTTATTCTCCTGACAATTACTGTAACTTTTCTTGTCCTCTGAAGTCTTCAGTCTACATATTTCATTTTTGAATAATATATTAAGTTCTTATCTAATATATTAATAACATCATCTCTGTACTCTGCTACTTTTAAATGCACCAAGGTGTGCACAGTGCCCCCTTCACTCATTGTTGCCTTCATTGTTCATGTGAAGATGTAACAGATGGAGTTAAAAGTACATAGCTTTAGCCATTTCAAGCAGACTGTTTTTTTCATGTTTACTCGACAGCTGCTCTTGTGTGCTGACATTCTCACAAGAAGCGTTTGGATGCCCATTTAGGACTGTGACAGCAGCATTATTACAGGAACATTTTCTCTACTGGTGCTTTCCTAATGTGTCGTAGCAGTAATTAGAAAAGAATTTCAACTAATTTGTGACCTTTGCTATACATAAACTAATATCTGTCTGGAAATAGTAGATTGAGATAGTTTTGGATAATCTTCTATGTTGAAAAGTTTCTAATATGCTAGTTTTGAAGGAGACACTACTTTTACAATTATGTTATTACAGCTTGTAATGGATGTCATTTCTGTGAATCAGACTGTATGCCTCACAATACATCTGTTTCTATAAAAGCATTTTTCTACAAAAAAAAGCTCACAAGTAACAGATACAGGAAGCCATGTACCAGTGACATTTAGCTTTGTCAATAAGACCTTGAAGTTAAAAACAAGCATATGAGGAATGCTTTTATGTCCAAGAAAATGCTTTTATCTAAAAAGTATTTATTATTTTTGTAATCTAAATGTATATTTGTACTTATAATGTATCCGTTTTTTTTACCTTTAATGTTTTCTGTCCACATGTTCTTCAGTCATTTAGAAAAATAAAATATCCTTTAAAAAAATCAAGGGCAGACAGTACGTTAGGCTATGCTGTTCATATGTTGTTTTTACAAAATTTTTTGCTACTTTTGGTTGTTCCTTGGCTTAAGTATTGTATATACTGTTGTACAAAAGGACTTCACTTTTTTTCTTTATTCTACTTTTTTATTCTATTTTATTCTACCTTAATTATTTTCCTTTTGTGTGTGTACACAATTATAACATTTTCAGTCCTCTACTGAAACTTTAGTCTTTTTGTTTTAAGTTGATAGTTCATTCTAATAGATCTAATTTTTGCAGTACAGAAAATAGCCTTTAAGCTTTCGGTGTATTGAGAGGTATAAATTATGTTAAGGACAAGAAACACCCGATTAGATGAGTTTGGTAAATGTGGTTAATTAGTTACACTTCTATTATATATGAGTTCCAAGGGCACTTCTGATTTACTAAAAGGCTAATGCGCTAATCAATTCTAAAAGACCAGTACTGCCAATAATTCTTTACCATCGTATTTACTATTTTCATAACCTTGCGGACACAGACGAGTTATTAGCAGTTATTGTTGCCCCTGAACAGCTGGGATCACACTTTTAAAGATTCTGATCATCATGAGTCAACAATTGCTCAATTACACGGTTCAGTAATTATCAGTCAATCAAAGCTGTACTAATAACAGTCAAAGTTCTTTAAAAAATGAAAAACACTTTTGGAGGCTTTGAGTAAATTATTAATGTTCATGACATACATGTGGACAATGTCTTAGATGTCTTAAGAGTTTTGCATGGCTGTGTATAAAACAAAGATCTTCTAAGATTAGCATGAAATGAATAAAGATCAAATATTTGGCCAACATACTGCCTGTAAGACATGACTTCTGATATTATAATATACAAATGAGCACTTTTCTGTTCATTTTAGCTATTCATTTTGCAGGGAAGACTGTATATGTATATATGTTCAGGTGGGTAGCTGCGTCAGCATGTGTAGGCTGCAAAGGAACAAGTAATAGGTTTATTCCATGCTGAAAAAAAGAAGAAAGAAAACATGACGTTCCGGCCATGGAGCCTTCTTCAGGTGAAGAAGGCTCCACGGCTGAAACGTTGTGTTTTCTTTCTTCTTTTTTTCAGCATAGAATAAACCTATTACTTGTATGTCTATACTGTATATGGTATTTGTATTCATATTAAGCAAGTTAAGGTACTATAACTGTTTTTTCTGCTTTAATTGTATGTTTTAAAAAGTGTCAGGAAATCCCATAATCATTTTAATTGGAAAAATGTAATCCACCTATGTCTATAAACAAAACTTTGCAAGTGCAAAAAAAAAGCTTTTCAGATACAAAGCCACTAATTATTCCTTTTCAATAAGATATCTATATTTATCTGTCATAATATATATATATAACACCATGTAGAATTGTAAATATTTTTTGCAGTTTAGAAATTCAGAGATTATGAGCTTGTTCAACCTCAGGATTAGTTAACATATATGTTTCTGTATTGTTATTTACTTGCCCTTAATAATTTTCCTTCAGCATTCTTTGAAATACTGCTTCCATTTATCTCTAGCTTTCTGTGCTTCCTGCATTATTTAATGGTTGTTGAGGGTTTAAAATAATTTATTAAGATGACATAAACTCTAACAGATTTCTAACAAAAAGACATTCTTAAAATAGTTTGTCTTTCCAACCAACCATGAGTTGAATGCAAATGAGTACATTCAACTTATTTATTATTTATAGTAAAGGTTTAGAGTAAAGGTGACAAAATAACTGATTCATAAAAAGTACATGTATTTTCTATCGAGCTGAAGCATGCCTGGAGAAGTGAAATTTCCTGATGTACTAAATGGTGGTAATTTGGACATAATAGTATTATATACTGTAAGTACAGATCACGGTAGCTGTTATACACAGTGTCTAAAACCTTATCTAATAAACTAATTATGTTCAAAAGCTCCACACAAAATAGCCATGAGGTAAATAAGCTGATGCTAAGAGGCAGCAGTTGAAAATGGTAACAGAGTGACATATAACAACAGGGTAGTGAGCAAACAATGTAACAAATACACAGGTTGACACGGTTAAGAAATATTTTACTAGAGTATTTTTACTATTATCCACCCATACTTTGTCATTTTACATCACAGAAATAGCAATAAGAACTAAGAAAAAGATGCCTTTTCAATCTGGTTGATGAAATTCCAGATGCATGTTGGTCTCTCAAGAGGAACTAATGCAGTCTAAAATGGGGTGAGAATACAGTTTGTATTCACAGCAGAACAACTTATTGAAGCATCGGGAGTCTGGTTCATGCTCAGCAAGTTAAAAAAAGTGTTGAGTGAGGGTCAATTTGTTTGGAAGTTTCTGTGTTCAGGTTTGATTTCTACACTCTGTAAAATCATATTGATTTCTTCTTTTCTTCTGTAGCTTTATGGTGTTGAGAAGAAAAAATGTACTCTATATTTATATCCTCTGACTAGGCATTATTGTGTCAGCATGCCCAATAATTTAAAAAAATCTTATAATGACCTTACTGTAGCACTGCACTTGCTGCTCCTTTCATCTTACTTCTACAATTCAGTAATCTGTATTAGTATTTGTGTGTATAAAGTATGTGCTGTGTTTGGAAATGGCTTGTCAGATTTTGGCGTGTCACTCAACTATATTACAGGTCCTTATTTGTACTTCACATCCTATTTTGCATATGTGCACATTAGTGTAAAGTAGATTGGTACACAGTATTACAGCATTTTTGGTCTCCATGCTGGTAACTCCTCTGTTTCCACAAGGTTACGGGAATAGCCATGTGGTGTGTTACAGGTCATGTTCTGCAGGGAGGTGGAGCCCTTGTTAGAGAGACACGCATTGAAATGCGAGCACACCTGAAAAGAATTGATTTGACAAGACTCATCTAGAGGCCTGCATATGTGAACAAGTTGAGTACTTCCCTTAGTGGAGACCCATTTCCATACATGTTGGGGCTAGGCAGTTAAGATAAGATAAGATCATTTTATTGGCCACATACGATTTCTTGCTTTAGGAATTCGTCTTTTCGCATACCCCAACTTGCTCTCCATGAGATACACAGACAGGGAGAGAAGCTTGGGGTTAGAGCACAGGGTCAGCCATTGTACAGCGCCCCTAGAGCAGCTGGGGTTAAGGGCCTTGCTCAGGAGCCCAACTGGCCGCAGGATTTGAACCGGCAACCTTCCAGCAAAGGGTGCAGATCCTTAGCCACAGAGCCACTGCACCGCCCTATAAATCAATTCTGTGTTTACTAATACATTTTATACATAGGCAATTTCATTCAAGGACTCTGTGTATTACAGTAAGGGAAGTCCAAATTTCATCAGCAAGACTCATCAACACAACACACAACACAATGACAAATGACCCTGAGTGGAGACGAAGCCAGGACATCCATCTTGCACTGGGTGGATTCCAGAGCAGACGGAAGATCAAGTCTCCCATTTCCATACATGCTGGGGCTAGGCAGTTGCCAGGCCAAAGTAGTGAGAGCAGTGGGCGCTCAGATAGAGCAAGTCTGGGCTACGAGAGAAAGAAGCTGATGCCCCCAATAAGGAGAAAAGAAAGTACGAGCGACAATCTAGGAGGAGATTGTAAATAGATTGAGGGAATCCTGGAAGGGATGGGAAAAAAGCTGCAGTTCTGCACGGGAACAGTCTGCAGCCTGTTATTGTGTGTGAGAACAGGGCTGTCCAGTGAGTCCACTATATGTGAGTGTGAGTTATTGTGTTAGTGTTTATATGATTGTTAGTGAGATGAGACAGAGAGAAAGGTGCAGTAGAGGAGCATGAGTGATCCCCGCAGGGAGGCTTAGCGTCAACAAGTGAAGGAGTAAGAGAACTTGCCGGTTTTGAGAGTTAGCAGTGGGGGCCAGGCATTAGAGAAGGTGTGCTGGTAACTGTGGAAGTGTGTACAGCCTGAGATGGAACAGGGAAGCATCAGAGTGGTTGTGCGAGTTCTAATTAGAGTGTGGGTGGACTCTGAGTGCGAGAGTAAAGTGCTGGAGATTGTAGAGAGCGTGAGACCCAGCCTGGTGGCATCAAGAGATGATAAAGAGCAAGTAATAGGTTTATTCCATGCGGAAAAGAGAAGAAAGAAAACACAACGTTTCGGCCGTGGAGCCTTCTTCAGGTGTGAGAAAGACAGGGGAGTAAGCAAAGGTAATGTAGCGGGAAAAGAAAAGCTGGGAGAGAGGAGGAGCGAGGGGTGGGAGCAGGGGACAGAAAGAGAGGCCAATCAAGAGGTGTGAAGTCAGGATAGGTGAAGTTAAGTGAGAAATGAAACCTACAATGAATAGAGAGAATTTAGAAGAAAAGTAGTCTGTCGTTAAGAGAATGGGGAAGGTGTGATCCTAGTCTTTCTGATGTATGAGTTCGGAAAACCGTCTTTGAGAACACAGATGGAGAGATTAGAGTGGTCATGGCTGTCAGAGGTGAAAACAGAAACAATGGGCTTGGAGAGATCTATAATCTTCACAGCAATAACATGTTCTCTGAAGCGGTCTCTGAGTCTCCTTCCTGTTTCTCCAATGTAGATGGCTGGGCATCTACTGCAAGAGATACAGTAAATAAGGTTGCTGGAGGTACAAGATGCCATCTGGGTGATCCAGAATTAATATCAAAAACAGATGATCGTAGTGTAAACAAGTTATTATTTCCTCCTGTCACTTACAGTACGTGATATAGAAACAAGGGTCCTTTAAATTCTCTAGTAGATATTTAATACAAATTCTCTTCCAAAGTAACTGTTCAAACTGCACTTCACTAATTCTTTGCTGCTGCCTTCACATGATATTTTCTGTATTTCTGAAATTGCTCCAGAGCTTAGCATTCCAGTCTGAGGAGTTATCATACATTATGCCTTTGATCTCTTATTCCTATTTTCCCTTGGAAAATGCCCTTGGAGATATTTTTTCTGCTTCTCTGAAATCTGTACATTATAGGTCTTAAAGGAATATCCTACACTGTCAGGCTTATAGCCTGAACCTTTTAAACTTTGAGCAGAGAAGATGACGAGGGGACCAGAATCAAGTGTTCAAAATCCTGAAAGGCACTGACATAGTGAGCAAAGTGGTGTTTTCAGGAAACAGTGAAACAAAAACCAGAGGTCACAAGGGAAAATGACAGAGAAATGCATTTCAAACTCCAAACAGGAGCCATTTCTTACTTACTCTAAGGGTTGTGAGAAATAGAACAAGCTTTCTAGTCATGCTGTCAAAGCCAATACCTGGCTTCGCTTTTTACTAAATGTCTGAATGAGATTCTAAGACCAGTTAGCTTCTGAAAACCCTAGCTAGATAGGATGAATGGCCTTCTCTCATTTGTTACGTTTCTTATGTTCTTAGGTGTTTTAATCTCACTTGCATCTTGTTACGTAGTATGGAATACTGCTATTTTTTATTAATTTAAAGCTGATGAAGACTAATAAATTGTGGTATTGTCCCAACTGAAGATTACCGTTTTACCCTCAGAGGACTTGTTATCACTACTGGTGTATACTGTATCTTCCATTAAAATTAATGAGTGTGCCTGAACTGTTATAACACTGGTATCACACACAGTCCCTGTGAGGCGTAGACCTCGGCTTAACACGTAAACCACTCAGCTTACCCGTTCTACACCACACCCCCGGCACTGTCCTATTTCGGGTAGTCCTTGCGTTTCCCTCATTGCTCAGTATTGGGTTTTTACCTGCTCCAAGCTATTCTCTGCCTTTTGGTTTGCGTCCTTTGTGCTACGGATTTTCAGACTCTGCATTTCTTGGACTATGATTTGATGATTTTGGCTCTTGGACTTGGCGTTTGTGTTATTTATCTGCTTCGTTTCCTGAACTCTTTTGGCTAGTACTTTGACTACGGTCTGTGGAATCCAGATTTCAGCTTTTGCTTTGGTGATCACTTTAAACCTTTCCCAGAAGTCTTTTCCTGAAACTCCGCACAGGATCCTCCTATGCCCTATCGTCACGCCCAGGCAGCTGAGCGTAACATATACTGAGAGGCATTAAAAACGTTTGAATTTTATTTTCATTTATTGGGTTTTTAATCTCTCTCAGTATTTAAAAAAGAAACATTTTAGGGGTTGTGGGATATGTTTTGTATGTTTCATATTCAAAAAGTTCTATAAGGGCAGTATTTTCTTTGGCTCCCAAGCACTATTTAAAACTCTTTTCAGAAATACACCTGTGTGTAATGGTGTTATTTACATGCTGTGAGTAGAATGACTCAATCTGTTAATATTTATAACACGTATATAAATTCATTTTTTTTTTCTTGATGCTATTTGTTCCAATCATAGTTAGAATTTAGGTTCACTAGCATATTTGTTAAGTACATACTTTGAACATTCAGCCTCTTCATAACTGTCATTATGGCAAATTAAGACATAATTATACACAGTACCAGCAGAAAAATGAAGCTTTTTATAGTCCAACTTAAAAATTTAGGGAAAACCTTTTTTTATACTTTAATTTAGTTAACTTCCTGTGCATATACTTGTCACATGAATCTATAAAATGTGTTTCTTTTTCCAGTTTTCCCTTTGTTATATACAGTATTTTTTGTCAGTAATAATATTATCACTGGAGCTAAGATGATTAATCGTATAACTCTCTTTGTGGCCATTGTGATATGAGACTGCTAATGTTTTTATATGTTCCTTAATAAAGTGGGTTAGAAAGCAATCCCTTGCCACCAGTTAAATAATAAAATAAGCCTTTAGTGCTAATCCAGGAAGTTCCCACTGTAATCTCTAATAACCAGATGTGTAACTACCTGCCTTTTGCCTTTGATTCCTTGTTTTGTGTGTGGTTCATATTCCTTCAGGGCTCTACTCTTGGGTTGGGTGCTATTTTTTCAATATCATTCTCCACCTGTGAGAGTATAATCAAACTTTTCAACTACATTGCCTCAGTAAGTATAGTATAAGTTAAAACTAGCAGTCATTTTTAGAATCGGACATTCCCTGCTGGATATGCAACAGATTGTTTTAAAATAATAGAGTGCAGGCAGCTGTACTAATAGTTAACTATTGCAAAACCATTTCCGGTTAATTTTAAAATGTGCCTTCTTTAGAATGGTACAGAAAAAGGGTAGTCCTCAATACAGTAAAAGTACTACCAATAAACAGGTACAAGGAAAGGTGTAGGCATCCTCTCATGAGGCACCAGTAAATGTAGGGGTTTGTGCATTTACTGGGACAATTATTAATTGTAGCAGTAAGGCACAAAATGATTCTTTTGCTGGTATTAAAATCAACCTTGCGGGAAAACTCAAACAACGCACACACGGGTACTAATACACGGGAATACATTTATGAATACATAAAATGTTCATATAAACATAACAGATCTTATCGTGAGGGTTAGCAGAATACAAAAGGTATATATTAAATCACAAAGAGTTACAAATACCAAGAGGATATACATTCAGTATATCATTCATTTAGACCATTTCGTAAATTAACCTGGATTACAACTTCTACACTAGATACTCAAAAGCAAGTACATCTCTCATAGGAATTAAATTGATATCAACTGGGGTTGAGGTAACAATTGAATTCTCGAGCGGTAATGCAGAATGTTGAATACTCATCCAATCTGTGTGGATTCAGATCTCCTGCGGGCACAAAGAAACAGCTGCAGGCTTGTTGCTGTGTCCAATCGGCGCTCTCTGGCTCTGTGCTAGGCAGTGCTGTTGCAGCGTGCGACGTGGTGGGAGAGATTCCTGCTGCAATGCGCTCCTGATGCTCTCTGAAGACCAGCTAGTTAGTGTTGGCTGAAACTAGCAAAGTTTGTGCACAGGAGAAAAGTGACTGTGGGTCCCAGCAGGCCACACTCTTTAGGCAGGAAGACCGGTGAAGCGCTAGTCCTGAATCCTTAGATTCAGATTGGATTCACGAGGCTTGCTGCTGGCTAACCTCGAGTGGATCCTTTGGTTACGCGCTGGCAACCTCCGTTCTCGGCTCTTAAAACAAAGGAAAGTCCTGGCACTCGGACACACTGGCTGTTACGTGGTGGTCCAGGCTGAGTCTGAGGATGTTCAGGAGGAGCTCTGAGTCTGAGAATGTCCAGGAGGTGCTCTGGGGAACTCTGTGTTGCCTGTTTTACCTGGGGGAACCACAATCGTTCATTGGTTGAAAGTTTCATGGGCATCCGAGAACCACGTGGGGTTAACCTGCCCTACCAGTTCCTGACTAGCTGATGATGAGTAACAATGCACTCTGACCTTAGAGCTGTAAACAACTTTGAATAAGACTCTCCCAGAATCTCCCAGACTTTGGGGCGCCAGAGATGACCATTTTTAGGGTTGCTGGAGAATCACAGCTTCGGGAGTTGCTCCTTATCAGGACACTCTATCAGCTAGAAAAACACCTTAATTGTGAACCAAATGGAATGGCCTATCTGTATCAAGCACCACTGAGATGAAGGAGAGAGGGACTGATAAGGGAGCAGAAAACTTAATTCCTGTATCTTAATAAGCCTTGCCGCTACACAGGAAAAGGATGAAGAACAGAACTGTGATCTTCTGTTTTCTTGAATAGACAACATAACACAAATATAATCTCACAGTTAAAGACTGACTTTAGGACTTAGGTAAAGGGCTTAAGATGATGGTGGAAATATTTTGGTGGAAATATTTTTTATTCATAAGGTTAAAGAAACCTCTCACTTGTACAGTGATACATGATTTGGAGATGAAAGAAGACTGTATCTGTGCGATTAATTATTGTAAGTATCTAAATTATTTGAAAACCTTATATTAATTAATATTAATATTTGTTCTATTACGTATTCTGTCAGACTAAGTAAGAAAGCAGTCATTAGCCATTTTTAACAATGCATAAAGACATTTCTATGGGAAACTACAAATATCACCACACAAACTGATACAAATCTATTAAAATGTCAGCGGAAGAAACTAATAGCAGACATGGTTGTTACTCAGTTTGAAGGAGCACCTACAAGAGGAAGTGTTTGTATAGATCTTGTATATCTGAACAATACAGAGTGAAGCACACAGAAGTAAAAGAACCACAAGGGACCTTTGATCACAATTAGGTGTCCTTTAAGTACAGTATGATAAGTATAGTATGGATATACTGTATAAGTCACATATCACAGGCCTGCAGAATATTTATAATATATAATAAAATTGGGAATCCTTCTTTTGGGGACTCAATACTGGTAGAGAATCGTGTGGTTTGTACAGATAATGTCTAAAGTAGGTCAACTATTTTAAAACCTCCACACAAGGCACAATTGCATCTACAAACTAAATTTTGCTCAGCAAAAGACAAGATTCCTCAGGTGATAGTCACATTACTTAAGAAGTCGGATGTCTTATTCTACGAAAACAGGTATTAAAAGTTCTAAACTGTAGCCCTGCCAACTATATACATAAGGGCTTTTGGAACAAAAATAAGAGTGCAACTGTTTTCTCAAGGTGGATTATAAAAGGCATCTAAGGACAACTCTACTATCCACACACAGTTAGACAGCCAGGTAGAAATTCACTCCTAATTTAAGAGGTGCATCTGCTGTTAATGTGGCAATTACTATGCTCGTCTATAGACATAAAGCATTACATGATGTTATAACTATAATCTAAAATTTAACACAGAGAAAAAAAGAAACAAAATGGAGTGAGTAAAGCTTTGGAAGAGATCCGTGGAACAAACCTGCTAATTGTCCTTCTCTCTCCTTCCATTCCTTTAAGAAGACCTTGAAGGGAAAGATAAAATCCATTAATACTTAGAATTGAAATTGAGGGGGTGGAGTCTGTTTTACATTCATGAACTTGAACATTATTGCCATATGTAACCGGTACATGTTCTGGTACAATGGCATTCTTACAGAAAGTCTCTCGAATGTTAAAACAAATGCAAAAACACAAAGTGCAGCCAGTGCATCAAGACAATATACAAACAAAGAGTAGACAATGAACAAGTAAACAAGTAAACAGTTTGAATGTAAACAATGCAAACGTGTAAACAATGACTGAAGATGTGCAATAAATAAATAAGAAATCATGAGTAGATGGTGTAGGTGTGGTCCG
Organism: Lepisosteus oculatus; assembly: GCF_040954835.1. NCBI lineage: Eukaryota > Metazoa > Chordata > Actinopteri > Semionotiformes > Lepisosteidae > Lepisosteus > Lepisosteus oculatus. The sequence goes on along the minus strand of NC_090698.1, from coordinate 71,105,563 downwards.
AGAGACATGGCGAAACGTGTTCACCAATCGCACTGCTTGTTGATATAAGCTATTGAGGAACCTGGTGGTAAGTGTCCCTTTGCTTTTGTATCTCTTGCCTGAGGGCAGTGGAGTGAAGAGCTCATGCCCAGGTGAAGAGTGGTGACTGTCCTCTGTGATGGCCGGAATTCTACCATGGCAGCGGTCCTCAGAGCTGTTTAATCTCGGTGAAACCACTGCTGATGATCTTCTGGGCTATATTGACCATTCTCTGCACTGCCTTTCTTTCTCGAGAAGAGGTGTCGATTTCCTGGCTGCAGCTCTTGTAGCCTGTGATTGACTGTAATCCCTGCCACAGCCTCCGGGTGTCAGCGCACTGCGTTTCAAGCCGCACTCTGTAACTCTGTTTAGCACGTTTTATGGCTTCCTCTAATGCATACCGTGCTTCCCTGTACAGCTCTTTGTCCCCCGATTTGAACGCGGTGGATATATCTTTTATTTTATTGCGAATGTCGTTGATGAACCATGGTTTCTGATTGGAAAAATTAGGTTTCTGATTGTCCTAATTTTCTTTTCTGGTTCACAAATGTCAGTGTAGTATTTGATATAGCTAGTGGCCGCGTCCATATACTCATTTAAATCTGTGTCGGGAGCTCTGAATGCATCCCAGTCTTTACTATTAAAGCAGTCTATTAACGTGCTTTCCGCCTCCTCAGACCAACAGACCTGTTCGCAATGGGAGAGGTCTTCAGCTTCTGTTTGTACCCAGAAAGCAACAGGAGAGCGATGTGGTCGGACTTACTGAAACTCGGTTTGGGAAGCGCTTTGTATGCTCCTTTTATTGTTGTATAGCAGTGGTCCAAAATATTGCCTCCTCTTGTCGGTACAGTGACATGCTGAATGTATTTTTGCAGAACTTTCCTCAGATTGCAGTGGTTGTAGTCCCCGAGTACAATTGAGATGGCTTCCGGTTGGGAGTTTTCGAGCTTGTTGATAATGTCGTGTCATGAATTTTAAAGAGAAAATACTTACCAAACAGGACAAGCAGGAAGGACACAGTATTGATGCTGTAGTGAAGAGAATCATCTGTTTAGAATGAAACTTTCTGCTGTTGCTTCTCCACAAGCAGATAACAATAGCCCTGTCTAGTCCCATAGTCGATTGTAGACTGTTTACAGAGAATATCATTTATTATCATGGACAGATGCTCCAGGAGGTAAATATAACAACATTATCTAGATGATAGACTTGAGACCCCACATGGTTTCAAGGAGAGCAGCAAATAAGAAATCTTTCACAGAATCAAAAGGCTATCCTCCATCTACAGAAACAGTAGCCTCAGGGAAGACATTGTAGTTGACTCTCCTAACGTCCATTGTGTGAACCAATGACATTATTTTTCAAAGAAATGCCAACTGTGAATAAAATGTGTGTTGACAGGCTAAAGGAATGCTGTCTGGCGGAGGACTTTGTTCCATTGATCCTTATGATGTCAATATCTACTTGTTTTTCATTCTATAAGTAGTGCCAACTTGTTACATTTAAGAGAAAACTCTTTGATGGTCTTCGGCTCTTGAATATATTGCAGTTTTTGAGTAGACTACAAAATTTTAGATGGAATTGAAAGTTCCCAGTAAAAAAAACAAAGTTGTAATTTAAGAAATTACTACTTCAATTGAAGGTTATGTTACTACCCCAGGTGTCTAGGGGTAAAGAGGTGTAACAGCCAGCAGCCATATCACCCTGCAACTCACAACTGGCAACCCACTGAAGCTAAGCAGGTGTGAGCCTGGTCAGTACCTGGATGGGAGACCTCCTGGGAAAAACTAAGGTTGCTGCTGGAAGAGGTGTTAGTGGGGCCAGCAGGGGGCGCTCACCCTGCGGTCCATGTGGGTCCTAATGCCCCAGTATAGTGACGGGGACACTATACTGTAAACAGGCGCCGTCCTTCGGATGAGACGTAAAACCGAGGTCCTGACTCTCTGTGGTCATTAAAAATCCCAGGGCGCTTCTCGAAAAGAGTAGGGGTGTAACCCCGGTGTCCTGGCCAAATTTCCCCCCTGGCCTTTACCCCATCATGGCCTCCTAATAATCCCCCTCTATGAATTGGCTACATTACTCTGCTCTCCTCCCCACTGATAGCTGATGTGTGGTGAGTGTTCTGGCGCACTATGGCTGCCGTCGCATCATCCAGGTGGATGCTGCACATTGGTGGTGGTGGAGGGGAGACCCCATTACCTGTAAAGCGCTTTGAGTGGAGTATCCAGAAAAGCGCTATATAAGTGTAAGCAATTATTATTATTATTATAACATTCAGGATGAGTAACAGGTGGGTTTCTGGTGAGGGACATGAGAGGCGTGACAACAAAATGTTGGTGCAAAAGTGATTTATTTACAAAAAAAAGTGAATAAGTGACTGGAACATATTAACAGGACAAAAAGAACACACAGGGACAAGGACTTTGAGCGGTGCCAAAGAAAAATAACAAAACAAAACGGCCCTACAGTAGCTAATGCAGTGACAGTGAGATCTGACCTAACTAAGCAAAACAAAAACACGAAACAAAAGGTCTGCGGCATCTTCACACGCCTTAACTTCCCTACACCAACTAACCAGAACCAGAAAAATTCAAAGGTGGCACTCGCCCTTAACCTAGCATGTCTAGACAAAATCAAAAATACGTGTGCACAACGTAACCCGACGACCTTACCTATACCTTTCCCCCTGTTGTACAACAAGTTCACCAAAACCAACAAACAAACGAAACCGAAGCTAACAACAAACAAACACGATGCGCACACAAATGCGCACACGAGCAGTAGCTAACCGAAGTTGAACTGGAAGCTGATGGAGTCGAGACTTCTTCAGGCATATGAACTGTTGATCTAGGGTTCTGATTGGCCAGGAGTACACTGATGACACAAATGCAGCAATGGTGTAATGATGGACCAATGGTGGAGGTACCTGAATACAGGAAGTGGGGGGGAAAAAGCAAGGGGACATTACAGTTAAATATAATTAAAAGAAAAAAGAACAATTTTAGGAACAAACTAGCAGATAGTGGAGCCATAAGGGCCAGGACTATAAAACCTAAGGTGTGATAAGGATTTAGCCTTGGGAAAATGTAGAGGAAAAGAGAAACAAACAGACAGGTTATTAGACACAAATCAAGGGTGTCTAATTCTGTCTAATTGACCAATTCTGGTCCAATTCTTGTCCTGAAGGTCCACACAAAGAAGGCCCTGCTCATTTTTCTTTTGAAGGTTCCTATTTCTATTTTATTTATTTGAAAGTTGCAGATAGGCAATTCCTAAAAGGTTTGAAATCAATTACATGACATGCTACTATATGTCACAGAGAACAGATGTGAAACAGTGGAAGTGGAACTTCTGATCTAGCTCTTTGAATTGCACTGTATGAGGTTTTACTGTGTCAGTTGGGTCTTATGTACAGTAGATAATTGATCTCAACCAGCAACACCTTCGCTGGGTAGCTTGTTCCATACTGTCACAGCTCTTTATGTGAACAGGTGCATCCCATTCACAATTTTTAAATCCACTTCCCCTGTTTTGACTGTTAAGTTTTTTAATGAAAAATGCTTTATGATGAAAGATGATATGAACAGTTTTTAAAAAAAATATTTCTGTCACACTCAGCTTGCTTTTAATTGTGATACAGTACATACTTGTAGCAAATTAATCTTTTTTTTACATTTTTACCTCCCTTGCAAAGATTTTGCATGCTGTCATTCAAAACATTATATTTTAATGATGTTTTCTGAGAACAAATACAGTGAAGTTAATCCCTCAAGACATTTATATAAATATATTTCTGCTCATCCATTAATAAAGTTTAGTTACACATTGTGAGAAACATTTCAGAGTTCTTTAATTCTGTCAGTTATAATTTGATTTGTTACACAGGAATGCAACTTCTGCCATTAAGACTGTATTGTTTTAGATAATGTTTCTTGATGAAGTGTTTTCCGTATATGATAACTGCAAATATTAGCCATTCTTATAATTCTGTCATTATGTATCAAACTAAAGATTAGTAATATGTTCAGATGATACCTGAGAACTATTGTATCATTCTAAGAAGGTGATAATTATTCAAGGGCATAAATATAACCAACATTACAATTGCTTTTTAAGTATATGTTTAAAAAATACTGTACATCTTCTTTTGGTGACGAGACATATTAACTGCTACAGTATGTCAGTCTTCTTTTGAAAAATGCTACCAATGCCCCAAGGCAGTGATTTTGTTTCTCAAGTGCTGGAGAAAATAAAAATGGATAAACTTTCTTTTCTTATTTTACAAAAAAAAAACATGAAGGGGTGTAGTGAGAGACACAACCACAGATTTTTCAGTGGGAATATTCCTCCATAATGCTTAATGCCTAATTAATCTTGATATCCATGTATAGTAAACCCATTCAGAGCTGACAAAAAACTTTGAATATCTAGTAACACTGACAACTATTCACCAAGGATTTTTAGATGTGTGTTGCAACCTTCATATTCATTTGTTTACTTATTATTCTATATTAATAAATTAAGGATGACTGGATTTCAGTTGGCAGTGAAAAAGAGTTTCTACTGTGCATCACAAATGATAAGTAAATTGATTTCCTGGCATTTTTGTTTGGTACTGTAATTCTTCACACTGCTGTAAACAATTCGGAGTACATATGTCATATTAAAGTTTTTATCTTCTCCAGTTATATTTGCTGACAAAGGAACTAGGATTTAGTTTACATTGTTTGGATCTGTGTACAATCAGCCTCTTCTACAGAAATAAAGGGAGTTTTTTTATAATTTCAGTCATATTAACTCTTTGTATCTAATAAGTTACAAAGTGTATTTGTATAGGAATATCCGTCATTTTTAAAACACTGCAAGTTATTTTATCATAAGAGAAATGTTTTGTCATCCCTTTTTACTGAAGAAGGAAAGATACAGAACATAGCTGAAAGCTAAAATGAATTGCACTATTATCGCTATAAAACCTATTAAAACCACCACAGGTTTTTCTGCAATTATATGTCCCTGCTTCAAATTGGAATTGTTTCTTGTACAATGAAGACTAGGCTCATTTTTTAGAAACAAGGGGACCTGTACCAGTTAGATGGTCCTGAAGGAAATCTTGGTAGATTACCATTGCTCTGGCAGTTGCTTTTTTTGATGCAGCAAAATCCCACAGGGTACACAGCCTCGCACTTCAAAACGAAGGTTTTTTTCAGCTTCATGTACAGATGCAGCCATTCAAAATTCACAGTAAAAGCCCGTACAGCTCGACGTTATCTGCAGATTAGCATACCGCAGTACATGATTTGCTGGCCAAACTGACCGGCAGGCGCCACTCATGGTGCGTTGGTTGTTAGTAAAACGATTGCTTCATTTAATCTCTTTACCGTGCATGTTTAAATCTGCTTAATATTGAATATTGATATGGCATTTTAGAACTAAAGGGAAATTTTGGTAGGTGAAGAAGAGGAGGATAATGTGTCTGACGGTCACAAATGATATTCATTTAGGAATATAAACATATTATGTAAGCTGTAAACGGCTGGTATTGGAAGTTTAAATAAAAAATACACACCAGTATTCCACTTTCTTCATAAACGTTTTAAGCATCAAAGTCGTTCATTTTACATGCTCCTTCCTACTATATTAAGTTTATATACTTTACAAAAAGTTATAATGTTTTAACCTTTTGTATGAATCGCAGTAAAAAAACACATACTTTTTAGAATTTGATTAATAGGGAATATAATGTGGAATCACGTATCTAAAGACATTACAAATGGTATTTAAGTATTTTGTTACATTCATACAGCTCAAATTATTACCGTAGTACACTTTCTTTGTAAACATCTGTAAACATCATTCACCCGCGATTAAAAAAAAAATTGCCTGCCCTTTTCAACGAGAGCTTAAGTTGTCAAGTGGCGAGTTGATATAATACCTTTGACGTGTGACTCACATGCTGGAGGTTCGGCATTCGAGCTCAGCTCTCGGCATGACTTTTCTTTTAACAAATAAACATTTCTTTGAAAAACTAAAATAGTAAATATCATTGACACTATATTGAATTTGTTGGTATTTCTTAACATCACAACATGTTCAAAGTTACAGTAAATGATTTATTAATAACAACTAATAATTTCAAACTGCTTGTATTTTAAAATTGTATTTTGTTCGGAGTGATTTGTCACAACCTTTTATTTAATTTATTAAACGTCTGTTTTTGAGACAGGGTGTTCCACATGTTGTAACAGAAGAAATAAGGTTCTTGATCCCGAGATGAAGTGAAACAGATGAGTTTATTGCATGCAAGGAACAATAAAGCCGAAGTCTTGTTTCCCGCAAGAAACAACAAAACCGAAGTATTGTTCCCCGTATTGTTACAAACTTTTGGGTTATATACAGTTTTCTTCTCCGTTTCTGACGTCACTCGGTCTGATGGTAAAGAGGGGGGTTCATGGTATTTGGCCAGTTTATGATGTTCTGGGCAAATGGTCAGTTTAACATTACACCCAGGGGGGTTCCTAGCTGGCATCTGCAATCCTTATCAGTTAACCCCCTTTCCTGCCATAAACCCCTGCTTGTGACTTGGAAGTCTAAACCCCCTACAGAAAAGATTAAATTCAAACCCCCGTCTTCACATCTTTCTTCACACACCTCTGTTTAATTTCTGAAACTCCCTCTGTATTCCCTGTTTTAACCTTTTCTATGAATACTTGCACTCATTATCACAGTAAAAAAATGCATACAATTTAGAATTTGATTAATAGGGAATATAATATGGAACTGCGTATCTAAAGAAAATAATATCAATATTTTAGGATTAAATTATATTCATATAGCTCAAAATATTACTATAAATTATTAGTCCACTTTCTTTGTAAACATCTGTATCAATGTCACTCACTAATAACATGGAAACATTTTGCCTGCCCTTTTCAGCTATAGCTTAAGCTGCCAAGTGGCTTGTTGGCATAATGGCTTCAGTGCGTGACTCGCATTCTGGAAGGTGGGTGGGGTTCAAATCTTGCTCAGGGGAAGAGTTCTCCTTTAACAAATGCGTATTTAAAGTACTGTAGTTAATATCATGTACATTATATTGACGTTTTATTTTCATGGCACAATCGGCAACTGATTCTTTCAAATTTAAAGAAAATAAAAAATAAGAAATAGCGTGTCCCTACCTAAAATTGCATTACTTTAAAATCGATGAAAAAACGGGGTTAGATAGTTACTTATGGGTTAAGTTATTGACACTTTTTGTGCACGATCATCTTAGAATCTTTGTGTACGATACATTTTTTTCTTTTTAGTTAAAAATTTTAAACATTTTGATTTTGTAAATGCAACACGCATATCATAGATAAAATTGCATTCCTTTTCATCTCTTCCTGAAGTGTGAAGTAATCAGCAATCAGCAGGTTGCTTAGCAACTCAGCTAAGACCATCTCCACCTGGTGGTATTACAAGGTATTTAACCCTATTTAAACAAAACACGTTCGTTGCAGTTTGTTGCGGATTGTCCACCGCGTTTTAGTGCAGCATACTGTATGTCTCAGATTTTGAATGGCTGGATCTGTGACAGTGATATGAAACATATACTGTATGATGGTTACTTATATAGTAAAGTAAAAATATCTTTTAGATATTGATGATGACAAAATTAACCTTCTCCTTATCTTTAATAACTTGAAATAGTGTAATTTATGGGAATATGTGCAGCATGATGTATTTCTATTTCTCTATATTTAGGTCAATCTCATAAGATACAGAACTCTGTTCCATCTAAACGTACCGTATATAGTATAGCGCAGATTGGCTTCATCAAGTCTGTACTCTGTTTATTACACAAAGGATCCTCCAGTGAACGATCAGCAAGGTGGATATCAAAACTATACCTGATAGTATCTTAGCCAATCACTAGCTGTGTTGTCATACCTTAAAAGCTAGAACCCAACTAATTTTTGTTTGTTAGCTCCCTGACTTCTTATCTCTCTTCACCTAAACTGGAAATCTGAATTTCAAACCACATGATTGCAGGCAGTCCAAGTTAGGTCTTAAACTTTCTCCAAGAGAGCCCAAGACAGCAAGTCCTTAAAGTATAGAGGTTACACAAGATATTCTTCCTGTAAAAGGAGAATTTTTGTGTTTACAAACCTGCTGTTATTTTTGCCTGATCAACAAAATAAGACAGTTGAACTATTTTTGTCAACATCCTGAATATCAGAGCGTATTCAGCACCAAGCTAGAGCTCAAACCAAGTTCTTCCACCTGTCTAACTTGCAGATTAAATTTGATATTTGTTATAAAAGTTTTTGGTGTTCTATCAATAAATTGTATATTGTATATTTATAATCTGTGGGTGAATCCTTGTAAATTATTATGGTTGATTAATTCCTGAAAATCATTAAGTTCTCTTACAATTTAATTTTGAATTTCTGATTAGTACAATTCACAGAAAGCTTTCAAAGTCTAACTTGGATAGATAACCAAAATTGCCATTGCAGAATTAAGCAATATTTAATGCTGATTTTTATCTACTGTATTGTAATAAATTACAGAACTCCACAACTGAGTACAGCCATAATCTGCCAGTGGTTTAAAAAATGTTTAATTAGTGAAGTTCTCTTCCCTGCTCTCCAGACTTTTCAACAGCCACCTAAAGAGGCAGGCTTGAAGCCAAATCTCTCTCCCTGGTGAGAATAGTCTCCAAGACACCTGATTTGTAAGGTGCATCTACTTCAAAACAGCAATATGGTTATTAAGATGCATTTAATCTGTGCTTTGATAGTCAGGAAAATTATGTTAAGTCAGCCTCTCCCTGTTTTCTTAAAAGATTGGTATTTCTAGGTGTTTTATTGATGTGAAGGTAATCATTATATATAGATTATATAATATTTTTACAATAACAATTTAACTAATAACTATTTTACAATAGAAAGACATTGCAAATTTTAGTACAAATAGTATTTATACGTTTTTTAGCAATATACAATTGATAACCTATAGAAAACCTATTTACTATGTACATTTTTTAAGAGCTCTAAACCACATGTAAACTGGAATAATCTATTATATAAAGTTTTGGCTAAAGCCTAATTAATGAGAAATAGAGGCAACCTACATAGTGAATATGTATAAAATATAGAGGACACTGTAGATACTGTACAGGCAGTGAGACGAATATGGAATAGACAAGAAGGTTGATGCTGTGATAGAGTTGTTTACTGTTCATTGAAAAAATCTGAATGTGCTTGCTAATAAAACTTTTTTTAGAAACTGTTGTGCCAGAAAAAAAGAGCATCAGCTGAATTGTGTGTTGAAAGACGTCTTTAGTCATATGCATATGGAAGTCTTGCTTGTGGAACAAGACTTCAAAACCAACGTTTACAGTGCTCCTTTATATAGTGGAACAAACAATACAAGATACTGTACACTTCTCACATGACTTCCTGCTTGCCTTCTAGCTATAAATGGTCATTCTAAAAAGCTGACCATTACATGTATATCCTTTACTGCCTGCTCGTGTGACCAGCAGCCATTCTGCTTAATTGACCCTTTGTTCCAAGATAGGTCAGATGAGCATAAAGACATCATGTGGCTACGTATGTTATCTTTTGAGACCAGATATCCTGAGACAGCTTTAGTAAAATATAAGTAAAAAGATATATAGTTAACAAGATATAATACGAACTTACAGTATAGTAAAGCACTTGTAGTTAATTCCCTCAAAGCATCTTTAAAAACCATATTTAAAGCCTCTAGCTTTTACAGTCTGTCCACATACAGTAGATGTATTATTTATGAAAGTAGACCTGAATATTTAATAAAGGGTTCCTAAATATTCCATTGTTACATAAAGTTTTCGAGTTAATACATTGCAACATTTTATGAATGAAAGCTTTGTATATTAACTTCTGGATCATTGTTCATATCTGTAATGGCGTTCTAGCTAAATAATGCAAATAAACAATTATCAATTTTAATTTATGTACATTATGGCTGGATAAAAGCAATTTCTGGCAAATTTTCAAAAAGTGACAACATGGGTACTAGAGCTTTACTATACCTATACTCCAAATGAGCACCTCTACTGCCAGAAAGTAGGTTGTATGAAATGTATGGTTCTACAGGGGTGACAAAATTTGTTATTCTGAGATGTTGGTAGGTTCTCTATCAATATTTTACGTGTGTAATTCTTTAGGCACAAAGATTAATTTGTGAACATTGTGTGTGTTCTTCCCAACTTTTGTCAGCTAAAAACAATCATAAATAGAAATTGAAGATGACTTGGAATTTCTTCCCAGAATTGCTTAGAAAACCAAAGTGCAGTTTGCATTACCTCTGTAGCGCTTTACAGAATGAGTACTGCAGCTCTGATTTCCGGGAGAGGATGGCATGCTTTTCTTTAGTAGTAGCGCTTCATCTCAGAACTCTGAGCAAAACAGACAGACAAAACTCTGTCAGCAACGCTATTTAAGAATGTGCCCTTTATTTTTCCAAATAAAAAACAAGCCCCCCCAAAAAAATTGTCTCAGCACTGCTGGCTTTCAAACATGGGTGGCAGGTGCTTTCCAGGTAGAACCCAGCATGCAAGTGTTTTGCGACCCCTGTATCTTGCTATTCTTGGTTCAGTAGCATCTTGTGTTTTCCCTCAATTTAATTTCTTTGTGTTCTTCACACACTCAACAGGTCTTCCAAGGAAACTTTGACAACGACACGCACAGAAAGAACGTGATAGAGCCTCCCATCTATGCCAGGTTTGTCCGGATCCTTCCTTGGTCATGGTATGGCCGCATTACTTTGCGAGTTGAGTTGCTGGGATGTACAGAAGAGGATTGAATACTCCTGCGTACTGGAATATTCAGCTGCCTAGAATATTGCTCCAGTATCTCACCATAAACTGTGTGAAATCTGTAAAAATCTCCAATGGGTTTTTCAAGAATAAGTGTTTGGTTGTGGTAGGCAGGATTTTATGTTTTGTAAAATGGTCTAAGCCTGCCCTTGTCAAATGTATGTCCTTTTTTCTTTTTTTTACTTGAGATAGATAAGTTGTCATTTTTATATGGTATGTATTGTTTTACATTGGGAAAATAATATTCACACTGTGGTTAAAATGAGTTCTAAGGAGAGCTGCAGTGTCACTTTTTTAACATAGAAATTAGATCATTGCATTCCATGCATACTGTACATGAACTTCAATTTCTTTATTTAAAATTCTTTTTCAAGTATGCAACCCAGTAAACATAAATGTCAAGTACACAGTTTCGTTTCTAAATGATAAAATGCATAATACTACATCATCATTTCAGAATCTTTACCATTCACATGCTCCTTATAGTGACTTTTCTGAGCAAACAAAAGTTTTATGTATTAATGCCTAACAAAGATTATTTTGTTATTGTGTTATTTATAATATGTTTAAACACATACAGTACAGATGCATTGCACAAAAGCTCTTACTACTAAACTTTTTTGTGTTTTGCATTTAAAGTTATATGCCAACAATTATAAACCTAATATGCACAATTCTGTCTAATTAGCAGAAATATTCAATACATTTTTTCATGTTACATCCAACTATGCTTGTGTGATCAGGCCTGGATGCATTTGCCAAAACATAAATGTTTATTAAAAAAGTAATACTGCAGCATTAACACACTGAGGTACGTCTTGGATGATCAGGATCAAGGAGTCCTTTCACAGTTGCAATTTTGTGTTGTCTTTAATTTATTTGAAACATTGGTTGAGTACTGTGGTTGACTTCATATTCTATTGAAAGTGTGTCACATTGATAAGTTTTTCTTTTTACTTCTATTGTATGTTAAGTCCTGCTTTTAGATCTCTATGAAACAATTTGAACAGCTCAGGATAGATGTCACGCGTTTTTATTGTGTTTCTTTTTTTTTACCCACAATTTTAAGATATGCCTAAGAGTAAACTCCTTCTTAAAAATGTTAAAAAACACAGCCTATGTGTTTGTTAAAAGTGACAATGAAAGGATACACATAGTTAAAAGGTACATGATATTGAATGGCATACAGTACATAATTTTTACATCGCTTCATAAATATTTATGAGGTATAACCATCACGTTTTATTTTTCTCAAAGGTTTTTTTTTAAATAAAGTTTTCTTTGCTTAAAGTGTAAGACAGATATGCATTATGTCACCTTCATTCAATGTTACAGTTCCGATTATGTCATAGAATTCCTGGGATAAAATGAGAGTGCACTTGAAGGAAATGAACTGAAAAATACGCAGCAAATGTTGTACTATACAGAGCTACACATTATAATCTCTTAGTTTTGCTACATGATAAAAAGCCAGTAGACTGTTACTGTGTCTGTAACCGTATTAACGGCACTCCTGGTGAATTTATATGTTAAGTGGTCTCTGAATAAGTTTTGAAGTTGTTCTAAAAAGAAAAAGTCAACCTTATGTATTAATTACTGTATACCCAGTTAAATGTAATTCTAGAATCATCTAGAAATGTGTATGGGCTTTCTTACATATGGATGAAATTTACAGACATAAACAGTAACCTGTGTCCTCTTAGTATGCCAGTCCTTTTTGTTGGGGAAAAAATGCAGTTATCTCTACAGTATGAGTTTTCTACTGTTACACATGCTCTCTTATAGATTAAAACATTAGAATTTCACATATTTGTGAGTTTCAGATTTAAGAGTGGAAACTATAATAAACTTCTCTGTTATTTGTCCAGTAGTCCAGTAAATAACTGTACATTTGCATATTATTTCTCTTACACAAGCAGGAAAGAGAAATTGCTCCTAATGTCTCTGGTATTTGGAGACATTAAAGTAGCTCTGATAAAAAATATGGTTTAGCTGGACACATTTTTCAGAGGTTTGTAAATGTTCAGTTTTTTACAACATTTAAGTGCACATCTAAAAAGTCCACCAATCAATTTTGACAATGCACTTTTTTATACTGTGAAATTATGAAATGTTCTATACTTCTAAATGTAGGCTATGTGACCATAGATACAATATGTTGTAAGTAATGTGTAATGGATGTATGGACTATAAAGTAGCAAAGGCAAGCTTAAAAGAGAGCAAGCAAAGAGGTTAATGGCACATAATTACACATACTGTATGATAAGAGAAATGTAAGGAATAAGTTCTAAAGTCTCTTGGTTTATAATGGCTCATTAGAATTCATTCAGATCTGTTACTTTCTTTTTAGAGTTCAGGTCTCTATGAAGTAGCAGATGAGCATCAGAGGACCAAATGTTCTCCTTCTAACTTTTTAAAAACTCTTCTTCCATGCACATAAATAAGCTTTTCATTTTCAATGTCAAAACAAAACAAGACAGTTGAAGCATTAGATACTGATTATGAATTAATTTATTTATTATGAAAATAGAGAATTTATCGGATTCATCTCAGTTTTATAATCTAGATGGGAATTTTCATGTATCACCATTTTCTCCTTTCTGTGTATAGTAATTGTAGTTTACATTAAAAGGTAACACTGTTCAGACAACTTTCTACTATTTTTTAACTAGTTCAGTTAGCCATGATGTTGAGCTTATGAAATGGCTGATAAGCACAATAATTTATAATAATAATCACAACAATTGATTTCATTTGTATTGAAGATTTAATTCCACAGGATCCCAAAGTTCTTTGTATATTGGAAAGAATCAATTTCATCCACCACTGAAATGCAACATCCACCTTGGTGATGCATACTGTAGTAATCATTATGTGCCAGCAGCCCCACTATATATTATAAAAGATCTGACAGTGAAGTGAGAAATTATTTCACCAATTGATCTGCAGTCCAAATTTATATATGCCAGTTTGAGCAAACAGAGTAGAATTTAGCCAAAACATCAGTGTTAATAGTTATGAACCATATTAAAGGATCTTTAAAAATCAAGCATACAGACCTTGATTTAAAATCTCATCTGAAGGATAGGTCTATTAGCACAGTATCTTCTATGTACAGTATCACCATCCTGGAGCACTGATTTTGGCCCAGATCTATACAGTACGTCCACCAACAGCACTTAAAACGTATAGTTTTGCATATCGTCTTTAAAGCTTCACTGTCTAGAAAGCAGTAATGACATACCAAATGTTGGTGCCCACCAAACCTTTATTTTGTTCCACATTGGAAATGTGTTGGGCTACATAAAGTACAGGTAATGGACAAGAAAATTGAAACATCTGGATAAATGAGGGGCACCAAAATACACTAAAATCAAGAATGAATGTATGTATGTATGTATGAATTCAGTAAATAACACTCCAGAACATTTCTGGTCTAAGATGATGCCTGCATGGAACATCCAGGGAAAGACATCATCACCAGACGATAATATTGAACAGACATGCACACCCCAGGATCTTGATATCTGGGGTGTGAAGTACAATGCAAAGCAGATGAGCAACTATACATTAATTGACTCATCAATTTACAACTTTTAACCTTGGGCACAAAGCAGCCAGTTTAATCAGAAATGGTCCACAAACCACAGTCAGATAGTGAATCCAGTAGTGCAAAAATAACAGGCAATGAACTGAGCAGTGGAGAAAAGTAAGGTCAGATGAATCATCCTTCACCATGTTCTCTTCATACGGAACAATGGATGTTTGTCATCAGTTTAAAGGATTCTGCCGTCCTCAATGCTTGATTCCAACAGTGAAGGGTTCTGGTGGCTGTGGGGCACATTTTCCTGGCATGTTTCAGATTCACTCATTTCCTTACAAGGCAAAGCCTACGCCAAATCAGTACTTAACGGTGCTGAGTGATTATCTCCACCCCATGTTGTAGCATTTCTTTCCTGTTGAGGATTGAGGATCACAACGTTCCTGTTCACAGCTAACACGTGGTCCCTCCATGGTTTGATAAGCCGTATGCCATTGGTCACCAGATGGTCACCAGATCTGTAACCAGTTGACCATTTATGGGATATTGTGGAACAGGGCCCGAGACTGCGGTTTTTTGTACCCGCAGCAACCAGGCATGAGTTCATTGACTTTCACAGTGAAGAATGATGATCTACCACCTGCAAAATTCGAGACACTGGAAGATACCATGCCATGGTGGCCCAAGTTACTGTACATTGGTGTTTCCTTTTCAACTTCAACTGCCTGTAATTTTTTTAATGTATTTGTGTCATTGGTTTGTTTCTAGATACATTTCACCTAAGCATGTTGCTGCAATAACAGTTTTTAGTGTTGGGAGAGGGACAACAAAAAACTGCAGGTGGGATGTCCCTTTAAGATTTAATCAAAAAAAGTTTTAATGAGAGTAAAGAAGTAAGTGTAGGTTCTTAATAACAAAATCTAACTGAAATATTTTACTTTTTATTCCCTTGTCAGTTCTTTCCATCTTTAAAACCTGACCATACGAATGTTTTTAATTTGTATTTTCATATGTTTCCTGTTTTCTTTCTTTTTTAGCATCAGAAAAACAGTACCATATTGTCAAAATGAAATGTTTTTAATCGCATATTGTGCATGTTTTCCTCAACATGTGATTTTCAGTTAAAAACTGTTTGAAATAGCTCAGTCCAAATTATGACAAGACATATGTCAACCAGAAGAAAAACAAGAATTCTGGTAGTTGATCAAGTTTTGGAAACTTTGAAACATTGAAAATTGTTAAGTCTTATTTTTTACTATTTCCTGTATTTACATTCAAGAACAATCAATTATAATTTGTTATACAAAATTAGAAGAAAATACAAACATTTCACACCATTTAAGAATGAATAAAAAATGAATCCTTCTGATCTTAAATAAAAGTATTTGCCAATAGGAGACTGTCATTACAGCATATTTAACTTAATGCATATACTGTAATAGTAAAAAAGAAGGGTAGATTTTATTTTTTTCACTTTGAAGATGACATCCACATTTACTGTACATAGGCATTTCCTAGACTTGATTTCTGGAGTAATTGTTGAAAATGTAATGCAGTCTGATGTTCACCAAGTGCATCAGTGCATTACTGTTTAATTAAACCTGATACATTTGGTTGACTGATAAAACACAAACTTTCCCGATTTATCAAATGGTGCTGCTGCTGTAAGTATTGTGGTTATTTTTAAGTAGCAGGAACATCTAACAAATTACAATCAAGAACGAAATTAGGTTAGGCTGGGCAAATGTCTCTTCTGTGCTCACGTACTGTATATACTCTATTACTCTGGGAGTTCATAAATCTATATTACCTGTTTACGATTTTCTTCCTCAATTTTCACTCAGCTAAAGGTGCAGGTATCTGTACTGGGGTGATCTCTGCAGACTGGTGGGGGGGGGTATGTTTTACAGCCAATCAATGCATAATTAATACCCTAATACCCATCAAGTCTTTAATATTAGACTCAATTCTCTTTTTTAATTACTACTGTATATATCACAATTTTCTTTAAAAGGATAAAGCTGAGTAATATGTAACATTAAAAAAGGTTATTTGTAGCAAAACATACAACATTAAATTACTATAAATTTTCTCTTGGTGCCTAAAATTGTAAAGATTATGTTGAACATCTCCTCTACAGAACATATAGATGGGATGGAACTGAAACCTTATTTTTATAATGATTTGTTTGTTTTTTTCATTTGTTTTTGTTTAATTGGGGGGGGGGGGATAAAAAGCCATCTCTGTGGCATAGCAGAAGGAAAGACTGCCAACAGATTTGTAAACATGTCAACACTGTCTGTGCAACTTGGGCAGAGTCCAGCAGAAGACAACAAACAGGAAGACTAGCTCAGCTGGAGCCCAGCCACTGGAGCTATTAACTCCTCAGTGACTGTCAGTTGTGATTTTTGTTTTGGGTTTTATTTAATTGAATAAGTACTTAAAATGGAGGAGCTGCCATGCATGAACTTGACAGGCCCACTCAAGCCCTATGGTGAAACATTTTAGCTGTTTGTGGAAAGATTAAAATACCTATTGTAGTACTGTATGACTACAAACACCAAATCACTTTATATTTTATTCTATTCATAGAACTGGAGGGAAAATTAACTTAATGCAATGTAATATTTTTTCTGTGTGGCCCTGCTCTGGATTGCTATTCTGACCAAGCTGAGGGCAGTCATGTTGTCCCAGCTCTGTCTTGCCCCTTGTGCTTCTGAGATAGGTATCTAGGTCACTGCCTTGATCCTCACCAAGAAATGAGGCTTCTTTAGGATGGGAAGGTGATAAAACATACTGCATTCACTGTCTTTTCTGAAGGATTTTTTTTTTGTTCTAGGGAGAGGAACATACTTGTTTGTTTTCAGCTTTAAATCTTTACATTTATCATGGAATTTTAATAATTTTTCCACTCCTAATTCTGAAATTAAATGTAAGGATATGTATGTTCTAATTGTCCACAGGTACAGGTACATGTGTTTTTTTCCTCTTTATTAACCCTAGATATCTACCTTATTATTCTTGAAAGGGCTTCTGATTTAAACTATATGAACTAATCTATGGTTGACTTTTTCTTGCAGATCATTGCATAAATTTCATAGCAATTTTGAAAACAAATTGTGGATTCAATCTTGTAATATTGAACTGTTGTCAATATGATGTGGTGCTGGCTTATGAATTGTCAGTGATTGCAAAAAAAGTAATATTAATGAAAACATTTAAAAATCTTATTTATAGAAGGCAGAATGACCACTGCAGCCTTTGCAATTGTGTGATAATGAATTGTTTTTTTTGTATATAATCCAGCCCTGCAGGTTAATGCAAAAGTTAGTATGAGCTTGTCTGGTCTTCAAACTTAAAATAATAAAATCATGGAAATATCCTCAATGTTTATGTGTTTCCTTCCTTTTTTCATTCTTGATTTTGAATACTTTGATCTTTGAATGATAAACATGTCCACAGCACAGGATTAAATTTAAGCATTTAAAAGATCATTTTTCAGCACAGCTTCTAAATCCCTTCAAATTGCAAGTGTATGAGTCTGATTTTGATTTATTTTTTGAAGGAATCATGATCTGAGTAGCTGTCGATCTTTCATTAAATAACTGTTTCTTGGGGAAGAAAGTTACAATAGTAAGGCCAACGTAAGCACATTGTCATTATTTCATGTTCCCACAGTCAGGGGTGAAGTTTCAATCCTGCATGTATATGGGAAGCCAGACCAGATTTGACTCTGTTTGTGTTTTTTAGTACTTGTCTTACAGTGTCATGGCAGACACTGTATTTTTTCATGTTGTTTTTCAAGAGTTCACATTTTCAAGTTAATCTCTTTGTTTACGTTCAGTCTGCTTGGTCAATCTCTACTTCTCCTCGTTTGCCCCTGCCATAGTATCCTGTTACTTGCCACTGGTCTTGCACTTTTAAGAAGTTTTACTTCTTAAATATAGGGTGTTAAAACTCACTGTCCCTTGAGTCTTTTTATTGGGAAACAGTCTGACTGCATTACATTAGACAGAGCTTCCCTTTCAACATCAAAATCTCTACCATATCCTATGTGCAATTATTTTGCATTATAAGAAAGATTTATGAGAAAAATAAGAACAGAAAATATGTCCATGTCGATTGTTTCATTACTTGTAAGTTAATGATCCATGAATAAATTAAATAATTTTTAGACATGATTCCAACCTATCAGCACCAACAATGTGGTTAGGACACTTGTTCCTCTGAAACACGGGACGCATAGACGGATAGTGCATTCTGCAGACAAAACAAGCAGATAACATGTGGTGGAAGTGATGCTTATGATATTGAAGAAGCATCCTGGATTGACTTTATCAATACCTTACAGGACTTGGAATGATAATACATTTTATTTATAAATCTTTTTCAAAATACTTAAAACACTATACACAACAGAAGGAAAAAGAGGACAGTAAAAAACAAAATTAAACCTACTGTATATCATCCATTAAATGCTGCAGTGAAAAGAGGTTTTAAAAATGTCGACAGTCACAGAGTTTCTGAGGATTTGAACAATGAGTTCCACAGACATGGTGCTGTTCTTGAGAACACTATACAGTATACCCCATTGTGTAGAGCTTAGTAAGTAAGCTTGAATCTGCTGACTTCAGATTTTCATTGGTGTATACTCATAAGAACTTAAAAAAGGTTACAAATCATTCGGCCCTTCTAGCTCATTTGGTAAGCTCATAAAAAGTCCTTGAAATAACTTGAAACAAGACCATTAAATGCCATAAATGTGAGCAAGAGAACCACTCTTGTGCCAGGAGTCATGAAGATGAAACAGGTTTAGTCAACACAAAAGCCTCAGAATTCTGGACATACTGAAGCCTATTTAATTAAGCACCTTAGTAAGGCATAATGTAATGTACAGTATGTTATGAGAAATTTCATATTTTCCAATTATTTATATATAATTCCATTAACTGGATTCTAATTTATAGTAACATCAGAGAAGAAGTCTTGCATACTTATAGTGTGCTATAGTGTAAGCTCCCCCTCTGGTGTTTATCTTTTCAAGAGAAAGAAAACAGTACATTTTGACTGCTACTTGTTTTCAACATTGTATTGGCAAGTACATATTTATTTGAAATTCTGGACTCTTGTTATTGCTTGCTATGACCTGCCTTTAAAGCTAAACTCAAAAACGGGCATGAGACAAATTATTGAAACTATACAGTATGTACTGCCTGTGTACTCTCTAATGAATCTGCAAATCTTTAATTTCAAAGAAAAATGTATGAAACAGCAAATTTGGGGAACTAACATCTTTTCTGATTTTGGATCTGAATATGCCAATACGATTCTAGAATTTGACATGCATAACAATAAGATAAGATGCTTACATATTGCACTTTACATCCCAAAGGATCTGTAAGTTTTACATACACTGTAGGGGGAACCCACATCTTCCATCATAGAAGTCCAGCATGCACCTGGGTAGTGTACTGTACATCAAGTCACTACCTTCTGCCGCCCCACTACACATTCAGTGAGCTGAAGAAGTAAGAAACTGCTTCACTGGTTAGGTTGAGGGGATCTTGAGGAAGGCCTCAGTATGCTATCCCAGAGCAGAATTTAGTCACAACACAGTTCAACAATCTTGCTTTACCATTGCACCACCTTATACAGCAGTTTTCCAAAACAACACATGGGGGGCATTGGTTTGAAACTTTTGCACAAGAGAGAATAGTGCCATCTACTGGTCCAGCAGCAACCTGGTTTTCCTTAGGGTTCTCCCAACCCAGTACAGTTCAGCTCCAGCCTCGCTTGGTTTCTAAGATCTGACTAAATATAATTATAAGGTGGTAATGCTGATGTGATCATAAACCAGACAGACTTTGAGCTGCTTGTCACGGGCTCATGTGGCATCCACAGCAGTACAATCAGAGGGCGATATGCTTTCAGTGACTACAGTTACTACACTGCTCTACACCTCAATATGGTTTCCATTAAATAATCAGTTTTTTTAAAAAGGGGTAAATGTTAAAATATTAAGCTTCTAAGAGAGAGGCCTGGACTATGTACAAAAATAATATTTCCATACATGGTAGATTTACCAGAAAGGAAGACTCTGCTTTATGTTACATTTTCTTGCTAGACACTGCAAGAAAAATTAGAGCAGATCAATGGTCTTGAAAAGCTAATATTGCCAAAAACATATAAAATAATTTTAGCATTACTTGTTAAAGTACATATTTTTTTACGATCCATTTTACAAGTGTTGTAATGAAACTGTGGAATGCCGTATCAAAGGTCATTTTACTACTTCAGCTATACAATACATTGTATTGTCAACCTCATTTATTTTCCTTACCTTAATTCACAAAACCCATTAAATTTTCAGTTTCCACAGCACTGACTTGCAAAAAAATTACTACCTTAATAAATTTCTTTTGACTTATTTTCCAATAGATGTCCCTTTCTGAGGCTGAACCTCAACACAATACTTAAGGATGGCACTTTCTGAAGTTCCAGGAACATGTACTATATCCTGTGCATCTGATGTAGGTCACACATTAAGACCTTAAGGCAAGAGACTTGACAAGCCCAAACTTATCATAGTTTTCAAGTTAGGTGGACTGAGATTATGTGACCCTTCCCAATGGGACTGCTCTATTTCACGGGACACTGGACTGCTCCCAGCAATTCTAGTACTCATAAATAAATCTGGGTGGACTAGAGTATTTGAGGTAATATAGTTTGCTCAGGGGTACAACAGTGGTTAAACAGGCTAGATGGGCCAAAAGGCCTCTTTTTTTTGTTCTTGCAGGATATCCAGTTTCATCCACAGGGATTCGAATCACAACCTTCCAGTATGAATGTGAACCCCATATCCTTTACTCCAACTCCCATGTACACTACATGCTGAAGATGCAATACTTAAAACCACTGGTATTTGAATAACTTAGAAAACCATGTGATTTAAGGATTTTAACACATTGTGACTGTATTTCTCAGTAAACCTTTGTGAACCTTATTTCTTTCCAGATGGTCAAATCATGTGACATCTGGTGTTCAGTTTATGGTTTAGAAAAAAATAAATACAGTGAGGACTTAGATATGTGCCAACAACAAAGGTAATCTCATCCAAACACATAATATCATTACCCCGTGCTACAGCTGTGCAACTGCTCTGAAAAACTGCCCTGGTGCATAGATAAATCACAGTAGTAATGGGCCAGAGAAAACATTTAATCTATCAAGAAATCACCTTCGGTAAACCGAAAACCACCTCTGATTTTCTCCACTATTCCAAATGTATGTGGAAATTAGAAATATTCTCACCAATATACTGGATATAGGTTTGGCTTTTATGATTTAATTATGATAACAATGTAGGGATTTTGTGCATGTATTGGGACAATTAATAACTGAAGCAGTAAATCATCAAAATGCTTCTTAGATGGATATTACAAAATCGGCCTTGCGGAACAACTCGGCAACGCACACACACGGATACTAATACACGAGAATATATTTATTAACACATAAAATGTGCATCTTATAGTGAGGGTTAGTAGAATGCAAAAGGTATATATTCAATCACGAAGAGTTACAAATACCAAGATATATATACAGTACATTCATTTTAACATTCAGTTATTCCGTTTCATTAAAGAGCTTTTTGATTACAACTTCTACACTAGATACTCAAAAGCAAGTACATCACTCATAGGAATTAAATTGACATCAACTCAAGTTGAGGTAACAATTGAATTTTCAAGCTGCAATGCAGAATGTTGAATACTCATCCAATTTATGTGGATTCAGATCTCCTGCGGACACAAAGGAACAGCGGCAGGCTGTTGCTGCATCCAATCGGCATCCTCTGGCTCGATGCCAGCCAGTCCTGGTGCAGCTGGAGGTGTGGGAGAAGGAGGGAGAGATTCCTGCTGGGGGATGCTGGCAGTGCCTCTCTGAGGACCTGGCTGGTTAGTCCTGGCTGAACTAGCAGAGTTTGTGCACATGAAAAGTGACTGTGGGTCACACTCTTTAGATGGGAAGAAGGCTGGTTTGTTCCCAATGTAGCGCTAGTCCTGAAAACTAAGATTCAGCTGTCAAAAGTTCCGACCGTAGTTCCCTCGTTGATCAGGCAAGCATTCATGGTGGGTTACCGGCAGTTCACAAGGCTTGCTGCTGGGCTAACCTCAGGCGGATCCTTTGGGTTACACACGGGCGACCTCCGGTCTCGACTCTTAGAACAAGGTAAAGTCCTGGAACTCAGACGCACTGACCGTCATGTGATTGTCTGAGCTGAGTCTGAGAACGTCCTGGAGGGGCATCTTCTGGGCCCTGTGCTGACTGTTTTATCAGGAGGAACTACGGTTGTTCATTGGTTGAAACTTTCGCGGGCATTCAAGACTGATATAGGATTACCCTGCTCTACCAGTTCCTGATTAGCTGATTAAGGTGGAGGATGAGTAACAATGCTCTCTGACATTAGGGTTGTAAACAACTTGGGATGAGACTCTCCCTTGGAATCTCCCAGACAGTAAGGGGCCAGAGATGACCATTCAATAAGGTGGCTGGAGAATCTCAACCCTGGGAGCTGTTCCTTATCAGAAAACTCTATCAGACAGAAAAACACCTCAAATCTGAACCACATGAAATGGTCTCTCTGTGTCCAGCACCACAGAGATGAGGGAGAGAGAGACTAGTGGGGGGGAACAGCAAATGTATTTCCTGTATTATTAATAAGTATTGCTGCTACAGCAACTACTGTATAATCATAAAATAATAAATGTATAGATTTTTACAAAAAAATACATACACATCCCACAACCACTGTTTCCCCTCAAAAATATTTTGAATTGCCATTTATCATGTATTTGAACACTTAAAATATCAATTCACCTAACTCAAATTCGCATAGTATACTATCCATGCATTATAACAGCTCAAGAACTCCACACTGTTAATGGTCAATAGCCCATTTTTCAGATATAAAAGAGACCAAGGTTTATTTTTCCTTGTCTCACAAATAAGCAATTTTGCGCGTCCAATAATAAAATTGATTAGGTGAATAGCGCTGCTTTAGTTTACAAAGTGGAAAACATAGTTTTGTTAAATGCAAACCATCAATCAGAGCCTTCTAAAAGACAAATAATGACTTCTGTCTTGCACAGTATATAAAAATGTGAAAAACAGTTTTCTTCTACAAGCAGAAATGATATTTGTCTTTTATGTTCAGGTGGGTAGCTGCGTCAGCATGCGTAGGCTGCAAAGGAAGAAGTAAAGGTTTATTCCATGCTGAAAAAAAGAAGAAAGAGAACACAACGTTTCGGCCGTGGAGCCTTCTTCAGGTGTGTAATTAATGCTCAAAAGTATTAATGACAATGATAGTATGCAGGATTCTCCACTGCAAACCTACTGATCTCTCTGAGATTAGCTGTTTATGCAATGTTCTCTAATCCTATCCTGTTTGTCTATCTTCCATGGAGAGCCCGAAGCCCTCCATCTAAACCCATTAAGCTTTCCACATCAATAGATTCTCTGGAACATCGAGTGTCCTGCCTATCTTATAGGGAAATAACTAATGTGCCGAAAGACAGAGCCAATCAGTGGATACTTTTCCCCTTGGCCGTCCCAATAGTGTTCTACAGAGTGAACTGAATGCGCTGCCAGCTCATTATATCTGTTTAAATGTGTTGAATACTTAGGGTGCACAAGAATCAAGGCCGTTCCAGAAGTCCAACCTAATGAGCAGTTCAACTTTTGTGATCATGGGTTTACAGCTCCATAGGTCCACATGAGCTAGGACCAAATAACTGTTTAAACACCTGTTTACCGTGACTTGGCACTTGTAGAAGTAATGTAAGTGAGCATGTAGAAGACCAGCATGATACTCCCCTGGATGTTCTGCTGTAACACCTCTTACCTCTGTGAGATTCCATTCCAAAACAATGTAAAACAGAGAGCCTGAAAGGTGCAAAGCTGGGAAAACTACAACAAGATTTTACCAAACTGATCTGTGAGCTGAGGGGGACAAACAAGTCGCTGAAGGCTAATAAGCAACAGAGGGAGAGACTGGAGTCTTTTTCATGGAGTCTTCAAGTCTGAGATCAGTCAAAGACTTTTGTGACTCCAGTGGGAAAAAGTTGACAATATTTGTTTTAGCCAACCAAACTTAAATCTTTGCAAAAGTCTCCAAAATACAATAAGGCATAACATAAGGCATCCTCATATGAGACTGTTAAGGTTGAGGGTGCACTGGACAGACACAGTACATACAGTATCAGTTGTTACCACTGTGCTCAAAAGTGCACAAAGCAATGATGAAACTATACATGATGTTTTATAGCATAATTGATGCTAGCAAACTACTTTTTGTGAACATGTTTTGAGAAGCTGACTCTAAGACGTGATTAGTC
Organism: Lepisosteus oculatus; assembly: GCF_040954835.1. Taxonomy (NCBI): domain Eukaryota; kingdom Metazoa; phylum Chordata; class Actinopteri; order Semionotiformes; family Lepisosteidae; genus Lepisosteus; species Lepisosteus oculatus. The sequence goes on along the minus strand of NC_090698.1, from coordinate 71,080,761 downwards.
ACTACGGCTGCTTAAAACAACTTAATTTCAGCAGCATGACTGGATATTTCTGTAATTGCAAGCTTACAAGATGTATGAAAGACATACAGTACAGTACTGCATACTGCAACTCACTGAGTTCTCATCAGAAATTTCTAAAAGCAACATCTGCCGCTTTTCCTGAGAACAGGCAAACAATGCAATTGCAAACTCATATGCAATCAGTCAAAAAAAGTAATTTTAAACCCTTCTCTCTCTAAATTGAATGTTGTCTGCTGTTAATCACTCCCTGTCAGCTTGAATTTAGATTGCAATTGGAATAGGCTGTGGTAGATTCTGAAAATGAAGCCAGACCTTATTTTTCATTATCTAGAGGCAAAATAATTTAAATTGTACTGAAAATCACTAAAACCATTGTAGGTCCCTGGTTTTCCTTAGGCCAATTTCCACAATTTACGTTTTGATCTGTTTTCTATCAGATGCACAAGCATTGGTTTCTATTTTATTAGACCTGTACAGGTTTCAATAAAACTACTGACAATGTGAAACCAACCAATAAATTTGTTTTAAAGAAGAAAATTATTTTGAAAAATTACATAATTACACAATTACAAATACAATGTACTGTACATGAAAGTCAGAAAGTATATCGCCTAATTGAACTTGAACTTTATTGCCATATGTAACCGGTACATGCACTGGTACAATGGAATTCTTACTTAATTGTTAAAAAAAGTGTAAAACACAAAGTGCAGACAGTGCATCAAGACAATATACAAACAAACAGTAGACAATGCACAAGTAAACAAACAGAATGTAATGTAAAATTCAGACATGTAAACAATGTCTGCAGATGTGCAGTAAATAAAATTACAATGAGGTAGATGGTGTTGTTCCTGCCGATTTCCTGGCTTGTAGCCTGTGATTGATTGTAATCCCTGCCACAGCTTCCGGCTGTGTTTCAAGCCGCACTCTGTAGCTCTGTTTAACATGTTTTGTGGCTTCCTCTAATGCATACCCTGTACAGCTCTTTGTCCCCCGATTTGAACGCGGTGGATCTTTTATTTTATTGCGAATGTCGTTGATGAACCACGGTTTCTGATTGGGAAATGTCCTAATTTTCTTTTCTGGTACACATTTGTTGGTGCAATATTTAATATAGCTGGTGACCACATCCATATACTCATTTAAAATCTGTGTCGGGAGCTCTGAATGCATCCCAGTCTGTACAATCAAAGCAGTCTATTAACCTGCTTTCCTCCTCCTCAGACCAACAGCGCACTGACCTGTTCACAATGGGGGAGGTATTCAGCCTCTGTTTGTAGTCTAGAAGCAACAGGAGAGCGAAGTGGTCTGATTTGCCATAACTTGGTTTGAGAAGTGCTTTGTATGCTCCTGTGATCCTATTTGTGATCATATGTTATTTTTAATTCATGTAAAGATAAAATAATACAATTATGGGTTACAAGGAGGAGGAGGAGGGGTGGTCATGCTCTGTGTTTGATTATTTTCTGGCAAGTCCCTGCTGCGCAATTGTCAAAGAGACACTGAGACTGTTAAAGAGACACATGATCACCCTGCAAGGCGTCTGCACTTCTGAAAAAAAAACATACAGTGATCAATCTCCAGATTCAAGCATCTAAGCACTAATTTTATTGAAAAACAAACTGAAGATGTATTCACTTTTGGTAATTTGAGGTGTATCCTTGAACACCTCAAGAATAAACAAGAAATCAAAGTGCCTGTAGCAAAACATCCAAAATGACTATACAAAGAGTTTAGTGAGCTCAGTGGTCACTGACTTGCAGTCATTGTTTCAAAGTAATCTGCAACCTACATTTGCACTCTGAAATTATCGTAAAGTGAATTTGTCGAAATGCGTACAGTCACTTAAAATCACTGGATTAAAAACAAAGTATGTTTTTATATGATCAAATGCATGCATAGAATTAACCTAATATACAATGTACATTCTATTATATCTACCATCCATTAATCACATAATCACAAATACATATTGCTTAATTGTAAAGTAAAAATAATATTGTCCAATTGCTTTTGGATGACACTGTATATTCTTATAGACTGGTGGTCCACTGGTGGTATAGCTCTGGTCCTCGTGATCTGAAATGCGTTATAAACAATTCTACCTCTGCCTGGGAAAAGAGTTATATTGATCCAAGGTTGATCAAGTTGATCACTGATACACTTCTATCATGTTCTAAACCAATGTAAAATAACTCACTCTCTTATCTCCTGAAACACTGTCGCCATGAACTCTTTGTTGTACGTGTATTCATTTTGTTCTTTCGTTGTATTGCTGTGTTGGACTTTGCTGTAAAACAAATTTTCCCCTGAGGATAATAAAGCTTGAATTGAATTGGGGAAAAAAAAGGTTTACCGGGACAGGTTTATCTTTTCTGTTTGGTCATAAAGTGTTGAAGATTTAAAGTGACTTAGAAAACCTGCTGGAGTCTTAAGTGGTCAAGGTTTTGACCTTGTAACTGCAAGGTGATGGGTTCATATTCTGATGGTTATATCTTTGAACAAGGCACTTAACTCAGATCGCTGCATCGAATGGGTTTGCTGTTACTATTCCTGGATAGAGACGTAAGTCACTTAAAGTGTAAGTAAAAAAGCATCAGCCAGATAAATTAATAATAATAAAGATTGCTTTCATTCAGATTTAAGGTTTGGCCTTTGAAACAAGACCATGATGCATAGTGAAAACCAAGCATTAGGCTGTCATTGACTTACTGAGAACACTTTCCTTATGAGTTCATGCAAGTCCTTTGGGTTCACTGTCTTCCAGTATAAAAATATAAGATGTACTCATAGTGTTTCAGGATAAAACTCTAGTGCTATGTCAGGGTTAACCAACCTAAAAATTTTACAAATCATATTTAAATCATTTTCTTAAGATAATGGTAGTTGCCATGATTATCTACTTCTCAATATTATAACAAACTTTCAGTATGTAGGAAGTGTTTTGAATATTTTTATTTAATTCCTGCAGGACTATGGCTCTGTAGGGGAAGAACTGGCTGCCAATACAATGCTGTATTTGGAAGGAGTTAAACGATAATATGACCAATGAGAATTCCTCCAATTAATCTTATTTTACACTTTTTTGGCTCTCTCTCCCAATAAAAAAAAAAAACACAAACAAATATAACACACCAATTTTTAAGTCAGTAAGAATGAGAGTATTTGATATGTGGTTGGAGAACTGCACTTAATAAGAATTCTTCTCCCACTTCCTGCTGCATATATATGTAGATTATAAGTCTTGCTCATGTCACAGATCACTTTCTTTCCCACTGTCTAGAAGAAATGACTCTATGGTAAAACATTTGATTAAGTCAACTGAAATTACAGTTATTGCACTTCAAGCCACACTTCCTTCTGCTCCCAGTACATGGACAGGCAAAGTGATCAAATGACAGCTGATAGATCAAAATGAGAGGTGGATTGAGGCAGTGGTGTGTTGTAAAAAACAACACACCAGGAACTCAGAAGCTTGAAACTGAACAATCTAAAAAAATGTTCTGTCATTGATTAAACTCCAGGGCTGAGACCTGCAGTAGCTTTCTATTTAGGCTCATTTAATAACATCATATGCCAAGGACTCAAAGTGCGATCACATAATCCGTACACCACAGGAATGTTTATCCTCCCTCCCATTTCTATTACAAGTTGGGCTATTGACTCTTCTGTCACCAATAAGCAATAAGCCTGTATTAACTAACCGATAATATTTACCCAACAAAATGGTTACCTCTCCCTCAAATGGTACAGATAATTTGGCATTACAGAATGATTCAGAAGCAAATAAAAGCGAGCCTTGTTAAAAATACACATGAGTTTTATGTGGTTGGTTAATTTGCCAAACTGTCTTTGCCTAAAAGCTCACAGGCTGTACATGCTAGTAAGCCAAACATAAGTTTATATTTCTGTGCCAAAGACTTTAACAGAGACAGGAGGTCGAATGAATTCTTTGAGTTAAGGTTTCTGCTGACGTTAGGAGATTTATAGATAAGCCACAATAAACAGTAACTCACAGAGTCCTTAGTAATTCATTGTAGGAAATTTATACCAATAGGCATGAAAACACAAAACTAATGCTATTACAATATGCATTTGTGTTTTTATTGCCTCTCATAATATATCTGATATATTTAACGATTCTTTGGTGCATTTTGAGTGTTATTAAGTAAAATAAACGTATTATTCATTTAGAAAAAAAATGCATTTTAATCAGACCTTTTAGGACCTAAACATATTCCTAAATCACTTAATGAATTCTGAAAATTCCAATGATAATGTAATTCATCCTTTACCAGAAAAACACTTCTACCTAATAATGGTCGTGGCCGACTAGGGCCTTATCCTAGAAGCATAGGGCACAAGATGGCACAAGATACAAGAACAAAGTAATATTTTAGAGACACTAAGTAACCTAACCAGCATGTCTTTGAAGGAAGCTGAAACTGGAGATGGACCTTATTGGAGAGATTTGAGGAGTCAGGGGGTGCCACTGAAACAGTCTTTCTTTTAACATGGATTCACTTCTGAGGTTCTTGAGTGAAAAATCTAGAGGGGAGGAAGGGGAGTTTAAGTGGACAGGTAAGTGAGGGAGGAGGTTGTGAGGTGGATACAATGTTGTGTTTTTGATTTTTTTTTATTAATTTTTTTCTGCTCTTGAAAGCTACAATTATTAAAAATGCTCTCAAACCAATACATACAGTACCAGAATATGTTAATATAAATCATATATAAATCAGTTTAACTACAGGTATTCTGTTAGACCTTTGCTTAGATTTTATTATTATTATTATTATTATTATTATTATTATTATTATTATTATTATTATTATTATTATTATTAATAATAATAATAATAATAATAACTCCTTACACTTATATAGCGCTTTTCTGGACACTCCATTCAAAGCGCTTTACAGGTCATGGAGACACTCTTCCACCACCACCAATGTGCAGCCCCACCTGGATGATGCAACGGCAGACAGAAACTATTTTTTGTTCCTTAGACAAAATTGAAGTCTTTAATTATACAGACTGTTTAAAGGTTTTATGTTTTTCTTACCTTTTCAACAGTTTTCTTAGTAGAAATCTTATTAACATCTGATTTAAAATCTTATTAACATTTGCAAGTATAGATAAACCTTTTCATCATTCTTTATCACAAAGTTAACTGCTAACAAAAGTTAATGGGTCAAATTGTTGTCAAGGTTCAATATGTAATCAGTTTAATTTTGTTCTTTTTTGAGATCACAATCAAATACACTCATGTAGATTCTTGCTGAATTACATTTTAGGACATTTATCCAAAGGTTATCTTGAAAGAAATACTAAGAAACAGCAAATGGAATTAAACATAAAATAATGTTGGTATCATTACAGTGAGAAAATGCAGCATGAATTATGATAAAAAATCCCAAGTAATTAGAAGGGGGATTCATGCGTTTTGTTTTATACAGAGAGATGTACTGTAAATATACTATATACAGTATGTATCTTTTTACTTTGGAGTTATATAGTGTATTGAGCTCTCATCTCCATAGGAACAGATATTCAGTATAGTACACTAAGCAGGGTTTTGGGCCAATTAATTGTAACACAACTAGGAGGCTGCAAAGTATTTAATATGCTGAAATGGTCACCTTTTCTAAATATAGTGTGCATGAGAACTCCCACAGGTGTATTGGTATGAATTCCTTTAAAATACATTTTTATTCCATCTAACTGAAAGAAATCAATCTTCCTTATTTCTCCCTTCTTCAGTCATCGACAGAAGGGAAGACGAAATCCCAGAGGGGCTCAATATGTAAGCTTCTATCCATTTACAACTATACCAGACTGGTATTACAAGGTATTTATTTTTCATTCTGTCCTTCCAAATTCTGGTGTGTTGGCTGTAAAGACAGGTAAAATAAATCACATACCTTGCCAGTATTCCACCTTTTGGGAAATTTGCCTTCAAGTGGAAATTGCTTATCAAGACAGCAAACTTTATATATACTGTACATTAATTTTTCAATACTTAAACCAGAAAAACAATGTATTTCAGTGGATAATCAAATCATCAGAAAAACAATTTTTGAATTTTCCTGCTGAAGAACTGTCTTCATACAATACACAAGAGCTGTGAGATAATCGCAAAACATAGCTGCAAAGCTGGAGATGGAGTGAAGGAAGAGTTTGTGTGCAACAAAGATGCAAAAAGTGTTTTTTTGGTAATATATGCTGTATAGTGAAAGGTTTTAATAGTAGCACAGTGTTTAGCATCGCTGCTGTAGTTACAGACAAATTAGTTCTAGAACCCGAGATGACGTTTAAACAACTGAGTTACTTGCATGCAAGGAACAATAAGACCAAAGTATTGTTCGAAATACAGGTACAAAACTTCCAGTTTATATAGCAAATTTCAGCCGCTTCTGATGCAACTTCTTACCATGGTAATGGGGGGGGGGGGCACCTGTGTTTGGACATTCCCAAGACCTTGAACACTTTTAATGGTCGGTTTTATCTTTCCTTAGTTAGGGAGTCTCTATCTTGCACCTGGAATTTCATATCAATTAACTCCCATCCCAGCCATAACTCAAAGGAGCCTAAGCATGGAATGTCTTGAGCCACAAGAAGTCTTTGTGCAGAAAGAAATCAGTTGACCCCCTTTTCACATCTTATATCTTTCTTCACTGCCTTCAAGCGTTGTGGCCCTGGATTCAATTCCTGGGGTGCTATCTGTGTGGACTTAGTATGTGTTCCCCATGTTTGTGTGCATTTCCTCTGATTACTCCAGTTTCCTCCAGCAGTCCAAAGAGACACTGGTACAGTAGGTTAATTGGCTTAAATGGAATATTGGACGTGGTGTAAGTACTATATGTGCATGTTCGTGTTTGTGTTTGCCCTGTGATGGAATGGCGTTTCATCCAGGGGGTATCCTTCCTTGAACCCATTGCTTGTCAAGATAGGCACTGGCTCCCCCATGATCCTGTATTGGATAAATCGGTTAGAAAATGGATGATGTACATATAGTGAAAGTCATTAATAATTATGATTTAAAATAGGTGGGTGAAATAGGCTTTGTCTGTCGTTATCCCTCCTGAACTTCAGTAAAGCTTCCATTTAATGTTCAAGCACAGACAATAAAATTAGATGTTGTATTATTCCATTAGGAGTACAGTACAGTACATGTTTGACTTTCACTTAAAGTCATTGGTGATGACAAGCTTATCCAGAGAAATACCTTATAATTTACTTGTCACTGTTCTCATAAAATTCATGAAATGAGGATAGAGCATACAAAATGTCTTGCCAGAAAGTAACCTTTCAGTCCAGAAGGCTATAAAATAGGGAGCACACAGGTATGAATAATGTGTAGTGTTAAGGGCTCTGAACTGGAGGGTCATGAGTTCAAATACAGAGTAGAATGCTACTGTTGTACCATTGAACAAGGCTCGTAGCTTGGTTTTGTTTTTCCTTTGTTTTTCAATGCCATCTACTATGACAAAAAGACTGATCCCGGAGAAATTGAAGTATATTGAAGTGAATTGTAGGAGATGACAATTGCAAAAATGAGTGATCTAATCTCATTCAAAAGCCACAGCAGAATTGTAGGTCTATGGTCTCAGCACACCTTCCATGTTAACCCAACCTGAAAAACAATCACATTGAAAATTCAAAATGAATTTGGAAAGGAGCTTTCTGAATGGTTTTAAAATGTACAGCAATGCCCCACTCTGTTCTTACATATATTTTGACAGATAACTTTAATACTATCCACATTTTAATGTAGTTAAAACATATAGTGATTTGTAACTAAGCATTCTACTTTAGATAAAGTACATTATAAAAATAAAGAGATGGAAAGAGGAACAATAAAAGTCAAGTGAAGAACAGCAAAAAAAAAACAATTTTTATACAGAAATATCAACAATTTACTTGTTTATTTCACATGTTCCACTTCTTGGTATAATACAGTATATGTCTTAACAGTGTTATTTAAGTTGAACTGACTTCACCTAAAAATATTTTGCCAAAATATTTACTGGCAAAAAATGATTCATGATTAGTTATCATCTTTATTTTAGAATTTAACATGGAAATATATCTGGTCAACCAGCTCTGTTTTGGAAAATACTTGTTTTACAATGACATTCTCAATTATTTGTACATTCAGACTTACATAAATTTTACAGAAAATCAGAATCGAGAGAGACAACATGACCTATCAAAATGACATTCATTGTGTGAGTTCCAGATACATTTAACCAAAATAGGTGGTTTTCATATGACTACATGTGGCAGCTTCAATTAGGACCTTGTTTAACCTCACACTAATTCTTACAACTTCTAGTCTTTGCTGGACGTTTTACAAAAATGACGTATTTCATTTGTAGAAAGAAAGTGTTTTCACCTAAATCTGCACAAGCCCTGCTCTGTTTAGCGTCCTTTTTTGCCACACCCACAAATGGGCAGATGAACAATATCGAAAATAAGTTTTGGTCTCTTTTGGAAAATTATTTATTTCAAAGTAATGTTTGTAGTTTGTCGCTTCCTCAAAATCAGATGCTAGCCTGTTCAGTTAGGGCTTGGTTTTGGCAAAAAGATGGAATAATTAATCTTAGAACATTCCAGAGGAATACATCATGACCTGCATGTTAGTCATGTAGAGTAGAAAAATTATCTGTACATTTTCCTTCCTTTCCCCATTGGGCAAAAAAGGCTCAGGTGCACAAACTTTTCAATTTATTGAACTGACTTATCAGAGAAACATTAGGTACTGTAGACAGCCCACTCAAATGAAGGAGAAATTAATAAAACTTCACATTCTTTTGTCAAGTTTAGCAGAAACTTTAAAAAAGTCTTTTTTTCTTCTCGTACTGTAAATGAAATACTGCAAAGAAAATAAAACTGGAAAGAAATTGCTTAATAGTAATGTAATTCAAGCCTTTAAACCTTATTTAATAGGAATAACATTCCTATTTAATAGTTCATAACAGTTCATAACAGTGATACAGTTGTCTCTAAGCTGTTTTATCTTACCTGAAAGTCACACTCATTGTAGATGGATAATTTACGCTTTAACAATCACAGTAAATCAACACATTCAGATATACTGTAATCCAATCACTACAAGATTATATAAAGGGAGGGTAGAGAGCAACAAAACAGTGACTTTACAGTATGTGCTACAAGATGAACACAATGTCAGGACATCTTTTCATGCACTTAATGCAAAGACAAGCATGACCTTCAGAACTGTCCCCTGAGTGTTCTGATAATGGTAATAAAGTAAGTGCAACTGTGAAGCTCTATTCCAGTCTTATGCGGGACATGACAGATCACCTACAGTACATATACAGTAGTAGTTACACCAGAATACATCATGGGTATGACAAATAATCAACATGAAGTTTAAAAAGTCTCCAAAAGACTGTAGATCATGAAAATACCTGTAATTCATGCAGTAGAAGGATGTTTTTTTAAAGTAATTTCACCTTAATTCTTAGTTTAAAACTTTTATTGGAATTTTGTAAGAGGAGGAATACTTCAAAACTAAACAAAGTTTCCAAGTTATACAGAAAATCCCCTAAATTGTTGACCCTAGATCTTTTTAAAAACAAATAACATCAAAAACAAATATGAAGCTTTAACTGAGATAAATAATAAAGAAAGTATTATAAAATATAAGAAAGAGGCAACAACAAGATGCTCAGTTCCTCATGGCTTTGATACAGTATGTAGGATTCATCTTCAGAGTTTGAAAGATTTAACTCATCAATGTTGGTAAGAACACATTGACAAATACAGTAGACCTCTTCAGTGTAAGTCACATTTTTCAGTCCAATGAGGTGCATTATGTCTCTGATCCAGTGCACATCCAGCACAAGGGGGGAACAGAATCAGGTGGAAAGTGCTATGCCAACTGTGGAAGGTAGAATCTAAAAAAGATGGTGGAAAGGAAAATTCATTGCAATTGGGAGAAAGGTGGGAAATGACTGAGAACCCAATTTCTTCCTCAAATAGTCCCAGACTCTTAAAATGTTTCAAACTACAGTGAGTGTTAGAGCTGTCTGAGAGAAGGAGGGGTGTGCAGTGGAGGGCCAGCAGTGAGGGAGAATTACACAAGCTGGCTTCAGTATTGATCCAAGCCAGCCCTGCATGTCGTAAATGCAAATGAGTCCAGAAGCCAAAACAGTGGATTGTTTTCAGCTTAATAATAGAACCAAAAATTAGACAATATCATACCACCCACTTTCCTAGATCTTTGTAAAATAGATGTGCAAATACAGTACGATTGTTTTTGTTAGTGCATAGAAATGAGGCTGTACAGTATGTGAATCAATAGCTGAAAAACAAATTTGTTTTTTATATATTTATCTAAATAATAATCCATAAGAACAATGAAATACAAAGGATGCGAAAATAAAATAATGCATGAGATAAAGCAAATTTATCCATGCAACAAAGTGTAAAACTGCCAGATTACTACAGATACTGTAGTGATACTACAATTTATGAGCAAAACATTAATAATCATATACCAGAAATAAACAATCAACAGTAACATCGCAGAATATACAACAGTATATGCCACAACATCAATTAGCAATTCCCCTGAGATCCCCTTCCCAGCAGCACCACAAAAAAACTGAGAGGAAAATTTAGTAGCTCAAAGCTTGCTCAAGCAAGTCCACAATTATTATATTTTGTCTTCTACTACAGCCCTCCAAACCACTTGAGGGATTCCAATCTGGTTTCCACCCAGGGTACAACACTGAAACTGCATTAACAAGAGTTGTAAATGATATTCTGTTAGCAACTGATGCAGGGAATGCAGCAGTGCTTGTGCTCCTAGATCTTAGTGCTGCCTTTGACAAAGTTGACCTTTGTATTTTGCTACACAGGCTTGAGTCTGAGGTGGAACCGTCCTTAAGTGGTTTACCTCCTATTTAACTAATCATTTTCACTATGTTCAAATGTTGTATCATTACATTGCCTATTCTTTATTCCAGTGGTTCCCAATCCTGGTCCTGGCGACCCCCACACCTGTTGTTTTTTATTTTTCAGGTGAGCTCTCCATTACACAATCGACCCTTCATCGACTTATAATAAGATTAATTTTAACTATTTGTTCCCAGGTCTTAACCACACCAGAGCTTTAATCATTCTATTTTTTCGAAGTGAATTTAAATCCCCAAATGACTAGAAACAAAAAGCTAATATTCAATTGAAGCAACTTCTTAGATCTACTAAGACTTCAATTATCTAATTAAAGTCAGATGGAATGAAAACCAGCAGGTATATGGGTCACCAGGACTAAGACTGGGAAAAACCGCTAGACCCTATTGTGTCTTGAATGACCACTGGAAGAATTGGGTCAACGGCTTATGAATAGCATAAGACATATGGGTAGCATTTTTATGAATGGCTTATGCTATTCATAAGCCATTGACCCAATTCTTATGAATTATGTTCAGTATATTTTACTAACAAAAAATAGTAGAAATACTAGCAAAAAGTTGTATTACTTTTGGACTGGAGTCTTTGAAAGTTAAATAATTTACTGTCTATTCAGTAAATAAGCTGGAATCCAGTACATTACTTGTACAGTATGTTATCAAATGGACCTTCTATTGAAAATATATTTTGGGCTATGAAATACTCTTGTTTGACTGCAAACTGGGCTTTAAAATATTCTGTAATGGTTCTCAGACTGAGGATTATTGCATGCATACTGTCATGAGATAGGCAAAAGAGGCTGGCAAATCTGAGGATTATCAGCACTTCAAGAAGATCTTCCAGAGGTCCTCTCAGTTTACAGAGTTTAATACCTTTGGCAAGTCAAAGAATGCTAAGTGAAGAGTTTGGTGTTCAGTCTTGTAATTGATTGACTATATAAACGTCAGTCAGCAGTGCCTTTTAAAGGTCTGAATCTACACTGTGATTCCGGGAGACCTCCATTAACGTCTTCAGCAAGAGGAATGACATGATTAAGGACTAGTGGTCTTACTGCAGTGGGTAGCAGCACAGTAGAATCACTGTTATGGTATGACAACTTAATTACCAATTGATGATTCCATCTTAGAGTACACAATAATATAATCATTTTTCCATCCAATCAAAAAGCCACTTAATGTTTCAGACATGAAGAAAAGAGAAATCATTGCTTTATATTGCTTTGGAAGGACCTTTGAACCTAAAGAACCCTTTTCCAGATAATTCATGAACAAAACAACAGCATCCCAAGCAGCTCTGAGCATCTGTAAGGGCAGTGAAGGGAAAACTAGCAATAAGTGCCATTTTTCTGCCCAAATTATTATTCATATGCAAGTCAAGGGTCTTAGAGAAATAGCTTTTTTTATTCTGAAAAAATAATGAAGTTAGCATAATATTACTGCCCACATTTGCCATTGCTTAATTTAGGTTTAATTTTCTTTTCTTTTATACCTTTTAAATATTTGCTTTGTTGCAAGAATAAAACCCTGGGGTTGTTTTTATTTCTAATTTTACACTGACACAAGCCATTTGTGAAGGCAAACAACAGAGATTTAATTAGTTTTTTTGTTTTTTCTTCATGTTCACCATAGCTTCAAGCGATGGTGCTTTGTAATAGGTAAAGAGCTAAATATAATTCCTGTCTAAAAGAAATATATATTTTAAAAAGAAGTGTCAATTTCTAAATACTGGTTCTTGACAATGAGCAAATTATTATTAAATGTTAAAATAATCAAACCACATTCTGCACTTAATCTGTAGGGCAAAATACAGTTTTGACACTAGAAAAAAAAAATAATATGACACTAGCAGAAAACTCAGTAATTTGTTCTCCAGATCATTCTACTTTTAAGGCACATTTATGATTAATTTTATGAACTAAGACTTTGTGGTGTCTCTAGTGTGGAACGAAAACAGAGTAGCTCCCCATCCATCAATCTAATGGCTCCAACCATTCTAATATAAGGAGTTAAATGTTTTCATCTATCAAAAATGCCAAGTGAAATACAAGTAATTAAAATAGTTTTCAGTGCCACTTGAATTACGATTTCACAGTTGTTTTATCCTGAAGCACATTGATGCATTTTCTGCAATGACACTGCGCACATCAACAATGAACAAGTAAAGAGTATTTCTGTAACACAAGCACTGTTGCATCATGTGTCCGAGACCAGTCAACAAAAACAAAAAACCCAAAAGGCTAAAAAATCTTTTAATGGTCGGCATACAGTAAATGTTCAACTTCTCTGACAGCATTCTGTTAAAGTGTCTTAAAGAGCTGCTGGTGTCACGATCGTTACTCCTCCTCTTAAGGGCGCTCCAGCCCTTCCTCGTTCTGTCCCATTCCCCACACCTGTTTCTTATTCCAGCCCCTCTTTAGTTCCACCTTTAAAGCCAGACGCAGGCGATTGCTTGGGGCTTCTCATTGAATCCCGTTTCGTGAGAGCCCGGGGTCCTGCTGCGTCTGGCTCCGTTATGGTTTTAGGTTCCTGTTCCTGATTCCCTGTCCCGCCGGTCCCGCCGGTCCCGCCGGTCCCGACGGTCCCGACCCGGTTCTGGTTTTTAGTTATTTCGGATGGATACCCTGGTCTTGGACTTCGCCTCCCGTTTTGGATTTCCCTTTTGGATTTATGCTTGGATTGTTTGCCCCGGACTCACTTCCCCTGGACACCTGCTCACCTCGGACACGCCCCCCGTCTCCTGACCGACTCCTGCATGTTATTTTTCCCTAGTTTCTTCACCTTTCGGAAAGAACTGTTTCCTGACAGCTGGTCTTAATCAAGTGACAGCACTTAAACACACACACAGATCCAACATGATACTCTAAAAGTGTAGGCCTTAAAGCTTTGTGATGTTTATACAACTACATTTTCATCTTGCTTTTCACCTCATTAGTGGAACACATTTAACTGTTATAGATTTAATATACAATATTTGACACTGGACTATGTTTTAATTGAAACGTCAGGGGTAGCTGGATTTCAGCCAGCTGTTTTCAGTCTGTGGAAAAATTCTCTGCCATATAATAAAAACTTGATGGAATACCGAAGATTGCTGAAGGGCTAGTGCTTGATCAAACTGTAAATACTGGTATGCAATGAAGAAAGCTGACTAGATGAAGCTGTTATAGGATCTCAGTTTGCTCACATGTTGTTCTCAGAATACACCTTTATTTGTACACAGAAAATAAGAGAAGAACAATCAATAGACAGTGTACTGTTAAATTAATCACATCGACTAAACAGTGACTGTGTCCAGTTGATAGTCTTGAGCCAGTCAAAGTCTAACAGTTACTGAAAACACTTTTCACAGCATTTTCAGGCCTCTCTACTGACTGTCTTCCAGAGAGATCAGATTCTTGGTATATTTGATCTGATTTTAAAATAATATAATCTTCTTAATATGCAATCATACTGTACATTACCCTGTGTATAGTGGTGAGCATAGCTGCTTTCCAAGCAGTTGATCCGAGTTCGATACCCGGCCAATCGTTTGGGTTGGTGCGGTGGTTTTGTGGTTTAAATGCCGTGGTCGGCAGAGGAATCCTACTCCGTTGGGCCCCTGAGCAAGGCCCTTAACCCCAGCTGCTCCAAGGGTGCCGTATACTGTAAATGGCTGACCCTGTGCTGTCTGTGTGTCTCATGGAGAGCAAGTTGGAGTATGTGAAAAGACAAATTCCTAATACAAGAAATTGTATATGGCCAATAAAGTGATCTTATCTTATGTAAATAAGCATAATTACAACCTGCGAAACTAAAGATGTTATGGCCACATTGCAAAATTAGCCCCTTTGGGAATTGGCAGTTTGTTGTTCGCAATATTATATCACACTGCTGTATTATATAGAGCTTGTTTGAAGAGGTTGGAATGATGTAATTTCAATTTAATTTGGGGTTGATTAATCATAACTTTAATAATTCCTGTTAATGCTATGATTACTAATCATAATGGATGCACTTCAGATACCTGTAGTAATTAGATGTTTTTTTTCAGAGAGAGAACACAATTTTACATGAATATCTAGCATTTGCAATGCCTCACTGTAAATAAACACTACATTAAAATATAACACTGTCCATTACAGTACAGTGTTATACATTAGGTTTAAATGTAATAGATCTATCGATCTATCGATCTATTACATTTAAAGCCACATTTAGCCACACAATACCATCGTAATATCGTAATGTTAGTCTTTTCAGAATTTAACTGGTTCATCACAATAGCCTTTTTGTTATTGATATCACTATCTTTTTATGCTTTGAATGTATCAATAAAGGGTATATTGATACTTGGCTAAGGGAATACTTACCATCACTTACAATGATCTTAGTAGTGTGTAGTGTTTAGAGAGTTAAAGTTAAAGTATATTTTGAAAAAGTAATCCCTTTCACAAGAAACCTGTGACTGTAATGGATTACTTTTGTAAAACTGACTTTCCACAACAGTTATGTAATAGATGACTTGCAATAAATGACATGCCTTAGTAAAGGAGTCTGCACTCCTGGTTCTCAGGAGTTCCAATCCAGTTAGTCTTATAGGTCACTTTAAATTGCCTGCTTTCAGAGATTAGGAGCACTTGGAAGTTATTGATCAATTAAACAGGTAATTTGTTTAGTTAAAGCAGCATTGGTCCTTAAGGGCTGAAGGGATTTTTTCTTCCAAATAAGCTCTAAATTGCTTAATTAAAAAATCACATTCAATTGATAAATAAACCTGTAAAATTGTTCCAGGTGACCTACAAAACTTGCTGGATTTGGACTTTCCAGGGCCGGCACAGAAGACAACATCAGTGATAATGATCGTCTGAAGTGTTTATTTTCTATATGCTCTTATGTGCTACTGGTTCTGATTCCTTATGAAGAATCAATTTTCTTCAAATCAAATCTTTATTCATAACTTTTACTTTGCAAAAGCAAATTCATTTAATTGCACAATATTTTTCTGTTCACTTATTCTATGATTTTATAATTTTTATATGAATATTTTCATGATACATTTATAGATCCAGAATTTCCTAAAGCAGTGAAGTGGCACAATATTATTTTGCATATAAAAAAGATTAAACACTGATCTCTTGAACAATAAATATTGAAACCTCTCTGTTTAAAAAACATGACTATGTTGTTAACTTTAACAATAGAAGTTCAAAGCTATTCTAGCTTTGAATTATTTACAAACATGTAAACCTTTCAATTAAATCCTTTCCCTGAACATTAGGTTTTTAAAAATACATGCAGCAGCACTTTAGAAGTTGCGAATCCAATTCACACTTTCGTTAGAATCTGTAATAGAAGAACAGAACAGCACATTAATATTGTAATAATCATCCAGTAGGAACTGCCCCATAATTCTGAATTGCATGTTTATTAACAAAATAATATAAATGCCTTATCAATGGTTACTTGAGTGTTCATAGCTTGTTTCTATGCATTTATAAAGTATTATGTGCGACCAATAAATTGAAGTGATAGCATAGATGCTTTTTCAATTTTATTTTAGGAAGAAGACTGACTTAATGATACATGCAAAGTACAAATGGATCTTAATTACACTGTTTGTCCTACACCTCAGATGACTTTAGGTGAGTAATCAGGGTGGAAAGAGAAATAAACTAAATTGAGGATACAGATGAAAATGTAAATAACATACTACAGAGTTAGATTAGTGAGATGTGAATGAGCTGATCATCTCAGTTTTCAGGTCCTTAAGAATCAGTGTTCTTTAAAGTACAATGAGAAGATACTCAAAGAAGTGAGTATTGTTCCAAAGAACTTTCCAAATATGTTGTTCTTTGATAAGTATTGCAAGAGGCCTCACCACTGTGTATATTTTACACATGGGATTATGTTGTTCTGGAAACATTTGTTTGTTCTTTAAAATGGAAATGTGACACTGTGAAGTGAGGCTAAGGAAGCTACTGATGCACACACAGTGAGATGAAAATAACAGCTCTTCCCAACATCAGTATGGACTCAGAGGTAAACAGAACCTGTTGATTCCTTTGTCGTTTCGGACATTTGTTTCCTCAGGAGACATAAAATTGAGCCGCACAGCTGAGAGTCCATCTAGTAGTATTTTAAACTTTAACTGCTTTCACAGCTGTTTTTTTTAATCTTCCAGAATGTTTTGCTACTGACTAAAGAAAACATATATTCAGCCCACCATTTTCCCTAACGATACAATTTAACATTCAAATTGTCTAACAGCTTATGCAAATAAAACCCTAAACTTCTGTCACTGTGAACAGAGAATGTTTGACGTTGATTATGTCTGCAAGTTTCATGTTATATCATACCCTAGGCAGGTAGAACAACTAATTGCAATGTGGATCAAAGCAGCCAGAACAATCAATTGGCCATGATAACAGAGTACCCAGTGCATAAAGACTTCTCGCCAGACAGGGTCATTGGCATGACCTCGACAGATGAAAAGCATCTCTGGACAGCTGCTGGAAACAGCTGTCCCTTCGAAAGGAGGAAATGATACATTTGTGTTAATTGCTCTTCTTAATGATAAATACCTTATGTGTTTCTCTGGCTTTTCAACACTATAGCAAACATCTGTGCTGCAGTACAGTATATCTGTGCTATAGTACATGGATTTCACCAAGGGATCATTTTATATGCTGCCATATGGAAAAGAGGTTTTAAAGACAAGAAAAAATGAAACTACTTTTACAATCTCATGACAATGTAATTCCCTCAGATCAAATATTTGCACAGAAAATATAAATTATCATAATAATAATAATAATAATAATAATAATAATAAAAACATAAATAATACGGAAACAAAATAACTGTCTAATCAGTTAAGCCAATGTGCCCTACAGTATGTGTTACGCATTGAAAAGAACACTGGACATTGGCGCCAAATCCATTTTAGTCCACTTTTTCTAGTGAGGGCTGTAGCAACAAGAGCAGGAAAAGATTCAACATTTTTACTGTGCAACAGATTTCATCTTATTCCTGAAAGATCTGCAGGACCTTCCAGGACAGCCAAGAGATACAGTCGCTTTAGAGTGTCTTGGGTCGGGGTTGAAATTACCACTGTCTGGGATGAGCCCAGTAAATGTCCTTTGCAATCTCCTGGGAGCATCACCATCACCATCACCATATGTCCATATGTCTTTACCAGCTCCTCAGGCTGGACCTGGAAGAGTATTCTCCCCGACAGCTGAGCCTCACTCTCTCTCACAGATTGAGCCCTGTAGCCCTGTAAAGAAACCTCTTTACCACCGCTTGTCATTCACAACCTTGTCATCTTGGTCCACTACCAAGAGTTAATCACTGCCGACGAGTTCATTGTTAACCTGTAAATGGAGAACTCCAAAAAATGAGCTCATCGTCCGAGCCACAAATCAGAGAGGAGAGCCGGCGTTGAGTCTTTAAGCTAACTAACACCCCCCCTCCCACCCACAATAAATGCAATTTGAACATTCAAAAAGAATGCTCATGGAAAATTGTTAATAGAAGATGGACTGATAAGGTCAGCAACACTGACTTACAGGAACGTACCAGACAGGAACCCATTGCAGAGGAGATCCGAAAAAGAAGGTGGACGTGAATCAACCATACTTGCTGCAAACACAGTCAAATGCCATATGGCAAGCCCTTACCTGGAGTTAAAAAATGCCCTTACCTTCTACCACTAATGAGAAGGACAAGAGGACGTCCAAGCAACACCTGGCAATGGGAGATGGAGTCAAACTTTGGTGTGATGGAGAAAAGTTGTTAATGGCCTATATTCCAAAAGGAGCTACGGGCTTAAGTAACACCCCCACTATGGGTAAGAAGATTGACTTTAGTGACTCAGCTCAGCACTTTCATCACTGCCTCACGTTCCCACTTATCATCGTGTACAAGACAGATTTAAAATACTGTACTGAACGCAAAATACAAATACAGTCTGAAGTTGATGTACTGTATCTGTATTACCTCACATTGTTTCCCAAAGAGAACGTGGTCAGATGATCTTTGGACTACAGAAACTGTAGGAAATCATTGGTTTAAATCGATTAGAACAATCTGATGAAAAGGTTAGAAAGATCATTAAAAAAGAATACTGTAATGTGACAGAAACAATAGTTTGTACTTTAGTCTTTTAATAGCTCAGATTATTCTCAGGTGGCTTTGTCAAGCATAACATGCATACAAATATGCTAGTCAGTTTTTATGCTGTGCAATAATATATTGTATGTTATTTACTAGATGAAAATGTTTTAGTGCATTTTCATTTTTTATTAATCTGAGTAAACTCTTTGCCTCAGCAATCTCCCTTTTTGTGTTTTGTGATGATTGTACACTGACAGGGATTTTCACATCATGATTTTAATGCTATTGAGGTTTTGCTCCAATATACCAGTGACACATCAAGTGCTCTGGATGCCATGAGGTTTGTTTCACATCATTTGCCAGCCCTGCTTGTCAGTATTCACAAGGCAACAGTTCAGCTGGAGCAGTGGAGCAAGGATGGAGTGAGCTGAAGAGAGACAATTTCTGAAAAGATTTCATTTCTCCTTTCATTTGATATTTGCTTGTGGCTGGGTGCTATTAACTTCTTTAAAGCCACATAAAATGATGAAAGAATATAAACTTAACCGCCCAAAAAACAAAATGACACATAAGGCCAAGTTATATTTATAGACTGTATATCTCATCTATTTTTCTGATTCTCACACTGCTTGTATATTTCACATGAAAACTGATAACAAAGTAAAGCACTCGTCTGTGATATCTCTCAACCTTCTTGAATTGTGCGTGCAACATGTGGACCTAATTTATTCAGTTGTACTCATGTAGTTACTGTTTCAAGACATCATAATATGATGAAAAGAAAGTCGTTGTAACAAATAGTGATGCCATGATTATCTAATAATGAGTGTGCTTTAAGCTGAAATGTATCATCAAATTGAAAGTGCATATTCTGGATGTTCTTCTGTAACGATGGTACCCCAGAACCGACAATAACACCTATAATTTCCTTCAAACAGCAGCTGCTGTAGTCACAACATGATATTCCCTAAGAGACACATATGCTTTGCAGCATTTGAGCTTCCGTTATTGACTGATGTGAGAATATGGAACAAGTTACCAGCAATTTTGTTGGAGCTGATACACTTGTTTGTTTTAAGAAACGGTTGGAAGTAGTTCTTGGATCAATTAGCTACCAACTACAAAACAGGCTCTAATTTATAACTGATCTTATGGTCTTAATTAATAATTTTGTTGCTACATTTTATATTTGCCATTCCATGCACAGTATGATCAAAAGTCACTTCCTTTTTAACAGATTTACAGGACTTACTATGAGCCTGTCTGGTCAGCAGGGGACTGTTTTATATATAGATACTGTATACTGTATCATCTATTTAAAAAGAACTCATGTCTAAGCCACAAAACCTGGGGAAATCACTTTACAATGGTTGGCAAGCAGTCTTATTGTACTAAGCAGTTGCTTTAGAGAGACCATCTGTTAGTGGGTTTAATTTAAAGGCTGTGTAGAATGCTGAGTGTAGTAATCTATGGTCTCAAAATTCCTAAGAAGACCATTAATGAACTACTCTCATAAACACAAGATCACAGTTCTCTTTAACAGCAATTCCTTCAATAAAAAAATAATTGCAACATTTACAGATCATAATCACACAATTCGCTCATAATCCAGTGCGTCGGTATTCCACAGGTCCAGCCCTGAGCATTCTACAATACCACAATAACTCAAAACAAGGGGATAATGAACCAGATGTTGGGTAAGATTGTGATTTGGACATATCTAATCAAACTGGAGATTACATAGTTCATCCACCTGCTTTCAAATAAGGCAATCTGCGATTCTTATAAATGTCTTGTGTCCTTTTTTGTACACAATATCACTAAGCATAAATTAGGGACATTTTCTCTTTCAACTAGTCAATGAACAAGGTCTGCAGACACAGAGTGTATAGATGGATAGACAAGACTTTATTGATCCCGAAGGGAAATTGATGTGTTACAGTAGTCCAACCCAAGGCGAGCAAAAAAAACAGACATCAGAATAGATGAAAAATTAGAATATGTACAGTAATACAAAATAAATATAAAATAAAAATAAACACATTGGTGTGTGCAAAATATGATCATAGTATATGATCGCATATGGTATTCTATAATACTGAAACTTTTCCTGTGCCGCTGAAGGTAGATATTAGTGTTTTAGTAAGGTGTCTGCTTTACATACATAATAATTTCCTTTTGATTCTTCCTGCAGGGCTTCTGTGTCATGTTTTCCTTTGTTTAGTGCAGGATCTTTTTTGCATTCTGGTTTCTCTCAGCTTTCTATCAACAATTCATTAAACCCTTATTAAGTACTGATTGCTGATTGAGTGGGATTTCATTTAGCTCAGCTTTCACTGAATTAATTTGCTTCCTGTACATGTTCACAAACCCTCCCTATCTGTCACCTTACAGTTGTGATCATGGTACGTTATTACTAATCATTCTATTCATCTTCCAAAGCTTACTGATTACGCTACTCCTTTTCTGATTTGTTTTTTCCCCCAAACCTACAATCAAAGGCTTGTGTGAGGACCCATTGCTTATAACATTACATTAGAAGGTCAACAAAGTGTCTTGTAAATGGCCACTGTAATAGTTACCTATTGTTTGAGTGACTTACTTGGAGCAAAGGAGGTATTTCAGAACAGCAAGACATGACAAAAATTAACATATTGACAAAAACCCTTAATCACACACAAAATTATAACATGTGGTATGGAATTTTTCCAGTGATAATGCCTGAAGATAATTGCAAAAGACACATTATTGTTAATGAATTTAAAAAACATCCCATGGATTTAAATACCTATCTCATGCCACCCTTGCATTTGATAAATTGCACGTAATGGCACAGACTACTTTTAATTGCTGAAATTAGTATATTATTTTCATTAAGAGTACAGCATGGTGGTGCAGTGGTTAGCACTGCTGGGTTCAGTTCCTGGAGCACTATCTACATGAAGTTTGTATGTTCTCCCAGTGTCCATGTGAGTTTCCTCCGGGCGCTCTGTTTCCTCTCACAGTCCAAAGACATACAGATGCAGCCATTCGAAACGAGCGAGGTACGCTCCGGTACAACGCGGTGGGCGTCATAACATACCGCGTCTTACCGCATTATACCGCACGCAAATTACCTATTCTAACAGTATCCGGAATCACCTTGTAAAACCACCAGGTGGAGCTGTCACCAGAGAACACTCAGTTTCGAATCCCCGTCACTGCTGAGGGACAATCTTTATTCAATTAAGAATTTATGTTG
Organism: Lepisosteus oculatus; assembly: GCF_040954835.1. Lineage (NCBI taxonomy): Eukaryota > Metazoa > Chordata > Actinopteri > Semionotiformes > Lepisosteidae > Lepisosteus > Lepisosteus oculatus. The sequence goes on along the minus strand of NC_090698.1, from coordinate 71,058,459 downwards.
TATACTCTTTAGACTCTACTGAGAAACACTTTTCACTATACCATGCACCCGTGTAAGTATAATGACAAATAAAAATTAATTGAATCGAATTTAAACTGTGTATCACAGCATGTAAATCATTAAACATATTTATATTTTTTTTTATAAAAGCAAGATTGCTCGGTTGTACAAACGTACACAACCTACCACCTTTATCATAAACATTTTAATTATGCAGAAATATTTTATGCATCAAAGTCTTTACCGAAGATGTCAATCAGATGCCAATGTAAATGTCATATTTACAATCTGCTGATAATAAAAATGTTAAGTTCTTTAAAGCTTTCTCAATCAAGTATGATAATTGACCTAGGGAGCTGTGTAAGTATGCGTAGGCAGCAAAAGAATATACACAAAGCACTGAAATCTTTAGAGTACATGACCAGGTGTTTCACAGACATAGGCATAGTACGTAATTCAGGCTTTATGAACTCACACCTGGGATTCGATTAAATAGGGTTATTAATTATTAGAGTTCATAAAGCCTGAATTACGTACTATGCCTACGTCTGCGAAACACCTTTGCTAGTTAATGTTACTTCACTTTCTCTGGCGTGATTTTTTAGGCAAAAACCAGGCTAAGATTGTTAAGCGCAGTGTCAAAATGTTTCCATATGAAAGGATTCATATAAAAGGCAGTGACATCACTGTCCTAAGGCGTGTGTGTGGCAGGCAGGCCGTTTAGCTTTTGTCATTAATGAAACCACTAGATAAAGACATAAATTTAGAAATCCCTACATTACAAATTCCAAGCATTTCATTTTGTCTATTGCTACAATATCGACAGCAGTGTAGTTACAAGGAAAATGTCAGAATGTTTCCAAAAGAACCACAATTGAATGAGTTTTGATAATAATAGAGAAATAATAAGAGTTTCCCCATTACCCCCATTTTGATTTAAATAGCAAATGCGTGTTTAATTAAATGCCTTTATTGATTCACAACCTGACATTGCAACGTAAATCGTTATCTTTGTCCTTTAAGTATCTAAATTAACTTTAAGCATAAGTTTCTCACCATTAAGATTTATTTTTCAAACCATCAGTAAACAAAGCAGGAGTGTATTGTCCTTTCTCTTGGGATCAAACGTGGAAAGATTAGATTGTAATCGTTTTTATTTTTTTAACATTTTAGAAAAGTGTAATCTATACTAAAAAGTTGTATTTATCTAATACCACTTGATAGTTATATTAATAGAGATAAGATTTCAAGTTGATACTGTTTAGACTTTTAATCATTTTAAACTGTATTACAGCATCTTACACATTAAACATGAAAAAGTCGGTATATTTTATAAAAGCAAGATTGCTCAGTTGGACAGTATAAAGCAAGTATGTTTTTTAATGTTTGTAATTGCTATTCTTGCAAGTACAAACACAACATAAACTGGAATGCTACAGAACCCTAAACAGACAATACACACTAGCCGAATATAGCTGTGTCAGTCTTCTGTGTAAAAAAAATCACGGACATCATGATTTGAAAATCATTGGGTGCTGTTTTTAAAAAGGTGTTGAGTAGAGAATATTAATTTTCCTGCTGAATGAAAACAGGACGTAAAGAAAGGGTTTCAGAAATCAAACAAAGCATTATTCCCGTGCTTACAGTCTGGGTAAATGGAGACCGTGCTGTTCTGCTTCCTATGGTTCTAATCGCACAAAGCCCTATTGAGCAGTATTTCTCGCGTTGTGAACGTGTGTACACAGCGGTCCCCCAGTGCTCCAGTTAGTGCGTAATTACGCATCGATGAAAAACCTGACATTTACAAAAACAGAATTATCTCACTGATAGTTTTATGTAGAGGCTGTGAACATTTTCATAAGTCGATAAGTCGAGGTCTTTAAAATGCGTTTTGTGCTATTTAGAAATACCAACAAAAATTCAATTTAGTGTTGAGAATATTTATTATCAGTAATAATATCAGTAGCAGTAGCAGAAATTATTCATTGTTATTAATAAATGACTTGGCTTCGAATATGTTGTGATATTTGTCAATATAGTGTCCATAATATTTGCTATTTTAGTTTTTCAAATAAATGTTTATTTGCTAAAAGAAAACTCATGGTAACTGCAAGGCTTGAACTGCAGACCTCAAGACATATAAGGCAAACACTTAAGCCATCATGCCACAGATGCAGTCACATGGAAAGCAGTGAAACAGCCGTACACATATCAATAGAGAGACTTATACTACTGTTTGTGCTACAGTATATCAATATAATTATATTGTTATTAATTTGTTTAGATACGCGATTCAATATTATATTCCCTGTTAATCAAATTCTAAAAGTATGCTTTCGTTTACGCCGATAACAAGCAAATTCACAGAAAAGGTTAAAACACTATCACTTTTCACAAAGTATACAGTGTAAACTTAATATGGTCAGAATGAAGTTTCTAAAATAACCACACGTAAGCCTTTGATGCTTCAAATGTTTAGGGAGAAAGTGGAATAATGGTGTGTATTTGTTCTTTAAAATACCAATAACAGCCCTATACAGTTTACATGATATGTTTATGTTCCGAAATTAATATAATTTATGACCATCAGATGCATTATTCTCCTTTTCTTTTTATGCTCAGCTACTAAAATTTCCCTTTAGTTTTAAAATTTCACATAAATATTCAATACTAAGCAGATTAAAACGTGCACAGTGAAGAGATTAAATGATTAAATCTTTTCACTACCGACCAATGCACCACGAGTGCCCCTGTCGGTCATTTTGGCCCGCCAATCACGTACCCCAGTACGGCGCGGTGGCTTGTGGGTAGTTGCATGCGGTACGGGTTTGTACCGTGCAGTTTGAACGGCTGCATCTGTACTGGCAGATTATTTGACTTCTGGGAAAATTGGCCCTGTATTGAGTGTTTGCGTCCCACTGGACTGGTGTCCCACTCAGGGGTATCCTCGCACACTGTGACCCTGTAATTGGTAAAGCAGTTTGAAAAATGACGGAATAATTAGGGAGACCTGAAATCAAGTCTCTGCATACTCTCATTATTGCATGTGCAACATGTTTGTTTTGATCCCATTATGGAGAATTGTTAAGAAAGACAAGGGAAATCGTCTACTCTCCCATTTGTTTTCAATTGTTTTGCAGGAATTATGGTTACAGAAAGGTGACAGATTGAGAGCACTGGAGGCCTTAGCCTTAGTGCATTATTTCCTGGGTTGCATAAAAAGCCTTGTTCTAAAAAGCAGCATCCACACTTAAATTGTACCTTAAGCTCTATGGATTCGAGATCAATCAAATTCCACATAAGATGTTCCCCTTCTATGTTCTTTCTGTACTTATCATTAGGCACCCAAATGTGAAAACTGCATGATAAAAATTATTTCAATAATAATATCTCCCCCCATTCTGAGCATTAAAATTGTAATGTGAGCATATATGATAATGAAATCAGTCCTCTCAAAAATGACACAAGTAATTTGGAATTTACTCTATTATGCTGCTTTTAAAAAAAAATCAATTTTAATTGATGAATGTTTTATGAAATAGAATGTCTGCCAAAACAGTTTATTTGATTAAATATGAGACAATTTTCTCTTGCCAGTTTTAAAGGCAAAATTTGTTTTTAAAACCTCTGAAGCACTTAAGATGGTAATTATTAAAACGTAATCACAAGGTGCACACTTACAGTTGGTACAGGTAGCAGGAGAGTTTTGTTTGCAACAATATTTTATTTTTCTGTTCTAAAGAGCTAGTGACTTAGTTTTAGGATTTATCATGTGCAGTTCTTCATTGCTAATCAATTTACATCTTACTATCTACAACAAAGCTGAAAATAGCAAGCTCTAAGCAGTTTACCAGTTAAGGATTTACTTAGTATTAATACTGTATACACACGAAGAAGGCTCCACAGCTGAAACATTGTGTTTCTATTCTTCTCTTTTCAGCATAGTTAGAAGTACTATTTTAAGTACAGAAGCAGAATAGTTTCATTATTACTGTTAATATAGAACAACATACTGTACAGGCTGCATAAAATGTATTTTAAGGAATACAATGCTCTGTGTACTAAAAAATACTGTACTTGTTATATTTTGGGTCTGTAGGAAGGTGGAATTCACCCACAGTGTCTTGCCTTTATGCTATAAAGGATAAGAGAGCCCTGTGGACAATGCAACATATAATACAGTATACTTGTCACTGTCATCATCCCTCCTCTAGAGGGCGCTCCTACCTTTTTGGTATCGATTTTAGTTTTAGTACTCCCCGCTGTGCCTAGTCCCTTTTGCGGTATGTAACCCCGGCGACTCTGCAGGTCCTGGCTCAGCTTTGGGAAACGGACGTCCGAAAGGATTATTACGGACTGTGCCCTGACTACCGCTTTTGGACTTGCCTGGACTTGGTTTCCTTTGCATTTCCCCCTGTGCACCGGATCACTACTGTAACTGCCCACTGTCTGTCAACCCAAATAAACCCTGCTGTGTTTTCCCCTGATTTCCGGATTTAACCGTCACACATAAGGTCTTAATTGCACACCTCACGGGAGATCCATCCGGCTCCCGTGACAATACTGCATATGACATAAAATATTATACAAAGGAACAAGTAACAGGTTTATTCCATGCTGAAGAAGGCTTCACAGACGAAACTTTGTGCTTTTCTCTCTTCTTTGTTCAGCATGGAATAAAGCTGTTACTTGTTCCTTTGCTGACTACTCATGCTGACGCAGCTACACACCTGAACTACATAAAATATTATATATAATTATACTGTACTGGTATATGTAATATATAATATAGTAATAATATATTAAGCTGGTCTGCCTATCATTAGCTTGCTACCTTATTGACTTTTTTAGTCATGTTCCATAAAGGAATTGAGATCATGAGACCATTAGTAATCTAGCCCATTTGATTGCTCGTAGAGAATTCATCTGAACATCTCATAGAACTGTTACATGAAGGAAGTATTGTCTTCACCAGCACAGTTAGTTCCAGAATCCCACAGCATTTTATTTAAAAAGATGCCTTATATTGTTATTTGTATGATTTTATTTTTATCTGCTCTTCCTCTTATTTTTAAATACACTTCCTCTTAATTTTCATTTGTGTTATTTAGTTTTTGTATCAATTTTGATTTTAAAGGGAGGATTTAATTAACTTTCATTTAGATGTTCCATTTTGAAAGCATTTTTATTAAAACAGAACTGCATTTCAAAGAGAATCTAGTTCCAGAAAACAAATATTAAATTAAACTAGTTTTGTCATTGGTACAAAGCTGCATTTCTTAGTCATAATTGCAATGTTTATTTTAAAATAAAACAATCAAACCTTTAAAGATCAGAAATCTGAGGGCAAAAGAAAATCAATGTAAAAAATATTTAGTTCCAGTGCTGATCGTGAATATTAAAAAATAACACAAAATATCAGGGTACACATATGGTACAGAACATATCCCACATATTGTTTCTGAAATGGTGCATAATACTTTTTGTCAGTAGTTGAGCCATAAACCTCATCAACAGATGGAACCAAGAAAAATTCATCCAACTCATCTGTGCCAGAGTCAGACTGATTTTGAGCAGTCACGCAGAAATCACATGCATTAAAACATTGTAGCTAAAGAAATACTGTGTGAGACCTTACTTACTGATATTTTCCTACTGATGATGTGGCTCATACTGTAGGTGATGTTTAATCAAGTAATTTGTGGGAGGTCAGTGTTTAGTGTAAGGTAATAGATATTAAAATATACAGTACATGTACTAGTCTTTTTTTTTCAATTTTCATCATCTACATGTACAATGTTTCTATTGTACCATTCCATTATTGTGGTAGTATTAACTTTATACACTAAGGACAAGTTGCTGGTGGGCAGTTGATGTGTATTAAGCCAATGACACAATGTAATGTATTCTTTACCTTGTGTCATTGAACTTAGGCCCTGACCTTTAACCTAACCCTGCCTTCTGAGCAACACTTCATAGTTTAACATGCTTGATCAGTGGCAATCTGTAGGCAAAAGGCACCACACTGGAGGCTGGGGAGGAGGGCACAAAATTAAAGGAGTAACTTCAAAAATATCGCCATTTACTGGACATAAAAGGAAGGTACAGTATGAAGAATTACCCACTATTCACTGGACCTACTTAATGATTTATATTAAAAAAGTGCTACTTACATATTTAGTTCTATGACAACGTACAGTATGTTGCAACGGAAGTGAACAAGCATGTATTAAAAATGCTTCAGTGCTACTGTGTGTGTTTTTATTGTCACAGGGGGAAAAATTAGTTTCTTTCTTGAATCATTGCTTTGCTTGATTGCTATCTTGATAAGCCATCTTCATAATTTGAGTGGGCTGTTAAAATCCATATTCTGCATCTTCTTCAGTGTAGTGGTACAAGTAGTTTATTTAAGAAATATGGAACTTCTGGGAATATTATTTACCACTTTTTACAGAAATGAAATTTAATTAAATACACTTCGGAAGTTCAGGCCTTTATATGGCCACGGGAATTCTGGAGTCAGGGAAGATGAGAGGATCAAACAATATTTATTAATACAATCAATGTCTCATTGATTCCATGCAAAACATTCACTGAAAAAATCACTTAAAATAGGATCAAGGGCCCATCAATCTATCAAGAGATTTGGGACAATCACACTTTCTTCAGTTACTTTATTGAGGGTTTATTGATGAGGGCTGTGAATTTTGTAATTTTTCTTTCAACGTAGTTACTATTTATTAAGCACTAAGCACAGACAGAAATAAACATGTTGTTATTTGAGTGGTTATGCTTCTGTTCAGTTATACTGTATTTGAATATATTTCCCTTTCTCATTTTCATTATTGCCTTTTGTCTTATTTCAAGGAGCTATCAAAAATTACACTCTGGAAAATTCAGTGAAGTTCGAACATTTTAACACACTAAATGTATACATCTGTAAAAAAATAATACAAATGATTTTCTCTGTAGTCTGTTTTATAGTTTTCATCATTAACAAAAATTAACTACAGTACAGTATATGGCCAGACCATGTTTTAAAAATGAGGTGGTGTGATTAAATTTTGATTCAACTCTATGTAATACGGTATAGAGGACTTAGTGACTACTACATTCGCATACTGCATTTCTTTAGAATCACTATGTTGATTGGCTGCACCTCACCTCACACTACTGTATTTCTTTTCAAAATCTGGCAAAATTCACATAAAAATCACTGGTGTTTAGACAGAGGTGTTTTTGCAAGAACTGGAAGGGGTGTTTAAAATGGACATTCAAAAGTATTCAGCCCCAACTGCAGGGCCCCGTACAAGGAGTTGAGAGGTCAACTGGTCACTGGAGAGAGGCTGTGAGTTTCCAGACAAGTCTGGGAAAGGAAGCAGCCAAAGGAACTAGATAACTGATCAAAGGACATCAACTGGATGGCCATGCTGTCACGCAGCGTTAATCAGGACCCTATGCAGACGGCAAAATCCGGAAGGGAGTGAAACAGACACAGGGGAGAGAAGACTGGGAACGGTGCTGGTAGACGAACAGGGGGGCGTGTCGACGGTGCGCTGGTTCTCAGGGGAGCATGGTCCAGGCCAAAGTCCAAAGGGAGTCTGTAGGGAAATCCAGGGTGAGCAAACGTCCAGAACCGGGTAATCAATCCTCGACAGACCGAAGCGGGATACGGTGCATGGACGGGGAGATTAAAAGGGGTAACTGGGCCAGGTGCTCCAAGTCCCAGACCCAGATGGTCAGGACACCGTTGTGAAGCCTATGCCGTCGGGCCACTCCTGGACTCGCTGGTAGGTGGGCTTCCAGGCGTCCATCTTCCAAAGCTGAGCCCAGCATGGTATGAGCGTCTGGTTTTTACAGGGAGGGGCTGGAACAGGAGGCAGGTGCAAAAAATCAACAGAAACAAGAAAGAGCCGGAGCGCCCTTAAGAGGAGGGGCTTACGATTGTGACATGCACCAGAGGCTGGTGACCAGAGAGGTCCTCTACAGACATTGCTCACCAGGAACCCCCAGTGCCCCCCGGTTACATGTTACATCAAGGAGACGCAGGAGCACGTGTTCTGGAGATGCCCCTTCACCTAAGCAGTGGGGCAGAATGGACAACATTATGCAACTCCTGGCAGCAGGAATGGTGAAATAATTAGGAAGACCATTACTGAAAAACTGAATATAAAAAGGTGTTCAAAGCTGATGACTTGCAGTTCTAAACATGCTCAACTTATGGTCACTTGAAATCATTGGGTTGAGCACATTTTTTTTGTTTTAATATGGCCATATAAATGTATGGAATTACACAAAAAAACATTAATTGTACTCTTCTTAAATATTTATTTATCACAAACACAAACTGCTTGATGTTAAAGTGCAGAAATGTAGACATTTCTGTCTCAATATTTGTGAGGGCATTATACTGTATGTGTAATGTGTAATCACCAAGCACACACACTATGTTTTAGCAGTCTTGGAGGGTTTTGTAATGAGGCCTGAAGAATAATATGGAGATATTTTCCCCTGGATCCAGCCAAATCCAGTTCAAATATGTGGAAATCCTGATGTAATCTGTTTCATTATGCTAAGAGCTATGAACACATCAAAAGCCTTTAGTACTTAAACTTGTGATTTCAACAGATGTCTTTTTATCCCATGCTTTCAGCTTCTGTACAGCTACTTGCATATGGAACCTCTTTAATTGTAGTCTGAGATTCCAGAAAGAAAGTACACTTTATTTTATTACACCAAAGGTCCATTAAGTTGGAACAACTGTAGACTGCAGATAAACTGTGGCTGGACTGTATATCTCTGAACACACAGCAATGCTTAATTATTTTGCAAAAAATGTATTTTAAAGGAAATTGACCGATACTTACTAATTTAAAAGCCTTTACACATTTTGTATTATATTACAATCTAACATGCAGCACTATGCCCTGCTTGTAAGCATAACAATCTCCCCATGCAAAAACCCCAGTAAGAAATGCTTAAACTATGCAACACGATTTCACTTAATCTCGTTACTCCAACCGTGCAACAACACCACTAGATATGAAGGTGAGAATAATCACAAAAGGAAAGAAAAACATTTTAAGCTGCTTTTAGCCTAAACAAAGTAACAAATAATTAATTAATTTAAATGTACAAATGTAATGTTGGATATCATGCTATTTATTATGACAAACAACATATGACCTTTTACAATTTACAAATGTGTAGTGCTGGATCTTTCGATACACACCTTATGAGACGAATTTGTTCCTTTACTGAACACAGTTTTTTCCATAATCTTTCCTTTGTGGGCAGAGTCATCGTGGGTACCTTGATGAATCAAGTTATTCTGTGTTGACATCTTTGTTTGTCGGACAGAAGCAAGCTTACCCTCTAATACAGGATTCATCCCTGAACTCTACAAGTGATACATCAATGGCTGTGCTGACGTCACCACCACCTCTAGCAATCAGTTACAGCCATTTTTAATTCACTCCACCAACTTCCATCCATCTATCAAATTCACTGTTAATGTGCCTTCCATCAGTCTTTCTTTTCCAGGCAGAAGCCTCATATGTGTATTACAAACCCACTGATTCCCAGTTATCTCTGCTATATCTATCCCTGGTTGAAAACACACCATCAATACTGATTCTTTTCTATTCAGACACCGTATTCCAGTAAATCATCCTCTGTACCCCTTTGTCACAATCTCTCACAATGCTGTTTTTAGTGCATTGCACCCAACGCCCTGGATGTCTATTGGTCCACCTACAGTAGACATATCACCAAAGTTTCCTCATCTAGACATATCACCAAAGTTTCCTCATCTAACTTTATCTTACTTTTTTATCCTTTTGCAAACATAACATAACATAACACACACACACAAATCTCATCCATCACGATATACTTGTTTGGGATCAACTTTCAGGCACGTGCAAACTTTCAGGGTTCTCACTCAAAAGCTTACAAAATGCTGAATTTACTCCATCTACTGTAAAAGATTTGAAATTTTAACCTGTTGCATCTCCTTGCTTGCTGACTTGCTGACTTGCTTGCTGACTTACCGTAACCCTCTAAGCATGATACAGTATCTTCTGTTTTTGTTTTCCCTCCACTCTCCCTAATTCACTGCTGCTAGACCCTCATGTGCATCCCTGTGTATAAGGTCTTTTAATTTTCCTCCCAAAATACAATCACTTTCCATCTCAAAAGGAGCAGAATAATCCTGACAGGTCAAGGTGTGTTTATTCATTACTTCAAACTAGACTCTGCAATTATAAACCTCTTTATTTTTAGTACTGCAAGCCAGCCCACCTGACCTTCTATTAATTTATGAGAATCAACAGGTTGCTACTCTTCACTGGACCCTTCACCACCTTTGAGGCAGGTTAATTAAAGCTTTAGTGTCAAAACCTTTCCCAATAACTTCTTTCAGATCAGTGAAGCACTTTCCACTACTCATCAGGAAATTCCAGTCACTACCATTAGAAATCACTAATGACGTTTATAAAGGTTTTGTTAATGGTCACCTTTTTCGTGCTTCTTAAGAAGCTAAATTCTTTGATTAACAGTTTCTCCATTATTTGTTGGTGAACCTCATCATATATTCCAGCAGCATAAAACCAGAATATGAACTCTAAGAAGTATCTCAGCTTTCAAGATTATATTTCATAAAATCTAGATTTAGATTTAGGCTGACAGGGATCCAGTATATCCTGGGACCAGCTATGTCAAGCAGCTTCAACAGCATGAAAAATACTTTTATTAGGAGCCTCTTTCTCTCGTTCGATTGACAGTATGCAGCTGTCATTGCTAATAATGGGATGGTTAACATTGCTTTAAACTCTCTATAGTGTATTTCTACTAATAAATGATTCTTCTGACCACTTGACATTGCAATTTTGTATTTAAATTGGATATTACTCACAAAAAATACATTATTACCTTACATATGCCACATCTAAGCTTCAGAAAGTTGCACATGGGATGTGAGTTTTGTATTCCTTTTGAAGTTGAATAAATTATCCCTTTGATCTTAAAATAGACTAAACCAATCAATTTTGTCAAAACACGTGCGGTGCTTTCAGCAAATACTATTTCCCCGTATTATGATTACTTGACTCTTAGTTTAAATCTGAGGCCCTGTAATGTGAAATATTGCTGGTTCTATCATACATATACAATGTGTAGCCTTATATTACATACAAGTGACATCTCGCTTACTAAGATTATGTCATGAATCTCTAATATTGTGTGGCTTATAGTTTTTGGAATCCTTTAAGTATGGAGACCGACCCTAATAACCTAGAACTGAATAACAATCACTGCCTACAATACTAAGTAAAAAATGAGAACTACAGTATCATCCTGTGAGCCTCTTACAGTGGTTTCTAGAGTCGTAATTAACTTCTCCATTTTATGTGCCAGCGATTCCCAACCCTAAACTTGGTGGAACACTGTAGCTTCTTTCCAGCCAAGGTCTTATTCACAGACAATTAATTTCAGTTTACTTACTTACTTCCTTTTATTGTCCCAAATGTAGGCTGGTAGGAGACATAACACAATGCACAAACATTTAACGCAATGTGAATTCATGAACAAATGAGAGGCATAAAGTACAAGTATGATTGTCACACAATGGCCTGAGGAAGGCCAAAGTACAGTAGCTCAGTTTTATAAAAGAATGGCTCTGCCGCAAAGCACTCAAGTAAAATAAGTGCAGTTTATTTACAGTGCTCCCAGTCCGCCACACCAGAAAAACCCCAAAAAGGAACAAAAACAATTCTTCAAATAAAGATAAATCCTCCTTTTCATATTGTTTTCTCTCTGTTTTAAGTCACACTACCTGACTCAACGACTCAACGACAACAACAACAACACTCTTAGGCTGAGGAGCCATCTCAAATAGCATGTAAGACCCTCCCCCCCCGGAACAAACCGTTTCTCCAATTCATATTCAATTAAGCAGGGTAATAGCCATGGGTATAAAAGATAGTTTAGCTCTATTGCATTTGAATCAGGGCAGTCTAAAGCAATGCCCACATGGAAGGACCTCAGGTTCACTGTGCAAGGGCTGGTCACGACAGTCAGTGATTACACTGGCCATCTGTACTGTTTGTTTGAAGTAGAAGTCTGAAAACTGTAGCTGCCGTGTGCCAATAATTTTGTTGGCTAGATGTGTTGCTTGAAATGTGATCTGTACAGAAGTAAAATATGCTAATTGTAGGAATGACAAGTATAGGGACATTTTCACCAATGTCTATGTCAGTGGAAATTGATCAACTAGTTAAAGATTTTTACTTAGATATAATAAAAGGCAAGTGGATGGAGGAGTGGCTGCTTAAAGTTCTTTATGCTGAAGTTGTTGGAAACTATATCCTTGAAGTAGGGTATGTTTAATACTCGGAATTGACCAATGAAACCAATTCAATAAAAGTCTAAACAAGGATGCAGATAAATTAAATCATCAACTAGCACTGGAAATTTACAGCTCACCTAGAAAGAAAAAGAGCACACATAGTGTTCCCCCAGGAGCTCTCCAGGGTTGTATCTAGTCTCTCACATTAATTAAAGAAACTATGGAATATGCAGGGAGCATCTTGTCTTTGTGACTGTAAAATGGAAAACATGGACAGCATAGACAATATTTCTAAACAAACCAATAACAGCATATTGTGTAGATCTGCAAGAACCCTGGCATACCTTGTGTATTTCTTTTATAAGCTACAATGATTTTAAAATCACTCCTTGTGGATAATGACAATAAATTATTCCTTACTCTTACATAGTATAGCACTTTTCTGGACACTTCACTCAGTGCTTTACAGGTAATGGGGACCCTCCTCCACCACCCCCAATGCGCAGCACTTACCTGGATGATGGGTCGGCAGCCATAATGTATACAGTGCACTCATCACACACCGACTATCAGTGGGGAGGAGAAAAGAGTGATGAAGCCAATTTATAGATGGGGATTATTAGGAGTCCAAGATTGGTAAAGGCCAGGGAGAAATTTGGCCCATACACTGGGGTAATACACCTGCTCTTTTTGAGAAACACTCAGGATTTTTAATGCCCACAGAGAGTCAGGACCTCGGTTTTACATCTCATCCGAAGGACGGCACCTTTTTAAAGTATATTGTCCCTGCCACTAAACTGGGGCATTAGGAGCCACACAAACCGCAGAGTGAGCGCCCCCTACTGGCCCTTCTAATACCTCTTCCAGCACCAACCTTAGCTTTCCCAGACGATATCTCCCATCCAGGTACTGGCTGGGTTCACAGCTGCTTAGATTCAGTGGGCTGCCAGTTGTGAGTTGCAGGGTTAGCGTTATGGTTGCTGGGTGCTGAATAACAGAAGAATGATGGGTATCTGTGGCTTTAAATTATTACATTTTTGGTTTGTAGCAAGAAGTTCAGTACTTGAAAGCCAAAGCCATTTGGAAACTGCCAAGATAAGAAACATCTTGGTTATGGGAAATATGAAGGTGAACCATAGGAAATGCAACACTAGTAATGAGCAATTAGGAAAGCATTGGTTACGTTATTGTTTCAAGTAAAACTGAGATTTTCAAAAGCAGGCAAATTGTACAGTTTAATATTTTTTGATAATTCAAGTTAAAGTTGTAGGAAAACGTTCTTGATTCTGGCCACTGGTAATCAAACCTCTTTGGTCGTAGGGTTGATTCCAGCCTGGATATACTTCTGTGTGGATTTTGCTCATTAATCCTACATGAGGTTTCTTTGGGTGATCTTTTTGTAACCCTGTCCAAGTTATTCCCAGTAGTAGGCAGAATATTTTACTATATGCTGCCTGGGCACACATGTCAACTGCTCAGCACTGGATACAGAAAAAAAACTATCTACTACAGATCTTGTTGGCTCAGAGACATTGCTCTGCCTATGTGAACTATCTAAGTGGCCTGTCAGTTCTGACGTCCTGTAGGTCCTTCACAGGGATGATGGTTTCACTGGTGGGGTTGTAGTGTGACAGTTGAGTTGAGAATGATCTTACCTGGGATCTCTTATTTGAAAGGTTTATTTATGGAAAACAAATACAGTGGGAAATGATGATGATTCCAGATTTCTTAAAATTGAAAATTGTATCTCAATTTTTAGCGGAAAAGTCCACACTGTGCCACACCCCTTTTCACCTGGTCACAATTACATAGAGATAATTCATGCTGTCCAAGTTAATTGTTATCTCTAAATGCCTGCCTTATGTATATGAGATGGACTGGGGTCCTGTCTAAAGTTCATGGTGTCTTATGTGCATTGACTGTGGGGTTAGGTTATGGGTAACTGGGATAAAAACATCATTTATATTTCTATGCAGTACTTCCATTTTCATCCCATATGTCCTCAAAGCACTTAATTTGATCTAATTTCACATGCATGTTTCTAGCAAATCTTTTTTTTCTCCTCTAGAAATGACAACTGGATAGTCCTTTATGTGAATGTTTTTCAAAGTAATATTACTGGAATCAATGTTTCCAGAACTGTTTTGCTCACACTCATTTTATGTTTTCGGAACTTATACTGTACATGACACTGGTTAACTTATTTTGTACAATTTGTTTTCACTGATAAAACTCCTTGGCTTTTTAACAGGTAGTCAGAATCAGTGCATTGATTTGAAACTATTGGCGATTTATGTGAATTATGTGAAATATAAAGCTCTGAGCTTTAAGAGTAGCTTTTAGTCCATAAAAGAACACAAAGAGTTCAACTGTCCATAAGCAAAATACAACAAAAACAAATCAAATATTGGAACTATTATTTTCTGAATAAGAGTCCATTTTCACATTATTAAAAAATTGCCTTCTGTTTGAAAAGGGCTCTACCTCTGAAAGTTACTAAATCACAGAAGCTCATGCACATGACAGCTGTTAAAAAGAAAAACAGTGACTCTGCCAAAGTCTTTGATACAGGGGATCATGCTTTAGGGCACTAGTAAAGAATTTAAGATACTGCATCTCAGTTCTTGTTATAGGTCAGTTGAAACATCCAGGGAGATCTATTTTCCATCCTTATAATGTAGCAAAGGGCTATGAGCACTTCAAATACTTTACCACAGCCCGTTTTGTCAAGTAAACTTAATCACAAGGTGATGACAAAACATTTGTTTCATTTTAGTGACAACATGAAACATATTGATGGTGAGATGTTTTACTTTTTTTATAAATTGACTGAAATACTCTCCCCATATCCTTCAACATGCTCTTATTTTAGTCTTATTATTCCTCTGGGGGAGCAGAGGTATCTTGTCTGAAAATAGATGTCTGTTGTTATTCTGCTCACACTTTCAGAACCTGCCATAAGGAATTATTGATATCTGCAGGTTGTGGACAAAAAACTATGCAATAGGCCACTATGTGTTGCAAGTATGAAAGTAGGAAGTGACATACTGTAGAGTCATTTCACAGCAAATGTCTTCACTAATTGAAGTAAGGGGAAATTTCAGGAGGGATTTGTAGTGTACAGCACATGTTATGGTCTATTAGATCTAGCTCATAGGTTTTAAAAGTCTCATATAATTACATCACATTTATTTTCAGTTACAAGAAAAATATGCATTTACTTTCATTAACTACTGTACATATCAAACATGTTTGGAGTAATAATTCAAAGTCTCAAGAGTTATAATATGAATAAAGACATTTTACCCTCAAAGACCCATTGGCCAAACATCTGTGAGTTTGAACTTCCCACTGGTAAGATGGAACTAGTTGGATTAGTGTGTAGTCAGGCTTAGCAATTGCTCTGCACTGGGAGTATCCTGGATACAGAGGGAGAGAAAGAGGGAGAGAGCTTTGCCATGTATTTCTGGGTACTTCTGCCCAAAGTTAGCGTGGCTGAACTTTGGCATTGAAGTGTGTTCAGATTGTCCTCTTGAGGTCTGGCCACAGACAGGTGAGGAGAACTAGTTCCAGATATAAATAGGTTCTGAATATGTTAGGACAGTGGTTCTCAAACTTTTTGGACCAAGTACCACCACTGATCAAACCAAAGCATCCAAGTACCACCTACAAGTCATCTCCTCATAGGAACCACAGAAAATCTCAATGACCAACATGAGTGTGTGCACACACACACATATAATAAAAATAGCACTGAGCACCTACCATTTCAGTGAGAGGGGTGAGCCTGTTTAGTCTAGCAAAGCCTTGCAATGTCAGGGACAAGGGCAGTGAGCTTCAAATGCAGATCTGGCTCAGCATCCATTTTGTTGCGGTACTTTGTCTTGATTGCAGTGAGGGCAGAGAAGCCTTTCTCACAAAGGTAGGTAGTAGCAAAAGGCATCAAAAACTGCACACCCTTTAATGAGAGGACTGGGTATTCACTCTATCTTTGGATCCAGAAATCCAACAGTGACTGTTGTTTCAATTCTGACATCAAAGTCTCATCAGATGATAACTCGAGCAACTTCTCTTGTTCAGCACAGGTCAGATCCTTGGGTATTCCTACAACATCAACAGTAAAGGGGTTCTTGATCCACTCTGGTGTGGCCTCAACTGGAAAATACTCTGAGAACTGTTCTTCCAATGACAAGAGATGCACTGCAATCACATCATGAACAGCAGCATCAAGAGCCACACCATATGTGTGCAGATACTGTAATTCTCCAAAGTTGGGAAAGCAGAGACATCACTTGCATTGATTTTATTAACAAAAAGCTGCAGCTTTCTTCATAGCAGTGATCTTGTCAGAAACATCAAAAACTGTTAAAGAGAGCCCCCGCAGTCCCATGTTCAGCTCATTCAAACGTGTGAATATATTTTAGCCAGGTAGGCTAATTTTACTAGCCACACTGGATCATCAAATATATTTGCCAAGGGGATTGTTGGTCATGCAAAAACATCTGTACTTCAGAGTGCAGTTCAAAGAGCCTCATGAGCACTTTTCCCCTTGATAACCATTTCACTTCAGTATGTAGTAAAAGCTGCATATGTTCGCTACCCATTTCATTACAAAGCACATTGAAGAGACCTGTTGAATTCATTGATCGAGCCTTAATACAATTTACAACTTTGACACCAGATTCCTCAGGAATTTTCTTGGCTGCCAAGGCCTCACGGTGGAAGCTACAGTTCGTCCACTTCATATTTGGAGCAACCTCTCTAATTCATGCAACTACACCGCTGTGTCTGCCTGTCATCGCTCTAGCACTGTCTGTACAAACTCCAACACATTTTTTCCAGTCAATGCCATTCTCTTCAATAAATTAATTCAGAAGCTGAAATATATGCTCTCCTGTAGGTCTTGCTTGTAGCAGCTTGCAGAAAAGAAAGTCCTCATGGGACATACCCTCAAACTCGTATCTAACATAAATGAGAAAATTGGCCAAATCAACTACATCTACAGGAAACTGGAATGACACTGTTCCTTATGGTTACCTGCACTGCTTCAGATCTTTAAGTTTCCTT
Organism: Lepisosteus oculatus; assembly: GCF_040954835.1. Lineage (NCBI taxonomy): Eukaryota > Metazoa > Chordata > Actinopteri > Semionotiformes > Lepisosteidae > Lepisosteus > Lepisosteus oculatus. The sequence goes on along the minus strand of NC_090698.1, from coordinate 71,041,046 downwards.
ATCCTTCAAGAGCACATGTTTCATACTAAAGTGCCTCCTCCGATGTGCTGGATTCATGCTTTCATTGCTGAGAATCTCACAGCACACCACACACTGTGGTCTTGGCTCTTTCTCACTGTTTACAGACACTTGCTAACACTAGCAGGTAATGCAGCAGAGCTAGTGTCGGTGGCTGATGTATAATCCTCCTCATTCTCAACAGGTGTGCATGATCTATCAGAGCTGGCATCATTACTCTTGGCATCTATTTCTTTCAGCCATGACATAATACTTGATTTGTGAGAAGTATTCATTTTCTATCAATTGCTGGAGATAATATTTTTTTTAATACAATTGGCCACTTACGTTCATAGCATGCATTCCTATACAGTGGTATAGAATTACATAGTAGCTCTTGTGTCCACCCAAGTATTAGGGTGCACTGTATCGTCATAGCTAAGTACATAGGCTGCGTATTTGACACATAAACTGATTTTATTCAAATAGAATATATGAAAATATGCACACAGCAAATTTCCAGGGTCGTCTGGTCTACCAGAGTTTGAGAACCACGGTGCTAGGACATTCAGGATGTAACAAAAAGAGTCCAACTGTCTTATTTTGTTGATAAGGAGAAATTAACAGTGGGTTGCCAAACAGTCACTTGCAGTAACATGGTTGGATAGGCCTGATTGACAGTTTAGTTGGAAAGATGAAGAGCCGTTGAGTTAACCAATGAAAATGAGCTAGGTTCTCATTTGTAAGGTATGAAATCACAAGTTGGTGATTGGTTACTATTGGGTGATGTGTGATGAATGGTGACCTTGGGTCCATGGTTTTGGGAGAAAATAGACTCAGACCTGATGGAGTCCATCTGTGCTATATATCATTACACTGTTCAGCAACCTGTTAGTGGTGAAGACCCTTTCAGCCAATGTCCGCCTGGAATTTCCTCCCCTTAAACATTTTGTTATATCTCTGCAGCAGAACATAGCAGGAGCCTGGTTCAAGTCTTAAATTGAAGCTAACCCCTTTGGGTTTGTGAACAGATTTCTTATATTTCTTAATGTGTTCACTCAGCAGACAAACATATGAAAAACAAATAACAGCAGGCAGAAATGTTGTTTTGGTCTTCAGAGGTCAGAATTTTCCATTCTAGACCTGCCAGGTAGCTGGAAATGATTTGAAATCCTTGTTCTAAGTGACTATTAGCTTGGATAGAAATTTGGGACAAATTAATCAATTAGAAAAAAATCTACATAATCCTTTGTAAAGACTGGACCTGGAATGAAATTTCTCACATATAATAAATAAATCCTAAAAATATTGAAAGTAATAACAATAAAAACCATTGCAATTGCTATAAAAACCTTTAGACACTGCTAAAGAGCCTTTTTCTGCTGTTATGCATTGAAATAAAACCTCAGAGTTGCCTTCTGCTGTGGAAAAAAGGAGCACTGATAAGAAACTGATTGATTACCCTTCTGAGTCAATTATTGACAGCTAGAAAGCAAGTGGCATACAGCCTGAGGCTTCTAGAGGAAGTCTTACCCCCTGAGGGCTCTGAATGGCTGAAAATACAATGAATTACAGCGTTTTTTACCAATCAGATCACCTTATTTCTACCGGTCCTGCTTCAAATATCTACCACATAGTCAATTACTTATCAGTAGCCTCCAGGTCTGGAGGAGGGTTAGTCTAGGCTCTATGGATATGGAGTATATCGTGTTTCAGAATAAGGTAAAAACATGGGATATATATATTTTTTTGGTGGTGCAAATGCATATTGGAAGTTTGGAAGTGCATCATCATATAAAAAGTGACTTTGTGATCCATCATCTTGTTTTTTCCAAGCTCCGGTTGTCCTTTTTCATTTGATAACATCGTTTTGTGGTTTTGTTGGTAAAAAACTATTACAAATGACGCAGGAATCAAAGGTAGATATTGATTTACACCATGGACACCTGTGACCGAGCTAGGGATAGGACACGTATGATTATATAAACGTTTTTTCTGTCGGTTCTGAAAACGGTTATGTGAAGCTCTAGTTGAACCCTTTTCGATTGATAAAAGGTTTTCTGTAAAGGTTTTGTGGTTTTGGTGATGTAAAACGAAGTGAGACTTGGTCAAGGCACACAAATATTTTATAAGAAATCTTTAATAACACTTTATTCTAAGAAATAATAGGCTTTGTCCATACAGTAGATTGTGCTATCTCAGAGTGGAATTTAGGCAGAACACTTACTAACAGTGCCAAGGGATCTTTAATGCTAAAGTGGGCAGGACCTTGGTTTAAAAGCATCTCAATAATACAAACTCCTACAGCACAAGCGTATACAATGTAAATCACCTATAAGTGAAATTCATATCTTCCTTTTCAATATTATACAATATTTGTTGCTCAACAGCAAATACAGCTTCTGAAGCTTCACAGGCCTCAGGTAAAATGTCCTCAGAGTTGAGTACACTAGTCACTTCCCAGACTATGAAACTATGGGTTACGTAAATCAAAATCTAAAGCATTCATATAACTCCGCCAAAGTAAAATATCGGACAAAAATATCACTCTTATCCTGTAATCTTTATCTGGTACAGGTACTTACAGTGTTAGTGTCTGCCATTTAAGAACTGAACAGTGTATCTTTAGTGAAAGCAGATTCATTCTTTTAAGGGAGGCTGACTCCTTACCTTATCTCTTATTAACCTTAAAATGTTCTATTCAGGCAGTGTTCATATATGTTAGTTTTCTAAACCTCTGCAGCACATAGCTTCTGCAATAATTCTGTGCTAGTGTGTTCAGCACTAACTGCATATAAACTCATGCAGTCCTTCACAGGGAATCTTTTATTCATGTAGTTTCCTGCCACATCTTTCAACCTGTGCCCCATTTCCAAGATTCTCTAAGAAGAAAGATTGGTTGGGAGGTAGCTCACATCCCATGACACAATCAAATGTCAGATTCACAGGTCTCTAACTGGCAAATCATTTTTGTTAATGTTCCTCCTGGCACCTCTAGCTTCAGTTATATGACACTTTCATTCAGACAGAGCTTTCCTTTGGTTTATTAGAATTCTTGGTATTAGTGTACAGTACCTTGTGTTTGCAAGCTAGTAGTGAAAGCAGCACCATACTTTTCTATTTCTGTCAGTGTGCAAACTTTTAACATATAAAAGCGGTATTTCTAGTACTAACCAATAAGGCCAAAGGGTTCAGTAGTTGAGTTCAATTACTGAGCAATAAACACATTGTTATCTTTGTGGAACATGAAATGAGCTATACAGAGCTAAAATGCAAAAAGATTATTTTGTTCTATGAGATTTAAAGTGAGGCTCAACTCATGTTAGTAGACTTGTGGCAGTAAGCTCTCTAAGGCATTGCCCTGCTTGCCCTGATCTGGAAGTTGAGACATGCTAGTTTCAGCAATGGCATGCGTTGATGATGAAATGCCAGCTATAGCCGAAGGGTACTCTTGTGATATTCCCATGAACATTTCAATAAATACTTGCCATTGTACCTGAGGAGCTGCAATAGCAGCCTTAGTAAAATACCGCATGGACTGAAAAATCCAGATACATGCTTTTCAAATTACTTGCTGCATGTAGCAAAAAGCATTGAATTGCTTGTCATGCCAGAAAAGTTTTGAGGTGGATATATTCAATCTTGGGTGTGATTTTAGTCCTGGGGAGACATCTACCCTTCAATGAACCTTGTGAGCAATTTTGACAACCAGGGTGATAACCAACTATTTTTAAAGGACGCCTTTGGACTTTGGACAGATTCATGGAATACTCGTCCAATCCTGCAAAACTAACTGGAAATAATGTTATTGTATATCCAAAAAACTGGACATTTGTGTTTGGCATCACCATACAAACCTCAAAAAACAACACTCAGCATAAAAATAATATATATTAAAAATAAATATAAGAGAACACACAGAGAACAAAGGATTTCTTGGCTATAGGCATTCTGAAATGACTCCATAAAGACAGAAGCTTTAAATACGAATGAAAAGGATGGGAGGAGCTGAGCTTGCTTGTGCCCTGTAATATAATACAGATCTTTAAGCCATTTCTGTGGTCCACCAATTATTTTACTACCCATATTAAGAAGTATGGCCAATTTCCAATACCAATGCCACACTGTGATACCAAAAGTAAGGATGCTTTCTACAATACTACTATTTTATAAACCCTCTCTAAAACGTTTGCATTCACCTCAAACCCCATTAGCTTCCTGAATAAAAATATATTCTGTCTAGCCTTCTTAAAAATGCAGTTGGTATTCTCTGCAAAGTTTAAATGTTCATCTATTACTGTTTCTAAGTATTTGAAATACTCCACTTGCTGATTAATAAGAGAGATACTTTGAAAATCTGACATGTTACAACCACAAGTTGCCTGTTCTTTGATTTTATCAACATTAATATGAAGCATGCATGACTGACACTACCATCTGTCTATAGTTCTTAAAAAAGCTTTTTGTAAACTCAATATTACACTTGGTTTACAAGGAGAGAGAGACATTGGTTGTTTGAGTACAAAGAAAGAGCTTGTAGGAATTTGTCTTGAAGTCTAGTTTACATTTGGGTTTTAATGTGACTTTTGGGTTTTTACCTGATTGCATTACAACATGAATTACTTTAGATTTATTGCCTGTGCAGAAAAAGAGATTGATCCAATGACTTCACTAAGGATTTATTAAAAGCAACCAGACTGTAACATTGACTTAATTACAATATATATCCTAATACTATTACACCATGTATGTCCCGCTATTGACTCTTGTTTAGGTTACCTTTATTTGCGTATGAAAAATAAATGTTCTCATGGACTAGCTACAACATTTATTTTAAGACTCCATAGTAATCCTCTCAAATACAATTTCTATTTTCACTTTTTGTATTAATGTATTTTCAGTAACTTCGAAACTTATTCTTGAATAAATATAGAATTAGATATAGAATATAGTCAGATTATTGGGTATTGGGAATACCTATGACCCTTTTAAGAAGTCAGTAAAAATCTGTTGGCGATGGATGTGCAGCTTTTGGGGGTTCGCACTTCTAGGGTTCCTTGATGTTATTGGGACGAATGTTATTCTTGTAACTTGATTCCATTCAAAAAGCACCTGAGCTTTTTATGAAGTAATTGAGATTTAAGAGATTAAAGACAACTTTTTTCCCTGGGTCAATGTCTATTTATGACCTTAGCTGGAAAGCACATCTACATAGTGTCTCAGAACAATTATGGCTGCTATTCACTTTCAAGTAAAATGATTTTAATAAGGCTGACAGGACAATGTGGCCTTTTCTTAATCTGAGGTCATTGCTAATGCTTATCTGAATCCAGCTAACTGCTCCAAATGGGAGAACACATCTGTGAAAGGCAGTAAAGAGGTGTCTAATTCCCAAAAGCAAAAGTAAAAGATTAAGGAAAAAGACAGATATTAATACCATGTGACCTTATTTTTAAAAAAATAATTATTTTGTATGGATTCTTATCTAAAACAACTGGTGCACAGCAAGATGCTTAAAGGGTGTAATCATGCTGACTGAAGTTAACCAAATGCAGGAAGCAGGCTCATCACACAAGACAATGTAGACGTGTGCCATTGGGATTGTAACTGCAGGGTTGCACTGCTAGCAAATTGTCTGGAATGCAATTGAAACTGTAGGCACATGGGCAAAGTCTAGACATACAGTAGGCACATTAATTTGGAAACTGTTTTTTCTTAGATTATACATAGCACTTATTAAAATATGTAATGTCTGATGGATGGGATCAGTTTTCCAGGTGTGCTGTACTGTACATGTTTACAGCTCATTCCATGTACAGAATGTGGGCAAGAGAATTTTTGAAACTGGATTGACTGGCATTCATGTTTGTAATACATGATTAAATGTATTGAATGTACATGTAGAACTATATACATTATTTATTGCATATTCTATTATGTTTGCAAAAGAACAAGTACTAGGTGTCACGAACCGCATTCCTGCAAGCACCTCTCGCCGCCAGCACCGACGCCCTAATGAATCGATTGTCCTTCCTCGCGCTCTTCCCTGTTTATACCCTCTCCCTCCACTCAGTCCCTGCTCACGTGTGAGAAGTTCTCTTCGGCTTTCTCTGGTGCACGCTTCTACTTTCGACTTTGGATACCCAACCTCGTTCTAGGTTGAAAAACTGACTTTGATTTTTGCCTTTGGATCTGGTTGCTTATCTGTTCCAGTCATCCTCACGCTCAGCACTGTATAGGGTCCAACCTGGTGTTCCTAACACCATCTCTGACCATAGGTTTATTCCAGGCTGAAAAGAGAAGAACGAAAACACAAACTTTGTTTTCTTTCTTCACTTTTCAGCATGGAATAAACCTAGAGTATTACTTGATCCTTTGCAGCCTACGCATGCTGACGCAGCTCCCCACCTGAACTCTTTCTATTATGTTTCTACATCATACAGTAGGTTTACTGTTACTATGCTTTAACTGGAGCTATTTTTTGTCACCATGACTCTGATTTTCCTGTTTTGAAGGACTGCGGCTGAACTGACCTAAAACGTCTGTTACTATCATCAGTCATCACTTTTGCACACTGATGACTGGTATATTCAGATATATTGGTAGTATCTGAAATTGTAAATAACGTATTAAGGAAAGTAAATGGAATCTCACACTGCAAAAAATACTTTGACGACATAATCTGGATACGGAAAGTAGAGTTTTGCAATTCTGACTCCAAATAGTTATAGCTCAGTTCTAAAGAGAATTACCCTGTGTTTTGCATCCTGGCTGTACATGATTTCAGCAAATAAGTCTAAACATGACTATATCAACACAGGTCAGAAATCAGATAAACAATAGGATGCATTGTGGAGTACTGCCAGTTTCGTAGTTTACACCACAGTATGGCAGGTAGACCGAAAACATTACTTGAAAGACTTTAATGGCACATCAGCATGCCAACCAAAAAAAAGGTTGGGAGGTTTATTCTATTCAAATAAAAAAGCAGTTTCTTTAAGCATTTGTAAGCATTTGTAAAAAAGTTCTAAACATTGTTCTATTATTTTCTTCTAGTTTGCAAATGCCTTGACTTTTAGTATGTGCAGTATACACAACACAACACAACACAACACAACACAACACACAACAACACCTGATCCAGACAACACAAAACAACACCTGATCCAGACCGAGGAGGTTTTCAGTAAGTATTAAGTCCATGTGTTTTTGGTGGTTATTTTGGAAGAATATTTCTACATTAAACATTAAATTCTGTTAAATTGATGTTTTCCATTACATGAATGTTGTTTTCATTTATTTCATTTAAGGAAAACAAAACAAAACAAGATTATGATTTGCTGTTGAATACCTGTTTTCTTTCCATCAACCCCCAGAAATCTGACAATAATGGCTGAAGGCAGCATCCATCTATTTAAAGCCTCCTCAGTGCATCAGAGCACACAATGTCCGCAGTGTTGAATTCAGAGGTCAACAGTAGTGTGGTCTCCCTTGGCAGGGATAGACAACCCTGGTCCTCAAGTGTTGCTATTGGTACACAACTCCAATTTCTGAGGGCCAGAAATCATCAGGTTTTCTAGGTTTCTGTAGATTATCAAGAGCTGAATACCCCCAGAGGACCAGGGATGCATCAGCATAGTGACTCTCTGGACTGAGCCTGGCAGGGCATTACACATGTACAGTCAATACGACACCTTCCATCATACTTTATGTAGGACACAATTCAGTTTGCCTCATTTACTCATTTTTGAAAGATATTTAATTCTGTAATCCCAAAAATATTATTCACTATTGTGTTAATTGCACTTTATCCATATTCCCTGATCATAGTTTAAACAGTACTTTTTACATACAGTACTGTTCATCCCATATTCCCAAATACCTGGGTACCATTCATAGGTACCGTTATCAACAACTTGAGCCTCTCCTCAACTTGCTTGCAGTTATTTTTAATCAAACAGCTCTTATTAGTTGTACAATTGATGATGATCAACTAATCAGCTAGTAAGAACAGTGGTCTATTTAACCTGAAAACATGTGAAACCCTTTAATTGCACATTGGCAGGCTCCATTCTACTAATTACAATAAGTGACTCCTAAAGACAACTGGTAGTACTAGAGCCTTTTTAGGTGTTATAGCAAAGGGGTTGAATACTTACTGTATGCAGTCAGTTATTTTCTGTTTTATATTTCTAATTAATTTAGGAGGATCTAAGAATTTTGTTTTCCCTTTGACATTATACAGTACATTGCGTTTTGTGACATTGTATCAATGGCAGAATATTCCAATTAAATACATTATCTGTAGTATAAAACAGTAAAATGTGCAAAAGTCAGAGGGTGATTAATACTTTTCATAGAAACTGTATGTTCCAAATGAAAACCTGAATTTAGCCTTGGCTAAATTCATTTAACCAATAATGACCTCGGCTGGATTAAAAACCAGGAGACAAGGAAGCCTGGTATTCTTCAAGTACCAGGGTTAGGAACCACTGTCATCGTGCATAGCCAACACTTGCAGAGAAAGCATTTACAGATTTAGCCACTGTGGTACTTAACCAGAGGATTGTTGTACTGGTCAGGCCTTTAGCAAGTGGTTTGCTTGTGTTGCTGTGTCCCAAAACTCTGGAATACCATCCCAAAACAAATCAGGGACTCTGGGTTGTTTTAGGTCCAGAAGGATTGTTTTGTGATACTTTTATTTCCTGTATCTGTTTTAATGGATGTGTTTTTCTTGTTTATTATTATGGATATTAAATATTTGGAAACTAAACAACTTACTATTTTTTACCCAAGCACGTGATGACAGCTGTAACTTACTTACTACGTATTTGAAGGCTGAAGATAGTGACCAAGGCAAAACTGTGAGAGACTTCTAGACACGAATGCTTCTAAACATGTTTCATAATGTATTATTTACAGACATGGGTTATAAAAAGCTATTTCTATACATTTCCTCTTTGCCCAGAAAATGCAGATGCGTGAAGCACAAACCCAGACAGAGGCATGCATGTGAATATACATCTGTCTTGACATCACCCAGAACTTGCAGATATAACTCATGCATTTTTCATTGCTACAGGCTAAAGTTTCAACTCAGCATTCACAAAGAACCTGGGCATATTCCCTGTTTGGGATCAATCTTTAATAAATTTAGATGCCACACAATATAAACAAGCCTTCAGGGACTTTCAAGAAAACTTTATGACTTCCCCAATACTGTAAGCATGCAAGTAAAATGCCTGTGTTACTGTATATTGAGTACAGATACAAATCATACTACATACTGTATACTGAGTGCAAATACAAATCATATTTATATGAATATGTGTTTCAAAGTTTTTTATAGCAAGAATACAAGTGAATGAAACAGTGAAATTTTTACAATAGAAAAATTCGTTCTCAAAGTAAATGTTGATTTTGTTAAATAAAAGACATTTCAGTATCGAAGGCTAAAAGCAGTGTATGATTAGATCTTGGATCTTCTCCATGGTAAATATCCAAATGAAAAAGACATTTATGTCCTGTTCCTTTCTTTGAACAGTCCCTAAACTACAGGGTACTTGACATGAACTACAAAATCTTACCCAGTGGATGTTACACATGATAAAAAAAAGAATGTAAAAGTGGGCTTCGGATTTAGATAGATAATACTTTATGAATCCCGTAGGGAAATTGATGTGTTACAGCAGTCCAGCCCAAGACGAGCAAAAACAGACATCAGAATAGTTATAAAACAAAAAACAACAAAATAAATAAATAAAAAATTAATAAATACATAGGTGTGTGCAAAATGTGATGATCATAGTCACTGTAAAAGCAATAAAATATGTGCAAAATGTGAGTAGGTTTATACAGACTGAAGTCTGTATAATGGAGTACAATGGAGCAAACATGCTGTCCATAGACGAGCAGATGAAGGGCTAACAGTCCTAGCCTAGGGCAGCGTTATACACCCTGACAGCCGCCGGGAGAAAAGACCTGCAGAAACGTTCCCTTGAACACCGTAGCTGGAGCAGTCTGTTGCTAAAAGTGCTCCGCTGCCCAGTAACAGTCCCATGAACTGGATGAGAGGTGTTGTTCATGATGGCTGATGGATTTGATGATGGATTTATGTGCAAGATGTACAAAAAGATCATAGAGTACAACATGTACATACAAATATTTTAAAAATTAAAACAATATAATAGAGTCATTTAAGGTTGTGTTTTTCTCTTTTAATACTTTATAACTTCTATACATGCTGTTTATTAAGCAAGTATAAAACTTAATATGACATTTATGAACAGTGGAGTCACATATAAAATGCTATTTATATAGCATATAGCGGTGGCTCTGTGGCTAAGGATCTGCGCCTGTGGCTGGAAGGGTGAAGGCCTTTAACCCCAGCTGCTCCAGGGGCGTTGTACAATGGTTGACCCTGCGCTCTGACCCCAAGCTTCTCTCTCCCTGTCTGTGTCTGTGTGTCTCTTGGAGAGCAAGCTGGGGTATGCAAAAAGTCGAATTCCTAATGCAAGAAATTGTGTATGGCCAATAAAGTGATCTTATCTTATTGAAATTTCCTTGTGACAAATTTTCCTATATGAATAACAAAGGTGAGGAGAAGATTTGATTATCCAATTACTTGTGTCAACAAACCTACCTGACTTTGTTGTTTTGAGTTTGTTAATGTAATGAGGCTTCAAAAGAGTGAGAAGGACATCAAGGAAAAATAACTTGAAATCTAAGCGTAATACTGACAATAGCAGCCTGCAGTGTGGGTCATGTTACATCAGTCAGAAATAATTAGTTGGATTGCTAATAATTTTTGTAAAAATATGACTGTTTTGGGAAGTGCATGTAGGATTTGCTGGGATCTATCAGACCTTTATCTTAAACTGATCATTACTCAAATTCTCCATTCTGATGTTGCAGGCAGGTGGGCACATTATTTTGTAATTATTCACATACAGTAAAAGGTTAGAATCAGTTTCAGATTAAGGATTAATATTTGGTTTATTTGAGTAAATTAAGAGCCCAGCAAGGATTACATTTTTGTGAAAAACAAGAACAAAAAAATGAGATATTGTCGGGCATATTTTGAAAGAAAAATGTCCTGAAGCTCTGGTCTTTTGAAAATTCAATCAGCACATAGTTTCAGTGTTTCCTGAAACTCAAGAATGCAATTATCATTAACCTCAAGTGTAAATTCGAATTAACCTCTTATGAACATTGCCTTTAAGGACATGCAAATTAGTTTCATTATCTATGTGGAACAGTAGTACTTGCAGAAAAAAAAAACATCATAACATGTGATAGGAAAAATACATTTTATTATTCTGTATAATTTAAATATTTATACCAGATTGTATATAAATTTACTTCATGTGTCCTTTAATAGAATACCTATAAAATACAAAAAGAAACAAAGTGAACTAAAATGTTTGCCTTGACTTTACAGTGACAACACTGACTACAGATTTAGTTTCCTTTAGGTGCTCAGGTTTCGTTCCACAGTCTAGAAACTTACTGGTACTGTAGACTTCTGGAAAAACCAGCCCTGGTGTGAATGTGTCTGTCTGCCCTGTAATGGGCTAAAGTCCCATTCAGGCTGTATCCTGCTGCTTGCTGGCATACAGTGTAGGCTCCGGCCCACCCACAACCCTGTGCTGATAGAAACAGTTAGAAAATGAATGACTGGGTAAAAAGAGGCAGAGGGCAGTCCAACCAGTGCCTACATTGGCAGGAGAGCTCTGCTCTCTGACAATGTCACAACTCAGTGTGACTTGCCTAAGCGTCACATAAGAGGCACAAGACCCAGAAAGACACAATAACTGTGTACAAACTAGAGTGACCACAAGGGGGCTCCAGCACGGTCATACTGCCTGCACTGCCTATAGCTACTCCATTGCATGAGCTTCAATAATCAGAGCCATGCTAACATATTTCCATTTTAAATAAGATGTGAAAACATTCTACTTTAGTTCAACAAAACTGTGAGATAACATAAATGTGTGTCCTCACAGCTGCATTACCACAGCTTTAAGAACACAATTGCTCAAGCGAGAACAGAACAATGACAATATTATCAACAAGCAGTGGACGTAATTGGAGTGTATCTAACTTGTTTGATTGCAAATAATGTACAAAACACCTGAAAGGTGTTTCAGTATTAAGAGTGTATATATTATATTATTAGACATGAGCAATGTTATAAGTATACATCATATAGGATTTGAAGCTACTGTACAATGTGCTGAATAATTCATAGATGTTAGTGTACCACTACTGTAGCTCATTAGCGCCACAAATAAATACTCGTATAAGCAAAATTCCCTATCGTACAAACGAGTTATTATTTTTCTCCATAGAGCTAATAAGCTTCCGTATACTACCATGAAAGATTACTTAATTTTACCATCTCAACAAAAAATACCCTTACAACTTTTTAAACAAGTCAGTTGTCAATGAATTCATTTTTACAGCATTTCTCAGTGGATTGAAAATGTACCTAAAAAAGATACATTATTGAAGACAGTATATTTCCAGTATATTTTCAATGGTTTTGATTGTTTTAGATGCATATTTTTTCGGTTTGCATAATATTTTCAAATCTGATGATTGGGGGGCTTCATGGAAATATTATAGAATTGTTCTTTTGAAACCCCAGCTACAGTTATGGTTAGCATTCCGGCACTACTTGGACTTTTTTTTTCACTACTAGAGTCCCAAGTGATCTTTAGGATGAGTTGAAATTTGCTCCTATCTTTCGGCTTTCGGCTGCCCATATTGCACCATTCAGTAGCTGTACTCCAAAAATGTGGCTTTGCTCAAAGAACTTACATCATTGAAGAAGGTACATTTTCAAGAGGTTTTTTCAACAGTTTTAATTGTTTTAAATTCATATACAGTTCAGTATGTTGGTTTGAAGAACATTTTCAAATTTCATGACTGGAGGTCATCAGAGTCATATTGCAGAATTTTTTCGATGTCTGTATGGTGCAGTGCACCACTCTGTAATTTTAACCCAAAACTGTGATGAACGGATCAAAAGTTGCAAGCAAACATGATTAAATCTAATACATTTGCAAGAGCTTTTATCAATGCTTTAGTCTGTTTCACACTCATACTTTTTCGGTAGAAGAAAATGACAAAATCTGATGCCCAGAGAGGTTCAGATATAGATCCAGGTGGGGTTAGGGTTAGCATTCACCATACATACACCTTACTGAGCGAACATGCTCAGTTGACACTCAAGGAAGGGTTAGGGTTTGCATTCACACACTACTTAGACAATTTTTAAGCTCAGTGCTGGATTTTGGGGCCCAAGTCAGGTTTAGGACGGGTGGTTTTGTAGTCCTATCTGAAAATTTGTTTTCAGAAACTCTCTGCATCCTGCATGGCATGGTGCAGTTCGCGATAATTGAATTATGAAACTGAGTTGGTAGGATCAAAAGTTGTAACATAGCATCATGGAAGCTCATTTAATTGAAGAGCTTTGATCAAGGGTCTTGGTTGTTTCCCTCTCATACCGTTAGGTTTGGGGAATGTGTCAATATCCGATACCCAGAGAGCTTCAGATATAGATCGCGGAAATACTCAGTTGACTCCACATTGTGCTATTATTGTAATGTCTTTGCATCCAGATTTGCAGATGAGCTACGTTAATAAAGTCTGTAGAATCACATAATAAACCAAACCGCAGAAACCAAACTTGGAGATGTTTAATGACAGAAGCAGAGGATGCAGATGGGGGTACACTAAGTACTAGTCTGCCAGGAAGCATTAACGTACAGTAAGTTAGTTGGAATGTTGACAGATTATTACAGCAAAACTTTATTGTATATGTTGAATGGTAAATTAGCTCATTTATGGAATACAATTAATTTCCACTTGCAGATTTTAGCAAAGTGCTACGAGTAGAGACTCCCAGAGGGAACCCAAATTACTGCACTGTTCTCATTTCTATTAAGTTCACAAACATTAATAATTGATTCATATAGTTTACAGTGACAGGTATGATAAAAGCATCCAGATATCTGCAGAATCTGTAGATTCCTATCACGAGGGAATAGGCAAGATAAATTCAAACTGTAATAAAAGAAATACAATGGAGACCACAGTGAGCTCCACTCAGAGGACTACAGTTATAATAGGGTTAGCCTTCAACAAATGTCACCATCTGTTGATACATTTTGAGTTAAAGAGAACATCCTCCCAGTTGCCTGTTAATAAGATTTCATATCCATACAATAGCATTAAATCCCTCCTCTCCTAGGAAACAATGCATTCCATATGGTGGAATTTGGAATTTGGGCATGAAGCAGATTATATACAAAATCAACTATAGTATCAGGACAATACCTTAAAGACAGCACTCCAAGTGCAGGCTGAGATCTAGCTTCAAGATGTTATGAGGCTGAACTCTGAATTCGGGCCTGTTATGAGACTGTGGGTCTTCATTGCCCCTAGGCACCATCATAATCTTTTAGATATATAAGACTTTATTGATCCCGAAGGGAAATTGATGTGTTACAGTAGACCAGCCCAAGACAAGCAAAAAAAACAGACATCAGAATAGATGAAAATTTAGAATACGTACAGAAAGACAAAATAAATTAAAAATAAATAAATAGGTGTGTGCAAACTATGCTCATAGTCACTGTAAAAACAATAGTTTTTAACTTATCACCACTAATTAAATCGCCATGCAGGTAAGCTGGAATATCAGGAAATTAACAGACAAGGTAATTCAGAATTGGAAATGTGTGAACTTTGGTTAACTAATAAAAATGACTTGGTAGGTAAAATAAGACTGAAGAGCTCTTTAAGATCTCACATCTAAGCTCATTATACAGCCTTTGCTCTCCAGAAAGAATGCAAAGAACTGCTGAACACATAATATGGCAACAAACTAATCAACACAAAACACTTCTGAAGTACATGACAATTCAGAACCAAAGGTCATCTGAGGATTGAGATGGTCACATTTCTCTTTGCATTTCTTCATTTTAATGTGAATGAAAATAATGCCTTATAAAGAATAACAGGGAAAAGCAGTAGCTGGTGTGTTTATTTGTCTGTTAGACCTGCAACAGAATAATTGTGCAATGGGTGGGCTGAATTTAACCTGAATACAATCTGAAAGGCTGAATGTTCTGGTCTGGAGAGGTGAAAGTTTTTTTTTTTAGAATTTGTGAGAAAATAATGCTTGAAGGGAAACAAACACGAGCAGAATAGTACCATTAAACAGATTTGTGTCTCCCTGTGTGTTTTGGCTTAGTTTATAATGCAATAAGAGTAATGAAATTCAGTGGGGTTTTCATTTGGAGAGAATGATTCACACTGACAATACTCACTTGACAGCTGTATTCACTTTCTTCTGGCAGGTCTGAAATGCCAAAAAATGTATGCATTAGAATGCACACTAAATTAAGGGGCTTTGGATTCACAGGAAAAGGTATTTCAGCTCGACTGCGAGAATCTCTAGTTTGATGTTTCCCTCAGCCTGATAGCAATCACATTACAATTCACACTGCAACAGAAACCGAACCTGTTGGCTGATCCCTATCGTGTTTTCAATTCACAATCCATTTAATTCAGATTTTCTCTTTAGCATAAAACAAACAGTATGGAATAAATATGAATAGGAAGTTAATCATCATTTAAACCTTCTTCAACTGCTCAAAAAACAAACATCCTTAAAAAAACCATTTTGCAAGAAAACAGATGTATCCTAATTAGATATCAACAATGGAATATATATGGAAAAAGAGAACAGTGACATGGAAAATAAAAGAGAAAGCTCAGCTATTGATCCCAGCATATTGAGTTGTAGAAGAAATCTCTGCTGCTACACCTTAAGGGCCAGTGTGCAGAGTTATTAGACATTTTTTAGTCTCTCTGTACATAATGCTGAAAAGAAAAAACAAAACAAGAAAAAATCAAATTTTCTTGGGATTTAATTGTTTATTTGCAACATTTTGATAACTTCTCATTCTTGTCCACTTTAAAAAGAACAGCTTTTGATGTTCAAATACTATATCAGAATTTCATAACTGAACTGGCCTACAGTACATGCTTTCTTTCTAAAAGGGAACAGGTAAAGTTTATTCCATACTTAAAGAAAAGAAAAGAAAAGAGACATTTCGGCTGTGAAGCTTTCTTTAGGTATCAACCTGAAGGTGTTAGCCTAAAGAAGGCTCTACAGCCAAGAAAGTGTATCTTTTCTTTTCCTTTCAGCAGCGAATAAACCTTTACCTATTCCTTTGCAGCCTATGCATGCTGATGTAGCCACATACTGTACTCAAACATACTGTACTTCTTTCTAAAATCCTATTTAAATGTTATCATTATTATCATGGTTAAGCAATAGTATGTGCAGTCAAGTACCTGAACCTCTAAGTGACCATTTGTAAAACACGCAACACATGAAACTTGTGGTTTGAAGGCTCCTGGAAGTCCTGACATGGGATGTTGGTGTAATTCATGATGATAAATGTCATTAATACCTGATGACACGTGATGTCACTGAAGTGTGGATGAGTGGTTGGGATTCTGGGTTTACAACCATTATGGGTGGGAAAGTACTGTATCGATGAGCAAGGTCCTTTTTTTCCAGTAAAATATGCTGCCTTCCATATTTTGTACTATTATCTTACTATTATAACATAAATTTGTATATGTATTAAAAATAATATATTTTATGTATATTATAAAAACACGTATAAAAGTGCTATATATGTGTAATTGTTATTATTATAATTATAATTATACTTATTTAGCACTTTTCTGGACACTCCACTCAAAGGGCTTTACAGGTAATGTTAACATAATGTGTAACCCCCACTTGGATGATACGACAATGAGTGAATATCTCAGGGTTGCTTGCTCCATTTGCCATAAAGCAGGAAACAATCCAACTGACTACCTGGACACTGACACACAGTGCAGAAGCAACAGTACTTAAATGTTTTCATATTTGTTCTTGTACCTGACAGCCGTTCATCTGTATTTAAATGTACTGCGAAGCTGAAAGATTTCAATGAATAAGTGCAGGAAAGTCAAGAATACAAAACTTAAAGACACCAGGTGTGATGACAGTGGATGTTTCCACTGGATTCCGGTTCTGCATTTGCAAAGCTAGCAAGGCTGTGAGGCAGCTGATGATCTTTTTTGTTTTTCCTAAAGGTTTCATCACTGAGAGTCTGAACCTGGAATTGCTATTATCTGTGAGCCTGACCCTCATATATATATTCCTTATACTGCATATTCCTTTTTTCATACTCTCAATTTCCTGTAAACCAGCATGCATTATGCATGCCTGTCACCTGTACTCTACCCACAGCTGCCTGTTTGTGCCTCATTTTGTATCAGAAGAATTTCTATCATAAAGCAGTGTTACAGTGCTGATAACTTCACAGCACAGGAAGCTAAATCAATAGGTTACAATATATTCATTACCTCTTTTACTCTGCCCTTCAATGTGAAATCTGCACATGACTTCCATGACTCACGATACAATCTGCTGATGAGTATACAGTCAATGCAACAATTATTGGATGCTTTGATGTAAAGGAAATACATCCTAAAAAAGCAGGCATAAAACAATGTACTGTAACCAAATTAAATATATTCCTCTCTCAAACAGTAGACACAATTAAACTGGCAGACACATTTCAAATAAGGTTGGTGTTGACACGAGTAAATGAATTACCTCCATCTCTCTGAAATATGATCTTAATATGCTCCATTAATTGTTTGTATTTCAGATGGATGTGCATTCTTGCAGTAGTAATATCTTAGTACTGATTCTAAAAGTAAAACATATACGTATATGAAATATACTGTATGATGATTCCCCACTAGCTGTAGAACATTTACATACAGTACAGTATACAGTAACAGGGAAAATAAATTGCTATACAATTGTGATTGACTGCTTCAGAACAATGTAATAATTCCATTATGCATAATTATTTATTTAACACAAGTAATTACTGTTACCTAATCTTCAAATGCATCATCACCTTGATTCCTCACTTTCATCACTTTTTCTGCTGCAATGCATTAAAATTGCTTAAAGCTCTTTTCTAGATTCTCAAAGGTACCACCTGCTGCCTCTGGACGCAAAGTGTGCAAGAACACTTGCCCTTAACAGGAATTTGTGTTTTCTTATAGATGGTTTTGCTTTACTGGTGGTAATAAATTAGACATTAAATGTCTGAAACTGCAAAGAAAAATCCCAAACTAAATTATTAGTTTTAGTTTTGATTGATTGCTTAAGTATTCACCGACATGAATCAATACTTGGTGGAAGTTCCTTTGGCAGCAATTACAGCTGCAAGTATTCTTGGATAAATCTCTGTCACCTTTATACACCGGGATGGGAAAATGTTGGCCCATTATTCTTTGCATACTGTACGTCTTCAAGCCCTGTCAAGCTGGTAGGGGATTGCTGATGGACTTGGATTTGTCTTGCTGCAGATTTTCTGATTCATGTTTTATGAATGTAAAACCCAATCAGAATTACAAGAATGTAATACTCAGCCTTTTTCTACACTAAATATCATCTCCAAAATCTTTGCCCTTTCTTCTATAATTATTTTTGCAACTTCCATACTATTTGCTAAATCTCCAATTTTGCCTGTATTACCTGCAGACATGGATACTTTACCAACACAGATCTCTACAATACTTCATTAATCACATTCACAACTTATTTTTACCATTTTCTATCCATTAATAAGTTCTCAATCCAAGAGAATCACATTACCTTTAATGCCTACTGCCAGCAATTTGAAAATATACCTTTCATGAGGCAAAGTAATAGGTTTACTCATTCAAACATGAAAGAAAACCAACTGAAAATAAACTATGAACCTATTTCATACCTGTACATACTGTATAGGTGTGCACATACCTGTATACCTATATGTTTATACTGTATGTATTTATGCCTGTATGAAACAGGTTCTGAGTTTATTTCCAGGTGGTTTACTTTATTTCTCGCGTGCACCACAGGATTTCCCTTCCTTTTCAATATATAGTATATTGCATATAGTATATTAGAACGTTTAATGCTGGCAGCAGCATTACCAGCTTGCAGGCTGATCTTGGAAGCTAAGTGGTCAGGACCAGGATGGGAGACCTCCAAGAAAATCCATTGTACTGCTGTAAGTGGTGCTTGCAACAGCAGTCCACTAGGTGGCGCTCTTTCCTTCCCACCCAGCCAGCTGTTAACCCTGCATCCTAAATGTTCAATTTTCCTGACACCACGATGATTCTGCCCTTAGTCTGCCCAAGTACCCAACATTTCACATGATAATTCTCAAATTAGAACAAAGAAAAGAAAGAAACGCACACCTCAAAACCATGGCACTGTCCACAAAATATATCTAAGTAGTGAAAGCAGATGGATGCACACTCTATACTCTGAAATTTATTTTATTGATGGGATCTCATTTTGTTTAGTACAAAAGCCGTCATCTGGACAAATGATTAAAATGTTATTCTGGAGTATAGAGTGTGTGTTCAGCTGGTTGTAGAATGGTCTAAATTGAGCACATATTGTCTAGAAGTGATGCATAACTGCTTAATTAATCTCAAACTCAAAGTGATTTTAAATGGCATACGATAAAGAAGATTAGTCTCTGCATCTGATCACAAAATAATGGCATTAGTAGGAACTGTACAACTTGTTGCAGTACAGTACAATATAAAGGTATACAACACAGTAAATATATATGTACTGTATATGTGTTACAGCACAGCAGATCCTTCCCTCTCTCTTGTGGAAAAACAGCATCTCCATCATTGTGCTACACAGTGTGTAGTCCCCTGTTTGAGTGTTTACTTGCTGTCCTCGGGCTGTGACATGCCTGAGAGCAGTTCACACGTCATGTGAGCCACCCAGTTTCTATGGTCAAGGTGTGGCTTGTTTAGTGTTGTTTTGGGGTTCGGGATTTTTAATCCTGAAAAGATATTCAGCAAGGGCAAAATATTATAGTGTCCAATAATGTTTTATGTTTTGTGTGTACTCAGCATCTTTTACAGCACAGAGTAGAGTAAGGGGAGCTCTCCCAGTTCTGCTCTGCAGGCAGTGTTGGATACACTCCACTATACCTGCAGGAGGTTTATGTGGAACTCCAGATGTAGGATTTCTGCAGTGTCTGTATCCCATTTAATGTAATTTTGATTCATTACAGCAGTGGTTCTGAGACTTGGTCCCAGAGGCCCAGAGGCCCAGAGGCCCACAGACCCTTATGGTTCTTGTTTCTGCCTAGCTCCCAGTTACCCATTTGAACCCTTAAGTGACTTCATAATAGGACTAATTAATTTGACCTGTTTGATTGTTTGCCGGAGGTTGCCTTTTTCAATATTGCATTTCATAAGCAACATACAATTCCAAACTTTTGAATAGAAAAATAAATCAACATATTCCAGTCAAGCATCTGTGAATAGTTCAATAACTAGGCTCGGCTTGAAACAAAACCAGTAGGTGTGTGGGCCTCCAGAACCAGGATTGGGAACCTCAGCTTTAGCAGTGCACATACTTTACAACCCTATAGAAGAATTGTATAGTTGCAAAGGATACGATTGCACAAAGAATTAAGTGTTATTCAAGATTTCCAATATTTTTTCTGTGCTTTTGACAAACCAGCC
This sequence comes from Lepisosteus oculatus, assembly GCF_040954835.1. NCBI lineage: Eukaryota > Metazoa > Chordata > Actinopteri > Semionotiformes > Lepisosteidae > Lepisosteus > Lepisosteus oculatus. The sequence continues at coordinate 71,020,406 of NC_090698.1, read as the reverse complement.
TGGACTTCTGTGTAAAATCATAGGAATGGCAGAACTTGGCAAAACTCCTCTCCTCACCCTCTCTGCACCGAGACACTCACAGCACAGTGCAAGCAGCTGAAGAACCTCCTGGATCGTAGGCAATGCAGTCCAAATCCACCTTCAGTGGGAAGTTCAAACTCATCAGGAAACTTTTGTCCAGCAAATCTTGAAGTATTAAACTTCACATTATAGTTTCTGAGAGTGAAACTATTTTTTCCACATTTGACAAATTGCAGTTCATTACAGTAAATGCATATTTATGTGTTTGAGAATACAAATATGATTACAGGAGACTGCTATAACCTGAGAGACAGAAAAAACGTTATTAGCAATATATTTAAACAGTGACATTATTAATTTGTGTCTTTGAAATCCCCGATTGAACGATCAATCCAAAGTGAATGATCAACCATTTGCATTAAAGTGGATTGATTCACAAATACTCTATATTCTATTACTCTTTTGGTTTGCTATGCATGTTTTGGGATCGTATCAATATATTGTATATTTAGAATCCATGTGTGAGAAGTTAGTGCTTGATTTATTCCTAACAGTCGTCAAAGCACTCTCACTGTTTACTGTTCTATTTTCTAATTGTTTCAGTTTATTACACATCCTTACATCATTACAATTGGCTTGATCACCCTGTGAAAGTTTCAGCCAGATATTCATGGGTGATTCTATTGTGTTCAGAAGATTTTCTATGGTGTGAATAGTTAGTCTTTTAATGCTGCCATTGCCTAGCTGAGGCTTCTTCATAGAGAAATAATGAGGACTAGGCAGCTGTAGCTGGTGTGTTGCTCCAGGGTATTGAAGCACTGTTCTCCTGAGATCTGTCTTTCCTTTGGAAGACAATTATGTTTTTTCTCAAATTTACTGCCCAAGCATTAACAGTTTCTGCTTTAGCCCTTGCTCTGGGGGCAACAGCATGATCGTGTCATCTGCATAGAGTAGGCATTTAATATCCATGTTGTGTAGATTGAGGCCGAGAGCTGCAGAATGCTTCAGTACAGCAGAAAATTAATTTCTTCATAGATGTGGAAGTGTTTAGGACTCTGAAGGGATTCTTGTTTTACAAATATTTGACATTTTCTATAGTTTTTATTTTTGGTGTACATTGACTTTATAATGTTATACACTTTTCCCCTACTTTGGAGTTTTTAAAAACACAAATATTCCTTATACTAGATGAAAGACTATGAAGTAGGTAAATATGCTTGTTTGGTTAATACAGTTAATACAGTACAGACACAGGTTCACTTATTTGCCATAAAGATCTGACCATTGCTCTAGACACTGCAAAAAGGAAGGATAGTTCTAAAAGGCGAATATCTTTCTCAAAAGACTCATTATACAGATGTATTTATAGTCATCAGAGTGAAATATGTCTTTACTTCTATCTGTTGGGAAATCTATTATGAAGCCTTGATTTCAGACCTTCTCCATGTAGGGCTTCTGACTCTCAGTATCTTATTGTAGATACCGTCAGGCCTTTAAGTTTTCTTCAATTTCTTCTGGTCTTATTAGTCCCTCAAAGGGGGTCTGGTAGTTTTAAAAACTCTTTCGTAATCACACAAGGACTTTTGTTCCACATTCAGGTCATTGGTATTGCGTTTTTTGTGAATAGTTTGCGCAGATGTTAGTATTTTGGTTGGCTAAATCTTCCCGTTTTGAGATGGTTGAAATGTTCTCTTTGCTCCCGGAAGACAGTCTTGACCAAATTCTTCGATCTGGTCACAACTGAACTCCCTTCATTTGTTTCTGAGCAGCTGTTTCGAGTAGCTCAGCTGAGCAGCCTCACATTCTGGTTTTCTGTGTTTCTGATTTGACAGCTCTCTCAGTTTTTTTCCTTCTGGCTTTACACTCACCATCAAATAATGTTGTTTATTGATTCCCATGTTTCTGTCTTTTGACAGTCTTTGTGAGCTAGAAATTGTCAAGTGCTCTTCCAGAATTATTTAAGCTGTTTTGGCCAAATCAATTCCACTTTGGGTGGTTTGGTCATTTTAGTTTTGAAAGGCATCCGATAATTTTTCATTTGTTCTGCTAACAAGGATTTGCTCATATTTTTCAGTCCCCTTCTTTGTCAACTTACAGGAGAGAGCAATTTGGTTTGTGGTGAATGTCTATTCTGTGCCGGGCTGATCTATTTTCTTTTTAAGTATAGAATCATCCCATTGCAGTCTGACAGGCGGGTCTGCTTTCCGACTATTAAAAACTATATTGGGTCCGAGTCCATGTCTATAAAGGGAAAGTCTCAGAGAATTAAACAGTAACTACATGAGATGTGTTTTAGACCTCTTAACGAACAGGTCTCAACAGTTCAAAGTGGGAAATATGGATCTGGTGTAAGCTGCACTTCTACTGGATCACCATAGGGCTGTGTCGTGTCCCCCATATTGCACATTTTGTACAGCCCTGGTCAACTTATTAAAGGACCTTTCTAAATGATTTTACTAAATGGGGTGATGAGATGTGTTTGATACTAAAAGTTTTTAAAGAGCTAATCGATTCTAGAAAAAATGCTTCAACCTACTGTCAGACAATAGAGGTTGACTACATGTCCTTAGGATTGGTCACTCCCAAAGAAGGCTCTACCTCCAAAATGCTGTATTTCTTCTATTCTTCTATCAGCTATAAATTTTTATTTGTTAATTGTGCATATAATAAAGACAGGCAAAATTATGAAAAATTTAGGTAATTTAGGCGCTCATGGTGTAATCATTTCTAGTTTTGATGGTTTTTAATCGTTTTAGTGCTTTGTCTGTTCAGAACGAATGAACTATCGTTGCAGGGTAGTTACACTGTATTTAAAATGTACTTGAAGTTTTACTATTCTGTCTAATTCCAGTTTTATTTACATGTGTGGGTAGAGGAATGAGCCATGCATTTCAAGTTCGTCAAGACGTCTGTTGTTTGATGGAAGCTGAACTGTTTTGTTCTCCCTATCGGTCATTAAATCTTCATGGCCACATCTGCCATTCTTGGCTGTGTCTTTCCCTATGCTTTGCTATTTCTGAGAAACACTAATATACGGTACATTTTCATGGGAAGGTGCGGCCTACCAAAAAGACAGACTTGGGACTCTGACATCTGCTGTCTGTTTAATTCACTTTGCCAATGTTTTGGAGAGTATTTTTGCATCCAGCATGGATCACCTGACACTTCGTAGATGAATGTTCATCATATATCCAGTTGTGAACATGAAGTGACATAGGCTTCACTAAAATAATTGGAAAAATACGGTATGTGCATCTTCCTTGGTTTCGTTTCCCAGATATGCTGCATGTATACTGTATGTGGGTGGCAAGGTGGCTCAGTGATTAGTAATTGACCCTACACAGGTTACAGTTCCTGGGATACTGTCGGTGTTGAATTTTGTTCACATGTGTTTCCTGAGGGTGCTCCAGCTCCCTCCTACAGTCCACAGACATACATGTAGGTTAATTGGCATCTGAGAAAATTGGCCCTGGTGTGATTATGTGTGTGTTTGTGTCTGTGATGGACTGTTGTCCCATCTAGGGTGTATCCTGTCTTTCTCAAGTTGCTTGTCTGGACAGCCACGAGATCCCCCACGATCCTGTACAGGATAAAGCAATCAGAAAATGGATGGATGGATTGCTAAGAATTCGATGCAAAGAGTACAATAATTGTTTTGGCTTCAACTTAAACAACCATCACCATCTTGAATACTTTTGTATTAAATAAAAAGGTAATGCCTTGTCGAATGCCTGATATTTATAGAAGCAAAAAATTATCTTTACATACAGTAGTTTATATCCAGGCTGGAGTGAGGGATGTATTCTAATGGTATTGTTATATGTGTAGGGGAGTATCCAAATACTTAAATTTCAGATCATAAATACCATCACTGTTGTTAGTACCTCAAAATTATTCATTCACTCCTCTGTATTTGAAAAAACTATAGTTTACTTTTTGCTGCATCTGCATTAATTTTTCAAAACTAAAGAGAGGAAGGTGTTTGCATTTGTTTGCAGAAAGGGTTTTGTTACTGGAGAGAAGTACAGTGAGATGTATCAGTGTAAAACCTTCAGCCTTTTCAGATGTCCACTTTTACTTACAAGGATTCATTGACTATTCCCCTTTTCACCCTGTTAATGTTTTTCCTCAGAGATCTCTTATTTACAGTATGTGATTTACAGTATGTGATTTTTTTATTATTTGCTTAGTTTGTTTCTTATATTTTGAATGTTTAATTAAAAAAAATGTTAAAAGGGGGAGAATGTATGTTATTAGGGTTTCTAAATACAGATCTACTGGAGTTTTTCTGTGCCACATAATGTCACTTTTGAGATTCCCTAGATCTCAAAAGTTCAAGTTTGTGTCATGTCACTAGCGGGTTACGACTGGGATACTGGGGGGGTTGGATTAAGTGGTTAGACTCATTTCTCAGTGAAACAACTACATGGGCTCTTGCAGACAAGTGCAACTGCTTCACTCAGGACAAACTGTTTTTAGGCTTTCCAGAGCTTGGGCCGTGTCAAAAGACAAACAGGCAAACTCGATGGGTGAGCTGTAATATTTGCCAAGCCTTTTTCTCCCAGAGTTGCTGCAGTGAGATGAAATAAACAAATGGTGATTCCAAATCGGGTGGTTGTGAAGTGGAAAGCAAAAAAAAGTTAAAATACAGACTTTTGCTAATTTTAAATCTTTACACATTCACTCTTGGCAATCTTGGGACACTGAATGTTACATCTCAGGGTGCAAACTGTTTCTGTGTAATTTTGACCCTGCGTGGGAGGTGATAACACTGAATTTATTTTCCTTTTTTTCGACATTTTGAACTCATGTGGAAATTACACTGTTACACAGATATAGTGTATATGACCTTATTTTGATCAGCCACTGTTTTGTTTTCCACCCTCTGTGCCTTAGTATTTGTTTATTACAATTTAGCCTTATTTTTACACTGATACTACAGTATATCTCCTACAAAGGGGAGGGTTAACTATCTGTTATACTATCTAAAATAATCATCTAGTTTCTAACCACTCCATCTAACACCAAAAGCTAATTAACCTAACAGTATGTCTCTGGATTGTGGGAGGAAATCAGAGCACACAGAGAAAACCCACACAAACATGGGGAGAAGATACAAACCCTATGCAGACAGCACCCTAGGAATTCAACCCAGAGCCTCAGCAAGCCAGCAATGCTAACCATTGCTCCTCCAAGCCAACATGAGAATATCAACCAACAGCAATTCAGTATTTCCGTATTCAGACAAAAAGGAGTACTGCAAGAGTTATTCTGGGTGGTGAATGCGTTTGGCAGGATTCATTTGCTTTCCTCGCGGAGATAACAGTCCATCCATTATCTTGTCTAAGTGCTTAAGGAATATCTGAGTCTTTATAAAGAACATGTAATGAGATCCTTAATGAAACAAAGCATGCACAAAGCACCATTGCTTTCATATAGACTTTTTAAATGTGCATGAATGTTTTACAGGTTTAAGACCAATTGAAAGCAATTTTCTATATATACTGAGCATCAAAATAATTGTCACTTATGAAAGCAACAAATTAACAAATTATTATCGGAGATATCACAATCTTTTCTAGAGCATGTTCACATTTTATTAATCTGGCATGTCATAGATAAATTCATTACTTGATTATCATTTGTCTTCATCAGTGGTTCTACAGTATAGTGAAAGCCACAGATAGTAGCATGCATGGCACAACTTGAAACAATATAGGAGCGTATGATATTCACCAGGTTGCAGATACTGTCTTGTAGGCATTCCTCTGCCTTTGCTCTCATAAAGCCTATGTAAAAATAAACCTTTTCACTGGTCTCAGTTAATGCACTTAATGTTACACATTGTCTAAGTTCCTACAAATGCACTTTGTTGCCAGCAGCCATATCACCCTGCAACTCACAACTGGCAACCCCACTGAAGCTGAGCGGGTGTGAGCCTGGTCAGTACCTGGATGGGAGACCTCCTGGGAAAAACTAAGGCTGCTGCTGGAAGAGGTGTTAGTGGGGCCAGCAGGAGGCACTCACCCTGCGGTCCATGTGGGTCCTAATGCCCAAGTATAGTGACGGGGACACTGTACTGTAAACAGGCGCCGTCCTTCGGATGAGATGTAAAACCGAGGTCCGGACTCTCTGTGGTCATTAAAAATCCCAGGGCGTTACTCGAAAAGAGTAGGGGTGTAACCCTGGCGTTTCCAAATTTCCCATTGGCCCTTACCAATCACGGCCTCCTAATAATTCCCCTCTATGAATTGGCTACATTACTCTGCTCTCCTCCCCACTAATAGCTGATGTGTGGTGAGCATTCTGGCACACTATGGCTGCCGTCGCATCATCCAGGTGGAGCTGCACATTGGTGGTGGTGGAGGGGAGTCCCCATTACCTGTAAAGCGCTTTGAGTGGAGTGTCCAGAAAAGTGCTATATAAGTAAAAGCAATTATTATTAAATTATTACAAATGTTCATCAGGGTTCAAGTCCTGGCAAGTAGGGCATCCATGTTTAAATATTAGGTTCTTTTCTGGCAGGAAAGCCATTGTTACAAGAGTAGCATGAGGACATGTTTTTTTTCTTGTTCAAATGTTCATCCAGACACAGCAAGATGAAGTCTCAGGAAGGGCAGTGAGTGCAGTGCCAGTGGTTACAATCTCTGCAACTGTAGTCCTGCAGCAGTCTGTCATGACAAAAGCTTGCTTCAAGAGAAAGAGAAGGATGTGACTCCACATCTAGTGAGTCCACCTGAGGTGTTGCTCACACCATCTCATTCTGTTGTGTCGATAAACATTGGTGAGCACTGGACCCACGCATGGTCATCTGGCCTGTTGCAAACCTTGCCTTCCCATGTTTTTTGCACGGCATGTGTGATACCAGACATTCTCATTATCTTTGTGTGAAGGTTTACAATGAATAAACTCTTAAAGTTAACATAATGATGAGATCCCTGATCATTTTGCCCTGTGACGGTCACATAATACACAAGGGGGCTCAGTTTTTGCTTCATGCGGTAGGAAGCAACAACACAAGAGACAGGGTCTACAGACACAGTGTATTAGTCATCTTGCACAATTCTGTGAAATTATTATGAATAGTTGGTGTTTGCCTCTACATTCATTTACTAAAACATACTAATGTATTTGGAAACAAAAACAGTTTGTAAATTTACAATTCATGTGTGAGACTGTAAATTACTGCGGTTAATTGACATCTAACAGTCAACAAAAACTCTCACAATTTACTGTTATAATTGCTAATTGTTACAACCCTCACATCACTACATGAGGAAATCTAAATGAGAGATTAATCTTTATGATGAATTTTGCATAACATGCATATTATGAAGAACAACATGTAAAAACTATTTTTTGCTCATGTACAGTACAAATAGCTATATTATAACAGAGATCTTTTTAGGCTGTATTATGGGAATGTGAACTTTTATTTTTTCTGGCTGTTTTACAGTGTTGGAAATGAGCTTTCTAAGCAGACTTGCAATTCCAATTAAGTTGAAGTTATCACCCACCAAGCCCTTATTAGGAATACTCGGAGTGACAGTACAGCAAGCGAATCAGGCATATACCGTATATACTGTACTGTGTATAGTATATGCATCTTGGAAGAAGCACATTTTGGGGTTATGCTGCCTTTAAAGAGCAATGGGATCACTGTGGAAGTGGTGTCCTGGCCTAGCTAGGGATCATAATCAATGACCATGCAGACTGACATTTCTAAGGTAGACCTTACCGATAATACATTAATCTTTGCAGAGGTGCAGTTAATGGATGATAACATAAGCCCACATAGGGTTTGGCTATTAGGGTGTGTGACTGCAGACTCTGTTTACAGATCACCTGGCACTCGTGAGGTATCCACGTGTCCACACACATCCACATACGCAAACATTTCACTCCCTAAACAAAGGCGATAAATCTGGTTCCAAACGTGAACAAACTTTACCTGGTCTGGAATTCTGGGGACAGCTTCGCTTGCTTTAAAAACATTAACTCAAACCAAACACCGGTTTTCTTTGTTTTATAAGCAAAATGAAATAAATTGGTGTTTAACTCACTTGTTTCAGATAAATACCTTGTTTTGGTTTCTCCCGCAATCTGTAGGACCCAAACGTTGGCAGTGCAACAGGGGCTGGCTTAGTAGTGCCTGTTCCAGGGTTGCGCATGCGTGGATCGATTTGAAAGAAGATACCATTAAGAGGGGGTAGTATTTTCTTTAAAATATTCATGTACATAAAAGGAGTAATGACATTTTATTTTTGTTAATAATATCTTAATTGTTTAATTGTGTACTCACTGGAGAATGGTGTGTATCAGAATTCTGATTATTATATTTTTGGATTCTATTTTGCTTTATAGTGGAATATTCTAGGGGGGAGGAGTTTAACCTAGAAAATGAGAAGAGATATAGCAGTGTAGGATTTTACACTTTGTTTTTTTGGGTGTGGACTTTGGGAACGCAGTTCCTCACAATAAACACTATTGCACTTCTTTGCAATTGTGGTTGTGGCATCATTATTATTGTTCCATCCAGGACGAGACTGTGGCAGGATGTTAGGGTGAGAAGACTTGAAAGTGTGAGTAGTCATTGAATAGATACATACTGTAGCATGTTCTGCTTCCCAATAATAATTAAAACAATTGCTCACACTTATATAACACTTTACAGGTAATGGGGACTCCCATCCACCACCACCAATGTGCAGCATCCACCTGGATGATGCGACGGCAGCCATAGTGCACCAGAATGCTCACTACACATCATTTCTTTTCGAGAAATTTGGGATTTTTAATGACCACAGGGAGTCAGGACTTTGGTTTTACGTTTCATTCTAAGGACGGCACCTGTTTACAGTATAGTGTCCCCATCACTATACTGGGGCATTAGGACCCACATGAACCGCAGGGTGAGCGCCCCCTGCTGGCCCCACTAACACCTCTTCCAACAGCAACCTTAGTTTTTCCCAGGAGGTCTCCCATCCATAACATAACATAACATCACTTTATTAGCCCTATACAATTTCTTGCATTATGAATTCGTCTTTTTGCATACACCAGCTTCCTCACCATGAGACAGACACACAGACAAGGAGAGAAGCTGGGGGTCAGAGCACAGGGTCAGCCATTGTACAGTGCCCCTGGAGCAGTTGGGGTTAAGGGCCTTACTTAGGGGCCCAACAGAGTAGGATTCCTCTGCTGGCTGCAGGATTTGAACTGGCAACCTTCTAGCCACAGGTTCAGATCCTTAGCCACAGAGCCACGGCTCTGTCCAGGTACTGACCAGGCTCACACCTGCTTAGCTTCGGTGGGTTGCCAGTTGTGAGCTGCAGGGTAATTTGTCTGCTGGCTAGGGTTAGGGCCAGGGTTAGGTTACGATGAATGGTTATGACCTGCGTATGACACCTTTTTAAGTCATTGACCTGTTTCTAGATGATGGTTGACATTTTAACAACCTTCTTCAATCTTTGTATGTATATACTAGATTACACAAGTGAATTGAAAACCTGACCAAAATAAATTTGTTCTCAGCATTGAACTTAATAATTCACATCAATAAAAGTGATAGATTTTTCACTTTGCTTGGCACTGTAGTATTTGAAGTAACATTACAAGTAATAGTCAATAAAAATTGACTTCAAAATTGTGGGTTTACAGGGCACCACAGATGTTGATGTGGTTTAAACAGAATTTACAATACATGCTAAATACCTGCAATCTTTGTTAACTGTTTTGAGAAACTCCACATTTTTTATTTGTTATTACCTGTAAAATGCAATTCTAGAACTAGAGAATAGCTTGATCATGTTTTATCAATTATTATACCTTTGATGACTAAATGGTTTTCTGACAGTAAAAAAAAAAGTTTTTGATTTTGTCTTTTACCATATCACAATATGGCCCGACAAGGTCAAAAGACTAATTGCACTTGGATTATTGCTGACCTACTTGCACACCACTCTTGCAACAACTCTAAAAGCAGGGCTTCAGAGCTATCCCTTGTGACTGCTGAAATTGCTGACTAAAATGTCATATCAAGGTAAACAGCAATTTTAAATTTTGAGCGTTTTAACTGTAATAAAAGCAGGTATATCAGAGTGATTGGAATAAGTACTTCATAATAAACCTAAGTTGTGATAAACAACTGAAGTGAAAAACTTTAATTTAACAATGTGCTACAATATCTGCAAACAAGGCTGTTTTATTTTAAATATGAGCAAATAACATTACTATAGTTATCTGTGAATATCATTCAGGACAATATAGTAATACTGTGTATAATAAAAATTTAAGTTTTTGCCACTGCTGATGATGATCAAAAAGTTCTGTGATGCCAAACCAGATTAAATTTACAGTATTTCCATGAAAAATAAAATCTTCAGAAAAACCAATGAGACCAGACAAAACGCATTGTGCGAGACAAGCCACACAAGCAACTGCTTTGAGGGAACTAAAAAGAGAAAACTTTAAATTTCATTACTTTTAAAACCACAGTGATATGTAATCTAAATGACAACAAGGCAGCTTGTAAACCAGTACCAGAAGGCGTGGGGTTGAGTGAGAAAACAAACAAAGTAATCTTCTCTTTGTACCTCTGGGTCTCTTAAACAAACACATGCACCACAAAGAAAAACAAGATAAATGATTAAAAATCCAATGTTTTTGTCTCTGTGCCACCTTCAGTCTGGAGCCAAAGTATTTTCATTTCAAATTTCTTCATCTTGATTTACTTCTGTGAACCTTTTAAATAAACATGCACACTTGTCTATCAGGCATGAACACACTGATATTCTTTCCATGCGTTTTCCAGGGGCTCTGTCAAATCTTTCTTTCTGCTTTTGCTGAAAAGTCCTGTGCTGCTTCTTGGATTTAATGTCAGTGTTAAACATAATTATTCATCTTTCTTCTTTGAGATATTAACATGCCCAGTACCAAATTATGAAAGACAAACTAATCCTGCAAACTTCTTGTTTGTACTACAAAGCTTTGGTTTCTGCGTTAAACATGTCAGTATAGAAATGTCTGTGGGAAAATGGATTGCAACAGTAAAGTGATTCCGCTTGAAACATAGATCACCCAAGAGTTAGCAAAGATAAAAACAGTATCACAAATTCAATTAACAAAACTCTAAGGGAAACAAAAGCACTTAATGGCAGGATTAAAAAAAAAAACAACAGAACCCACTTAAAGAAAAGGAGAATAATGGAATACAAGCAAAGGAAAAAAAAAGAATATCGGAAAGGTTAAGAGAAAGAAATATTCCGATGAAGGCCCTTGGCTTGGGCAAACTAAGCGACTCTTCAGAGATGTTGTACTAGGGGTTAACAGATTCACATTTCACATTATTTTTAATGTATGTTATCTTGTTGTTTTTAAGTTATTATTATGTTTTCTTCAAAACTGTTAATCAAAAGTTTTCTAATTATTTAATTAAATTATTGAATTGATATAAATAGTAAAATAAGTTATATTAGAACAATAGTCAAATGAGGACACACGATAACAGTTATACAAATGAATCAGACATTTCATTGTTATAATACTTGTGTTTCCTACTAAACATTTATATGAGGGTGTTGGCTTTACATTTGTTTTACACTACTGCATACAGTATGTCCTAATTTCAACAGTATACTGTATGTACTGTAGGAAGACAAATGCCTTTGCATTTACTGTAGCTGTGAATCCAGATACTGTTAAAAAAATCACTCTTGCAAGTCATAAAATACTCTTTAAGTATGTCTTTTGTAAGCACGCCTAATTTACTGATTATTTTACACCTGCTTTGATGATCTGTGGGATTTAAGGATGACAGATTTATTTGAATGAAACAAGCTGCACTCAATTAAAAATCTGCCTCATGTTTAGCTCAGTCAACTGTTGCTCATCTAGCTTAAACAAGTCCTCCCTTCAGTGTGCAATCGCTGAAAACACTCACTATTTCAGGGTCAAAGAGTTTCAATGTGTGCTGAACAAGCCACAGTCTTTCTGTCCCCCAGGGAAGAGATGGCTGCTCAGAGAATGATGAGTCTTTTCTGCAAGACCTGTGTTTATTCTCTTGTACTTTTTTGTGCCATTGCAACGTGACTCATCCCTAATGCTTAGCACTCACCTTGAAAAGACCCTCTTCAAAATAAAAATCTGATAGGTTATCTCACAGTTATCATACATTTGCAGCCAATAGTTTTGCACATGTATTAAATAAACAGAAGCGAAAGGACTGTTTTTGATCCAAAAGCACCTACAGACACAGAATGTATTTAATTTAGCTTCACTTTTGCATAATATTAAATAAGCCTGCTGACAGTTAAGTAATTAAGCTAAAATTCAGCTGTGTCTTCAACTAATGTAACACTGTGCTTTGTGCTTTGACATTGAATGCACATCTCCCTCTTAGATTGGTACTACTGCTTACTGTGATTTTGTTTATTTGTTCTGTTTGTAATGGGTGCTGATTTCACTAAGATTAAATCAAAATAAGTTCTGCGGGAGAGAATCAATAATGGTGGAAAGACTTCTAAAGTGAGCAATCATGGTAGATTTAATCCAGTGTTGTAAAGTAATGTGAATTTATCATTTTTTTGTATAATTTAAATGGCGATTCATGTATTTCATGCATTTAATTTTTCTGGACGCTTAATGCAATCTTTTGCATTACAGAAGTTATTGACAAAATTACATCCCATTTACCATTCCATAACTGAATTTCTATAAATTTCACAAAAACAAATACTGTAAAAAACATATTTTTCTGTATGTTATTATTATTTAATTATAAATAATAGAAATCTGATAATTATGCAGAACTATCTAGGAATTAATTGACATGTTTTTGTTTTTTTTAGTTTTTTATCTACTGCACTTTGTGCTCAGTGAAATATTCAACATGTCCCCTTTACTTTAGCAGTACAGTATGTAAAACTGGGCTGGGCTATTCTCCCTGCTGCAATAATGTACTGCAACAGCTAAAAAGTAAGTGCTATTGAAGAGCTTAATGATCTGTTGACAAAATAGTACCTTTTTATTGTTTTATTGTATTTTAATTGTATGTTTTAAGACTTGCATGCACCCGGTGTCTAGCAAAAGTTGAACTTGGTTTTAGGGAATTACAATTATTTTTTGTTAATTTTCCCTATGTCTCCATTAAGTAGTCTGCCTAGACTTGGCTAAGCTCAGAAATGTAATAAACAGGTTTCCAAGAAAAAATTAAAGAAACCAATAAAAAGCAATTTGACATTCATTCCTTTTAACTTGACAGGCTGTCCCAATTAATCTCCTGCATGAGAACAGATTCAAATTTTTGTCTTTAACATTACATCATGACATGTCCTTCTCAGACAAATTGCAATTTTAGAATTTTAGACTACTGTACACATGTTTGTTAGACCTTCTGCTGCTTTTCTGCTGCATACTGGAATATGCAGTTAGAACATCCTTGTAGACAAGCTGAATAAGAAAATGAGGAATGAATTCGAAAATCTCCAAATTATTAAACTGTTGGGAAGAATGTCAATGCTGCAGAAAGGTAAAAAGGACATTGGAGAATAATTAAGTTCAATGTTCTTTCCCTACTTGCATGTGTAAGGAGGATGTTTATGAAGACAATAGCTGGTTTGTCTCTTTTTTGTCTCTTTTTGCTTCGTCTTTATGTGCTGTTCATCCTGTATACACTTTCTGAGGATAAGCATCAGAAAGCCTTTTAGGCAGCTATTTTTACTGATGTGCTTAAATACTAAATAAATAAAAGACGACAGAAGACCACACAGAAAAAATATTATTGGATGTTTAATGAAGAATTAAACAGAAAACAAAGTTGATTTATATCAGCATTGTAAGCCCTCCCGACCTCCTGGACACACTGTAGATCCTGTGCTTGGAAAAGAGATAGAGAGCACACTCTGCTGGTAGTCAATAGAAAATTGTTTCTGTTTTAGACCAAATGCAGACTACTTCTGCAGTGTTTAGCATATGATTTTCTATCCCCTCTTTTTAATAGCCATAGTCTGAACTCAGGGACATTTCTACTACAGGTTTTTAATAATTTATCCTTTTTATCTTTTTAAGACAAAACCCGTGAGGTTCCTTTGTAAACAATGCCTCTAACGGGTGAAATGGAGAGATGTTTGTTTGCTTGCAGTTTTTACAGTAGCATCATATCACCTCAGATTTTCCAAAGAGGCTTTCCCTCCTGTACAAGGTCTTTCACAGATGGAAGAAACTTGGGACTCCTGAGTTCAACCATTGTAAATATCCATCAGGAATGTACGATTAGCCCTACATAAAGGACCTACAGGTACATATCACTGTTCAAAATTGTGCTATGACCATAGCCCACTGTTACTGGGATGCCAGAGGTTGGTATCCTTGGTTTTTCATATATCCTTTGCTCCAGTGAATTGCCAGGTGCCTTAAAGTGTACAGTGATATCCATAAGTGTTGCATTAGTACTCTGATTTGAGGCATTAGAATAGGTGTACTGTAGGTGCTGACATGCAATAAATGTTGGACACCCCCACCATGCATGACTATACAGTCAGTACATTTATAATTAAAGATTCCCAATTAGAGAAGTTTAAAAAGGAATGTAATTGTAAAAAAATATAGAATACATTTTATAAAAGTGTAAGAGAAATGTAGAACTCACATGCTGTATGTAAACCATTCTATCGCAGCTTTGTATCTTCAGAGCTTTGCAACAGTTGTTACAGAGATGTTTTATAAAGTTAGAAAAATTAAAGGTTAGTTCACAATAACAGGTCTATTTTGTTTAGATACTAATGCAAAAACCTCTGCATAATAAGAAAATAATAAAAATAAGCATTTCCATTATATGCACAGGGTTTCATATGCATGCATGGAAAACAGACGTTTGCTGTTTGCAGTGTTGTGCGCTGTGCCAAAGGAAAACAACTGTTCTGGTATCTGTGAGCCAATGTCAGTCAACAGAGCAACACAGATCCTGTCTTCTGGAAGTAGGAAAGTTATATCAAGCAGAGCAGGCACCTGGAAAGCACTGAGCATATTGATGTCTTTCCAATGACAATGAAGGTTTCAGTTGCTTGCCTCTTCTCTTATCAATTACTGGTCCCTTTCAGTCTGGATACAGGCAGATTAAACCCTTCCTTTTGAGATACTTCTACTGGTCAAAGACTTTGGAGTCTGTAATTTCCTGATGTTCTAGGTTTGCAGATAATTTACTGAGAAACAGATATTTCCCACTGAATGTGATGAGCTAATTATCATGCTCATTGAGCCATTTCTCTACTAGGATTCCCTTATACATTATAATGCACTCTTCAAAATTACTGGGATTTCCAAAATAATCAATATCAAAATATTTATATTACTTCATCATGTTGTTGGCAGTAAGTACCTGTTTTATTGAACATTCAAAATACAGTACTCTGGAGAAAAGCAAAGCTTCACATAATTCGTTTCCAAAGTGTAACCTGATCTGGTGATGGCTGTGCAGCGGGGAAGGTAATATTTCCCACACATTTTGCCTTCCTCCATTTAGCATCGGATTCAAATGAGACTGTAGAAAGCGTTTTATCTGCATTGCTTCTAATTGTATGTGCTTACAGGATATGGACAATAATTAAATCTTCTCAAAGGATGTGTCCTAGGCAGCGTTCATGAGAGGGCGTGATAGTTAATGGACAGGGGATAAGGGCAAACATTTAGGAAATAACAGAAATGGAGATGTTTTTGCTCAGCTGAGAAGGGCTGTCTTCGCATGCCATTAAGAAAATCATAGGTTTGTGATGCCTCATGATTCCTTTGCGGGCTACACATGCTGACGCAGCTACACACCTGAACTATTAAAAAAATCATGGTCAGTCCACCAAAATGTATGGTCTGTATGGCAATAGTCTGTTTATTAGAATATAGATGATTGTTTGCCGCTGATGAGATTTTGGTCACAGTCTATCTCCTCAAAATCAATGGAAAGAATACCTTTCTTTTGTGACGCTAATGTGATAGATGAGTCCCAGAGTCAACATGCACAAGCCAATCAATAGTTCAATATAGATACATCTAAATAGAAAGAATGGCTATATCCTGAGAGCATACGATTTGTCATCAAATGGAGGTGTTCTGTTATAACTGGGTAATGATCCAGTGTGGTGCTGGAAGGGGGGACTGGTGGCTATCAATAACTCTTTCCTTTTGTTTTTTGTCATACTGTCGAGCTATGAGACAGAAAGGAGCATGGTGCTTCTCCGTAACAGAGAGCAACACCTCTTCGTCCACAGGAGGCTCAGGAGATTTGGTACGGATGCACTGTAGAAAGTATTCTCACTGGATGCATTATATTGTAGTTTGGTATGGCAATCGATCAGCTCATGAGCGTAAACCACAGAAGAGGGTTGAGACAGATGAGGCCATCGCTGGTACAGACCTCCTTTCTACCCAAGCCATCTCCACTACATGCTGCCTCAGAACAGCAAATAATAGAATCAAAGACCAAAACCTCCCTGGGAATGCACTCTTCTCTCTTCTTCCTTAGGGCAGAAGATTTAGGAGTATAAAAGCCCGGATCTCCAGGTTCAAAGAAAGATTCTACCCCACAGCCTTAAGAGACCTTAACTCCACCTCTTAAATCCTACCCACTTAAACCCCTTTGTTAATGCACTGAACTCAAAATACTGCCCCTGCTGAATTTTGCACACAGCTGCTATCTAAGTGCTGGAAAATTATAGCCGCTACTCTGTTCCTATCTCCAAGAATTGTTATGTCATTTGACATGTGAGGAACACATGCAAGTAAACATTTCATTGTACTCAGGTACATATGACAATAAAGTTTGAACTTGAACTAAAAATGAAAAAGAATAAGTTACATTTTGGAAGATCTGTATAGTAAGTGGAAATATATAGTATGCGAGCTAGTCTTGGAGACAAATTGGATATCCGTGTTAGTAACCAGCATAATGCAAGATTTGCTAAATCATACATTGAAAGGTTGACAGATGAAAAGTGTGCATAAGAGTATAAAGCCTAAAGACGATTGCTGGAGAGAGACTTAATTTTGTACCAGTAATGAAAATATTAAATGTTTTGAGTGTTTAGATGACCTTTAATTGCTAAATTAACTTAGCAGAAAATCAATCGACTTGCAAGCTTCCCATTTAATTGTTTAAAAGGGGAAGGCAATTACCAAACATCAACACTGGACTGCAGTGACAAGATAAAAGAGATCTTAATTTCTTGACGGCAATCAAATCAGATATATTTAAATCAGAAAGAAGTTATTTAAATAATGCTGTAGAATTAGCTAAGCATTGTCACTATTTAAGTAACAGATACATTCACTGTAAGGATTTCAGCATTGATTCTGTCATCGATTTCAGATTTTACCTGTCTGTCCTTTTGATCTACAAACTGCAATCAGTACATTTCTCACAAATAGATTCATGACTGAAGGATTTCTTATTCTACAGCTAGGGAGAGTACTCAGTAGGTCCCAGTCCAATATTCCCAATCCTTGACTGGTCCCGGAGAAACCAAAGATGGTGACTCCCGCTCCCAGTAATGGAGCGTTCCTAAATCTGCAGCAAAGAACCAGAATCAGCACAAAGATGCATTTTAATAATTACCCAATGCCTTCACCACTGAAAATAATAATAGAAAAGGCCTCTGGAAGCATATGATTGACTGTTTTTAACATTTCAATACGAGGGGAATTGCTACTGCATTTGTACCATTTTTCATCTCTGGAATCTGTAGCAGTAGGCTGATGTGTAGAAAAAGCATTGACACAGGAGTGGTGCTGTGGCTCTGTGGCTCAGGATCTGTGCCTGTGGCGGGAAGGTTGCTGGTTCGTATCCTGTGGCTGGAAGAGGAATCCTACTCCGTTGGGCCCCTGAGCAAGGCCCTTAACCCCAACTGCTCCAGGGGTGCTGTACAATGGCTGACCCTGCGCTCTGACCCCAAGCTTCTCTCCCTTTCTGTGTGTCTCATGGAGAGCAAGTGGGGATATGTGAAAAGACAAATTCCTAATACAAGAAATTGTATATGGCTAATAAAGTGATCTTCTTGTAGTTTCAGCAATGATAGTGTCGCATAACCCTTTGGAACATTATTCCACTTGCACCAAAAAAATACTAATACCAACTATTAAGTCATTATATTGAAACAAACAGATTTTCAATTTTTACTAAAGAATCAATAGAATCATGCTACCCTCTTACATTTAATTTATTTTAAACATTATGATATGTGATCATCACAGCCCTTTGTCTTCGAGGGAAAGTTAAAGCATTTTGCCCTTCTTGTACATTTCTAAGAGGAATCTCCCCATTTTGCTTTCTGTTATAAAAAAAAACTTACAGACGATTATTTCATACTCTGCTGCTTCCCTCAGCGTCTTGAACTGTAAGAGGGTCTGTCTTGTCTGTGAGGTGAGATGTGCACCGTGGGAGTTTCTGGTGGAATACACACTATGACTAGTCAGGATTCCTCTTTCACAGGACAGACCTTCCTGACAACTGCTGGGTAAAGGTGGGGTGGAGACAGCTGGGTTAGTTTAATCCGGGAACTAATGGTTCCTCTCCGCAGCAGAGGGCCTCTGTGACTCACCTCATTAGTAATAGCAATGTGGTCTTGAGAGGAACCTGAGAGAGAATGCAGTTTCACTTAATCTGTCTTTGGCTGGTGCAAATTTTCCACCAATGAGTCAGATTAAATAACAATCGGTTATTCCAAATTGTGAGAATGAACAGGATTAAAAAAAACAACTAATGGCTCCAAAATAAAGATGTTTAAAATAAATCACATATGTTAAGTTTCCACAAAAATACACATTTCATCCCTTTTGTATAATTGCCTTAACAGTACAAGTGAGTAATTTATATAATGCTTTAGTGCTAGCTGAGCATTGTAACTTTTCAAGTGTCAGATAAACTCACTGGAAGGCATTAGGATTTCAGCTTTGATTGTGTCATTTATTTCAGATTTACAATTGAAGATTCACACAAACACAGTGGTTAATAAAATGTGTTTTTCACCAATTTGGTGTGTACAATTCACATTCCGTTTCCTGGGATAAACTTTGTTTCATATAAAATTGTCTTCCCAAGAAATTACTGAGCTTTAAATGACTGTATAAAAGGGAAAATATAAAGTTACCACATAAATGTCCAGTCAGTTTCCTATTCAATAAATTGTTTTCTATATTTTTTTGCAAAAGTTTAGTATTGCTGTCTTACAGCTCTTGGGTCCTGTATTTAGTTTTGGACTGGGGTGATGTCTGTGTTAGAGTTGACATGCTTCTTCCCAACTTTGAGTAAGTTTTCTCTGGGTACTCTGATTTCCTTCCATCTTCCTAGATATGCTGCCTGGGTTAATTTGGGTCTTTAATTTCCCCCCCTGTGTGTTTATGTGTGTTTATCTTTTTACCCAGTGCTTCTGGGATAGGCTCTGGGGTTCCATAACAGTCAGGAATTAGCAACTTTTGACAACAACTCTGACAACATTGTTAATTCAGAGGAAAAAAATACTCTTGAGTGACAGGAATCTTTCTGAACACATTGAGAACATACAGTACGTATCATTCATAAACATTTTTACAGTTGTGCTCTGTTTTGAGCATTTTACACGAAGGGCTGCAATGTGTTCAAAATAAATAACACATGCTGCTTGGTCAGTATTGGAATGATAGACCTCTGTGGAAAGACCGGCTGCTTTTGTGAGGAGTGTTGATGGACAAGGACAGTAGGAGATGATTCCTACTGTACGTCTAGACCTAGACTTTACAAACCAATTACCCAGTATGGTGACAGAGACACTGTGATGTTGGAAAATCCGTACTTTGGATGAGCCTGAAAAAGATCACATGGTCCTGAAATAGGAATAAGCATAGAGGTGGTTAACCCTGTAATTCTGACCTCATTCCACTCTAGGCCTCAACAAACTGTCCAACGTAATGTTCTACCTTAACGCATTTCATGAAGCTTCTTGTTTCTCCACAAGAATTACTGTGTAGTGGGGCTGCCACATGTCATCCAGGAGAGGCTATGCTTCAATGGTGAATGATGTACACCCATTCCCCGGTGTCTGTACCTAATTAGCTCCTAGAAATATCTGTTTGAAAGGCGGGAGATCGTTCATCAGAAATAAAAATCCCATTATTTCTTATAGGGAAAAATCTACCCTGTTCCATTTTGAAGACAAGTTCACTCAAAAGCAACCCTAAACATATAATACTATACAGACCATTTTAAAAGATTAGTGAACAACACGGTTCTACCCAAATAAGCCAACTATAGCTGTCAAAAATGTCATATTTACATTTTTCATTTTTTCGGAATAGATCACTATCTGAGCGATCAGCTAGCATGATGTGCATACTGTTGTTGACTGTTACATAAAAAAATCTATTTCTCTTCTTTGAGACCCCATAAGGAACAACGACTACAAACCAAACACATACAAAAAACACAAATGAGAGCACAAGCTTTCGTTGTGATTGTAAACAAAGCACTGCTGCCTCATGGCGTCCTGAACTACAATGCCTGTCACCGGCACAGAAACAAGCCAGCTATAGCCTCCACCTAACAATTTTCAAGTACTCGACTCTTCTCCCTGTACAGGCAGATGGAATCCCAAGCATTCATTTCATAATTGCCCTTTTTAAATGTTTTAGCAGTTACAATCAAATAATTATCCCAACACAAGACACACACAAAAAAAAAATTCACTACAATCCCATGTAGCCTGAGTAAAAGAAAATTCCCAAAGGGTTTTCTTTGCACACTCTTGTCTTGCTGTTTCTTGCCACATTACACAAAAACACCCTAAAACACAATAACAGGCAGCAGGTATCTCTTCCACACTGTCGCCCTCTGTACGCCTCACACAGCTCAGTCCACCCATACAGGCACCCACCCATCTGTGGTAGAAATTAAAGGAAAACTCTGCTTAGTTCTTCCGTTGTCCCTCTAGCATCTGCTTGCTCTCGATCAATCGAATGCAATATTTTCTATAATACCTCCCTTACCCTGGCCATGTGGTGGTGGTGGAGGGAAGTCCTCATTACCTGTAAAGCGCTTTGAGTGCAGTGTCCAGAAAAGCGCTATATGAGTGTAACACCTCTTCCAGCAGCAACCTTAGTTTTTCCCAGGAGGTCTCCCATCCAGGTACTGACCAGGCTAACACCTGCTGAGCTTCAGTGGGGCTGCCAGTGGTGAGTTACAGAGTGATATGGCTGCTGGCAATAAAATGGTAAATAAATGTAAATAAGATGACTGTGTGGGCTCATTAACTAGCTCTCATGGGTGTACTTGATGAATTGTTCATGGAATAAAGCATATTGTCAATATTTTTATTCTCAGGACCACGTGAAGCGTGGTTGAGAGTGCAATAAGTTGCGAGTCGACTGTATATTTTTTCTGGGCAGAACTCCTGGTTGTGAACGAAGAATATCCAGGTGATCACCGGAGGCAGGCCAACATAAACAAATGTAGGCTACTTATGGAACCAACTGTATGTGTCTATAGTCCCTCCTTATAGTCCCTTAGACCTTCCTTTCTCTCTCCTCTCTGTTCCTGGTCAGGTCTCAGCCAGCTCAGCACCCCCAACAATCTTAACATGCCCCCTCTGTAGTAATTTAAGCATGTTTGCTGTACAATTTGCACATGGTGGCATGAAGACCTAAAAAAAGAGAGGGTAGCAGGCACAAAAGAGATAAACTAGCACATTTTAACTGACAAAAGCACTGGCCATTATATGCCTAATTCAAGTAAACATAGCCCCCAGCCACTGCCTTTTTCCTCCTCCAGTCACCCCCAAACAATTTACACACAATGTTTGATGATGTATCCCAACATGTTCTTAACAAGAATGTTCAGAACCCAGCTGCTCGTATTGTAACTGGAAATTACAACGCATGAACACACACTATACTGTTTCTTCTGTTCTATTTTTCTTGGATTGGCACCCTGTCGTTTTCTGCAATTCACCCTTAAAGGCTTGAATAGTTTCTCTTTTGGCTGCACCAATGAATAGTGAACTCCCTGTGAAAAACAAGGTTTTCAGTCTCAGAGACAATGTGCATTCTGTTCTATTGCACCGAGGCTATGGAATAAACTCCTAGTACTGTAAGTAAGCACTTTCAAGGCCAATCTTAAAAATTAATCTTATTCTGTGGCCTGTTTAATTTAATATACTGTATGTATTACTGTACATGTCTATTATGTTTGCCTTTGTTTTATTTAAATCAACTGAATGTGTTGTGAAATGCCCTACATACAGTAAACACATATATACAGTTGTTGTTTTGTTGTTATGTTGTTGTTGTTGTTGTTGTTGTTGCTGCTTCCTAGTGCAGTTGGACAAATGTCCTGGTGTTCAGCAAAACAAATCTGAAGGCTCCACTAGGGTGACGAGGTTGGAGGTGCTTGAAATTAATTTGAACATGGCAGCTGACTGCTGGGAGATCAAACGTACAAGTGATGTACAAGAAAAAAACCTTGAGCTATGAAATTGTTTCTGGCATGACACGCAGGTGGTCCTCTCTCTAAAAGCCATTTCCTTCCATCATTATTATGTTTCTGTGTGATGAAATGCATGACTTCTGTAGGCCATCTGTCGCCTTAGGCCGGCCTAGGTCATAGAAGAATCAGAGCTGACAGTTCATAGGTTTGGGATGTATGAGAAAATAACAAAGCTAAGGAATGTTATCAGGTGTTTAGTTGTGTTTTACAATGTGGCGGTCACTTCTGTTCTTTGGGGAGTACTTTATCTTTTTAACTCTTCATTGTGTATTGTGTAAACTACTTAGGAATACCCTGAACTTTGTGATTCGTTGTCTCTCAAGAGTTTAAGGAGCTCTTTTTTCATCCTCTGCCACACCAATATTCAGAAATGGATGTACCTCTCTTACCTTATTGAAATGCTAAAGGATAATAATAATAATAATAATAATAATAATAATAATAATAATAATAATAATAACCTTACACTAATATAGCTCTTTTCTGGACACTCCACTCAAAGCACTTTACAGGTCATGGGGATCCCCTCCACCACCACCACCAATGTGCAGCCCCACCTGGATGACAGCAGCTATAGTGCGCCAGAACGCTCCCCACACACCAGCTCTCAGTGGGGAGGTGAACAGAGTAATGAAGCAAATTCATAGATGGGGATTAGTAGGAGGCCATGATTAGTAAGGGTCAATTGAAACAATTGTACTGTCTTTGTTATTATTATACAACTATTTTAGTCTGGACAGTTTAGTTGCAAGCTAATCTTCATTAGCTTTTCATCCATTGGAACATTGATGTTTACGATAGTCATGGATCCTACCAACAGCACACACAATCTAATGAAAACTGATTGATTCTTGACGTTTTGAACTGCTGTATGTTATGTTTATCAGTATTGAACATTTCAAAGTGGCATTACAGACTGCAATGCCAAAAACTATTTTGATGTGTTGCCATAATCAGGCGTTCACCAGGTTGTTCAGATCCTGTGTTAAGATAAATAATAAATGTGTTAAGATTGTGGTAAATACGAGAGGTGTGCAAAGGGAAACTGAGGAAGTGAGTTATATATACGTAGGAGTTAGGACGTAGATGAGATTGGGATCTGACCTTCCACCTGAATTTGATAAATAGCTATTACATGTAAATAGTTTTGAGCAAGATTTATGTTTAATAGTATTGGTTTCATGGATTGACCTAAAATGTCCAATTCATGTCTATAAAAAAGATTTTACTGTACTTTTCAATCAAAAATGAAAAAATACATTTAGTAGCATATCTGCTAAATACACTTTAGTGACATATCAGGGAGAAGGGCTTGTGAAGCCAGACCATTTTGCAATAACTGCAGCAAGTAGGAACCAGTTACAACTGACTACTGAAAGCAGAAGAAAGCAAGTGGATTTAAAGAATGCAATAGGAGACAATAAAAAGTACACTTTTGAATGCTCACTTGTAACACTGTGCTACAGATGGTTGTTCCATCACATTAATATTCAGAAAAATCCAGTTTAAAGCCTGGACATAAAATGGCGTCCTTCTTACAATTGATGTGAGCATAAGGCAAATGAGTCACAAACATTAGTGGTAAGGTGTATGACTGAATTGTATGGATGGGTGGAAGAATGACTCACATGAGCTGAATCATCCCAAGCCTGTCTACAAGTGAGAATCTCTGGTGTTTGCTTTTTAGATCACTTTATTGGCCATAGACAACTTCTTGTATTAGGAACCTCTTGAAGGTTTGCCATATTTAACTTTGCTGGCCTTAAAGCAATACCTGTTATTCTGCTCTATTCAGTGAGTGACAGCCTATTTCAAAGTCATAGATATATACAGTAATTGTTGTTGTTGTGTAAAGAATTAGCCCCTTCAGAAATAAGAAAAACGTGTGAATGTCTGTTTATCCAGTCATTTAAATCCTCACCATTGTTGCAAATTGATCAAATTACTTTTGTACAAGGGAAATACACTAACACTTTTCCAGTAAATTGGTATTACCCCTTTCTGTTAACAACTTACGAATATTTCCTTACATACAAATTGAAGATTACCATCAGTCTCTATAGATTTTTCTTAACTGCTTCTAGTGCTGCCAATATTTCGCTAATATTATTTAATGCATACTTTTCTTTCCACAGCCTGAGGTGTTGTTTATTTTATCTTCTGCCATTTCCCTTTAATTCCCTAAAAGCTTCCAATCATTATCTTCAAAGCACAATGCTTTTTTCATTTACCTGTTTTTTCCTGTTATAATACTGAATAAAAAAAATGTACTGTCTAAAATTCCATTGTGACATTCATTCAATTTCTCTGTTGGACTCTCTAATATCTTTTTTAATTATGCCTCCAGTTCATTATACTAATTTTCATTAACTAAACCCAGTTCGTTTTTCTCATGTCATAAACTGCTTCCTTCTTTCTTATATTTTTTCTTAATTGATTTATTAAACCACATGGGCTGCAGCTTTCTAGACTCCAAAACTGTTCAGTGCTTCAAGCAGAATATCTTTAAACTAATTTAATCAATTCCTTAATTATTCCATATCTGTCCTCTCCCATTCTGCTTCTTTTAAATTTTGTCTCATTCCTCATAGTCTACTTAATCCTATCAACTGTTGCCTCTCCAAAAAGTCTACTCCTCAGAGAAAGGCAATATGCCTCTTCCACCCAGCCTTGGAGACCTTTAACCTCTGATCACAGCTAAGGTCAGCTTTCATCCT
This sequence comes from Lepisosteus oculatus, assembly GCF_040954835.1. Lineage (NCBI taxonomy): Eukaryota > Metazoa > Chordata > Actinopteri > Semionotiformes > Lepisosteidae > Lepisosteus > Lepisosteus oculatus. Next base: position 70,995,170 of record NC_090698.1, on the reverse strand, counting down.
TCAAGGGAGATATCTTCTGATAGTAGTCATTAACTACTACACTGTTGTTTGATGCCTATTCTGTCTTGCACTCTTAATGGCCTGCCTGACTGACTTAAAAGGCGCCATCCTCCGGATGAGAAGTAAAACCGAGGTCCTGATTCTCTTTTGTCATTAAAATCCCAGGGCGTTTCTCGAAAAGAACGAAGGTTTTACCCCGGCATCCTGGCCAAATTTCCCATTGGCCCTTACCAATCATGGCCTCCTAATAATCCCCATCTCTGAATTGGCTATATTACTCTGCTCTCCTCCCCAATTAGAGCTGGCTTGTGGTGAGCGTTATGGTGCTCTCTGGCTGCTGTCGCATAATCCAGGCGGGGGCTGCACACTGGTGGTGGTGGAGGGGATTATTACTACTGTATACTGATAACCTGTTTTACAAGCAGAAAATGAGCTGATTTTCTCAGTAATGAAAGTAGAAGTTCCTTTCAAAGCAGCTGCTTCTCCTTTCTGAACTTGCTGCTTTGGTTTATGTCTTCAAGTGGCCCCTACAAAAGAGAAATGTGGCCACTGATTAACTTTATTGAAAAGAAGGTGGGTGGAGGGATTTTGAGTTCTATTTTCAGCGGAGGTGCTTCTTGTTTTGCATATTTCATTTAGACATTTTTTATGTGGCTTTTTTTGAAGGGGTTTGAAGTTCTATTTCTAGAGGAGGTTCGTCTTGTTTTGCGTACTTCATTTAGAATTTTTTTCTTAACAAATGTAGACTAACCTTTTAATAGGAATACTTAAAGGGCACATTGAGTTCTTAGGCAGGTGTCAGAAAAACCCATGGTCACACCCACACATATTTCATTAAAGTGGATCAAAACTGAACAGCACCATACAGAACAAAACTGTAAAAAAACATTTAATCTGAGCCACACACACCCTGAAATTCAACATTCTCCCGTCATTTGGCTAAAAGGAATGAATGTTCTCATTCACAGTCAATATGCAGGGGTTCACAGGAATGTACTTTAAGGAAAATAATTGCAAAGTTAGTAAAAAAATCAAATAAAAAATGATGGGTCTATTCAGTTTATGTGATTCAATGGCAGTGTTTGAGGAAAAAATATGTTTTAAAACTGCACTGAGTCCCTTGCTACAATGTTATGTTTTGCTTTGTTTTTACAATAACACAAGCAGCTTAAAAGCAGTCAGTTACACAATGGCCACAGTCAATCAGTGCTGTTCCCTTCAGTTGTGATACATAATCATCCTGTGTTCAATATATCCCGTGGCTCAACATTTATAAAGTACTCTGGCCTGTCTCAGGCCTGTGACAGATTCTATTCAAATCAATAAAGAGCAGACTATTGGGACAACCACATTGTTCACAGATTGATAAGTCCACATTGAGCCCTTTTAATTTTAATCACTCAAAGTCTCTTATTGTTGCAGTGTATTGAAAATTAATATGAACACCTGTAGGTTTGTTTAGACTCCATTAAGAAAAGTAACCCATTTAATTTGTCTGCAAAGACCTAAAACTAGGATAAATAGTTACCTTTCAGTGGCATCACAAAAGCTTGATTTCAGTTTGGCTCAAGCACAAAGCCTAATTGGAGTGTTTATGTGTAAGAAAGTAACTGTTCTTGAATGGCCCACTCAAGTCCTGATTTGCAGTAAATCCAACACAAACTCTGTAGTGAGCCGTCCATAAGTGGTCTCCACCCAATATGACAATAAGCATATTTTAGATTTTGATTTATCTTTGCAGTTTTGCTGACACTTAACTTCTTTCACCCATAAAAGCGTCCAGTTTGAAAATGTATGACTTGTAATTCAACAAAAAGGAACATTTTTGGAAGGGGGTGAATACATTTTAAAGGCACTATGGATTCTATTTTTCTACAATATAAAACATTTGCAACAGTTAATATGACTTCATATATGGCAGGTCGGAATAAAACAGTAAACAGGAATGTAGTCAAAGCGTCCAGGACCTTAGCATCAACATTTCCTTCAGGGCAAGTGGCTGTGCTAGTGCACCATTTTTTTCCTTTTTAGAATTTCGGTCATTGAGTTGGCTTTGAGCTTGTGAGCTTACAGTACTGACAGAAGACATGAAATTACTTTTCAATTCCACTATTTTTTTAAAAGAAGCTTCATGATTTGTTAAGCCACGCTGTTCTGTAAAACAATAATGTCTTTCTATACTTTTGTATTCGGTACTGTAGGTACTTACTGTAGTTTAATGTGAGTTCCTGACAAAAGAACTCTGTTCTCTGGTTGTGCCCATGAATTGTTCAGAAATTGTTGGGCCGTTCTCCTGTGAACTAGAGTTTAAGGTTCTGTCATGTAATTCAGTTGTTAATTTGTTCTTAGCAAAGGGCTTTTATCTCTAAAACAGTTGTTCATCCTTTATTTTTACTTAATCACCTGATCTCCCAGATCACTTGATTTTGTGAATGTTCTTGCCTTCACATGACCTCAGTGTTTTATTTTTGTTAAAATGTTATTTATAATGCATAGTTATTTCCATCATTTTCTTTGAATTCAGTAAAGATAGGATTTTATTCTTCTCATGCAGTATATTTCTTTGTAAAACACCAGGCGGAGGGCAAACTTTGACCCCTTTGCCCTTATTAGAGCAAGCCAGACTTAAGCTTCAAAGTTATAAATGAGAAGAAACTTACTGCAGTTTAACACTAAGGTGCAAAAGTTTAAAAAAAGAAGTGAAAAAATGTGCATTACTTAGGGGAAACACACGGTAATCACTATTCTAACACTTACACTACATCACAAGGGCTCATTACTGTATTTTTCCCACTTTTTGTGGGGTGGGGTATACATTCTCAGGGGTATCATTTTTAAGAACCCTGATAATTCTCTTTTCAGTAGATACTGTATATGTTGTTACCATTTCACTGGGAGACACAGTGTCTCTCTCTTTATCTCAGGAATTATCGTTCTTGAAATGTGTGCATTCTGATAATGTCTGGCATCAAAAATAAACTGTTTCCTTTTTGTAAGCAGGGTTTCCAGTTAAGTGACTTCATTGATCAGTTATAAAAATCTCCAGAGACTCTCTAGACTGTCATATCTAGTGCTTTTTATTTATGTATTTAAAGAAAGTCAAACTGTTAATATAAATTCTGAAGTGATATGGAAGGCACAGCAGAGATAAACCTGGGCCACAGTTTAATACTACAGTGGGATTTAAATGCTGACACATGCAAGGACAAAGGTTCCTTTACTTTAACATGTGTCAAAGGATTAATTAAATTTAGATAGCTTCACTGTAGCATCTGGTTAACTTAGAAACTGGAATGAACCTCTCAATTTGTCTGAAACATCAGTTCTCCAGTCTGAGTATTTATCAGCCTGAACTGTGTTCATGCTCAGATTCAATGTAATAAAGTGGCATGGAAGCTCAGAAATTAATCGCATTTCACTTCTTCTTCGAGAGTATCACGCTGAAGCAGAATGGAGTCACGCCTGTTGTCCCTTTCTTGCTCTCGTCTTCTCTGTATTTGTGTAATAAATGTGTGTGAGTACCGTACTGTATATGTCCATCCAAATTCTAAATCGCTTTTATGAAGTTCAACCTTCTGGGTTCCCCAGGGAAGGCCAGAGCTTAACCCAGCAAGCACCAGGCATGCAACGGGATACAACCTGGACAGGATGCCCATCCATCACCATGTGTGTGTACAGTGCATTCCACAGTCATTGGAACAGCATAGTAAAATCTTATTTCTGCTTTATGGTCAAGCAATTATAATTTAATGTGTGCACAAAGACAGTTCAGGCTGGTAAGTACTCGGATTGCAGAGGTGATATTTTAGACAAATTAAGAGTTGCATGCTAGTGTCTTAAGTTCACCAGTTGTTACAGTACTGTACTGTATGTATTACTTGCTTTGGCCACACATTTTCTAAAATCGGAACAATGCAGAGATGATTAGCATGGTTCCTGTGCAAGGTATTTCTTTAGATAATGCGTTAACTAAAGGACACAACTGAAACTATTCAGACGTGCATTTAAACTCAAGATGAGGAGGCCCTTTACCCAAAGGTTTCTGGGAGTATGGAGCAATCTACCCAGCCTTGTTGTTGAAGCCGAGACCTTGACTTCTTTCGAGAAACAGCTGGATGAGATCCTGGGATCACGGGCCAAATGGCCTTCTCCCATTTTTTACTGTTTTTATATTCTTAATTCAGGCCGACAGAAGTTAGTGAACTGGTTACCACATGTTATCTCATTCAGAGCTGTGTCAATTGCTGTGGGCTGGGTGGGCCCATATCTCCATGGGTACAGTGTACAGTATGTGTGAACATCTGGTGGAACTGATTTTGCAACATGTCCAAATAACAAGTGTACAGACCTGTTAAGGAGTATTTGCTATCTTCTTGATAGGTCAAAAAGTAAAGTCCATTGATAATGAATGTGCAAGATGAGACAAAAAGCTTCCTGTCTTTTGCAGTGCCTGTATATTTAATACATAAATGTTCTTGTACCTCCTTTGCAGGCATTTTTTTTAAAGGTATTTAAGAGTAAGCTAATTGAACATGCCCGGTTTCAAAGGGTTGTTATTTCACAAGCATAACTGAAAGTTAAATGGCAGAAGATCTATGTATTGTGAACCCACCGCAGCAGCTATTACAGTAACTGATGTATAGTTTTAGTTTCTTTAGTTTCTCAGATGCTTCTGATGTGTAGTTTTCTTAGTAGCATTTCAGACAACTGTACAATTTTAAAATATTTTAGCCTACTCTTTTAGAGACATATCTTTATGGGGTTCTATAACTTGACAAAACATTACAAACCAGTTTAGTTTGTTGCTCATTATGTTCTTTTATATTAAAACTGGAATATCAGCTCAATAAGATTATTTCTTATGACCACTGAGGATTTCATGCCCAGTTTGTGTAAGTGAATTAGCTTTCAATATTAGATGTGTGAAATTATTTCTGAGGAAGACTATTCATAGAAGAACAGATTTAATTCAGCCCTGTTTTTGCACAGTTGTGCATCATACAGTGTCATCAAGCAAGTTGTTTTAGCACGTAATTCAGTACTGAATTTTTCACACACTTATAAGTTATATGTTTTTGGTATGCATTGGTTAACTAAGGTGTGCAAAGTGTCCTACTGTGCTTTGTAAATTTGTTCATGTATAATTACCTTTATTATGCTGTCACAATGATTGACCTCACATTCACTATAACAGCACAGCAGTTTGCCAAAGTAACATTTTTTTAAGGGGACATAATTTGAGTAAGGTCTCCAGAATGATCCAAAACGCCACTTTAATGATGTGCTGTCATTGTGAACCTCTCATCTGTGTTACTTTTCCAAATTATACTCTTTGTGTTTCTGAGCCTAGAGAATTGTCCTTCAGGTGTTAAATGAAGTGGAAAGGGTTTAATCAAGATGCTGGAGAACAAGATCTCAGAACATTAACACTGCAGGCAGCATTCTCCTGTTGTAAAGTTAACACATAATATTGATGGGTACATTATTATGTTCAGAAAGAATTACCTTCCTTCTGTCAGTGAGTCTGCTATTAATGTTAATAGCATCTGCTAGTAACATTAACAAATGCCCGTTGCAGTGAGGAATGTTCACCTAAACCTAAGAAAATGGAAAAGTTCTAGTTAAAATACAGTACGGTCAACTTGTTCCCTGAAAAAAGGCATCCTAATCATAGAAATACAATAAAATATGGAAAATCAATGAAAAATTAAATTAATTAAATTGTATAAAAATATTAATAGCACCAATTTCAAAGTTATTTTGAACCATTAATCTTAAGGAATTAAGATGAGGATAATAATGATTATTTTTACAACAGACTGATCAGTAAAGTAGTAATACAGTGATTAATCTAATTAATCATCTCTATTAATAAACCAGGTTTTAGAATGTCCTCTGGCTAATCAGACGGATTCTTCACTGTACCCCCATGCCCAGCTCAGATAATTATTGACTTTATATCCTTAAGGGCATCTGTTGCTGTCACGATCGCTAACCCCTTCTCTTAAGGGCACTCCAGCCCTTCCTTGTTCCCTCCCATTGTCTGCACCTGTTCCCTATTCCCACTCCCCCTTAAAAGCCAGACGCGGACCTCACTCCTGGTTCCTCATTGATTTCTGCATCGTGAGAGCCTGGGGTCCTGCTGCGTCTGGATCTGTTATGGCTTTAACTTCCTGTTCCTGTTCCTGTTCCTGTTCCTGTTCCCCTGCCCCGCCGGTCCCGACCCGGCTCATGGTTTTAACCCCTGGATGGATCTCCTGGCTTTGGACTTTGGCTTTGTTTGTTCGCCCGGACTCACTTCCCCAGGACACCTGCTCACCTTGGACACGCCCCCCTGTATCCTGACCCTTTCCTGCATGACTTTCTCCCTCGTGTATCTTCACTATTCTGGATCGCGTCGTCCGCATAGGGCCCGGAAGGAACTGCTACGTGATAGTTGCCAAGTTGCTGTGGGCCCTTCATTTCTTTCTGTGTGTCTGAAATAAGCAAAATGAAGTCTTTGAGCCTGTTATAGGATGTACTGTAACCAATACCTTTCAATCTTTTAGTGGCCTAGCCAACCACAGAGTTCACTAATAGTTATTGTTGTTAAATTAGGGATTCACCTGCTGCCAGACAGTCACTGAGGGTCAGGTCATGGAAAAGCGGTCCTCAAAATGTTTGAACTCATTTTTCATAATATCCCCATTTGCAGAAACAAACTAAGATCTGCGCAGCGCAAAAATAATCAAACAATGAAAACTGTCTGCTAATGGACAGGTCATTATTAACACATTAAATAGACTTGACTCCAATGATTTGCCTGTTATGAGAGCACAGCCCTGTCAGGACAACATTTCTCAGATACTCTCAGTCACCTGACCACTCGCTGAAAGACCATTGGTCAGTTTAAAAAGCAGAAGCTTCCTGAGCCAGTCAATTGCAATTATATCTGCTATCTGCTACCTGGAGAACAGAAGGTGGGGCTCTGTGTGCTCTACTCACCAGAGAGGGACCTTGGACTATGTTTGAGACTTTGAAAGTGATGAAGAGTCTTAAGGAGAGACTAAAACACTGGAACTTGTTTGTTTTAAAGCCAGTAAACAGTTTAGCTGCCTGGCTGTGATAGCCAGGGACTTCAGGAAGGCACTAGTCAGGAGCTCATAAAGGAGCTTTGTCTTTTGTAAGGTTTTGTTTTGGTTTGTGGTGACTGTTTGTGGTTTTCCAACACTGAAAATAAAGAGCACTTGTGTTTATTTATACTTGACGACGGTGTGTTCTGTACTCATGTCTGTTGTCCTGGACCCACCTATTTTTAAGATCCAATTGTGGCGTACCCATTGGCTTGTCGCACTGTACAAAAGCAGATAAGATAAAACCAGGAATCAGCCATATAGATGTAATATCAGTCAAAAGCAGCCAATTTACTCTGCAAATCACAACTGGCAACCTACTGAAGCTAAACAGGTGTGAGCCTGGTCAGTACCTGGATGGGAAACCTTCTAGAAAAAACTAAGGTTGCTGCTGGAAGAGGTGTAAGTGGGGCCAGCAGGGGGCATTCACCCCTCACTTTGAGTGGAGTGTCCAGAAAAGCGCTATATAAGTGTAAGCAATTATTATTATTAATTATTATTGAATGTTCAAACCTTACTATAAATTGTATATATACAGTACACATCTTAAAAAATTGCACTCAGTAGATTAAGATTACATGTAGGATCTTAATCAACAATATGCATATTGCATACTGTACTGTATACTGTATGAAAGTCTGTTAGGATGGGAATTTTACCTGGTGTAGTTTATTTGTGGTGTGTAGCATGGGGCAATATTCTTACTCCTTTACAACTATGGAGCACGTGCAATCCTGAATACCTACTTCTGAATATGATTCCATCTAGTGACCTCACTTCTCACTCAGGGCTTAAATTAAAGGAAATTAATACATCACCAGATACTGCCCTGTTAAACAATCTCCAGAAATCATCTAAATACATAAGAAGATAAGAATCTCATCTTCCCCAGATCACAAGGGATGGTGGATCTGAAATATTCATTTGATAGCTGCAGTTAAACTGAACCAAAGATAGAATGAAGTTGCAGAATCAATAAATGAATGTCTTAATACCAGTACAAGGAGCATGCAACACAGATTTCACTGAACACATTTTCATGTTAAAACCTGCCATGAGGTTTCTAAAAAAAAGTACTAATATTACAAGACTAAGCTAACAAACAATGAACGATGTAAATCGTAAACTATTATAACAATTACAGACCAATGTAATTATATTTTATTTAAACTTCTGAAGGCAGTTAAAATATTTGACAGACCAATCATGTATCTTAAAATCTTGTTAGATTTTATTCCACGCCTCGATGTTGCCTGCTCATATAATTAAATAAATACCTACCTACAGTACCAATACCAATTGCAAAATGGTAGTGGAAAATCTGAATGAATCTTTGATTAAAGCAGAAACTTTGTCATAATTTCCATGAAAGGCTAAAATACAGAAAAAAAACAACTCTTCAGTTGACCTATTCCATACATGTTCCTCTTAAATGAAAGCATTTCAATAATTTATTGATTCATTCTGTGAAATATTAGTGAATCTAACAAAAGGATTTCAATAGGTTACTGGCATATTTTCTTAAATATTTTTGAATCAAAGATAAAATGCATAATTCAATAAATGCTGAGAGCCAGGTAAAATGTTCTATTCATCAACAAGTAGTGCACACAAATTGTAGTTATATCAAGGCTAATTAAAATAAATGCAACACAAGGGATGATTGTAAATGACTACTCAATTTGTGTCTTAATGGGGAGGTTATGTCAACATCGTAGAGCTGGAAAACTGAAATACTGGTTACAAATCCAACTACTGAGCCATAATTATTAGCTGAAGGCAGATCCACTACACACTAACAGTGTTAATACGTTTGTCTATTTACAGGTGCAGGTTCTCATACCATGATGTATTTTGCATAGATTAGACAACAAGACAAATGTTTTTCCTAATTTATTACAATTTTATATACAATTTATTCTTTTGTGAAATTTGCTATTGTCAATCAAACTTAATGTCAATGCATAGCAGTTCCAGGTAAACCGGTTCATACTGACGGTGACAAAACAGGGTGAAAAAGACAACCAGAGGGGAAAAAAAAGAACTGCGATCTGACTTTAGCAGCTGTATCCACGGATTGCTATAGGACTGAGCAGGAATTCTCCCCGTTTGCAGCAGGAACTGATAAAAATAGCAGAAAAGTAAAAAATCTATTCTCTGAAACAAAACATAGCAAGGTCTGTGATAAAAGATTGGTGGTTGTGGTCCTGGATAGCTACTGTGTTCTCAGGTTTGTATTCCAACTCTTAATAACCTACATCAGCTCATTATAGGCTTAATAGGACCAGTTTAACTTTAGCTACTCCCAACTCTTCAGGTGCTGGTGCTAGAAAACCTCCAGGGCCAGGATTGCTCACTCCTAATCTATGATAGACACAGAAAATAAAGCAAAGTACTATCACACTTTCAATACACTCTTGGAACTCACGCTTAGTTTATGAAGAAACAGAACTGTCCTCAATAAAGTCTTTAAAGATGAACACAACTTTGCAAAAGTATTCAGGCCCTTGCACAATGTTCTATTTTTTTTTTTGCTTTAAAGCTTGCTGTCATGACACATTTAATTGTTTATTTTCCATATATACAACATTTATTCCTACTCCACACATTCAAAGCAAAAATTAGAAGTATGGTAGATGGATAATTGATAAGAAAGCGAAAGGAAAAGTCATGTTTGCTTGAGCATTCCCTTAGTTGAGGTAATCGAAAATTAATCGAGGTGCACAAAATTACTTTGACAAGCCACACAGGTTGTTGAGTAACCCCTGTCTGTGTGCAATGTTCCTGTGATTTCAGAATATACATGTCTCTATAAGACCCCGCATTCAAGTCGTAAACGTCAAGCAAAGATTCCAACATGAAGTCCAAGGAACTTTCAAAACAACTCAGGGATACAGTTTTAAAAAAGGCACATCAGGAGAGGGATATAAAAACATTTTAAAAATCGTTAATCATTAGAAAGTGAAAGTCACCCAGACATTGCCTAGATCAGTCTATCCTTTCACACTGAGCAGCCAGGCAAGGAGGAAATTGGCTACGGATGCCCTTGTGAGGTCAACAGTGACTGAGTTCAGCTGAGATGGGAAAAAATATAAACCAGTCAACAATATCCCAGCCAGTCTGTAAAACTGGCCTACTGTATGTGTAGAAAGTGTAGAAAACACATCTCATGTCCTGCATTGACTTTGCAACAAAGCACCTAAGTGATCCTGAAAAAACATGGTAGATGGTGTTTGGTTTAATTGCCATGCAGAGCATACAGAGCACCACTCCTGGTCAACACCATCCTTACTGTCAAGGATGGCGGGATAGTACAATCTCCTGTAAGTGGAGATTATTCTTCTTAGTGGTCTGTCAGATGGTAGTGGGTCGTCTCACCCTACAGTATATATGGTCATGCCCAAGGGCGAGAGAGGGTTGCGGTGAAAAAAAGTGATAATGTGAGAAAGTGGTGCGATTTTGTGAATAGTGAGTGTAATGGTGAAAGAGCATAATGATGTTACGAATATCTGGGAGTGCTGGTAATAGACGTTGTGAGACCGGACAGTAGGAGATGCAGCCAGAAGAGCTCCGTGGTCTGAAGGAAGAAGAGAGTGGGAGGGCCTGCCTGTCCAGCATACCTAGCAGAGGTGGGCCTGGCGGCATCAGTTTCACAAAGTGGAACACAATAGGAAGGATCTTAATACTCTAACAAGGCTCTGTACCATAAAGTATGTAAACATTTTATTGTTACATTTCTTTCTAACCAGCTGATTGAGTTTTGTCTGAAATGCCCTGAAACACATGAGTTTCAATCAATTAAAACTTGAATGCAACTTCAAATCATTTAATATTCTTTTCTGGTTATGTAGACATAAATACAGTTGAAGACACGGTTTTAAGAGATAAGATCACTTTATTGGCCACATACAATTTCTTGCATTAGGAATTTGTCTTTTCACGTACCCCAGCTTGCTCTCCATGAGACACACAAACAGGGAGAGAAGCTTGGTGTCAGAGTGGAGACTCAGCCATTATACAGCACCCCTGGAGCAGCTGGGGTTAAGGGCCTAGCTCATAGTCCAACAGAGTAGGATTCCTCTGCCAGCTGCAGTATTTGAACAGGCAATCTTCAAGCCTCAGGCATAGATCCTTAGCCACAGTACCACCACTCCACCCAAAGAAAGCTCAGGTCGGGAGTGGAGTTTGAACCCTCGCCCTCCAGCATGTGAGTCACACACCAAAGCCATTACACCACCATGTCGCTTGATATAGTAAATATATGCCATTGAGCTCGCATATGCTACTGAGCTTTTATTTCCACCTTTTTCCATCAAATTAAATAGGCCATACTGTATACGGAACTACCTAGCACTTCTTCATCTCAAAAGCAAGGTCTAAGCTTGTGAGCAGATAATGAAAAGGTGAAATTCTGGTTTGCCTGACAAAATCTCTCATTTATCCAACAAAGGACCAGATGTCAATGTAAGTATGTTAATGCACAGTACTGTATATGTCTTCAAATGAAGTATCAGTGCAATCTGTTCCATTACGCTGGAATGGACTAGTTAGCAATCATTTGGTTTTGAATTACAGTTATGCGTACAACACCAACAAAATAAATCAGAAACTGACATACTATACAATGAAACAGCTTAACATTTTTCTCAGAAAATATCACCTTTTTTTCTGTTAGGTCACCTGCAGTAGTAAAGGTCAGGACATTCAAAATGTGGGTTCCTGACTTAAGATGCTAAAAAAGGTAGACTGTCTCTGAAACAGGTCAAAGTCAGAATCTTCTGGTCTATTGAATACCAGTGCTGGACACACAAAAAGAAAACCCTTTCTCCATTCAGGTTCCCACCATACACACTTTCTTAATGACAAAGATCTGTTCCACTTTTATAACTCCCACCCTTCCAAAAGACTTTTTATCACCTCATTTCCTCCAGCCGCCCAAGCAAAACGTTGCCGTTTAACAGGAATGTCTTTAAAGAGTGCCAATGAGATTTTTAGAACAGGTCTTAAACAAAATCAATCAAAAGTGTTCTTTAACCTCTAGAGAGTAAAAGTATGCACCCCATGCACGTTCGTGAATGCTAACAGTGTCATTTATCCTTCATGGAAGGTATTAAAAAGCATTAAGTACATGGAGACCTTTATTAGGTGTTCTCAAATCTTGATTCATTAATTTGGAAGGTGATTGAAAAGCCATTTACTAAAACTCGCTTCACCTGGCCAGTGCTCTGGGCATATATATACAGCATGTCATTACACTATTAGATCCTACTTCTTACATTTAATATTCCAGTGCATTTTGTTTCTTCGACTCCAGAAATAAGGTTTGTGATTTTGAGTCGTACACACGGGTGGTAGAACTGCCCTGTCTCTGGTAAACTGCCCTGGTGGTAAAAATGAAAATAAAATGTAAAAGATACCTGTCCATGAGAACAGTAACATCAACCTCTGACTTGACAAATATTGGGAGAGAGTGTTTTGATTCCTGTTGCTGTAACTGTAACAACATCCCTGCTGTCTTTAAATGAGATTGGTGAATTCAAATGTTTAGTGGCCTTATTATTGACAAAAGGTGTATGCAACACACAAATACAATTTTTCACTTTGTTCAGTATGCAGAAATGCAAAAAAAAAAAGGAAACCGTCACCCTGGAGGGCCTGACCAGTAAATTGCTGTTGGCTCTTTTAAGAATGAATTGAACCTTGTGATAGAAGCACAGAGCCTGCTTTCTGAAACCAGGCCTTGCCTTGTGTCTCCATACAACATGGACTACAGAAGAAATCATTCACAGCAAAAGCCAATTTTATGATTACTCCAAGAGGCTTGCTTACATACATCCCAAAATGGTTTCTTTGTGTGGGTGGCTGATTGTAAACAGTAGTTACAGTCATTTCTCAAAACCTCTGCGTATTGCGCTTAGGTTCAATCCAAGTGAGGTAAAAAACATAGATAAAACGTTCCTCTCATGGCTCTTTTTCCTGAGGGAAAGGGTGCAGTCTCAAAGCACTCATGGACTGACCCCATTGCCTTGAATATTATAGATCAACATATTAGAAGAACACTAATAAAAATGCCTTTATTTATTAACGTCTAAGCACATGCCCCTGAGGTGAACCAAAACAAAAATGAGGGTAAATCCCTAATTTACTCATTTACAGGTCTCAAATGTCATACTGCAGTGTTGCAGTCTAGAAGATGCAATTCATTTCTTGCTGACATGCCACTGCAAACTTTTCTCATCAGATTACCACTACTTAATTAATCATAACAGTTACTCCTATTTTGTTATGTTCCCATCTGTTCTAAATGCAGGATGAGATACTGAAGAATGGAATGGTATGAAAAAAATACCCCCAATTTCATCTAGCTAGGAAAGGCATTTTAAGATAAAGTTATTTGAGTAAAAACAATGTACTGTATGAATGTAAAGATCTAAAAAACAAATTTGTTTCTTATTTGTTTCCCTATTTCCTTGTTATTACTATATGGAAATGATTTACTGTTATATTGTAGACCTAATCGGACAGACTTAAACTTAATGACAGCTATCCAACCATGGAGGGAGGAATTCATCACAGATGATATCAGCTGGGCATTTTTTGCATCTTTTCCAATCAAACCATTTCTGCATGTTAATGCAGATCAAGGTGACTCCAATTCAGACCATCTTCCTTCCTGTGAATACCAAGACCAAGGGGTCACAGGCAATAGACACCCTCTCCAGACCAGTATGGGTGGTTATGAAGCAATGCTATCTCTAGATGTTAATCCCAATTTTTATTGACATATGTGACCATGCAATTGAAATGTTGTTTGCTCTTTCTATTGATTATCAGGTTGCTGTTTGTTGCTGTTTCATAACTAAGGATATCATACAGTAGTATACATTGTGGTCATTTCAGTTTTTAGGATCTATGGTTCCAAGATGAGAACGTCTTTTTTTTTTTCAGTTTATCCCCCTTAGCTGTGCTATTAGGACTGCAGAAGGGATATTTACAGACTCTCTCATAAATAAGCAGGCACTTATTTATGTCTGCATTCTTAGCACTACACTGTTATGTCAAGCACAGTCAGGATACCAAGAAAGTCATTACCAAATTAGATAATATCCTATTTTACAGTAACAAAATAATCTTTACCCGGCACAAAGGTTTTCCCCCTAATTTAAATTAATAATCCCAAATATGAGTCTTTAATTAAAAAGGCATCTATCTGTAACTTTATTGCCATATAGCAGTTCAGTTGATTTGTAAAAAAATATATATATAAATAAAAATAAAGTAATTAAATGAAATATTGAACTGAACAAAATTAGCAAATGAAATACTGCTGGTTTATGGCAATAAACCATAAAGCACTGTCATTTCAATTTTCTGCCCCAAAAGATATGATTATAAAGCTATTCATTATGAAATGGACTTTAGTTTTCACCCTCTGCTTTTTAATATAATAGATACAATAGACACAATTAATTTCTGCATCACAACAATATTTACTCACGAAATGAGTTATTCTCTGGTAAACAAAATCAATGTTTTATCATCTTTAACAGTTTTTAAATTAAAGATGAAATTTTTCAATTTCATTAAATGCTTTCTTGAGGGATTTCTGCAGTCTCGTTCAAAATCTGTAATAAAACCCATTACTGTATGAAATAAATTTCAGTTTTTAAATCACATCAGGAGTCTTGACACATTAAAGCACACAACATTGACACAGCCTAAGATGCAGTAGTCACAATGATTGCTCTGTTCAGGTTCCCCCTCAGTTTAACTGAATTTTGAAAGATGTCTTGACCACGAGTTCCTGGAAACAACTTTGCTAAATAAAGAGAAAAGGTCAAATTCCAAGAGCACTACACGTTAAATGTACCTAGCTTCAAAAACAGGGATACACACCCTCTACACAGACGTGCAATGTGAAATGGCTGTTAAACATCCACATTTGGAAATAAAGAGACTGTTACTGGGGAAGGATGTAGGCTGTCACTTTCAACCATTTTCAGTAGGTTTAGGAAATCTGCTCAGCCAAAAAACCTGTTGAATCGGTTGCCTGTATATTTTTTTCACAGTTTAGAGAAACCTAACATGCAGTATACTGTACATAGGCATTTTTTTTTTTTTCACTGAAAGAGAATACACCAATGATTGTTTTATGCAATGAATGACCATTATGCAGTACTTAGTGGAAGCTTATTTTTAAAACTGTTCTCTGCAAAACAAGGAAATCGTCCGACCATTTTACAGAAATAGTGTATCTCAGAATGCGTTTAAAAACTGAGAAATAGACACACATCGTTACACAAAGGGTCATGGGAGTCTGGAATGAGCTATCCAGCAGTCTTGTCCAAAATAATATCCTGGCTTCTTTCAAGAAATGACTGGATGATATTCTTGGTTCAAAGACCCAGCTACCAATTGAACTGTCAACTACGTTTGACAAAATAATGTCTGTCTGTTGTTCCTAAACCTTTGAAGGTGGTGTGATTATTGTCATCAGCTGACAGTGTCATGGAAAAATTTAGCATAGTTTAACTTGTTTTTCTACACATCCTAATACGTTATTTTGTTATCCCAAAACAACTCAAGTCTGCAAAAAACATCAAATATTTATTACTTTTCCAAATGCTTAACATAAAAAATGTTGACACTATTATAAAAAATAGCTAAATATACTGTATAATTTTATATTTATTATATTTTGGTAAACTATAAAAATATGTTTACAGCCAGTCATTTCATATTTGTTTTGCTTGTGCTTTTATTTTGCAACTATTTGTATGTTTTTTATATGTTTTTTATATTGAACTTTAAATCTTGATCATAATGAATGATAATGCTTATCTCCAATGCTTATTTCCAGAATAGAAATAATCTTATTTCCAGAGAATTGTAAAAATAAGCAAAAGCTGTCAAATTTGCAGTGGCACCAATAATGTTATATATATACAGTATGTAGAAAATCATAGGTAGGTGCATTTTCCTGTCTTGGAATTAATCTGATCTTTATTTGCATACTGAGAGTTAACAAACACTTCACAATGAGCTGTGGTAGGGAAGAAGCTGTAAAGGTTATCAGAATATTTCAGCACTGAACAGCAAGAGAGTGGAACACAATTTTAACCTAATTTAACTTTTTAAATTTTTATATTTTTATTATACGTGTGGGTTCTGTATTAATTGCATTGCATCCATTTGATCTTTGTAGCAACATTTTTCTCTCTTTGTATTTGTTTTTCTCAGAAAGTCTTGAATTGCCCCCAAAAAATTTAGTTTTTAATGTTTACCAATCCTCATCATTTGGAATTATCACTAACTATACGAGTTATCTATATAATTGATACACATTAGGAAGACCAGTGGTCCAAGTACAGATCCCTGTGGTACTCCACTGATCTCATCACACCAATCTGAAGACCAACCCCTTCTCTGTACTCTCTGTTTTCTATTTATTAACCTTCTATTTATTCATCTAATGCCTGTTCTATGTAAATATAAGAATACCATCACAGATTGTAATGTAGGAGTCATTCACATCTATAATTAAAAGACATACTGTAGCAGTGATTAAGCAGATGATTTTGTGTCAATTTAGTATCTTTCTTATGCAACTGTAATGGAGCAGCTGGACCTGGAGTGTTAATATTGGATTTGACCTCTAGAAGGTAGCATAAAGACAATCCAGAAACCAAGTGAGAGTAATAAAAGTGAAGCGTTTTCACAAGGCAATTGGAGTAGGTTCTTTGTAAAACAGTTGACACAAAAGAAGTTGTCTATTCTGGATTTGACTGTGGCTGGAAGGTTGCCGGTTCAAATCCTGTGGCTGGCAGAGGAATCCTACTCCGTTGGGCCCCTGAGCAAGGCCCTTAACCCCCAACTGCTTCAGGGGTGCTGTGTAAATGGCTGACCCTATGTTATGTCCCCAAGATTCTCTCTCTCTGTCTGTGTATCTCATGGAGAGCAAGCTGGGGTATGCGAATAGACAAATTCCTAATGCAAGAAATTGTATATGACTAATAAAGTGATCTCTAAGTACAACAAGTCTCATTGTATAAGGTGAGACTTTTAAAGTTATATCCCAAGCACCTTCAAGAGTTTTCAGAGCCCCTGTGGCATGGTGCTGTTGATGCTTGTTAGGCTATGTACTGTACTGTATATTGGGCTTAGAGGTGTAATTTAGTTCTGCTCTAGTTTTTGACTGCATCTCATACAGAGTTGCCAAGACTCAGATCACTGAGAGTGGTGCCTATCAGTCACTCAGATTACTGTGGAAGTTATGTGGGCAGAATGGAACAGATCTCAAAGCGTAAGATGCCCTGAATTCCCTGCAGTTTAACAGAAATGGCTATTTATGGAAATACACATCTTGAGTTTCTCTGTTGTGATCCTTGCTTACAAATGATAAGTTAGAAGAAAACAACTGTTGTATTAATTTTTCAGTTGTGCCTATTTTCTGCCTTATCTTAAGTGTGTCCTTGCACTGAGCATTTGTTTTTTGTACTCTCCCATCCTGACTGGGGTCTTTCTGGAAACTGAATATTTTGTTTTGTTGACAATGTCTTAGAAATAAGATGACACCTTACTTTTTCCATGGATTCTTTTCATATTAAGGAGGTGCATATTTGTGGGTTTTATGAAAATATTTTTTTTCTGGCAACCAGCAACAATACAATATATGTTTGTTATGTTAGAATGTTATTATAATATAATAATTATACATTTGTTTTTACAGTAAAATCGTCATCCTTGTATTAACACATATTGCTACATACAGGTACTTAGAGATAAACACATAGAAATATGTATCCCTCCTAGTACACTTGGAACAATAAGGACATCTCACCATTAATGACAAATAAGTAATTAAATAAATAAATAACATACTTGGAATCTCAATTCATTGTTTAAAGGAAGTGGAGGTGTCATAAGTGTTATAGTTTAGGATTCCCATGTATCGCAAAGATTAGGAACTACCTGATGTGCAGTTTCAGGTTTCCTGTTTGACTGTTTGGTCTTTTTTTTTGGCAGTTTTGCAGTTTTTCACTTTTAACAGACTTGTCTTATCATCTGATAGAGGGGGTGATACAGGACTCAGAAACAGTGACTTGGTCACTGAGGACAATAGGAGTGTAAAGATAATTGTAGGTAATTAGCTTCATCCTGGGTCTTAGATTGCAAATGGCTGAAATGGCGCTATTGTTTCTTGCTATTGTGCTATTTTATCTGTGTGGTCCAGTCTCTGGTGTCCCTCTGTGTTAGATGTCTGTCACCCATGAGGATAAGTGAAGGGCTCAAAATAGGTGCTAAGAGTCTTGAGAGTTTTCAGACTGTTCTGGATTGGGTGCTGAAGTCTATGCCTGTATCCTGAATGTTGGTGGGTTGTACCAGACAAGTTAGTGAAAGCTGTGACCCTTTCCACAGATGTACCTACTGTAATAAAGAGCATTGAAGTCCGCTAAGCTGCTTGTTGATTGAATCCTCACAGACCATGTTGGGTTGCTTTCCTGTTAAAAAAAGCATTTCATTTAAAATGAGGTGCATGTTTGCATGTTTGTAAATGCACAAGTTTTAATACTCCGTTTTGTCTGTCCACAATTGTATTAAAAAAATCAAGAGATCATATTGCTTTATTTCTTTTCGTCCTTGTGTTTTCATTTCAAACGCCGTGGTTAATCGCACTTGCATTTCTTTGGCATTTCTACAATTAATATTACAATTAATTTAACGGGATTTACAAGAAAGACCAGAAAGCTAGAAAGGAATGAAACTTCCTAAACATTTAGAAAACTATTTTATTTTCCAAAGATTTTAAATGGAAAAAAGAAAGTTTATTCACAAATTTTGTGAATATAAATAACATAGTTTAAAATAGTCGTGGGAAGATTTCTCTTTATACCGTATTGTAAAATGATTGTGCTTCATAAGTAGAAATTGGTGGGAACGCGTATAATACTATATGGACTTAATATACACTCACTCTGCCATATTACCCACTATTAGATTTAGATGTATTGATTTTCAGTGACGTAATAATAAACCCTCATTTATTTTATATTTATTTACATCAGTGTAAAACTATTTTAATTTCATGACTATCGTACAATGAAAGCCCCGCGCTCGACGTACAAAGTATAAAATATTAATATCTACTTTTACTCTGTGAGAATACCTCTGCTTTATAACTCAACTTCTATTTTTCCTGTTCGTATTCCACGGACAATAGCGCCACTTGCTGTGTAAATTGAGACATTAACCCACAGACGACTGAAAAGTCGCATTACTTACTCTAAATATGCGAAACTGTGGAACATCTGTGGAACTGTGAAATCTCCACACACTTCTGTACGTGTCGATGCTGCAGTGACACAAAGTGTAAGAATTTTAACATCATAAGGCAAATACTTGTTTGTTCGTAGGTGAGACGCACTGTAATATAACCAATAAATAAACTACGACCGCGGCGTAGATAATGTTCTATTAATACTATACAGTATGTTGCAATAGGTTTCGTAAATGCTAGCCCGCAAATTATTAAGTAGGCTGCACTCAGAAGTTACATAACCATTGCAAAGGAATAAGTAAGAGGGGGAAAAGGCGGAGTTATACAGTACGTTAGGGGTGCTTTTAAAACTTATTTTTATGTTTTCTCACCTTACAGGCATTTCCCTACTTTTATATGGTACACCAGCTACTCGGTTTTCAGTGTTTCAACCCCACCCACTAAACTGATGGTTGCTGTCTAGCAGGTCATTTTAGAAATCACCTCGAAATACTCCGGATCCATCCCTAATTAAAATTATTTAATTGCACAGAAACAGCTTGCACCGATGCTCTGATTGCTTTGCTGCATCGATGAAGACTGTAAACTTTAGTAATGGTAAAGTCATTCTAAGAAGTTTCTTTTTGAATATGGAATATTGACGAGTCTGAAACAAGAAAAACAACTACAACTACTGTACGTACATAGGACTCTGAATCGTCATGCATCTTGCGGTAGCGATACCTGTGTGCCTAACGGGTGGGTCTCTACAAGTTGAGTGTTTGACCAGTAATTTTGAGTCCTTGTGAATCCTCGCTCCCTGCCTGTGACGTGGTTCCTCTTTCTATTTGGCGAGAAATTGGGCTTGCTCCTCCCGGAGAAAAGACCGTTCTGAATCATTCCGAGCTACACGCGCAACTTTGCAAGGTGAGCACGTTTGACTTTTTGTTGTTCTGTAACTCTAGCCTGTTTCTACATCTGAACAAACCGCGCTTTCAAGTAGCATACTTATTTTGCGGGTATTGTTATTTACTTTGCTCCTCTTGCAGGAATGGAAATTAAGGTCAGGGTCCCAATATTGGATAACCAGAGTGAGAGTGTCATTTGCAAGTAATTAAATATGGTTTGCGAGTAAAAAAGGGACTATAGCAGTCTGAGTTCACATATGAAGGGCATTGGTGCTTATGGCGCTTTTAGACCATAAGTGCTCTTTTGGGGACTCTTGAATTTCCTAAGGGGCAGGGTGGAGATGTTTTAAAACTCTGAAATCAGTGCGGTAAAACTTTCCTCAAACAAAATGCCGTTTGCTTGAATTTGTTCAAGGGCAGAACCTAGTTGATAAGTCCTAAGGGTAGTGTGTAATTACATTAGACCTTAGTTCAGTATTATACAGCATGCTTGTTTCTCATATTGGAACTTTGCTGGAAACTGCTCAAGAGCTGTTGGACAAGCTATCTTCGCGTATGATGTCATGATCACCTTAGGACCAGCGCAACGCTTTTTTGGAACTTGTAGTGTAAGCGATGCCAGGTTTAAACGTGAGAGTGTGTTTCCTGGCGTTTCGGATCAACATCATCACTGTAGAATGTATCATTGTATTGGTTCTGAAGTGCTGGAACCGAGCCCTATTCTGCATACTGTATGTACTAGACTAATACACGGAACTATATATTAAGTGTAAATGAAAACTGTGGTCTTTTCCAAATTAGGAGAAAAATTATCACGTATGATTAAATCATAACTTTGATTTCAGCCAAGTTAGGAACTAGTCCGTCATTTAATTGCAATATACTGTACGGTATATACTGTACCTATTCGAGTGGGGTAGCTGTCAGTGCATTGGCCGCAAAGAAACAAGGTTATTTTAATGCTGAAAAATAGGAGAGGCACAACGTTTCAACTGTTCTTGAGCTCACATCATAAGTCCCTAGCCAAAACGTTGTGTTCTGCTTCATTTGTTCTTATTTATGTTTCTTTTCTCTTGGCAATATTAACACTTTAAAAGAAAATGTTAAAAGACGACTGTTGCTGACAGATTACTTTCTGGACAGATTACAACTTGTAAACTCGTTTAATAACCTGAAAACATGTTTGGGGGAAAAAAGGCATTTCGAAGTGTTAGCCGTCTCAAATGTCTGAGCGGCGTTTTGTATTTGAATTGAAAGTTATTGAAACTTAATTTTGCAATGTTCGCGATGCCAGGAAGGCGCGGAGATGGGTGTCAATACTTGTTTTCACTCATTAGCTGGAAGTTCAAAAAGTGAAAAGGCAAAGTAATGCATTTTTTCTGCTCCCGCTTTGCTTCTGTTGATAGTCCCATGAGTTATGAGACTGTCTGGCTCCAGAGAAACCAGCAACTGTAGCGCACAGTCCAGTACCTGAAAAGGTTGCTTGTAGTACTAACTGACAAAATGTTCTTTTCGAGCGAATGGTCTTGGGGCGCATTTACATAAGGCCCACTTCTTTAAAGTTAAAGGAGTGCTGGAGGAAACAGCTGGCAAAACAAATATTGGGAGCTGAGCGTATGTAATGGTATAAATTAATAATGCAGTTCTTTATTTCCTGTATGAATGGGGTATTTGTGGAGTTAAGTAGGTTTAGCTTGCCATCTACTGGTCTGTGAAAGGATAGAGCTCCTCCAATACGCTATGTTTGAATTTATTTGCGCGCATGTTTCGCTGACGAGCTGTATAAGCTGCAACCAAAGAGGTCATGTTAAAAGGGAGTTGTAGTCAAGAGCCAGCCGCATTTTAAATCGTTTTAGGTACACAGCACACTGGAGGGAAGTCAGTTATGGGTTTAATTTGTCAAGATACTCATAAATGTAATTATGAATGTACAATGCAGTGTTCATTTCCACTTAGCTAATGGTAACCACTTTTTTTGTGTGTTGCGTTTAATGCCAAAGCTAACCACTGCTTTTTAGGAACTAATGATCCAATATAAGCAATTATCCAATCCAGTTACACTGAAGGACATCATTTTTTTGTCCTATGAATAGGTTTTTTTAAGTGGGTGTGTCTTTAGTATAACTACTGTATGTGTACACACTCATAACTTTAAAGAAAAAAATTCAGCCAAGTACAGTAAACTTCTGTTGAAGTTTTGGCTCTGGACATTTTACATTTTAGTTGAAAATAAATTCCATAAAATGTTACTAACAAAGTGTATTTTAACTGTTTTCTGGATTAACATACTGTTATACCTAAGGAGTTAGGAATATACAATACATTATTTTCTCTCAGGTGTTGCATTTATTCCATGTTTGTACTCTAGTAGGAGTAACAGTTTTTTTTGGTGAAAATGTGGAATTGAAAAAGGAAATCTACATGTTCCTTTTCTGTCTGCACACTATCACAGCTGTCCATTTATCCTCACATAAAGTGATGTATTCTATATTAGCTTATAGTGCCTTCAAGGATATGTAATATACACCTTTTTCTTTCACAACATGGCTATAATTTCTGTTTGTTTTTATATTGCATTTATATTGAGTTCCATGATTTAGGCCTTCTTATGTTTTTTCCAAAATTAGTATGAAACACCAAAAATTAATTTTAATATGTATCTAGGAAAATGCAAAGTAGATCCGCAAATATAATTTAATTTGGTTTAACGACTATTCAAAGGGAAATTACTTGGTGTATTTCATTACAGATAATTTATGTAGGCTTCAGCTAAATAATTATCTATAAGTGTTGGTGGGGTCCAAATACTCAAAATGGTAAGAACACATCGTGTGTACTTTCTGCTGGGACTCAGGAGCTGTAACGAATCCAAAAGATGACATCATACATGCATGAAATGTGTATAACAAAAACTGTTCTGTTACAGCTCCTTAAGAGCAGATCCTTTAATTAGTACAAGGAACAGAATGCCCATATTATAAGCTTGGACAACATGGAATAGTTTGCCTTAAAAAAATAAAGCAGCCACAAGCAATCAAGAAAGGCTTAAAAATGTCCATTTTAAAATGTAGGTAATGTTCTAAAAAAATAATTTCAAAATAGAATGCAAAGCAAATTTGGGATTTACCACCTCTTTAGTTGCAATGAACTATCATCTCGCAGGTGAGTTACATAAGGAAGCTGTACCAGCTGTACAACGATCCTAAAAGCTCTTAGCTGTTTATTTGAAAATCATTAACAACAGCAGGCCACACACACGCTGTTTTTGCATGTGAGACCTCAAGGGCCGTACTGTAACTGTTAAGCAGAAATCCTTGGATAGTTTATCTTGTACTGAAAACAAAAAAAAGTACCGCTGTTACCAATAAGTTTTCTACCTCATGGGTAAATTGTAAATTTAGTGGTTTGCACTAGATAAATTAAAAACACAGTTAAACAATATTATCAATACTTTCATCAGTACATGATACATTTTAATGCAGTAAATTCCCTTTGTTAATATTAGAATAAAGGAATGTTGACTTTGCATTATTTTTTGTGTAGCTTATAAAGAAGGTGCTGCTTTTTTGTCTAAAAGATTATAAGGTTTAGAATATATAATAGTTTCTTCATTTAATATTCTGTAGCAAAAATATTTTCTTAAAAGAATAATGCTTTGGCACAGACTTCAAACAGAGCCATTCACTATTCATTACGTATCTTCTTTGAAAGTCTTATCAGAACATGTTGTCATGTTTCTTTTTCTTAAACAATACAGTGAAGGTGGTCTCCTTCAGATTCTGTTATCAAAGCATGGCTGTATCAAGACACTGAAGAGACTGCATTGCAACAGATAGCCTGTTTCAACAAACACGATTTTACTTTCATTGTATCATTGCTCAGTTTTATTGACTTCCATCAGTGTTTAGCTCAGGTGACAACCTAAGGCTGTCCACCTGTGTAAACTCGGCCTCATTGATGAGCCAGGGCAGCCCACCAGCACTATTAGAGAGAAACTTTTACCAGCGTCAGATTAGAAAGATTACTTTGTAACCGTCTGATAGCAGAGCAAATCTTGGGTTTCATTAATAAAAACATTCTGAATGTGAAATGGAGACTTGGAGGAAGCCACCTGGTGAAGTGCAAACAAGACACTCATCAATTCATCTATCCATCTGTTTTCTAATTGCTTCATCCAGTTCTGGATTTTGGGGAGCCTGAGCCCATCCCAGCAAGCAATGGGCACAAGGCAGCATACTCCCTGGATGGGACACCAGGGCAGACACAACCACGCTCACACTAGGGACAATTTTCCCAGAATCCAATTAACCTCTTGTGTGTTTTTGGACTTAGAGAGGAAACAAAGGTTAGGAGCTGCCAGTCTAGTAACTGTGATCTCCGAGAACTCCCCCAATCTTTTCATTTTCATTTTTCTTTTCATATCTTAAAGATGCTCTTTTTCATTTTAGTTGTACTTCCATTGAAATGTTTCTTTTCATTCACAAAAGAAAAATAGCAAATTCTGGTTAAATTAATCATATACTTTGTGTGACTTATCACAGATTATTTAGGTTGTTAAGCACAGGTTACCTTTATCTTTTACAGGAAAATGTGAAGAGTCCTTATTTTCTCATCTTTTGCTCAGAGAAGTGTCACGTAAAAGACTCTGTATTGTATTTCATTGAGTGGTAGATAAAGGGTTAATTTGTTTTACAGCTATTAAATATTTTAACCCAGATGTAAAGTTTGGTAAAGTCCACTTTACAGTACTGCACAGAGATAATTAATGTTTTTTAAGAAAATTAAATCATAATTTCTTACTGATTCTTTGCTGCCTAAATTATACTATAATTTAATTCTATTGACATGCTTAAGTGCTCTATTTATAAACGATTCCTGAAGTAGTAGTAGTAGTAATAATAATAATAATAATAATAATAATTGCTTACACTTATATAGCTCTTTTCTGGACACTCCACTCAAAGCACTTTACAGGTAATGGGGATCCCCTCCACCACCACTAATGTGCAGCATCCACCTATATACTGTATCTTCAGACAAAAGTCAGCAAGGCCAGTATAAAACATTGATTTCCTTTTCTCTTTCTTTCAAAAACAAACTGAAATGTGAGAACAAAGTAAATACACTCTTTTATTGCATTAGAAAAAAAACAGTTTTAAAAGGAGAAAAATACACAGTGAAAAACCATTATGCTTTTGTTTTAATGTGTTTTACAAAGTCTTGAAATATTTGATTTTGTAAGGCAACCACTGTCCTTAAACAGTGAAATAAAATTCCAATTAATCACATATATAAAAAAGTCTTGTTAAGACCTTTATATTTATTTTAAGAGGACATTAAATATCATGGACAGTAAGTACTACATACTTTCAAAATAGGTTATAGTAGTTATTAAATTCTATCCTGGAACATTTTTCTGTTTACAGCTATAAAAGGGCATAAATCCTTTCAGTACAAAAAGCCTATCCAGTATTATGATGTAATTGAAGTAAAAAGTATATTAAGCATACATTGGAAACATAACACAGTTCAACAGTACTGTTCATTAAACATTAACATTAGCCAAAGCTGGCAGAAAACATTCTGCAGTCTCCTGAGCTTTCACTGTGCTGAAGTCTACTGTGTAAGAAATAGTGTGTGAGAAAGATACTGTAGGTCTGCCTGTGTTCCTGGTTAACGAGTAGTTCCTTAGAAGGTGTTGCACAGTGCATGAAAATTATGATTCATTTCATGTAGAACAGTTCCAAAATCATCAAGGCACTAAAGCTTATGATAGTGAAGTATAAAATGATTTAATAAATCTCTGATGATGATGAGCTTACTAGACTGGAATTGAACAAAATCGGGTTACCATTTTAGATTGCACAGAATGGGTTTTTATGTTGAATACACTTTAAAGAGTCATGTTGCAATGCATTGTTTTGCAGTCAAAGAACAAGAGGAATACAGAATACTGTGAAAAAATAAAAGGACGATTTCATGTTGTATACAAGGTCTACATGTTTAAAAGATCCCACTCATTTTCACCAAATAAAAAAACAAGTTTTCTACAACAGATTTAGTACACTAAGGTTACGTTTCTTTCTGAACATTTCAGGAAGCACTTCGTTTGACAAGTCCTAAAAATATCTTTTAATAATTTAAGACTTGCACATAACATCATTTTGTCATTTCCAGTCGTTTATGTTTACACTGCAGCAGTTCAGTTTACTGAAGAATAATAATTATCTTCACTCTTCAAGAATTACAGGATATGAAGTGAGCTAACCAAGTTGCAGGATTCATTTCAAAGTCATTTACATTTCTTTTAGCTAAGAATCTCTAAGCACAACCTTAACCACCCCCATATAGTGGAGTAAACATCTTGATGATTAAAAGAACGTCTATATGAGAAACAGAAGGTGTGTCCTTGCTTTTGATTAGACAATGGAGACCAAAAGGGCCTCTCTGACAGCTACCAGCAGTGAGATCAGGAGAGAGTGAACACTTCAGAATCAGACAGCAGATCCAGGAGGGGAGAGTAGTTCAATATAAAGGGTGATATAAAGGGAATGGGGGATTGAAAGATATTACACAGAAGCTGTTGGGCATTTAGAGTAGGTGAACTGAGGTTTGAGAGAATGTGTCCCATTTGTAGTTATAATAATAATAATAAACTTTATTTAAATAGCACCTTTAATGGTGGCTTCTCAAAGTGCTTTACAGAATGACAACAACAATAAATAAAACGAATACAGAAGCAAAAACACAATTAGAATATACAGGGGAGGCTCTTCTAAAGAAGACGGTTTTGAGTCTGGATTTGAAGGAGTTTAGAGAAGGTGACTCTCTGATATCCTTGGGCAGAGAGTTCCAGAGCTTGGGGGCATAACAGGAGAAGGCCCTGTCACCACTAGAGTGTAGACGGGCTTGGGGGACAGTTAGGAGACCAGAATTAGAGAAGAGCGAAGGTTGCGAGGTGGGGAGTAGGGTGATAATAGTTCAGACAGGTACTGAGGTGCAAAGCCATGCAGAGCTTTATCAGGTCAGCATGAGGATTTTAAAGCCCACACAGAATTTGACAGGAAACAAGTGCAAGGACTCCAGGATAGGAGTAATGTGATCACTTGCACTAGACCTGGATAGTTATTATCTTTGGTTGCTGCATTTCATCCCAGTGAGCAAATATGGGTTAATACAGAACCCTTTTCACCTGCATTTCAGTACTTCTTATTTCACAACAACAAAAATATTAAATGAAGGGAGGATAGTATTAAGCCATACATATTGCTTGGATCTCAGTTTAAAAACAAAAATTGCCATAGAGTAAGCAGTTATATTTACATGTATTATGTAAATATTACATATTTTTAAGTATGACAGAAAACCTGAATGGGCTAATTGAAATCTTGCAATTAAAAAAAAACACATAAAGAATTTAACAAAATTGTTATACGGTACATATTCGCATTTTCATTAATCAAGGATGTGAGGTCATGATCTAGGATTGAAGACATCTTTAAATTCTGTGCAAATGAACCGTGTGGTTATCTAAAAGACTGTAGACCGAAGCTAGCTTGGAGCCTTTTCCTAAGATTTTGACTTATTTTTTTTCCTAGGAGGTGTTTCTAGGAAAGCATGGGCTTAATTAAATATGGGCAACTGAACCTCCAAGGACTGCCTCTTTTCATAAATTTTCTCATGTTCCCATTTTTTAATATATGAGTAAGATATTCAGTAGGAAGCAACTGAACAGATCTTCTGACCGATCTAGATTTTTACGTTATACATATGTATTGTAAAACAGGTAATAGAATGATGGACCTAATGTCATTTTCTAGTATATAATGAAATAAGATCTGTTAAATGTATGCTGCAAGGCCAGTTCAGGATTTTGTGCCGTTAACCGGGTGACACATCTGAGATAGTCCTGTAGCTACAGACTGACAGATGTGTGTATTCTAAGAAAAGTATTTCCCTGTATGTGAATAGAGAACCTCCAGATTTTGGCAGAGGTATAGTATGTGCTGAAAAAATACTGTAAAAACAGCATGGAAACGTTCATGCACATAGTGAACACTCAGAATTTGCTTTGTTCTCTTCTTGGATTCTTCTTGTTCATGGATTGATTGTATACCATACATAATTATAAGAGTGATTTAATTTAAGTTCACAGTAAATCCATTCATATTTTTCTTCAGAGAAATATTTATCAGGGGGTTTATGTTCAAAGTAAACTAAAAATATTTCCTTTTTTTTAGATTACATTTTGCAACTCTAAATGTTAAACTTTGATCTATAGGTTTCTGCGACACTGTTCTGGATAAATTAGAAAATGGATGGATATACTGTATAAACTTTATATACTGTGCAGTATAATGTATTTCTAACTTTATGTGTATTAGAGAAAATATCAGAATTCATGCATGCTGACCTCATACATCTAGACTAAATGTGTGCAGTAAATTGTAATTGCAAAGTGAAAACTTTAAAGTAAATACAGAAATGGGTGTCTTGCACAGAGCATAAAATTTGTTTTGGAATGGAAACACATGGCTCTTGTTCCAGAATTACATTAGGAAATGGAACATTAAAGAAATGTTGAACTTTGGTTTTTAAGCATATTTTGGAATTATTTTTGAGTTATTGTTTAAGGAGTTAAATATATTTTTATTAGCATTAAGATGGACATGGTAATTGTGATCGGAAGATTTTGAATTTGAATTTTGAGTACAGTAACACATAAGTAAAAAATTGTGTGCTTTATAATGATGTGAATATCAGGAGATGAACACAAAAAAAATAAAAAAAACTTAAGGGGTTATCCAATCTAATGTGATCTACTTCCTTACTTTTCATATGATGCACTTAAAAACTGGATCACAGTGGGACTAAAGAATATATTTTGGTGTATTAAACAAACCAGAAAACATCTGCACTAAAAATGAAGGGGAGCAATCTGTGATATTAAGGGAGAGACTTTATATATGACCTTGTGTTACCATTCAGTCATAAGCTTTGGAGGTTATAATGACATACACATACAGTAACACTTAGTTTCTTTGACAAAAAGGGGTTTCACACTAATAGCGTAACATTGATACACTACGCTAACAGACGTTCTTTCTTTTTAAAATGAAGGGAGATTCTTCAGGTTCACTGAAGGGTGTGATGGTGGAAGGGCTAGGTTTTAGTTAAGAAAATACTAAAACAATGCTCATAAGGCGTAATTCACAAAAGGTTCTCACTTGCACTGTGTGTTGTGTCTTATCCACAGGGTGATCATTGAATAAGGTGCACCTTATTTCATAAGAACAAAGTACAGTATGAATGAGACCCTTCAAGGACGGTCACTCTTGGAGATCTAACCTCCAAATACTACTTGCCAGTAACCCAGGTGAAGTGCTCACAATGAGCCACCATTGTAAAACCCTTCCAGTTCAAGTTCTTACGCAGCTCTTTTTTTGTTTGGCTTCTGTTTGCTACCTGACTTTAATGGTACACACATTTGGTTTGAAACCATTAAAAGTTTTGTGGCTCTATGGATTGAAAGGAATGTGAACTCGTTCCAACAAATTCAGTTTTTTTGAATCTGCGCTTGGATTGATGTCAATGTAAATAAACATTTATATTACCTTTGCTCAATGTTTAAATTGGCATTTTTAACATAACTACCGCTATACACATGGAGTACTGTCCTAAGGTTTCCTTTTTTAACACAAAAGACCATTAACTCTGAAACTTGACTTTATGCAAGAATCTCTTTCCAAATGTGGCTGCATGACTGCTAAGCCTTTAGTAGCTTCCAATGTTTTATCTCAGGAAAAAGCACGTTGAGTTTTGAATTAGAAGATCCACTTCACAGAACAGTGAGCCTTTGTGCGTGAGCTTTCTTTTTCAGATTGATGGCATTCAGTCGTGAATGAATTAAGAAAATGTCTAAGTTGCCATAGAGACCATGCAGTAACATATCCTTTTCATGTCAAATTGACATAATCTTATTTTGCGAAATTCCTACTTATATCTGCATTACTACTTTGAAGGCGGCCTTTCTTCCTCTTTAATGAAACTGGGAATAAAGGTAGAATTTGTGAGAATGCTAAACAAATAATGATTTTGGAATACCTTTCTTTAAAAATAATGTAAAAGTGTAGTGGAAAAACATTTATTTTCCTGCCCCAATTCACGTACTCGTCAAGAGATCTGTCAAATGATTATTCAATGTGCATTTGGGGTCTTTATGTGTAGTGTGAAAAGTCAGACTCTGCTTATCAGGGTTGAGATTAGTATAGCAAAGAATGAACAAACAATTTTATAAGCAAAAAATATGAATCCTGTGCGTGGAAGATGAGTATCCATTCACAGAATGGAGGAACCTGCAAAATCAGGTTACATCCCTCTTTTACATAGATGTGACTGTCTGGAAGATTGACTGATTGATAAGATAGCCTGATAATTTTTTTACTTTTTAGTATTTCCTCCTATCAAAAAAGTTGATTCAGTTTTCTGAGTTATGTCTTTGCAGATCTAACGTTCCCGAGACCCCAGGAGAACTGTCAGTTTCCTTTGGCTCGTCTGCCAGAATGGCACAGTGCCAGGGTCCATTCCTCTGGAGTGGTGTATCCGTTGGATCACATCGAAGATAAAACACTGTTTGCCTCACAGTCCGTGAGCTGGGACTTAGCCCATGACACCTGAGCCTTGACGTCTAAGAAAGCTCAGCTTTGATGTTTACCAAGCGCTTTTTAACATGTTTTAGATCAAATGAGGCACACCGCTGGCCTCTACTTCGTCTTGCTTTCAGTACGGGCAAAAGGCAGTGGTTATGGAATGAATGTTTGTATCGCATTAGACTAACAAACTTGACTGACTAATAAAACCTACTGTATGCTATAGCTCCTTTCTGTATCCAGAAACCTCAGAATCAAACCACCCATTTCACTGCATATAATATTTATATTCTAAATATATTCTGTACCTTTAATATATTAATTAAAGGAACAGCTACAACTGTAGTACATTTCTTTATAATGTAAAAAAAAAAATTACCAGTGGATTGTACTTTTTGAACCACCTCATTTTAACATTGACTGATACATTCTGAGCATATCACATCATATTTTCTACTGCAGTGACACAGTCAATTAACTTTCATTTCTGTTCTTATGAAATACGAACTGTCCTAATCAATAGAAGAAAAGCACTGAACCGATTGAAACAGCCAAGCAATTAAACTCTTATTAATTATCAAGTGAGTGTCTGACACTGAAAGCTACTCTCGATCTGCAGATCATCTTTCATTTGGCTTAAATCTTGGATACTATCTTTCAGTATCTTCCTAACTTGGCTTTCCAGTTGAAAGTGATAAAGTTATATATGTAAAGTACTTTAATAATATATCCTAAGTACCCACTGCATAAACTGCCAATAGTAGGCAATTTAAAAAGAAATTGTATTAGGTGTGCTAATCTTATGTCATGTCATTTGCCAAACCGCTTTATCCCATATGGTGTCGCAGGAAGCCGGAGCCTACCCGGCCAGCAGCGAGCGCAAGGCAGGGTACACCCTGGACAGGGCGCCAGTCCATCACTGGGCAAGTGCAAGCCAATCACACATGGGGACAATTTGGAAACCATGATATAGGCTGAAGGGGAAATCTGGCCCGGATACAGGGATAAGTCCCTACTCTTCTCGAGAAATGCCCGGGGATCTTTAATGACCACAGAGAGTCAGGACCTCGGTTTAACATCTCATCCGAAAGACGGCGCCCACTAAAGGATAGTGTCCCCGCCACTATACCAGGGTATTAGGACCCACATGGACTGCAAGGTGGGGGCCCCTGCTGGTCCCACTAACACCTCTTCCAGCAGCAACCATAGCTTCCCAGGAGTCTCCCATCCAGGTACTGACCAGGCTCAACCCTGCTGAGCTTCAGTGGGCTGCCAGTTGAGAGCTGCAGGGTGATATAGCTGCTGCTGCTAATCTTATCACTTTATTTTTTTCTTATCTATAAGAACATCTAAACCACACTCTACAAAGCTGTAGGATGCATTCTGGATGCATTGTTCTATTAGAGATGAAACACCTTATGAAAGGTTTTGACTGCGCTGCCAATAATAAAAGCTGTTTTAAAGGAGAAACTCAATATCTTAAATAAAACTTTATTATACTTTATTATAAGTTGTATAATAAGCAGACTTGATGGGCCAAATGGCCTCCACTCATTTATAACTGTTTGCAAGCTCTAAATATGTTATTTTTGGGGGATGCTATTTTAATGTAGATTGATTTGCTGTGATGAATAACCACAGATAAAACAGTGCTCACATGATGGTCCAGTTGTTACTGGTGGAAACACTGCATAAGATTAACTGTGCAAGGGGTGGTCATGACAGTCAGTGATTATACTGCCCTTCCACACTGTTTGTTTGATGTAGTGTAGATGTCTGACATCTGTAGCTGTGATGCACCAATAATCTTGCTGGCTACTTTCACAAACCTGCTCAGTCTGTTTTTATTACATGTATTAAGGTTACCAAAGCAGGCTACCACAGTACAGTACATGTAATAACAGATTCCATAAAGGTTCTGTAGAATAATGTCATCATTGAACTACACAAATTAAAAGAGCAAAGTCTTGCATAAGACATGTTAGCTTTTAATCAACAACAGTGCCAAGATATTTGTAACTGTTGGCAATTTCAGTTTCTTGCTCCACAATGACTTTTGGTTTTGCAACTGGTTGTTGCTGTCTATAGTTAATTATCATGTCTTTGTTTTTTGACACATTAAGCTGAAGGAAGGGGGTGTTGCACCACTCAAAAAACAGTCCACCACAGACCCATGATCAGTGTCTAGATCATGGAGGAGACTTGATAATTACAGTCATCATCAAACTAGATGATGTGTCTGTCCTCTACTGCTGTCTGTATAAAGAATGTGCAGGATTGGGGATTGCACACAGCCCTCGGGACACCCGGTGGAAGAAAAAGATGCTCTGATATAAAACCATTAGCCCTCACTCTCTGTGATCTGTTGGTCAAAAAGTCTAAAATCCAACCTACAATGTTGGAAGTCTAATTTCCAACGGCTCTATCCAAAACAGGGGTTGTGGATGAGCCTCCCGTTTAGAAAAATCAAACACTTAACTCTTTGTGCTAATTGTCTTCCGTTTCAAGTAGTGTGTTGAAAAGGTGGGGAAGCCATCTTGACTCAATCTGTTCTATCCTGTCATGTGATTTTGGAGATAAGTGGCTATAGAACTAAGTCTGATGACTAGCTATTGATTTGGAAGTCATTCAGAGACTTGTTATTCAAGAGATGCCAAACAGACCACTGACATTACCATCATGTGCAAATTAAATTCAGCTCTTTAACCCAGAAAGCGAAAGATTAGCTCTAAGTGAAAATAAAATATTGTCATTGTTGTGTGAATACAGTATATGAAAAAGTAACTCTTTTAACGTTTGGGATGTGTTACTGTGGTAGTGGATGTAAATTAACGTAGTATGTAGCTGACAGCTTTTCTATATACTGTACGTCATTCCTCAAACCAGTGTCAGCATATTGTCATCAATGGAAACTATGTGGAAGTGCATTTAAAACTGAGAACAGGGGCATTTCTTTAACAAAAGGGTTGCGGGAGTATGGAACAAGTGTCCATGCTGGTGAAACTGATACTGACTTTTTTCAAGATGTAGCTGGATCTATTGCATCTCTTGCATCTATTAGTTATCAAAATGGGCTAGAGTGGCCCAATGGCATAGTCTCATTTTTCTAACGTTCTTATGGTCTTACAGTATGTCTTAAGCGTACTTACAGGTCACTCCGAGACTATGGCATGATGCAGCCATCATAATTCAAACCAGGGCACATACTGTACCTGTATTTAGTTATAGAATCTACCCATCACATCATACTTATACAACAAACTTCATACTGTAGGTACTATAAATAGGGGCTCAGTGGGTCATGAAAAGATTTGTTAAGCAGTGTCAGATGGAAACGAATGGCAAAGACAGTAGGAAGTTGAAATTTACACTCGTGTCATGAAAGTGCATCATGAAATTAACCTGCTGTAACTCTGGAGAGCTTATTATTTTGGGATCTTTCTCTATTCCTGTGATATAAACAATTATATTGAAAAGCTTTTTTGACAGGCAGTATTACAATTTCTGGATACATCCCATTCCAATTACAGTTCACAATTTCTGAAACGTAAATAAAACTGATAGATTGGTGACTTTGGTATGACTTTAAATAACTTAGATATAGCCTGTAATCCTGTGTGCACATAGTGCTATTGTAGATCCCTGTCCTATTCTTCTTTAATACCTAAAATATTTTACATTGTATTTGTTGCATTTCAAGTACTCTGGATATGAAAATGACATTTTACGTGTTCTTTCTAAAACTTGATTGGAATGAATACTCTTATGTGATGAAACATTAACTTTTCCACAATCCACACGTATATGGCCACAACCTAAAATATAATGTGCTTTTAATGCCGTGTTTTACTTACAAACCCTTTGTTTAATTATTTATTTCATAATTGTGTTAAACTACATCATGAAATGAATTCCCAGCCAAACATAACAGAATGGGGTAAGGAGCATTTTTAACAAAGCAGTGATTGTTTCATTTCATTTTTCTTTAAAAGGCAATGTCTTGAAATGTCAAATTGAAGAAAACACGTAACACTACAGATAGAGCTTTTTTCCTTGCATTTTCTTATTTTTAAAGGTGTCTCCTATTTTGTTTCTCTTAATTAGTCTCAGGCTAATGAAGTGTAAGTGATGCTATAACAGAGCAAAACACTGGAGTAGCTTCCAAGTAGCTAGGATACAGTATTTAAACTCAGTTACACAGTATTGACTACTTGTCTTAGTTTATCAGGTAGTCTCCCATTTAAGACTTCATGGCCTGAGATGAAACAGAGTGTTGTTGCTCACACTATAAAAGATAATGAGGCAAATTTACTCAGCTAATGGACTTTTGATGTTCAGATGTGAAACAAAAGACTAATGAGCAGATTGGAAGAAAGTTTATTTAGGACTGAAATAGAGTGATTCACATATCCTTCAAAAACTGGCTGGAGAGGATCTTTAGGTGAATAACCCACTGATATCTGAATGAGGATCAGATCAATTTTAAACTTATTTTCAGTGAAACTTATTTTTCCTGCTGAACTCCCAATTTTTACATAGTAGTTTCACGACTAATAGGACACAGTTCTGCTGTGCTACAGTGCTGTTACTCTTAATGGTTAGTCACTCAGGTGCAACAGCCACCTGATTTGTTGCTACTGTGCATTTTTAATCTCCTCAAAGTCACCTAGAAAAGTCTTACAAAACACAACCTGCTGCTGCATTCTCTTTCACAACTACAGACTCTAAATATAAAAAAATGTGACTGTTTTTTGCTACAAGCTATCCAAAATGTATTACAGTTTTGTTGTTAAAAAGTAACTGTTACTCATATTCTATGAATTTGGATGCTGAAATTCTCCAGACCATATTATAAGATGATTTGTCTCTTTCATGCAGTACATGAGCAGCCAAGTCAGAAAGCTATGAAGCTCTGAAACCGGGCTTTCTCTGTGCCAGCACTACTGCCAATTTAAGATTAGCAATCATAAGATTTAATATAAAAAATGACAAGCTAAGTAAGACCGTTGTGCAATTATGACTTGCCTTTTACAGTTCCCAGACCAAGTAAATGACAAATGAAG
Source organism: Lepisosteus oculatus (assembly GCF_040954835.1). Classification (NCBI taxonomy): domain Eukaryota; kingdom Metazoa; phylum Chordata; class Actinopteri; order Semionotiformes; family Lepisosteidae; genus Lepisosteus; species Lepisosteus oculatus. The sequence goes on along the minus strand of NC_090698.1, from coordinate 70,959,182 downwards.
CTGACATTTTGCCATATTAGCAAGTCATAGGTTGCTCAGCAACACTTATGTTCAATAGGGTCAAAAACTAGCTTTTTAAAATGTCTGAAAGGTGATTTGTTTTCTTAGGACCAGTTAATTATCTTATTACCAACCTTTTAGTCTCATATTGTCCCATTGCTGCCACTAAATGCATAGTAATGTCCTTTGAATCTATGTAATCCCCCCCCCCCAAAAAAAAATGCAGCTTGCTCTTAATTCCTTCCAGACGGCTCCCAGGTCCACTCTGCCCCAGTAAATAAGTACTGGGGGTTAGTCCTTTCAGATCATTCTGTTAATGTAACAGGGTCTGACCTGTGACTCTAGGTTCTGGTGGATCCTGAGGATTTCCATGGGGGCAACATCTAGTTCAGAAGTGTCTTTATCTAGTCTCCACTTCTAGACCTAGTTCCCTGGAATGTATCGAGACAATGGAACAAATGAGGAGGCAGATACAAATCGGAGGACGCCATTTGGCCTCATCTTGTAGGTACAAATAATGCTGAGGCTAGTTTTCACATCAAGCACATTGCGTCTGTCATAAAAACACACATGTAGGGGTCCTAGCGGTCTTGATATTCTGGGGGCTAAAATCCATTGTGTTATGCTTTTGTTTCTAAACGGTAAGAGGTTGATATTTTGAATGTACAGTATGCATGCAACCATTTCTTTTATGAAAATCATGTGGGTGATAGAGGAAGCATTTCGTAAGAGGTCTAACTTCCTGTTCTACTCCAGCTACAGGAGGTAATATAAGGAAATCTTGAAACCCTCATTGTCTCATAACCATCTAAGACAGCCGAGTTGAGCCATTTATCCTCAACTCAATGGGTTGCACTGCCATTGTTTCCATCCAGATTCCTGAGTAAACACAATGGTTGTAATGGGTAAAAACCATTCAACACTTCAGGAATGAGAGGCATTTTACATATATCACATATAACATTCAGAGCATCTGTTACTATGTCAGTCTCCTCCCCAGGATTGACTGGACTAACATTTTCAAAAGTAGATGGCACTGTGCCTCTGTAGTGTGGTCATGGAAAGAAATTAGGGCAATTTACAAATTCCTATTTTCTTGCCACTATAATCTAATGGAAACACAGATCCTTAATCAAACAATGTAATTCAGCATGGTAAATAACATAATTTCTGCTCTCTGGGTATTTCAAGGTCTGCGTAATTTACTTACAGTTTAAAGGTGTTCCCCATTATTCTAAAATAAACAGTGTGGGTTTTCAAATACATGATGTTATTACTAATGCCTTACAGGACATGTTCTGTCAGAAATATTGGAAACAGATGTGGACTTAAGAATCTCTAGCTATTACAGCTTGTGAAGAATGCATTGACAATTAAACCTGATTCATGTACATAAGAAAGCTGGAATTCAAGGAGTTTCAGTTGTTTCACAGTTAAGGAATGCTCCCAGACAACCATCCTGGTAGTCCACTTGTTCTCCATCATGGTATTTTGCTAGAAGGCCTGATCCTTCTTATGACACAATAAGTAGTTTTGATTTTTACAGGTGTGTGTAATTCTGAAAGAGTTCCAAATTCCATATTTTGCTGTATCTAATATGAAAGAAACAAGTGTTTTCTTCTGTGTAGTTAACGAGCAAAAGATTCTAAAATGTCCTAAAACATAAGCAGTCAGCTTTAAATACACTGCTGTACAAGCTATACAATGAAAAATAATTTGGTTTAGACATTGGAAAATTATTTCAATGCAATGTGAAGTTTCTGAGATATGAAGTAAAGACACATCTAGATTTTTGTAAATGTCATTTAGATGTTACAGGGTTATTTTTATAATAAGCATGTTACAGTGAGCTCATTTCCCTGATCGCTCAGGAGCATGTCAGGGGCAGGTCTATTGGTTCAGTGGGTCTGGTGCTCATTTAAGCAGTGCAGCTGAGCACGAGGTGGGACAGTAATAAAAAAGCTAAATGAAAATATTAAAATGTATAATATTTTCATTCTCATTCTAAATGAGAATAAATCTCATTTAGAATATTATTTTATTCTATATAGGATATTTCTGTTCTCATATCAATCCAGAGCAACAATAGACAGTGCATTCAAGCTTAAGTTCATGCAGGCTCAAGTGAATCTTTTTAAATATTAAAAACCGTCAAGGGTACTGACAAAGACAGCCCAGTGGATTCCTTCAGAATAAACAGTGAAATGTGAACTAGAGTACAAAAGTGTCATATACAGGGAAATGCATTTAAAACTAAGATCAGGAAACTTTTTTATGCAAAGTTTCGTAATTACCTACTGTCATGTCATTGAAGACGATGCCTTAGATACCTTCAAGACGCAGCTACAGTAGATGAGATCATCAGATTATTTAGTTTCTATCTACCAGATGATCTAGAAGGGCCGAATAGATTCCTCTGAACAGATATGGTGCAACAACAACTCGGTACTTTTCCACATGCAGCCTGATCTTGTACTGAAGTCTGCTGGGACATATAGTCTTTCTTCATGTCCTACCCTGAGGAAAAACTGCAGTGTCTCTTTTTTTCTTTTATTTCTTAGTGTGTTAGGCATGCAGTACTGGATTTCTGGGGCTCCAAAATATACAAGAACCATCTGAAATCTTTCCCAGTCTCTCAGCACCTCTGTAATTTCATGTAAAGCAGGAATATAACATCTTCTCCTTGCTAGCAAAACATTAACATACTCTTGCTGCAGTTATACATTTAAGAATTAAGATGGGTCCTTATAAGTAAGCAGTGGGAAAGAAAGACTAGTAAGAGAAGAAAATTACAAGTTTTTGTGATATACACCAACTTTTTTAAAGACTTTTGCTATGCAAGAACAGTTATCTAGCAATAACATGCTCTTTTAAGCAATTTTAACCTTTCTTAGGTCATTTTCAAAGTAGTGGTATTATTATTATTAATTATTATTAATAATTATTATTTACACTTACTGTATATAGTGCTTTACTGGACACCACTCAAAGTGATTTACAGTTAATGGGAAGTCCACTCCACCACCACCAATGAATGATGCGACAGCAGCCCAAGTGCACCGGTAGGCTTAGCTCTCAGTGGGGAGGAGAATAAAGTGATGTAGCCGATTCATAGATGGGGATTATTAGGAGGCCATTGCCAAAGGCCAATGGGAAGTGTATCTAGGACGTCAAGTTTACACACCTCACACCTACTGTTTTCAAGAAGTGCCCTGGTATTTTTAATGACTGCATAGCGTAAGGACCTTGGTTTTACATCTCATCCAAAGGACGATTCCTTTTTACAGCATGGTGCCTCCTACAGGCCCCACTAACACCTCTTCCAGCAACAACCTTAAATTTTCCCAGAACATCTCCTATCCAGGAACTGGCAAGGCTCACATCTGCTAAGCTTCAGTGGGTTGCCAATTGAGATAAGATGAGTGCTGGGGTTCTTTACATTGTAATAGCGTCATCCAGAGTTATTACTCACGATCTTCAGCATTTCAAAAAATTGGCATTTCAAGGCACTTTTTACAGTACGTGTTGCTACATCATAGTTCAAGCGATCTGAAGGATGTGGAATCTTTGACCAAAAGCAAACAATGAAAGCACATAATTGTATAAAAATGAGCATACAGTAGGTTACAGTGCTGCATCAATTTTCTAACCACTTCTTCCAATTGGAGTCATAGCCTACCCTGGCAAGCAACAGGTGCAAGGCAAAAGTACACTGTAGTCTGGAAAAATAAACAGACTACAGTGCAAAAAAATAAACAGACTATCTGTCCATCTCAGGGCACTACACAGAAAAGCACATACACCTAGGGACAATTTTACACCTAGAAGTCAATTAACCTACCAGTATGTTTTTGGACTGGAGGAAGAAACCAGAGCACCTGGAGGAAACCCACACAAACACATGGAGAAGATAGGAACTCCGTGCAGACAGGTCCCCGGGTCTGGAAATGAACCCAGGACACCCAGCACTGCAAGACAGTAATGCCAACCACCGTGCCACCAAGCTGTCTTCTGCAACAATTTCAATAATAACCTCAGTTTCAAATGATCTGACTTTCTCTTGAGTTGGAATTCACAAGCCACCGTATGAAATTGTCATCAGTGAAGTCCTCTTTCAGCGTTTTGACATATCTGCAATACTGTGATTCCTGCTGTGAATAACAATACCTTTAGTAACTGGAATGCAGAGGCTAAGTACCTTTTGACAGTTCATCTTTTTTGCTGCTTGTTTTCTCTCATTTTCAAACAATATTTGTTTGCTTTTTATTACATTCTATACTGGGAACAGTGACAGCAATATTGGCCAGTGAAAGAATTATCATAACAGGAGGTTTATCTGAAAATAATTGCTTAGCGGGAAAAAAAAAAACATAAGCTCACCGAGCCATAAACACTTTCTGTCATAAAGGGGACCCTAAGGTTTGTTTAATGGTGCAAGTCCCTGCGATGTCCTCCCAGCCTTGCCTAATGTTGCGTAGAATCTGTTTATTGATAAAGGACTGAAGTTCTGCATTGCCAGTGCTGCACAGAGCTGTAATAAGCTTGCATGTTCTTCACAGAAAGTACATTCAAATGGGAAATTCCATCTATAACGTTCGATTTCCCAGAGGAAAGAACATTTATTTCCGTGTCCTTTTCTTATCTATTTTGGATCCTCATTTGCCTAATTACTATTCGTAGGCTGGAGAGGGCTGCTCTGCAGCACATAGTTCTGCTGACTGCAGAAACGCTACCTGGCACACTGAGTTAGTGCGTCAGCATTCTAGGTAGGAATGAATGAAAAATCAATCAGTGTGACTGCAGTGCTAGCCCTCACAACTCTAACCTAGTTTGTGTATGGGTCTCTACATACCCCTTTCAGGTGCAAGTACTCCTTAAGATGGTAAGTTAATATTCATATACAGTATATATAGCTATAGATTTTAATTCAACCACAGAAAATGTTGACAGGGTGAAATTACATCCAGTAATCTCTGTTCTGCAAGTTTATCTTATCTTTACAAACTGAAAAGAGCATTGCATTCGCGTTGGGTTGTTTTATTTTGCTAGTGGGGACTGTTGTTTCAGATATTTGTTGTTAGTGCTTCATAAAAGGGTACCGGTTCCAAAGGAGCTTAAGAAAATGTATTTTTTAATACTGAAATTTAAGTTTGACATTTTATAGCTGTGCTAATCAAATATTCACACAGACAAACATCATATTGGTTTTCTTCTGCTGTTAGTGTTGCTTTGGCTCACTTTATATGATATATTACTTGTATGTTACGTATTACTCAGTATTGCATTGACTTTGAAGGGCACAGTCAGGACTGCATTCTATCGCAATCCTTTAGTGCACTGGGATTGTACTGCAGCTGAAAATGTGTGTGTATGTGTGTGAGCACACTGTAGAGGGGTGAAGTAATATATAAGTGTGCTTGCATTTCGTGTAGCAGATATACATATACTTAATGTGCAGAATGCAGTAACAGCCCCCTGGGATAATGCTGTAACTAAGACCTGTTTAAAAAAGGTACTGTGAAGAAGTTTAACAAAGTTAAAACCTGAACATGGCACAACAGTTTTAAGCCTATTCATCGCATGCAGAAGTGCTACTTAATGTTTACATTTCTGTATTTTTTCTGTGGATTGCTTTTTCCTTTTGCAGTGAAAGGACCCTTGGTGCTATAAAAATGAACTCGCTGCTTCTGTTTGCATTGTTTTCCCTGTGCCTGGCTGATAGCTATGATCATACTTACACAGACCTGGAGCACCACAGAACCATCTACATATCAGGTAAGTGATTTTGTTTTATCGTGGAAAGGGAGCTATGTTTTGTACTTGCATTTGTATAATTGTATTTCTACATTGGGATAGTTGTGTATTCCATGTGGACTGCATATAGGACTGCAGTAAGGCATCTAGTTGATGCAGCAACCATAAAACATATTCTAATTTCTGAGGTTTTAATTTCAGGATGAATTGAATTGTTCCCATGACTCTATCACTGTGAGTATTTGCCAAAATCACCATTGTTACAAAAAAATTAATGTTAAATAATGTCAATGTTATTATAAATACATTATGATATAACAGTCCAATTTTACTTTTTTTGTATATGAGTTGTCTGTGATGTCACCAATGATTAGATCTGATTTAGAAATTCAAGAGCCAGTGCAGCACATGCCACAGTGTCTTTGAATGGAAGACATTAACAGCTGCAAATGGATATGAATGCAACATAATTTAATCAAATATCTTGGTTTAAATCCAGACCTTTTCCCAAGTTTCCAAAGAGAGAAATCTGGGCAAAGGAATAGCCTAAAGAGTTGTTGTTTAAGGAAGAAGGTAGATAAGGGTAGAAATGAAGCTGACAAAAGTCTTGAAAGCAAATATGAACACGAGCAACAATTTAGAATTGTCAGCTTTCAGAAGTTCTAGAAGCGAACTGGGCGTCACACCATGTGGCTGCAGGGTCTTGTTCTTGTAAAACCTCTCATAAAGATTAAAACACTCGGATTATGCCCCTTCTTTTATCTGAATATCCACCGGAAGATATACTGTAGAAGGGAAACATTGTACTGTATATGCATCAGAATTTAATATGTAACATATAATTTATGTTTTCTAGCTTTTTTGACTGTTGTGTATATTTGTAGTTTAGTTATCAGATCCCAGGGAATTATGAAGTAATACAGTTAGCTGTTGCCTGGTACTCTGGTGCATTGGGAAATACATGCTCTCTGATTCACAGACCCCCAGTATGGGGGTCCAGACTTATGGTCTAAATTTACTAAACCCGGCATCTGCAAACATTTTAGCAGTGGAAAAAAAAAACTTTTTTGGATTTTAAAAACTATTTTATCCATGTTGATATCAGCCACAATAATCCGGCTTTCAAAACCAAAACAACTTATTCACTCTCCCCGATTGCTCCCTGATTATACCACAGATTGACTAGACAGTATTGTGGACAAAGTGTAATAGTCGCGTGCTTTCATGTGGTTTTATGAAACAAACTTAACAGATTTGATTTACAGGACGGATAAATATAGGGCACAGCCAAGAAATTTGATCTACCGCACCAGTGGGGATTGTCACTAAACTGTTGAAGCCCTGTAGTGTAAGGAGTTTCACCATATGCTTACTGTGACCTTCAGTAATTGTTGTTAAAGGAAAGATTCAGTGGCTGATAGAAATGGTACAGCTGCAGCAGTCCTGCTGACACAGAGTACAATATTTGCTATGTAGGACCCTTTCAATTCAGGATCTCTGGTGGTTAAAGCTGTTCTGGCCAGTTTGGTACTTAGTAGCTATTGATCCAAGGATGTCAACCAGCCATTTCCACTTGGAGCTCAGTATTTGTTGCATTGAATTCTGTATTTTGAATTCTGGAAATTAGTCATCCAGAGAAATCAGAATTTTGAAGGAAGAATTACAGTGATTAAAAGGGGGAAATCATTAAAGTGCTCCAATATTTCTCCAAATAATATTAATCTACATGTTCTGTTCTTTGAAAACCATACACCTGATTTCCAAGGCACATTTTTAGTGTAGAACAAAAAGTGCCAACGGAGTCATTTTAGCTTGCATGCTGGAATTCTGGGTTTGTGATGATGACATTTTAAATGTCATCATTCCCTTCTTCAAATTTATAAAAGTTCAGTGCATGTCACTTCATTATTACAGGGTCAGTTCAAAGAACATAAGAGCGTTTTTCAGGAAAAAAATTAGCTTAGATCTTAAGCGATGTGTTTTGTGCATTTTGATTTTTCATTGGCACGAGAACTCTTAATATAGTACTGCAAAATCCAGTAAGTCACAAGGAGAGAGTGGTACACAATTGGTCTCAGACTGGAACTGGTCTAACAGGGACCCTGACAGTTAACATACTGTAAGCTTGTCTGTTGGCTGGTGTTCCTGTCTGTGGTGAAGTGGTTGCACGAGGCAAGAGAAGTTACAGTGTGTTTCCACAAAGGAGCTGAAAAAGAGAGAGAGAAGGTAGACACACCCTGTTGGGGGAGTAATGGTCCCTGTGTGGGGGACATTAAAAGAAACAGGAAACCCTCTGCTGGAGAAAGGATGACCTCCTCTATCCTTTTGTTTCACGTGGCTCCCAAACGTGGTAAGGAGAAGGATCTTTCACGGAGGGAGGGATCAAAGTAAACTAATTGCGAGATGTATCTTGAGGTAAACGGCTTCATTGTAAATGGAAACCGCAGGTGCAGCTGCCATTATGGTTGAAGTGTTGCCTGTGCAGATTTGCTGGGAACGACTGGTGGAAAAATCCAAATGTGTTCCTCCTTAGTGCCATACGATTATTTCATTGGGATGTTCATTGTATCGCCAAGTCAAAAAAAAATAATAATAACACTTAATGAAACTACAATGTAGAAATTGCCAAATGAACACAGACTTTACAAACTTTAATGAGGTTGTCAGGATGTGCATATCAGGAGGAGTTGTGAACTTTTTAAAATATTGTAATTGTAAAGGATGGATTGTAAAGGAGTTTTGTTGCGTATTGTTGTCATTGTTAGAGACCTCTCAAAGTAATTTAATTTACACATTCTTTCAAGTGCTATTTATAAATTGTATTATAAATATAACAATTATATATAAATATAACAATTGTTTATTTTTTGCATGCACTTGAAAGAATGTGTAAATTAAATTACTTTGAGAGGTCTGTGTTCATTTGGCAATTTCTACATTGTAGTTTCATTAAGTGTTATTATTATTTTTTTTGACTTGGCGATACAATGAACATCCCAATGAAATAATCGTATGGCACTAAGGAGGAACACATTTGGATTTTTCCACCAGTCGTTCCCAGCAAATCTGCACAGGCAACACTTCAACCATAATGGCAGCTGCACCTGCGGTTTCCATTTACAATGAAGCAGTTTACCTCAAGATACATCTCGCAATTAGTTTACTCTGATCCCTCCCTCCGTGAAAGATCCTTCTCCTTACCACGTTTGGGAGCCACGTGAAACAAAAGGATAGAGGAGGTCATCCTTTCTCCAGCAGAGGGTTTCCTTTTTCTTTTAATGTCCCCCACACAGGGACCATTACTCCCCCAACAGGGTGTGTCTACCTTCTCTCTCTCTTTTTCAGCTCCTTTGTGGAAACACACTGTAACTTCTCTTGCCTCGTGCAACCACTTCACCACAGACAGGAACACCAGCTAACAGACAAGCTTACAGTATGTTAACTGTCAGGGTCCCTGTCAGACCAGTTCCAGTCTGAGACCAATTGTGTACCACTCTCTCCTTGTGACTTATTTTGCAGTACAATATTAAGAGTTCTCGTGCCAATGAAAAATCAAAATGCACAAAACACATTGCTTAAGATTTAAGCTCATCGTTTTCTGAAAAACGCTCTTATGTTCTTTGAATTGACCCTGTAATTATGAAGTGACATGCACTGAACCTTCATAAATTTGAAGAAGGGAATGATGTCATTTAAAATGTCATCATCACAAACACAGAATTCAAGCATGCAAGCTAAAATAACTCTATTGGTACATTTTTTTTCCATTGCAAAACTTCATTTCTAGAACATTTCCAGATGATTGTGATCTGAAGACCAGCATGCAATCAGCTAGTTTTACATGAATATAGAGAAAACTGTAGGCAAGAGCGTTCCTGGCTGTCTTGCCCTTGGCTGAATAATGAAGGTGCAATGCAGAGCAGTGCAGACTCAGCTTCTAAAGCCGTAGTTCAGTGTTGCTGGATATCTAGCACTTGAGCCCTTCAAGATTTGTGTCTTTTTCTTAGCCTGAAAGGATATGATTCAGAATCTTACTATGCTACTTATGCTTCAATTTTATATCTTTGTATTTACTTTGCTATTTACATGTTTGAACACATTCCCAGGTACTTTTAAGCTTCTGTGTAAGTTACATTCATTTCATGAAGAATAATGGCACGTCGTAGAAATGAAGTTTTGCAATGGAAAAAAATGATAACTAGCTTGCCCACAATGAAGATATTAAACCAGTCTCCTATGTCAGCATGTGCTTTACTAAAACTCTCTTGCTATATCATGTGAAACAACCACCAAAACAATTATGCAGAATATGAAGTTAAAAATTAATTTGAATTACTATTTTTTTCAAGGCTCTGTGTCATTCTTCTCAAGCATCTTTTGTCTTATGAAATCTGAGAAACCTGTGGGATGCTGAGACTTTGGGTAGGGAGAAAATGTCAATGATAGTTCTTCATTAGTACCGGATAGAGAGAGAAGCTTTTCTTTCTAGAATGAAAAGCCTTTTTTCTCTGTTGTGAGAGCTTTTGACATGTGGCTTCTACCAGAGGATTCCCTTCATACCTTCACTCTCCCAGGACAGATAAATAGAGGACGCCACTGTTTGAGCAGTTGTTGGAGTAGTGGTCTCGATGGGCTGCGCTGTTACCTCTGCACATCTGTGACTCTTTTAGATTCACAAGCAACTCCCATCCCCTTTGGGCTGAAAACATCTTGAGAACCCTCTTAAATCAAGCTGTCACATCACAGTAGATCTCTTCAGGTCTCAGAAGCCAGGCAAGCCTGTGCCTGGTCAATATTGAGAAGGAAGAGCTCTAATGAACACCAAGTTGGTGCTGTAAGTGAGCAATTAGATTTCTCGTCCACAGTTTCCAAACCAATGTATTTGTGTGGTGACTGGGGACACTGTGCTACAGGAGTTGCTGTCCTTTGATTGAGATGTTAAACTGAGGTCCTGACTAATGTCCATGGTCATTAAAGGTCCCATGGCACTTTTTGTAGGATGAGGGGTATTATCCTCATGTCCTGGTTCATTTCCACTCTTGATTGAACAATTTAACCTGCCCTAAATTCACCCCTTAATTTAACCGGTGAAGTGATTTCTGAGTCCTGCTGCTGGGTAGTGCATGTATCCCATGCAAGTCATTTAAAAATGTTATTTATTGTTAGGTTTGTGGTTTCCTCTAGTGTTTATGAGTAACACAATTTAGTTACATGCAACATACTATTATTTTCTTGCCATGACATCTTTAATCATTTCTTAAATATTTAGGCATTTACCCTTTTTAGAATTAAGCACAATTAAATAGAACAGCCTACAGTAGAACAGCAGTTTAGGGGCTTTCAAATCCAGATACAACACTAATTGGAAAACTATGAGAAAAACCTCCAATGGCCAGTGCTAATAAAAATTCTCATTTCCATAATTCACAGCGACTGCTTGCTCTTAAATAATGCTATAACACTGAAAGGCATTCCTTGTGGGAAATGTTAATTTACAAATACAGAAACTCCCTTTTCCATGCACAGCTGCACAATAAAATACAGAACACCATTCAACAAAGGGATCAGTTCAGCCTCAGTGCCTTTCAATTTACCCATCCATAATTTTATTTGTAAAGCACTCCAAACCAATAACAGCTATACAGCCCCACAATAAAGTTTACAACCTTCCTATAAAAAGTGGATGATGTATATTCCATTGTAGTCAACAATACCAATCAGAAACTGACTTCAGTCAAAAGGTCAGGGCCCTGTCCAACAGGCTAGGAATCTAGCCAAACAGAATTCCTATCCATAAACAATCAGGTATGTGGATGGGCTATTTTTTTACCTTACCTATATCATCACCATTATCACTGGCTGCTATTACAGTAGAAAGTGACACAGTGGTGCTAACAGGGGCTCTGTTATATGGAGGCTGTTGCTCAGTGACCACTCAGTAATGTAGTACTGAGCTGTATAATATCAATTATAGCATGGTAGTAGTGCACAGCATTTAGTCACAAATTCTGTTAATTTAAAAATAAGTGAAACTGACAGCAGGCAATATTGAAATTAAACACAAGAATATGGTGCTTTTTTTTAGACTGGCAAAAACTCCATTGCACCCAATGAGGGCCTTAAGTGCTAGATATATAGTATGCTTCATGATGAAAGAAAACAACACAACACATTTCCTAATTTCTAATAGTCTTGATGCATAATGTCAGCAGCTTTTGGAGAAGAAACCTTCTTTTCTGTTGGTGCAATTTTGCTTTCTTGTTTTGGTCTTTGCTTTAGAATAATTTTGTTCTTTGATTATGAGATCCCATGGTATTTACTTTTCTGTTTCCCTTTGACAAACTTTTCTTTCTTCCAGAGAAGAAGAATTTTAGTACATGGCATTTAGAACAGCAATTGCATTTGCAAAATAAAGAATATTGTAATCCACTGGGGTGCAAGACAGATTAGTTTCCTTTCTTTCAAAGCATAGAAAAGCATTCCATTTGAATAAGGTCCATCTTTTGTGGTAAAATGTGATATGTTTATACAAAATATTGTTTCAAATTCTACTGTAAAATATAAAGATCCCTGTGCACTGGGGAATAAACCACCTGTGATATTTTTATTGCGTTCATCTTACAATATAAATCTTTTCAACATTTTCAATCATTCTGGGAAGCTGAATAGCTCAAGTCATTTAGACAATTTTGTCAGGTTAAGAACGTGAGAGGTAAGATTTTAAAGCAATTCACTGTTAGTGAATTAAGAGACCCAAGACAAAGTTGATTACATATAGCTGAGAGAACAAGGATTATTACTAAGTGTTTTAGAAATCCAGAACCTTTTGAATGAGAAACAAAATGATATTGATTTAATCACATCAGTAATTAAATCACCACTATAAAAATCATTTTTTTTATTAAGACAGCTGTGACATGTATAAATTAAAATTAACATGTCTCTTACCTAAATTAAATCAAGGTCACAGGGGCACTTTGAAGATGGAAGGACGCTACAGGGATATTAAGAGTCATTACTGTTTCTTCAAATTTCATGTGTATCTGAGAAAGCTCTTGGAAGAATTATTTTATGTATGGGGGCATTTTCATAACATTTTTCTACGGGCAATAAAGTGGTGTGAATTAGACCTCAACCTTTCACTTTTCAGAATTCATATTTCTCGTTTTAGTTTCAATTCCAAACCCTGCCGTTCAGCACTTTCCAAACACCTGGTCACCTTGGCAGGAATGACAAAGCAGGTGCCTAAATCACAGGAGGCTTTAACAAGTTCCCAGAGATAAATGGTGTGCTAGGACATTGACAGACAAAATAGCCTGTCCTTATTATTAGCATTCCTGTAGTTCCTTTCAAAAACAGCCTTTGCAGTGTTCATTGTTTTTCATCAGTTGTGTAAATTGGAATGAGATTGGATGACTGAGGTGATTAGTGTGTGAAAAAATGTCTGTCTTCACCAGTTTGTTCCTGTGTTCATCTGTTTCTCTGTCCATGTGATGTGCTTCAGCCTATTTGTAATCACAGTCTCACTTCTGATGTGACACATGGGGTGATGGTGTTTCTTGTGTCCTGTCTGTGCCTAAGGACAGTGTCCACTTTTTATCAGTTTTACATTTGATGCGTAAAATAAAATTTTAAAAAAGTCAATCGACACCCCACAATGAAAAGTAGAAACAAGAAGCACAACATTTGAGTTGTTCAGCCCTTTTCACATTGCACGAGGCCCCCACTCGAGCCTGGTTAACTTCTCTCATTTTTGTTCCAGAAAATGGCCCCCGCCTTTCAGTGGTGATGGAACAGTCCAAAGTCATCTCCCGTCGCGGCGGCAACGCCACACTACCGTGCAAGTTTGTCCGCGATGCTGGTTCCGCCACCGGCCCCAGCCAAAGGATGAGGATCAAATGGACTAAGCTCACCTCAGATTACCTCAAAGAGATTGACGTCTTTGTTTCCATGGGCTATCACAGGAAGAGCTATGGCAGCTACCATGGAAGGGTGTTTCTTCAGCAGGCCACTGACAATGATGCCTCCCTGGTTATCACCGACATCACGTTGGACGACTACGGAAAGTATAAGTGCGAAGTCATTGAAGGGTTGGAAGATGACATCGGCGTTGTTGCGCTGGATTTGCAAGGTAACAGATTTACTATGTTTCCCGATGTTTTTCGTGGTATGGGGCCATTCAGCAAAGATGATAATTAGATATGCCTGACTTTCTAATTGGACCTGTCATGGAAAAAACATTAAAGCACATTTGTGACCGGTGATTATCCAGGATAGGACAGTAGTCACCTTTGCCTTTTCCGTAACATTTTTAGAACAACACTTTTTGCATTTTGCATTGCATTGTTTGATTCACTGGACTTCAGGAGCACTGTAGTGATCAGGAAAAAAAACTTCCTGATCATATATATATAAAAAATTAAATTTGAAAACACAAGTTTGTACAAATGCAATCCCAGTCACTTGTATGGGATCTGTGGTTTTAAACCAATGCACTCAGTGTAAGAATTTCTTCTTAAATTATATTTGTGTATTGTTTTACCTATGGTTAATAAATTGTTAATGAGTTTTTCCTGGTTTGTTAAATAACCCTTCATCCTACCACTTAGTATTTAAAATATTTGAGTGACTAAATTAAATTGGGAATACAGAGTGCCAATAGTAATGTCTGAAATTTACAAAGTTTCTGAAAAAAGACCTGATGGTGAGATTTAGTGCAATTTACTGGTGAACCATAGCATGGTGCAGTCTGGGTTTCATAGTTTCTTCTCATCCTTTCTTGGAAAATCACATAGTTTTCTTTTAGGACATGAAGTTAGCATTCAAGGAGAATTAACTCTTTTATGACCTCTTTCAAATGTCCATATTATCAAAGTTTTAAGGACTACATTTTCTAGTCTAGGAATATGAACATTAGGAAGCTGACAATAGGTGAAAATTCATATAAGTGCAAGTTGTACTTACTGTACAAAAATAATTTCTGTACGGTTGTGCTTGTAGGACTTTGATTCATGAGCAGTGTATGTAGAAATTAATCTTTTAATGGTAATTTATGTCGTTTAACATACATTAGAAATATCTTAGAAGTGTTTTCATGTTTTATAATATAGATGTGAAATATAACACTAGCATTTCAACTAGTTGGAATAATTTTAAAATACAAAGAAAACTATCAAAACCAATTTGAGATTTCTAAAAATAAGATTCTGCAGAAATCTGGATAACTGGATATCTATTTAAATTATCAGGAAATTATTTTCATATGTTTTAAAATAACCCAAAGTAAGGCATCTAAATACATTACCATTAAAACATTATCATAGCAGGAAAATATATTAAGGTATCTTTAAATTGATTTAATGACCTCTACAAGCCTTAAAGTTGTTGCAATTTATTTTAAAGATTTTTAAAACAGTGTTTGAGCTTTAAATGTGGGAGGGGGGAGCAGTGTGCTGACATAGCAGTTAGTGCTTCTATCTCACAACGTTTGGATACATTGTTTGATTCTGGACATGTGTCCAGAAACCACATGGTTTTATGGTTTTTCTGTTCCAGCTTCCTCTGGTTGAATTAAAGGGGAACTGCAGTCCCAGTTCCTAAGACCCGTTATTAAAACCTCTGTATCTAAATAAATTTATGTTTTTTTTTAATTTTACACATTTCGGAACAGGCACAAAATCATGAACTTTATGAAAGTACTGTATGTGTCACAGATGCCGGACACATACAGTACTTCCAGCCGTGGAATGTTGGTTTCAGAGGTTTGCTCCAGGCTCAGGGGTCAGGCGATGTTGGGGATGTGGCCTTTGCCGTCAGGACACGGACGTGGGGTGACCTGGTGCTAGGCGGGCCTTGCGACATCTGCACCCTAATACTGAGCAAGAAATACTGGAGACACAGGGACTAAGTAGGACACAAAAAACAATAATCACACTAGGAACTAGGAATAGGAAAGAAGTGGAGCGCTCTCTAGGGGTTTCATGTATACCAAGTACCACATCTCATTTAACTGTCAGGAAACCTCCAGGGGTCCACTGCTGAGAACTACCCCCTCCTCCAGGGTTATACAATAAACTTTATTTATAGAGTCTTCTTGTTCTGAAGCATGTGCTTTATTGCAAGACAAGTGGATTGGTTTTCAAATATTGTCATTTTGGGATAGAACGTTATGTATTTGGTATTCACCAGTCTGATTATTTACAATATAATAGGGCCGCATGTCCCCGGCAGTTTTGTTGCCTTGTTCTGAATCACAGACAATGACAACAATATGGCGCTGCGCATACCTGGAAATGTAATCTATTTTGTGATGTAAATTGGAGGTTTTACATGTTACCATTTACATTTTACTTTCATTGTGGTTTGAAATGTACTCATCTACGCCGATTCTTTCTAACCCTGAAACATGAAAATAGCATTGCAGTTCCCATTTAAATGCTGTCTCATTTGTCCCTGTGTGTTCGTGTGTGTACATTATGCTTTATAGTCTTGTAGGATAGGTTCCAGAAATATGGAAGGGCCTTTCCGGACCTTCAAGATAGAGGTCATTGGCAATTAAAGCATCACCCAAATAAAGTAGCAACCAAATGTACTGTGCCTTCATAGTATCCTGTATATTGTGTGCATTTGCATTAATATTGTTTTACATGAGTTTAAATTTTAAGACACACTTGCTGATTCTTATAGCCTTCACCCCCATTTGAATTACCAGTGTGGTTTCAAAGAAGGCTGACCTTACAGTGGTTATATAAAAGAAGTCTTCTAGATATTTATTTTCCTAGTGCTCTTATCCAAATCAACTTTTATTTGTATTCATTTATACAACTGAAGTAGCCTGAAAAAAAAACGGAAGTACAGTATAACAGGGTATAACGGGAATGTACAACCAAGGATTTGAACCCCCAACTTTTTAAATGTAACCTCAGGGCTCAACCACTCCTATACCCACATCAACGTCTTACATTTGCCTTTTAGTATTTATTCCCCAGGATGGCCTTTACCTGTATCCCGAGGTGTTCAGTAAGAGTCTGAAAATCTGTTACAGGCTTCAGCTGTATTTTTGCTTACGCGCTTAACCGTTAATTTACCGTTGCGATTTGCAGGTATTGTTTTTCCATATTTTCCCCGCCTTGGACGCTACAACCTGAATTTTCTTGACGCGGAAAAGGCTTGCCAGGACCAGGATGCGCGAGTGGCCTCTTTCGACCAGCTCTATGATGCATGGAGAGGGGGGCTGGACTGGTGCAACGCAGGCTGGCTCAGTGACGGCTCGGTGCAGTACCCCATTACCAATCCCCGAGAGCCCTGTGGGGGCAAGGACACTGTCCCGGGGGTCAGAAACTACGGCTTCCGTGACAGAGAGAAAAGCCAATACGATGTCTTCTGCTTCACTTCGAACTACAAAGGTAGGAAGCCCATCTGTGGGATATGGCCTCCTTTGGAAGTCAGGGTGATGTACTGTACAGCTGAGTATTCAGTTAAAGCTTTTTACTTGGCCATTTTCTAAATTTAAGCATTGATAGATAACAGATGTAATGTATTTAAGTTAAATCAATTCGGGCAGGTGAAATTTAGTTTGGGCTTTCTTATCTTCATGCTATGCTTTGTTGAATATGGTGAAAACCTATTAACAGCTGAAAGGCTGCACTAAGTTGCTACGTACACATAAAAGTGCACCCATGGATTCTGAGGATGGTGAAGCTAATTTATCATATAAGATAGTAATTGCTTGTCAGCGTAAAGATTAATGACACTACAAATGCTGATCAACAGTGACTCATCTTTAATGAGCTGCAAAATACTGAGGGCAATTTTCAGAAACCACTGCAAGTGTGCATTGCTGTCGTAGCAATAAAGGGCACGTAGCACATAGGTTGACTGAGCCACTAATCTCAGGATGAGAAAAACGTACTGTATGTGTTTTATACTATTTGATTTTTTTGTATTGGAATGCAACAGCAAAAAAAATATGTTCTCCAGTGTTATGTGAGCAAATATAATCAGTGTGATAAGTCACTTTGATTTTCTGTGATCTCTAGGCCATCTCCACATATAAAGTATGCGTCCACTCCATGTAGTGGACAGGGTGTCTCCTGTCACCATACTAAGGAGACAATTTGGAAATCCAGCTCTGGAATAAAAAGCTCCCCCCCTGCAGGTCCACTCGTTACACCTCCAGATCCACCAAACTTCTCACCTTCTTCATTCTAGTTTTATTTTTCTCTCTTTTTCGCTCAAAACCCATCTCTCTCCCCCTCCCTCTCTTTCACAGGACGTTTTTACTACTTAATACACCCCTCCAAGCTAACTTATGACGAGGCAGTCCAGGCTTGCCAGAAGGACGGCGCCCAGATCGCGAAGGTCGGCCAGATGTACGCGGCCTGGAAGCTCATGGGATACGACCGCTGCGACGCCGGCTGGCTCGCCGATGGCAGCGTCCGCTACCCCATCTCCAGGCCCCGGCGACGCTGCAGTCCCACCGAGGCAGCCGTGCGTTTCGTGGGATTCCCAGACAAGAAGCACAAGCTATACGGTGTCTACTGCTTCAAAGCTTTCAACTGAGAGTCCAGCTCCAAACCCGTTCATTTCCAAACACATGTGGGACTTCTTCTCAAATAGTATGAACTCATAATGTTACCAAAACTGTGATAACCTTTTTTTTAATTGCTGTAAGAGGAAGAAAAAAATCATTTTCATAAATAACAGAAACATTTTTTGTAAACTGAAACCGCATTATTTCACTTTTAACCATTTTTTCAGATATTTAAAATTAATATAATTTTATCTGGAGTTCTATATAAAAGTAGCACTATAGCAGAACTAAGAGAAAAATGACAAAAAAAAAGAATGATCGCGTTAACATTATCCAAACATGACTCGATGGAGCATGCAGTAGCTTGAAATACCTTTTGAAATGAGAAATGGAAAAGCTTCTCAAAGTAGTGTCAGAAAGCTTCAGGCACTTAAAAGGCATTTTGAATAAGATTAACTTCAAAGTGATTGAATAATCAAATTGTGGACATGATAGTAAATTATGTACCATTAGAATACTTTTTGCATTTGTTTGCAGACACATTTTTTATCACCTACAGCTACAGTAAGTCAATCATTTCAGCCATCTCCAAGTGCCAGTCTTTATTCTGGATAATTCACGTTTTATAACATCCAAGGGCTTAATGCACAAAAAGAAAAAAACACTGCTCCTCACAAACAAGAAAGGAAATTCTTTCATCAGTTTCCTGTGCAAGGTGCTAAACAATGTACTACAAGCACACCCTAGCATTGTCTTTTGTCATCCAGAGTTGCAAAAATTATTTTAGGGACCAAACTTTCAACCTCATATTCTACTGCTGGTATTAAAAAATGTGGTACTCAAAATATGATCTTATTATTTTGGATTTGAATGCTTTAAGTGAAACTTAGTCTATAGCAGAGTGTGGCTTGTAGTTTGAAAAGGGCACATCTCCAAAAAATCCAAATGATGCGGTCTGTTTTTTGTTTTGCTTAAAGACACAGGCCTTTTCCAGATATAATCAGCATTGTGCTCAGCACAGACAGTTTGATGGTAAGCAGAATGCTAGCACTGTTCTCTAATTCCTAAAAGTAATTATTTAAGTTAAAAGAGAGGAAAAGTTAAAGGTGGCTTACTGCCAACATGGAGCATATTGCCCCTGTGACTTTGCCATCTGTGTATGGAATTCTATTGCTTCACAAAGGGAAGGAAAAATTGTCCCAAGTCAACTTCTTATCTTCATTATAAACACTAGCAGTTGTTAGAAGCACTGGAGCAATCTATCAATAGTAGATGTATACAGCTTCTCTGGAGAACAGCAAGCCAATGCTTATCACTGATTTCAAAGCAAGTACTGACTGCACAACACAGCACAAATGCAGCAGAAACATTTGCACCCTGTAAACATTATTACTTTGCAAATAATGGTGACATGCTTGCTTAAACGTTTAAGGCGGACACATACTGTAGAAGATTGTCTGAAACCAGCCTGAAAGGTATCTGTTCTCCTTTGAGTGGCTTTTCTGTGATCTCTTTAAAATGTGTTTAAAATAAAAAAACATAATATGTCAGCTCAGGGCAGTTACCATGATGAACTGCTGGACAGAGAACGTGTAAAAACAAGAAGCTTGGTTTTTGAGTTAGCCTGGAAAATGTTATAATCTTATCAGATATGTAGCTGTAATATTTTAAGATTTTTTGCATCAGAACACTGTGAAGGTCACAGATAAGGAGATTAAGGGCACGATAAACTGAAGACGCACCCTGAAGATTTTGTAATACTAGGAACTAAACTAGTCATTAGAAAATTGTTAGTTAATGGAAGAACCATGCAGCCAAATGACATTGCTGGCAATATCATGTATTCTTATTCCTGGGAGTCTTCATATTGCTTGCCAGCTTGTTTTTTTTTTTTGCTAGTTTTCATCTGGAACCTAAATAAGTAGAATTTAACCAAATGGTAGACTGGTCCCATAAACGGCAATATGTCACAGTAAGTTTGAAAGTCATGATACATTCCTGAAAGAAATATCAACTATTAGTTTCCCTGTTTAGTTTGTGTACAGAATGCTTTACTCCATCAGAGTATGTTTTGCATCTCTGTGTAAAATACTTTTTGACCCAAATTCAAAAGAGGAAATAAAAACTTGAAAAAGAGGAACTGGTGAAATATTTTGCATTTATTTCATGTGCATTCAAGAGTAAATTGAAAGAAATGAAGTGGGCTCAAGTTTGCATTTTACATTTACATTTTGTTCGTTTTTATTTTTTTGGGTGTGTCAATTATTGTCTTAAGCTACTGTATATTTGCATGTCCAGGTAAATTACCTTGAAAATATTTGTTCTATTTTAATTTCTACTGTATTTGCCATCTTTACCAATAATGTGATAATAACTTTAGAATTATGTTCGGGTTTATGGTTATGTTTTTTTCTGAAAAGAAACTTTAAAAACATGGTGGCACCTTCTCACAGTAGTTAGCATTACTACCTTGTAGTGCTGGGGCTCCACGTTCAGGACTGCTATACAGTTTACGTGCTTAGCACACGTCACTCTGAGAATCTTTTCTAGCACCCCACCCACCACCCCAAATTCACCCTAATAGCATTTTCTCCCTGGCTCATGCATCATATGTGAAGGTGGATGTGAAGGTGGATGTGACAGCACCGATTTACGAAGACGATGTGATCATTTTCTCAACCAGGCAAGTTATCGCCAACATATGCAGTACTCCCTCTTCCTTTATAATAATGTCATTTCGATGAACTACTGAAATGACAGTTTGTAAAGTTTATACTCTCGTACACTAAAGTGCATATTGAAAACACTAAAGAACAAAAAGAAAACATGTAAATAAGAAAACCTGAGTGCAGCATTTAAAATGAAAATGCAAGAAATCAAGTTACAATTCTACAATTATTTTTGTTTAGCCTTAGTATGATGTTTAATACTGATTAAAATCCCATTAAAGACTGAAGAACACACATTCAGCAAACTGTTTAGTACTACAAATCTTTTTGAATTGCAGGCAGTAGGTTTCAGAAAACTCAATTTTTTTGCATTCGAATCTCCTATACATTCAAATGCAGAACTCCTTATTAAGCATGTATTCTCTGACAAGCTCCAGGGATCCCAGCCTGCTGTGTTTAACTAGAATTGAGTTTTGCTATTCCCCCTGTGGGAGGCCAGCTGTTGCTTTTTGCATATTTTGTCATTCTTATAGCAGGACAATATGCATGTTGAAAAAACATTCATTTCTGAATAAGCATGGGGACAGTCAATTCTTCCCTGTTACAAAATAAAGGAGGCTAGTCAGCTTATCAATCCCTTTTGGTAGTTAAAAGACAAAAAGATCTGAAGATATCATTCAATCTTTTGAGATGGCCAGTAAAAGAACAGCTATCCTATCAACTTTCACACACACCGTGGTGGTGACCAAAGATGCAACTAAGTGCATTTTCATATTTTCATTTAATAAAAAAGATATTGCTGCTCAGGAATCTATTATATAAGAGTGACCAGATACGTTTTCAGGCTCAGAGGAATACTCTACTGAATGCATCCATCTCTAGAAATGGCTTTACTCCTGGAGTGTCACAGTGAATCTAATCCACTCAGCACTGGGCTCAGCGCAGGACTACACCGTGGATGGAATGTTAGTCCATCGATGGGCACACATAAATTCATATGGAGGATTAAGACATGTCTGTTAACCTGTATGCCATTCTTTGGACTCGGGTATGTAACCAGAGCACATCCGAAAACACCACTCAGAATTCACTCCAGGATAGAATTGATATCTTAACAGTAGGATTAAGAGGTAGCTGGTGAGACAACATGCTATTGTGCCACCCAGGACCTCATTCAAGTATTCAAAAGGCATTGACAAAGTAAACCCTATGGACTACCTAAGAACCAGCAGTGAAACAAACCAAAAAGAAAAAAGTGGAAAGGTCACTTGCAGAAAAGGTTCTAAATTACTGAAGCCTTTTGCTGCCATCAAGAAAAAAAATCATGTCATTTCACAAATATGTGATAATCATCACTAATTCATCAGATCATTATTTCGGATTGACATGAAAATACAAAAGTTCTCAGTATTGCATTATAGTAAATTATGACATTGTAACAAGATTTTTTTTGTAATTACAAGATAGTAAATTATTGCATAATTTATGTGATAATCATGTGATGTCACAACTTTCATGAAGAACAAAGCATATATTATCTTTAGTTGACTTTCGTATTAAAGCTCATGCTTATAATTATTCTGTTCACATTCGTTAAAACTTTCAAGATTTCCTTATGACTAAACCCCAGTCAAAAGTAAGTCGACATGAATACTAAAGCAAAAGTTCCAGATGAGCTGTTGGTAGCTTCTAGGTTGTAACGAAAGTGTTCTTTCAGGACCCTATGCAGATGACACAAGCCGGGGTTGAGTGAGGAAAACACAGGGAAAAACCATGCGGGAGTCGGGAATGAAAACAGAGGGGAGTGTCCATGGTGCACTGGTGTTCGGGGGAGGTGTGGCTGAGGCAAACAGTCCAGAAATAGACTCCAATGGGAAATCCAAGACGAAGGCGAAAATCCAAAAACCAGGCGGTCCATCCGAGACAAACAGAATAAAAAAACAGGAACTCAAAAGCTTGACGGGACCAGCACTTCCAGGTCCAGGACTCACTTGGTACGGGAACCAATGCAGAGAATAGAGTGAGTGCCTGGCTTTTAAGGAGAACTGAAAAGGGGGCTGGAACAGGGAGCAGGTGCGGGGGATGAGTAGAAAACAAGGAAGGGCTGGAGCGTCCTTAAGAGGAGGGGTTTAGGAACATGACAAGGTGCTGTCATTGTAGAATGTAATAGGTTATTCATACACTGAAATGATCATATTTATCTTGTAATTATGTGATAACTTACTATCGTGTAATAACAACATCATTTACTACCTGGTAATGACAAGAATATTTTAATGCACATACAAGATAATCATCTTGGAAGTATGTAACAATTATCATGGAATTATAAGAGATACACATGAAATATTTTTTTCTTGAAGGCAGCAATGCACTTCTGTAGTAAATTGTGTAGCATCCCTTAATATCATGCCACATCTGTTTTACTAGAGACTTCAAAATTCACAAACAAAGCAACATAGACACCCTGGTCTCAGCAAGGGCCTGATCCCACCTAATACACAGCTCTGATACTCCTTTGTACCATCACTTCCAGATAGGAACAAAGTCTCCACCAGTCTCTCCACATGACACCAGGCTGTAACCTATAATACAGTCATGAAGTCTTGCAGGTCAAAGAATGAAGACAAATTAACATTTGAAAAGCATCCTAAATCTAAATGTTTTGGGCAGAAACACAGTGACAAACATACCTAATTAATAACTGTCACGGACGTCCAAAGGGACAAACCGTGGGGAGCAGGAGAGCGGAAAAAGACCCATATGCGTAGCGGCGAGACGGGAAAAAGGCCCGGGCTCATAGTGCAAAGAGTTCAGGAATGCCGTATAGAAACCTATGCCCTCAGGGAGCGGACGTGGGGCGCCCTGGTGCTAGGCGGGTCTCAGGACATCCGAACCTCAATGCTGAGCCAGGACAGAGTGCAAGACCCGGAAATATATAGCCCAAGGGAAGGAGAGGGACAGGAAGGACAGCAGACCGGAAACTAGGGACAGGACAGAGAAGGAGTGACAATAACTACAGCAAACTTCATCACGTGATTTTTCCTACATCTGATAACAAGCAAATATTTGAATTTGAAATGTAACCAATATTATTTAAACATAAAAAACAAGTGAGGCACAAATGGAAACTTTGAAGTGCATTTAAAAATGAGAACAGCAGGCATTTCTTTCTCTTCAAATTGTTTTGAGAGTACTGGACAAACTACAGTACCAAGCCATGTTTTTGAAGCCAATACTCTGACTTCTTTCAAGGAAAAGCTGGATTAGATCCGTGGATCAATAACTTACTAACTACAAAACAGTATCTTTTCATTTCTTGCCAATCCCATCTTCGAATGAAGAAAATTCAGTCATTTCAGAAATGCAAATGGCATATACTGAGGGTATAGTGTTCACACACTACAAGTTACACTTTTTTTTTAATTCAAGGTATTTGAAATTAGGTGGAACCAGCAGCTATATCACTCTGCAACTCACAACTGACAACTCAATGAAGCTCAGGAGGTGAGAGCTTGGATGAGAAACCTCCTGAGAAAGCTGAAGCTGAAAACGTTTGCTGCTGGAAGAGGTTTTAGAGGGACCAGTAGGAAGCATCAACCTGTGGTCTATAATGGTCCTAATGCCCCAATAAAGTTTTGGGGACACTTAACTGTAAAAAAAGTGCTGTCCTTTTGATGAGACATAAAACTGAGGTCCTGACTCTCTGTGGTCATTATAAATCCTCAAGGCACTTCTCTAAAAGAGTAGTGTAGTTACCTCGTTGTCCTGGCCAGATTTCCCCCTGGTCTTTACCAATCATGGCCTCTCAATAATCCCCATCTATGAATTAGTTTCATCACTTCGTTCATCTCCCCAATGAGAGCTGATGTGTGGTGAATATACTGGCACACATTTGCTGCCGTCACATCATCCAGGTGGGACTACACATTGGTGGGGGTGGAGGGGAGTCCCCATTACCTGTGAAAAGCCTTTAGATGAGTGTCTAGCAAAGGCATTATATAAGTGTAAGGATTTTTTTTTCTCAGAAACTCCTTGCATCTGGATAAGAAACAAATGCATATTGAACAATTAATGAAAGTGGAATTGAGGAAACACCTCCTAGATTAGGCTTATTTTCTCCCAGTACATTTTGATGTCACAGGCATGATACTGCTGATGCAAAAAAACAGAATTACAGTACCTGAAACCTCACCTCGGAGAAGGGGGGAGTAGATTTAACTTCTCTCACCTTTACTTTAGTGAAAAAGATGGGGAATGTAAAATGACCCTAGTGTAAATGAGAACCCAGTTTTTAAATAAGAACAGAGGTCAGGGTTTTGTAAGTAAAGGGCTATTGCGTAGAATCACAATGTGTGAAAAAGCAGCGCGAGAGTCAATCCTTATGTAAAGGCTCTGTGCCAATAGCTGAGAACTGGGTTTGGAGCTGTTTGAAGTCACCAATTGAGTCTGTGCAGTGTTGCTTTGGACACAGACATCGCACAAAAGAGTTGGCCAGTAATAACTAATGACAGGTTAGGAAAATATGTACACAAAAGTAAAGCTCTCTGCAGTTATTAATCAGTGGGCAGCATTGGTTTGGATCACTTGACGTGTAAGTGCCATATAAACCTGCTGTCCAATAATAACAAATAATAATTCAGGGATTTAAACTACGTAAATAAACTAAAGATAAACCAAACTTAAACTGAATAATAATGAATATATTCTCAAATTAGCTAGTGCTTCAGGAAATCCAGCTATCAGTCACTTATTCAAATGAGGGTAATTTAAAGCATACGATTAATTAATTTGGATGGGATCCCAATTTGTGTTCCAACCAACACAAGGATTGGTGGGAGGAAAAAATGAAGCAGAGAAAAAAGTCATAGCATTATGAAAGAGTAATGTAGAAATTATATAAAGTGGTTGAAAATCTGCAAGAAAATGAGGAATTGGAATGAGTACGGAAAGAAATGCAGAGGACAAGCAGACTTTGTGTGACGTATGACACAGAAACATAGCAGCAAATGACTGGAACATAAAAAGCAAAAGTAAATTGTAAGGTATTACAGCAGAGTAAAGATCTTCCAGACCCAAGCATTTAGAAAATAAAAAAAAATAAAAAGGGTTTGGGTCTTTAAATTGTGCGGTGATTTGGAAGTTCAAATGTCGTTTTAAATTTGTCAGCATCATCTTCATGTGCTAATCCTCAGTAATTAATGGATTACGGATCCCTTACAAATTTCTGGTTAACAAGTTAAGTCACCGCATCATCATTCATCAAACTCTAGTACACTGATGATGGTACATTATTTGCCTTAACATGGAAAAAGAAAATTAAAAATGGAAACTTTCACTTTTCAATGAAACAATGAAATGGATCTCCAAAACTTTGTCTGCCATGCTATATTTAAGTGACATTATTTGAGAAGATAGGACTTTTGAACATTCCCAAGACCATAATTCTCCATCAGTAAGATCAAAATGGACAGGTTCCAGTGCTATTGTTTGAATGCAGTTTTTAATGGATGCAGAACCCAACCCTACCTTGGGAGCTACCTTTCACAGAAGGTTACTGCTGACAACAAAGTCCAGAGGTTCCCTAAAATCTGCAAGTTTGGACTTTGGCCGCCTTGAAGAAGCAGTGTAAGGGTTTGTTTAAGGATCGTCACATCAAAACTGAAATTAAAAACTCCACAGAATACAGTTCATATACATAAGCACTGTGTATGAATAAATAACAAGACTTTTCAATGACAGACACAATCCTTTGCTTTGAATAGGTTATAAGTGAGAGAACCTGCAAAAAGAGACACAGTTGCTCTGCATGAGTAATCAGTACTCAGAGGGAAGTTCCACAAGGTGGAAGAAAGCTTTCTGTGAAATAAGCCACTCCTCAAAGCTAATTAAGAAGCTTATAAGACCAACTAAGAGGAAAAGGATTTCAGACTGTGTCTAGATTCCAGGCTATTAGGAGAGGGTGAAAAAATGTATTATTACAGGAGTTCTGATTAGTAATGCATTGAACTGATATACAGACCTATGTGACTCAGGGACTGAGGGATACAGCTTAGCTCTCTACTGAGGGGAATTACAGTTGCTGAATACATGAATGTTTGGTAGACTTGCCAGGCTAAATAATGCAGAAGTTCACAGCAAAGGAATAGGGTGAGCCAGCTGAACATGGTACAGTAGATTTAAAGTGTTTAGCCAAGAAGGAGTTCAGCATACTGTAACTTGCCTGTGTGACAGTGTAGGGGTTTTGTGCACTTACTGGGACAATTATTAATTGTAGCAGTAAGTCACAAAATGATTCTTTGATGGCTATTAGAAAACTGATCTTGCAGAATGACTCAGCAACGCACACACATGGATACTAATACACGAGAATGCATTTATTAATATATAAAATGTGCATATAAACATAACAGATCTTAAGAGTGAGGGTTAGCAGAATACAAAAGGTATACAGTATATTCAATAACGAAGAGTTACAAATACCAAAAGGGACATACATTCAGTATACCATTCATTTATAATGAACCTGGATTACAACTTCTACACTAGATACTCAAAAGCAAGTGCATTACTCATAGGAATTAAATTGATATCCACTGGGGTTGAGGCAACAATTGAATTCTCGAGCTGTAATGTAGAATGTTGAGTACTCATCCAATCTATGTGGATTCAGATCTCCCACGGACAAAGGAACAAAGGAACAAAGGACAAAGGAACAGTGGCAGGCTGTTGCTGAGTCCAATCGGCGTCCTCTGGCCCGGTGCCAGGCAGTGCTGGTCTGGCATGAGGTGTGGGAGAAGGAGGGAGAGATTTCTGCTTCGGCATGCTGGCAGTGAGCTCTCCGAAGACCGGCTAGTTAGTCCTGGCTTCACTAGCAGAGATTGTGCACATGGAAAGTGACTGCGGGTCCAAGCATGTCACACACATTAGACGGAAGAAGACGGGTTCATTCCTGATGTAGCACTAGTCCTGAATCCTGAGATTCAGTTGCCACAGTTCCGACCGTAGTTCACTCGTTGATCAGGCGAGCGTTCCTTGTAGGGTACTGGCAGTTCACGAGGCTTGCTGCTGGGCTAACCTCGGGCGGATCCTTTGGTTATGCGTGGACGACCTCTTAGAACAAAATAAAGTCCTGGCACTCGGACACACTGGCCGTCACGTGATTGTCTGAGCTGAGTCTGAGAATGTCCTGGAGGGGCATCTTCTGGGCCCTGTGCTGCCTGTTTTATCGGGAGGAACTACGGTCATTCATTGGTTGAAAGTTTTGTGGGCATTCGAGACTCAAGTGGGGTTACCCTGCCCTCCCAGTTCCTGATTGGCTGATCGAGGTGGAGGATGAGTAACAATGCTCTCTGACATTAGGGTTGTAAACCTTGGGATGAGACTCTCCCAGAATCTTCCAGACAGTAAGACGCCAGAGATGACCATTTTTTAGGGTGACTGGAGAATCTCAGCCTTGGGAGTTGTTCCTTATCAAGAAAATCTATCACATAGAAAAACACCTTTAATCTAAACCAAATTATATGACCTCTCTGTGTAAAGCACCACTGAGATGAGGGAGAGAGGGACTGGCAAGGGAGCAGCAAACTTAATTCCTGTGTTATCAATAAGCCGTGCCTCTACAACAGCATACTTTCTTCTCAACAGAGGTGAGAGAGGAGTCAAGATGCCACAGGATGATACTCTGTAGGTCTTAATGTCAGCATACAGATGTGGTGTCATCAGAGAAAATAACAGACTGGCTGCTGTTGTGTCAGGGGTGCAAGTTCTGATAATAGAGCATTGTCTCTGGCCAAACAGGATGAGCTGGAAGGGTTAGTGTTTGCTAGTGAAGTGAAGTTTGGACTTTGCCCACCTTAAAGAAGCAGGAGTTTAAGTATTTGTTTAAGGATTGTTAAAACTGAAATGCAGTAGAGTGTGAAACTTGGACTAACCAGAACACTTACTAAACACTTTAACTGGACTGGAATCATATTCACCTCTGCTGTTTTTAGAACTTTTTTAATGTATCCAGTGGGAAGACACCAATTTTAGTGCTCTCTCTCAAACAGACACCACAAGTATTGAAGCTGTGTTCATCCATCATTAGTTGCATTCAGCTGGTTATGTCATCTGGATGTTAGTCTTCCCAAGACGGCCTTCTTTTTCAAGCCTAGCAAAGGCAACCATACCAGATGTCAAAGATATGTTAATAACAAACATGAAGAGGTGCAACATTGATATCAATGGGTCTTCATTGTCCTTGACTGAACCATCTGAAGGAGGAGCATTCTGGAAAGATGCTCAGTGATTTGCACTGAGGAAGCAAAGAGAGAGTGTCATAGAGAGCTCAACATGACTGGACTGAACAGTTCACAACTTTGTGTCTTCCAAGAGAACTCCTGATCAGCTTACCATATACTGTAGTGTGTGGATCCAGTATTATCCTTCAGATCATGGAAGATCATCCTTGACTGAGCTGAGAAGGATAACCCATGACAATAGTATATGTCATCGGTATGTGTTCTTCTGTTTCTGTAGAGAACCTCAATGTTCATGATCTGTGATCTCTGTGGAGCTTTGACACTCAATGAAAAACTGTTTTGTAAGACATAACTCTTTCACATGTGCTCAAAAGTGTTTGACTCTGTATTTAATGAAATTATAATGGGGAAACCAAGTCACACATCAAAGTCTAAAATTAGAATATTTTTTTGAAAAGTGCTAAGGCCAATACTATGCCATTACAACTATGTAAAATATTGTTACATACAGTATAAAGTGGAATAAAGTAGGCTCTTGTAAATATTTTTTTTAGAAAGAACATACTGCACATGCTTTCTCGAAATGACAGAACATCCTTTTGTTATTAACATAAAACATTGTCGAAAACATTATAAACCAGTAAGTATAACATTATAATATTACATGTACTTTTGTAACTTTACAAATAACGTTGTAGTTGTTTTGTGTTTGCCACGTGTTTAATTATTCAAGGAAATGGCCCTGCAAATGAGGTGGGTACATGGGAAAGCAGCCAAAAAGATTGAAACATTCAGGAGTGACCCCTGACAACCCCCACTGTAATCACGTTGATCACGTCTTCACCAACTCTCCAAGGACATACTTCGCAGGAGTGCATAACTAAATCAAGATTTTGGGAAATCTGTTCTCAACATTATCAGAGTTCATCAGATTTCATAGTGTCCTCTTTTATTACGCTTTCAGCCAACTGGAAACAATTAAGATAGAACACCATTAAATTATTTTAAATTACATATGGCAAGATCCTTCTTACTGGCTTAAACATCACAAAGCAATTTGAAACTCTGGAGGCATATTTATCATGTCAAAAGAAAAACAGACTGAATGAGTGTAATATAAATTGAATGACTCAGCATAAAATCTGGCTTAAGTGAAGGCTTCAAAGTTCTGTGTTTTGCGTCTGACTGTTCTTGCATAACCTTCTAAAATAAATAATACAATTGGTACATAAGATGCTAGTTTAGTACAAAAACATTTCAGGCTTGTCATGAAGAAATGATCACCAATAAATATTTGAAAGAGATGCCAGGGAAACTCAATTTGAAAGGAAGTATGTCAACAATAGAAGGGTGGAGATATGAAATCATTGTTGGAGGAATAAATAAACTGCTTTGGCTCTGCAATGTAAATACTGAATCATTCTAACTGAACATTATGAATTGTTCCCCATACATTAATGAAAAGGCTATTATTTTGTTTCCACCAGTACTTAAAACTTTTAAGAAAACCTATTTTGCTTGACATTTTTAAAGTAGCAAGGCAACCTATAACAAACCATAAAGTACTGTTAGTGACCAAGTGCTTTACAAAAACTCCACAGAATAGAGTTCATATACATTAGCACTGTGTATGATCCAATAACATGGATAAAGAACAAGACATTTCAATGACAAAAACAAACCCTCTGGTTTGAAGAGCTTCAGGAAGGCTGGCTGTTAATTGAAAGAACCTGCAAAATGAGACACAGTTGCGCTGCATGAGTAATTAGTACTCAGAGGGCTTGAAATTCCACAAGATGGAAGAAAGCTTTCTGTGAAATTAGCCACTCCTCAAAGCTAATTAAGAAGCTTATAAGACCAACTAAGAGGAAAAGGATTTCAGTCTAGATTCCAGGCTGTTAGGAGAGGGTGAAAAAGCTTTTACTACAGGAGTTTTGATTAGTAATGTATTGAACTGATATACAGACCTATGTGAATCAGGGACTGAGGGATACAGCTTAGCTCTCTACTGAGGGGAATTACTGTACAGTTGCTGAATACATGAATGTTTGGTAGACTTGCCAGGCTAAATAATGTAGATGTTCACAGTAGAGGAATAGGGTAAACCAGCTGAACATGGTAGATTTGAGATGTTTGAGATGTTTAGCCAAGAAGGAGCTCAGCATAAATGGGTAATGTTGCGTTCGTTCCTTCAGTGCCCGCTGACTAAGTTAGACAGAATATTTAGTTATGCTCTTCATTTTCAGGTGTAATTTAAAGCACTACTGTTGGTTGTGTTAGTAGAACCAAGTAAAGTAATTGATGTAACTTCCCAAGAGGGGAAGAATCCTGGAAGAAGCCCAAAAGACAATAACAGGCCACTTAATATGTGAAAATATGAGTCATATCATCTAAATACTTGCATTCCCATAAATAAAGTGAGGGTCCAGACTAGTCAAGCTTCATAGTAATCCTCAAGTTGTGTCAGACTCTCCTTGCTCTTAGCAAACCTGCAAGGTATATTGTCTGTGTTTTCCTTGAGAGCCAGATGAGATGAAGGTTAATTAAATAGAAGAGGTGGTTGATATACCTTCTTCCAAAAAAAGAGACACCTGCTGAGAAAAGACACATTTAATACATTGGTCTTCGTATCAGGTGTTTGTGACTCAATGTTGAACACTGATGAGGAAGTTAAGGATCTACACTCATGTATTCAAACTTAATTTGTTCCTGAAAATGTGTTCGGAAGGAGGGAGATTGTAAATCAAAAATAAAAATTCCTTTATTTCTTATGAAGGAACCTAAGACAAGTTTACTCAAAATCACTCTAAACAGAAAATACCATATAAACAATTATACTGTATAAGCTTAGTGAATAAAGTAGTTTGACTCAAATAAACCAACTATAGCTGTAAAATAATGAATGATATGATATTTACAGTACATTTTTTATTCATTCATAATAGATAGCTATCCAAGCGATCGGCTAGAATGATATGCAAACTATTGTTTACTGTTATGCTAAAGAATCTTTTTCTCTTCCTTAAGACCCAATAATGAACAGCGACTGCAAAAAAAAAAAACTTTGAAATTAAGAGCACAAGCTTTCACTGTGATCAGAAACAAAGCTGCTGCCTCACGGCATCCATCACCATAATGATTTGCGCACACGTGGAAACAAACAGCTTTTCAATGATGCTGAATTCAAATGTTGGCAGAAGGTTCTTGCCAAAATTGGTCGCTTTTGAGTTTGGATTCGCAAAATTTCGTTCTTATAATGAATTACAAAGTACAAATTCTTCCATACTTGGATTAGTGAAAATTTGTATATCGAATGTCTGTATTGTGCTTAGATTTTGATGAGGTCCATAAAAGCTTCCAAGGAAAGCAAGATGTGAATCGGAGACTGCCAGATCATATGGCATCCTACTCCTAAGCATTGAAGTGGATCCTGGCCTAGTCATCTTACAATGAGCAATGTCAGATTCTGCCATTTCTATTACCTGGTGAGAACAAAGGAAATAAAGTTAAATGATTGTAAGTACAAAATAAAGCTTACAGCTGAAACCTGTTGACTCCTCAAACATATTTGATAGCTAATTAACCTGAGGATCATATAATCATTTTCTGAAAACAGCGGGAGTTTCAGCTTCAATAACATGACTGTGAATCTTGTTCCACACACGCATTACCTACTTTTCTCAGTTGGAAAAGCACTTCACGCTAGATTTCCACGGTTGATTCTAAAGGAATCTGTTGACGTTGTCAATGACTGGGTTTTTGATACCAGGATTAGGTCTCTGCACAGTCTTGGCTTTTTTTTTTTGACCAACAAGATGTAGTTTTTTCAGGCTGTCAGTGTAGGGTGTTCCTATAAGCATTTAAAAATACCTGGTCTCACTTATTTGTACTGATTCAAGAAAAGCAAAGCCTTTTTTGGTACTGATTCCAAAGACACTTATTTCTTTGAAGTAAACCTTCTTCTAAACCAGACAATAATCATATAGCATCAGGACTCGAGGGAATGCTTCAGGCTAATATGGATTTCAAAAAGGCAGGTCCTGCTTAACTAACTTTCCTTTTGACCAATTGAACACCAGAAATAATCAGAAATAATCAGTACAAAGAAAGCACATCAAATAGTTGCTTTGCCACAGTATTCAGATGCTTGGTGTATGGTGTACCGTTTCTGAAAGTACAAAATTATGCATACACATCTTTTTAAACTTGTTTTAAAAATGTTTTACTCAAAACCTGAATACTCATGCTGAAGAGTATGACTATCTAGGGTGAAATCAATGTCAACAAAAACTAAAGAAAAGACTCTTGCAACTCGTTGTTTGCATAAGTATTTTGTGGAAGTGCCTTTGGCCCTTGGCAATTACAACAGCTTATCTTTTTGGATAGGTCTTTACCAACTTTTCACACCAGCTTTATGGAATTGTTTCCATACTTTTTGGCAGATGTAAACAAACTTTAAAGCAACAAAACAAGAAAACTATGCAAAAGTCTATATTCTTTGGCAAGGCACTATATCTGCATTCACCTGAGTATGTGGTTCTGATTTCTTTCTGGGGGTAATTTATCTATTTTTTCTTTAATAATGAATTAATTTAGCTATAATATACAACTTGCATATCTATGCATATGCAAGTTGGAATCACACTCATTTTTCTACCCATCAGCTCTACATCGCCTTAAGATATTATTCATGAAACTAGCTTTCACACTGAAAATAAAGCATTAAGAATGTTGTACTGCAAAGCATGAGACAAGCCTTTGTTTCCTACACTGTAATACTGCTTAAACAGAATACAACAGCTCTATGCATTTAATTTCATTTTCAGTTGCTTTGTTAGCAAATAGACTATTGTTGAGAAAAGCCTCTGTGATGAATGATCACGTAAAAATAAATCCTGAAATAAATCCTGAAATCCTTCTTTTTTAAAATAGCAATAAGAAGGTGGTCTTGACATGGGCAGTATCTTGGTTGTATTTTAATGGATATTGAAATAAAATCCTTAACATTCTAACAGTTGATTTCAGTCCAAAATTAACGTTAATATCTGCAATTGAAAGTAAATGAGTTTGGGAGAGGAGATAGCATATCAAATAACATAAGCTCTGTTTATTTCAGAA
The DNA here is from genome assembly GCF_040954835.1 of Lepisosteus oculatus. NCBI lineage: Eukaryota > Metazoa > Chordata > Actinopteri > Semionotiformes > Lepisosteidae > Lepisosteus > Lepisosteus oculatus. The sequence continues at coordinate 70,924,866 of NC_090698.1, read as the reverse complement.
TTAAGTGGGTAAATTTAAGTGTGTCCAGATTTTATTTTTTTCAAGGCGAGAATCTATACACTGTAAGATTAATAGGATCATTATAAAAATCAAGACTCAACCCCAAGGTATACCAGAAATTATGGTTTTATAATTGATGTTTGTTTAGTTGTAGAAGTTTCTGCATGCTGTATGCTGGACTAGCCATAAAGGGAATGTGTCAGACAAGACAATGGACTTTCTAGGCTGCCCTGTTAGTCATCATGGTTGACCTATGTCAAACATTGCTGAGACCAGGTAGGATTAAAAAAGTCAACCCCCACTTTTACTTAACAATATGATTTATTTATTTATGTTTTTTAGTTTTGTATGAGGTACTTTTGTATTAATTAATAATTTTGCAATAAATGATTTTGAAAAGACTGAGTTGAGAGGGTAATGGTAAATTTGAAATTAAATGATAAATATAAATATGTAAATGTACTTTTTTAGGCCAAGGAGAGATGAAAAATTGAGCAACTTCCATACTCAGCAATCAAATGCTATAAAGTAGGTTTTACAGTTACAACATGGTTTCCTTATGACAGAAGAGTACTGAGATCTGATTAATTTCAGGAGTAAGGCTTTATCGATTGCTAGTGTGTGATTATCTTTTGCTGCCACTATAATAATAACAGTGACTTGGCATTTTTTTATGTGCATTGAGTCCTACCTCTTATAAATGTGCACAAAATGTCTATTCAATATTAAACTTCCTGCCCAATGTGTATGACATATACCATATGTTATTGTACAGAAAAGATAATGAGCTGAGCTGAGCTTTCAGAGTACTGAAGCTTCCCTCTCTATTTGTAAGAGGAAGGTGCAATGTGAAACTAGCTATTGATCCTGGGCAGGCAAGGTAACCTGTCTAGACCTCCGTACGTTTACTGCACATTGTTTTGGGGACTAACAAGACTGAGCCTTTCCTTGCAAGTCAATTTCTTTTTTGCAAAAACATTTCAACATGAAGACAGGTTTAATGGGAGAAATTGTAAGATGCAGTGCAGTATGTCATGCTAAATAAACGATAGCATTGAAAGTAAAAGTGTTGCACATTATTCCATGTTTGCTTCTTTGCCTCATTCTATTTTGGAAACCCCCACCCACCTAGAAACCCAGCTAATGCTGGCGCAAATTGTATTATTGCCTCTTAGGCAGACATCAACAGGCTGGGAAGGCAAATATTCCGGACAGAACATTCTATTTCTGAGTTTGTTGTTCTATCGCAGAGCCCTTAGTGTGCTTGCTTGACTAACTTAATGGAACCTGTGAGTCTCTCACAACCTTCCGAAGCTGAATCTTCCATTAGTCAAAGATACGGTTCATACTAAATGGCATAATTTCTGAACTGTTTCTCTGTTTAAATTAACACAATAGAAACAATTAAATATGTACATAAGGTTTAAGATTTGGGCTACGAAAGGGATTACGGCAATACTGTATGTACTATGATGAAACAAGACCATCTGAAAAACTTTAAAGATCTAACAATATAATCTGGAAAAAAAAGATTTTAACAGATATCTTCAAATTATATATGATATAAAAAGCTGGAGAAAGCAGCCTTTTAGAAAGGAAAGTAATAAATCAGCATGGTCATTTGAAAAAAATAAAATCAAAGCTGTACAGTAGTATTGAATATATGAAAAAAGACTCAACGGAATATATTAAAATAAAATTGGAAAATAAATCAATACAACAATTTCTATGGATCAGTGGAATTATATGTGTAGATATTAACAGGGCTCTACAAGTTCACAGACTTGAAGAGAGTTATGTTGGAAAAATTTGACCCGGTTTTTTAATCAGCCCTAAAATTCAAGCCAAAAAAAAAGGCAGCAGTTCACAATGTTGGAGATTATGTGGAGAGCAAGATGTGACTCATTCACACATATTTTGGTCATGCCCATAAATAGATAGATAAGACTTTATTGATCCCGAAGGGAAATTGATGTGTTACAGCAGTCCAGCCCAAGACAAGCAAACAAAAACAGACATCAGCACAGACGAAAAATTAGAATACAATTAAAATACAGTAATGCAAAAATAAATATATAAAAATAAATACAGTACATAGGTGTGTGCAAAATATGTTCATAGACACTGTAAAAACAATAAAATATGTGCAAAATGTGCATAGGTATATACAGATTGAGTGTCCAAAAAAAAAAGTACAATGGAGCAACATGTTGTCCATAGACGAGCAAATGAAGGGCTAGCAATCCTAACCTAGGGCAGCGTTATACACCCTGACTGCCACCGGGAGAAAAGACCTGCGGAAACGTTCCCTTGAACACCGTAGCTGGAGCAGTCTGTTGCTAAAAGTGTAAATACACCAATACTGGAAATCTATACATATAACTCTTAATAATTAAGTAAAGGTGAATATACCATTTGAATTTTCTGTTATGCACTTAGGCAATTTCGACTTTAATGATACTGAAGTAAAGGATAGAAATATATGAAGGATTCTTCCAGCAGCTAGTAAAAAAGTCATTACAAGAAAATGGCTTATAAAAGAACCTCCAACACATGAACAATGGGGTTAATGTTGTGAATGAGATCTATATAATGGAAAAAATAACTTTTTCTCTCAGATTGCAGGCAGAGTGGTTTAGCAAATACTGGGAAACATGGATTCAATTTATCTCCCTACAGGGACCTGATTCTACTTTTGAGAAAATATGCAGTGATATCTATAGTATGTATAGACTTTTTTGTTGTTTCTTATCACTCAATTGTAATTTTTTTGTATAGCCCTCCATACCTGCTGGCATAGGGTAAATTTTTCATTTTGTACGTATATACAATGTGGCAGAAATGTAAGATGAAGGTAAATGTTTATTCTGCTGTTTTGGTTATGTTGTTTGTAAACCCTTTCATCGCTAAATATTTTTTTGTTTCTGCCCCATTCCCTGCTGTAAGGAACTTTGAACGCATTCTCACAAGCCATTACTAATTTTAGGTCCCTTGAATTGAGTATGAGACAGTAATTATGTTTATAACTACTTATTTTAAGCCAACCAACTCATGGAATCAGCTGTAGAATTAGCAATCCAGTTTTCCAAAACAAATTCCTTTTAAAATGCCACACACCCCATGATCTTTATCATGAAAGAAAAAATATGTAGAATAAAACCTCTACCTACTGATCCTGCTTTCAAAATGCCAAGGTGTTTGTAGATTTGCCTATGTATCACCCATTCAACAGCACCACCTGCTGTTGGCAGACTGTTACAGCACCCTGCACCTCATTTTACACTTTTCAATCACAAAACCCTCCCTGAAGATGAAACGAAATGAGCCCACAACATAATTATAATGCCAACTTTATTTCTGATAAGTATAAGAAAGCCTGAAAACTCCAATGCAGTGGCACATCATCTTTTCTGACTTTGGGCCAAAAACAACTATAAATTCTTCATTGAAAAGACTGGTTCATCCATCCTTTCATTTTCTGACCACTACTTCCAATTCAGGGCCATGGGGAAGCCAGAGCCTATCCCAGCAAGGGAGCAAGACAGTGCAAACCCTGGACAGGACACCAGTCCATTGCAGGGCACACACACAGACACTAACACACTCAAACCTAGGGCCTATTTTTCCCAATGTCCATTAACCTACCAGTATATCTTTGGACTGTGGGAAGAAACTGGAGCACCTACAGGAATCCCACATCAGCACAGGGAAAACACACAAAATCCACACCAGGTCTGGAATTGAACCCAGGGCAACCCTAGGGCTGCAAGACAGCCATGTTAATAATACTAGTACTACTACTAATAATAATAATTGCTTACACTTATATAGCGCTTTTTCTGGACACTCCACTCAAAGCACTTTACAGGTAATGGGGTCTCCCCTCCACCACCACCAATGTGCAGCCCCATCTGGATGATGCGACAGCAGCCATAGTGCGTCAGAACACTCCCCACACATCAGCTCTCAGTGGGGAGAAGAGCAGAGTAATGAAGCCAATTCATAGATGGGGATTATTAGGAGGCCATGATTGGTGAGGGCCAATGGGAAATTTGGCCAGGGTAACACCCTACTCTTTTTGAGAAACACCCTGGGATTTTTAATGACCACAGAAAGTCAGGACCTCGGTTTTACGTCTCATCCGAAGGACGGGACAGGATGTTAACCACTGCACCATGCCACCAAGACGAGTGCAGCCTATTTTTATTTGATTAACCGTGTTTCTGAATCTGAAATGTTCTTTTTTGCACCTGCATTCTGTGATGGTTTGAAACCTTTTCAATAATTATTGTGAACATTTTCCCGAATAAGATACAAAAACAATTACCGCTCAGATGCCCTGCTTCTTTGAATGCCTCTTTCAGGTTCTACATACTCTGAAATAAGGTTAAGCAGCAATTTGCAATGTGACTTTGACTTCATCCGCTGCAGGACCTTAAGCCTCCACCGCCCTGAACTGGCACCATGGATTCATGCAGCTGATACGACGCATAAATTATAATCGTACACTGATCAGGACCCAGTGAGGGAGTCAAGGAGCTCACAACTCCGTGCCAACTGACACCTGCAATCAGGCCAGCCAGCCAGCCAGATCCATTTCTGCCACTGGAATATGCCCATTTTACAGGCATCATCCGGCAAGAACTACTTAATATCCTTATATAAATTAATGATCAAATTGAAAGAGAACTATTGCCAAAAGATGGATGCTGCACATTGGTGGTGGTGGATTGGAGTCCCCATTACCTTTAAAGTGCTTTGAGTGGAGTGTCCAGAAAAGCGCTATATAAGTGTAAGCAATTATTATTATTATTATTATTATTATTATTATTATTATTATTATTATTAAAACATAACAACCTCTGAATACTCCCAAAAACATGTACAAATGTGCACTGGAGACTGTCATTGCAAGATACCTTCTGAATTGAGTCAAAGAGGGTATGTGAGGGAAGTGTACAGTGAGTGGGTCTTTCCATGATTAGAATCCTAGTCAGAATTTGTATTATTCCAAATATCATTCCAGGAAGTGGCCTCTTCTGCAACATTTCAGTGCTTATTTCTAATAATAGTCTCTTCTTCTTAAGATACTATATATATAAAACTTGTAATAGAAGGACATACAGGAAGCCAAACACTTTGCATTTCCTCTGGTAAAAAACACATGATGCAGTGAGTGGATAGACAACCTCACACTCATGGAGACACAATGGGCACACTTTGCACAGGTAGTTCAAGTGGGTAGCTGCGTCGGCATGCGTAAGCTGCAAAGGAACAGGTAAAGGTTTATTTAATGCTGAAAAGAGTAGAAAAGAAACACAACTTTTCAGCTGTGGAGCCACAACTGAAGAAGGCTCCACAGTTGAAACATTGTGTTTCTTTTCTTCTCTTTTCAGCAAGGAATACAGGCACCCAATGTCAGTACAGGATTTGTGTCTAAAATGTAAAGATAAGCTTAGAGCTGTCAAACAAAATAAAGAAGGAAGTCTAGCAGAGGAGACCTCCTTATAATCTTACTTTGTAGCACTGTGTCCACCTCCCCCATCCACTATCCTGAGAAACAATCGCAACAAGAACAATAACTCCCGCCCTCCAAGAGAAAACCCTGTGGGGGAAGATGATATCTCTTTTGGGGCCCCTCCTCCTGCACCTCCCTTTGTCAAATCTGTGACAAGGGCCCTATCATTACCCAAAACCAAAATACCGGCAGCCTTCCCCCGAAAATAGTCTTACATGGGGTCAAAATTGTTCCCCCTGTAAGAAAGCTAAATGGGTAATTCACTTACAAGTATGAGTAGAAGAAAAAATTGCCCGGTGAGGAGCCACTGCTGAGTGGGAGATAAAGTTAAAGAGGATGAAAGAGACACATATCGAAGTCGAGGAGATTAAAGTTTTTAAATTATTAACTATAACAGAAAAATTCCTAGCAGACACCCCCCTATTGGAAATCCTGGACCCAGTCCTCTTTAAAAGCACTGCGGAAAAATAAAACATAAGAGAAGAGGGTTCCTTGTTCACTGCCCTCTTTGGCGATCCCCTCGCTGAAATGATGCGCCGCGGAGAAGCAGAAAATGGCTGACTGGGAAGAGGACAAGGGTCTGTAGACAGGGCAGCAGCAGGCAGGGAACAGTTCCACCACAGAGGTGCTGGCAGGACAGAATGCAGGCAGGATTTGGGTCTTCTGGTTTCGGGTGGGAGAGGCAGGGGGTTTCTTGCTATTATCGTTAGCATGTCTTGGTAGCAGAGCTGAGCGTAACAGGAGCTCAGTAACGTAATGACAGAGCACCTTTCCCGCAGCATTAGGTTATGTAATTGGATGATTGAGGGTCAGTTTGGTAGGGGGGAAGGTCAAACCGAAAGGCGAAAACCGAAAGTGTTTGAATTGGACGCCTGGGAGAACCCTTGCTCGTGGGAATGCTTCAGTTTCCCTTTGCAGCTGTGGGCTGCAGGCTGCCGTGGGCCTGGGAGTGACACTCTCTCCTCTGGGCCACGTCTCTGGGCAGACGATACAGCACGGAGGCCTCTGCTGAGCAAGCCTGCTTTCCTTCGAAGAGGACTGAATTGTGAAAATACAAAAATACCTGGAGCTTATCAGGACCTTTAGAAAGGGGACCATTGTATTTCCTGTGAATCCGTTAGATGAGCAAATCTTTGTCTGCCAGAGCTAGGAAGCACCCAGAGAATTCAGGATTCAGTATTCAGGAATGAGAGCTGTATTCAGGAATACAGTTGGGTGACTCTGTTCAGATCCCTCCAATAAACTTACACAGCAAATGTTGACCATCTGATGTTGAAATGTGATTCAGTTGCTGAAGAGCTGTTGTCTGAGCATACCGTATCTCTGCCATCACCGCAATGTGAATTCAACACTGTCAAGAAACGTCATAGAGGCTGAGGTGGCTGATCCAAAGTCATTTCAGCTAATTCTGGGGAGTTGAACTCTTTCAGTTTAGTTGAGCCTGAAGAAGAAAGGGGGAACAAGTCCTGTTTCTTTCATAAGAATGCAAGATAAAAGAGCATACAGTAGGACGCTTTTATCCCATTGGGTTGCTAATCACTAATATACTGTATCTGAATATCTCATCCTGCTGTTTCTTGAAGGAAGCCAGTATGCTGGCTTGTCTGGGTTGCTTGTTTCTTCCTCACATAGCCCTTTGTAAATACTTTGTAAATTGGAGGTAAATACTTACTTCCTGTGCTTGTGCTCAGTTTAAAATGCAGATTTTGGTGCCCCAGCTATTCCACACCCTTTGGAAACATAAAGTAACACTAAAAATGGGTTTGCTGGTAACAGCCTTAGTGCTGGGCTGCCTGGTCCTCTGATCCACTCGTCTCTGTGCTTATAATAGTTATGGTTTATGTCTTTTAGGAACTTAATGTGGTGAATCTTGCATTCAAAACTGCATGGCTCAATAAAATCACAACAGAAAGTATATTTTAGAAGGTGGTGGTCTGGGAGTTAAGGCTAAGCAGGTTTACAAACTGCCCTGTACTCAGATGTCTGGAATGTAAAGCTTTCTTAGTCTTATTTTAACCTGCGCTTTTTAAGCATATATCTTACGAGCAGGGCTGGGCCTGGGCACAGGTGAACTAGGTGACTGCCTAGGGCCCCAGCTCTCCTAGGGGGCCCCCTCAATTTGCTGTGCAACATTTTTTTAATCAGTCTGTTCAAATGTGAGTGAAAAAGAGCTTGTAGTGGCTTTTTCAGTGTAAAAAAAAAAGACCAATCACAATCAAGTACGTAATGTTTCTGAATGTTTCTGAGCGGGATAAGCTATCTCAGAAAAGGAGGGACACCACATGAAATCACTGTAATAATGCATTTGTATTTCATTTGCTTTTGCGTGTGTCAGATCCATGTAACTAGCGAATGGTAGTCCAAGTTTAGGGAGTGCTTAGAATCAATGTCAGCAAAGAAAGCTTTAATCAACACAGCACTTTTAGGGACATTGCAGAAATAGAATGGATTTCTATCATTATGGTGAGTACCTTCTAACATGTTTCTTGTATTTCCCATGTTTTTAACCGGTAAAACAACCCCACGTCTTTATGTTATAATCCCAGTATTTCACTGTAGGAACAAAAAACATTGTAATCATCTCTCCCATATTTCTTCTCACATATTTATCCCAGTTGAAAAGTTCAGGTACTGTAGTTGCATTGGTCCACCCTTTCATCCTGAAATTTGTTCTTTCAATAAACATATTCACTGTATAGGCGACAAGTTATATTTTTGATGGTGTCCTCTTCTAAGCAAATGCTTTCCAATGGTTGCTCTCTCCATCGGTTTCTTGGAGAAGCTCATCCCTTGCTAATTCCATTGATTTGATAAGAAATGGTGTGTAATTGAAATGATCTGTTTGGAAGATTAGACAAACCTGTAGAGTTATTGATTAAAGATGCTCAGAGTTTTACTGCTTGTAGGGATGACTACTTGGCTATTTAAAGCACACAAGAAGGTCCGAGAGTGAGCCAAGGACATTCTGAGACAGAGGAAAAGATGGGTTGATGGAGGGAGCAGAAAATTTTGGGAAGGAAAGTTTGATGCCTCTTATTTACTGTACATGGAGTATTGAGCAATTGGTTGGAATTGGTCTTTTCCTCCTTTCCTGAACCCTGGCACAGGCTTTCCCAGGGAGGCTGAGGAGTGTGATCCCCTTTTAGTTGGAACACGCCCTGTGGCCCCCCTTCTTAAAAATAGTGATCTCCACCCCAGTCCGCCAATCCAGAGGCACTGTCTCAGCCTCCCACACAACATTGAAGAGGCACATTAACCACGACACCTCAACAATATCCACTGTCTTCACATTTCCAGCCAGATCCCATCAATGCCTGCATTACATTTTGCGAAACACTGACTTTTCTTGTAATTACTGAGTCCTCTTCTCTGTGAAGTATAATTATAGAGATATAATCCTAATTTTCCCAAATTTCCTGGTAGCATAGTAGCTGTGCAATTTATATACAGAGTCCTTTGCTGTATTTCTCTCCAATACCTACCCAAGAAAAGCTGGGCATTCATATGTTGACTAATTTCATATTTTCATAACGCTCATGTTTCAAATATTTTGGGTTTTGAAAGTGGTCTAACCGAACAAACTGTTGCTCTGTTACATGGGAGCCAATGAGGCAGAATGCTAGTGAAATGTGTTCTTTATTATATATTTTTTGTTTTGAAATTAATTATAACCTTTGCATAAACTAATGGATTTCCTTGCTTAGCAGGATTGAATTAAGATTTAAGACTGTCCCAAGAGTTTTAACTGTCACTGTTTACACATATTTTTATAGCTTAAATGGCTTGACCATTTTATAAACCCTGGTAACTTAGGCATCTATAAATATTACTTTATAAATGTGTTTTAAAATAATGTGACCAGAAACAGAACAGCACTGTTCTATTTTTAGGAGAGGAAAAACAGAGGTTTTCTGCCAAACCTAAAAGGTTTAAATATAAGATATCATTTACAAAAAAGTGTTTAAGAATGTTTTGATAACCATGAAGAACATGTCCATGAATGGAGAACAATATTAGATTCCTCCTTGATAATGTAATCCTCCAAAACTGGATTGGCCATATGCTTAAAGCAAAAAAGCACAGTAACATTATTTTAATTTTAATTTTATTTTAATATTTTAATTAGTTTTCTGTATGGCAGTTCTTTATTTTTGAAAATCAACTGAGGCACTTTGTTTCAATTCTAAGAATTTAGGTAAATCTTCACATTTTTAATTAATATTGTGCAAAGGAGGCAAACCTTTGTTTGGGGCCTTTTAGAAGTGAATTTCAGAGCAAAACGGCAAAAAATGGTTGTGGGAGTCTGTAACAGGCTAGCCAGTCATGTCGGCTTGGCTTCTTTCAAGAAACAGCAGGATGAGACCCTTTGTTCAAAAAGATGTTAAAACAAGTAAGAAAGGTTACAAGTGAGAAGAGGGCATTCAGCCTAACTTGCCTGTTTGCAAGTTAGTAGTTGATTGATCCAAGGATCCCATCAGCTGTTTCTTGAAAGAAGCATGGGTATCAACTTCAGCGACACGGCTGGGGAGCCTGTTCCTAACACCCACAGCCCTTGGTGAAGAAGCAACCCCAGGTCTCAGTTTTAATTAGACTTCTACAAAATAGTATCCATTTGTACCGTCTGGTTTGTGTTTTATTGTTCATTCTGAATACTTTGACCGTGTTGACCTTGTATACTGGTATCAGGTCGCCTCATAGTCTTCTCTGTTTACGTTTTCAAGATGTGGGTTAAAGAGGCAGAATGGCCTCCTCTCATTTAGAACTATTGCTCTTTGCTTTAATCCTCAAAATTCCCTTTTAAATGTGGTACGATCTCCAGTAACAGACTGATTTCATCTGTTGATTCATGTCATGACGGTCATGGTGCCATTCTACTGGTAGATGAGTCTCGAATACCAGCATGTAACAGTTTGTTGCACAAGATCCACTCTGCAATGGCTAAACTGCAATTCAGAGATCAGAATTGCTTATCCAGAATCCGAGCACCCATCACCGATGTCTGTGCAAATGCTAAAAAGTTTTCTTAGCACTTCACTGCAGAGCCCTAGACCCACAGTAAGCGTGTTTCTTGCTAGAGTCACCAGACTTGGAAATATGATTTTAATTTTATTAATGCTCCTACAGATATTTCTTAAAGGTTGGAAAATTACTTTTCTTGGCTTTTTCTCTCTGTTGGATTTTATACAGCTATTTGACCTTCAAAATTTCCAGCCAACAAACTATCCACTCTAAGTGAAACTAAAATTTAATCAAAACAACAACATTTCATATGACATATATTATGATGAAGCTAAATTGGAAATCAATATACATTTAGGTTCTATAACTGAAAATCCTGTACATATTCTGCTGAAACACAATTACAGCAATATAATTCGAGACCTGGTGAGATCCTAACGGAAATTACTGACTAGACAGATCCCAGAACTAGCTCTGGCACTAAGGGTATAACAGTATGGAGGATTACAGTGCTTCTGGACCAGTGACTAAAGATGGGGGTGCAATTCAGCATATATGTTTTTCATTAAGATTTTGCAGAACAATGTTTGTGTTCCTGGAAATTAGTTCTGTAGCCTAAAAAAGAGGCAGTATGAGCTCTAGATTAGGATTTGACTTTTTTTTTTGCATTCTGGGCCTACATGACTTCAGTCTGCAGAACAAATGAAAACTTAAAACTAATGCAGCAAAGGAGATTTAAATCAAGCGACTGCATTAGATTAGGGAAAATTATTTTTGAATATGCCCTATAGGTTAGAGCATAGGTAGAATAAGTAGTAACCTGTTCCTACATGCAAAGTAAACATCTTTATAACATCTTAAAAAACATTTATTTATTAATTTTCTTCTTGTTTTTAGGTGCTAGAGGTTGTTAAAGATCATATAAGACAGATATACCAACATAAGATCTTTTTGAAAAAGCATCCCCAAAGCCATTATCAACATTATGTGTTAGATCTACCATTTATCTTTTGACATTGATATACTGCAATTTCATCTGTTAATGATGAATTTGCAAATCACGCCAGTCATTCCTAAGCTACACAATTTTAAAAATGTTTGCTGAATATTTTACTGCCTTTAGCTGAATATTTTACTGCCTTAAAAATATTAATTTGATCTGCTTATCTTGATTTGTATTACTGCTATACTCCTGTCCTTATGGGTGTGAGTGCCATACAGAATAAGAGACGAGACACAGAAGAATTTAATCAAACTTTTTTGTGTTTCTTTGGTGAAAAAAAGAGCATGTATAAAAAGTTTAAAAAATAATAAAAAAAGAAATCATTCACAAAAATCCCAAACATTCACATTATACATTGGACAAAGTTATAATATACATATAAAAAGGTATTATGTGCATTTTAATGGTAAAAAACACAAAAAATAGAAACAGACAGGCTTAAAAAGGACACATTTGCCATTTGATACTAGACAAATGGTTGACAACTATTATGTGCAGCAGAGTTCTGTATAAAACATAAATGTCGAGCCATAGCAGGTTTAATTAATAGACACTATACATGCTGATCCATTACCGCCCACTGAATGCCTCATATATGTGTTTACGAGCAAATCTAACACTAACTACTTAATCGCATTAACCAACACTTTCTATCTCTCTCCTCTGTTGTGTCCATACCAAATAGAGGTGAATTTGCCAAAGAGGCCCTGCAGTGTTGCAATGCGATGGCATCACAGAGTACATGGACATATGAAAAACTAGAGCTGAAATAAATTAATTGCATCTCTAATAAAAGGCAATCATTCAAGTCTTTTGGAGTGTTTCACAAAGTACATTCTTTAATAGTAGTTTTAAGTTATTTATAAATCACTAAAGTATAAGCAAAAGAACACAGTTTATATCAAGAATCATAATTCATTGCCACAGTTAAGTGAAAAGAGAAAAAAAATCATCACTATAAAAAATACTAAAGTTGTCTGTAAACATACCAAGGAATTCAGTGGCTAATAGTGGACATTAGTAAGATATATTTTCTCCATTTAAAATAAAAAATCAGTTTCCCTTCCATATATGAATAGGAAATACCCAATAAATTAAATCTGTATGGCTGTTCTTCATTTTTACTCAGGAAAGCTGTCTAGCTGCAGCACTTAGACACACATTCAAAAAGATTGAACTTTTTAATATATAAAAACGATTAAACTGGTTATATATACAAAGAGAATTAATTTATTTTTTACAATAAAAGTATCATTCGAAATGCAGTTCTCTAATGGCATTTTAGTATGTGCTGGCAAGCCATTCAAAGCTGCCATCTCAGAGTGTATTAGCACTGACGTCCTGTGGAGAAAACCATCTTCCGTGCCAAACGTCCTTCCAGGCTCTGAACGCCGATGGTTGATCTTTTGACCCCATTAAACACAGGGGTAGCTCCATGTTGCAGTCTTCAGTTCTGTCCTAATCCCATCTTTCCCATGTTTTGTGCTTTAACTGTTTATGCATGGAGTGCTATTAAATGTTTGATCGATTTCACAAGGAAACAGCTCAGCCCTCAACCGTAAGCTATCTGACACCTATTCTCCTTTTAAGCATGCTTTCATACCTCACATTCAATAAAGGTACTGAATGCCAGTCATCAAATGCTTGAAATAAGTTTAGTAAATTCACTGTCTTACTCCTCAGATAATATTCTGTCCAATAAATGTTGTCAATTTCCAGCCTACACAAGGAGCAGCATATACAATGGCTATTAGACCATTTTAATGAGAAAGTCTAATAAACATCTGCTTAAATCTGATTATTTATTTACATTATTTAAGCACTAAACTGTCACCTATTTACAGTTATTATTTTTCCATTCAACACATGGAAGACTGTAAGTGATACAGTATTGGTATGTGCTATGTCATTTTTGCAAGCTAGCACAGATGTGGAGTCTGAGGCTGGAAACATCTTTACCAACTTAAGCAGAATACAAGATAGAAAACTAGCGAGTGTTCAAAAAAGAATGCACATGTTTTTTTCAGCATAGTGAGCATATGGTCCAGCATAGTGGACCTTGTTAGTGGACCAAATTGGCTGGGGACAGGTTTGTCAGAGACCATCTGATTGTGTGTGTCTGTGTTTTTTTTTCTGTGATAAAATCAGTGTCTGTGATTTAGAAAAAGAAACACTAAAACATGTTGGATATTTACCAGGCACTTGTTTCTTGATGTGGTCATATAAGGGTGATAATGCAGCTCTCCTGGTATACACTATTAAAGGCACTGTTCTTAAGGGCTTTGGCTGGCTGTGCTTTGAGATGTTGTCACTTTGTAGGACAGGAACAATTATAGGGATCAGCGCCTGGCCTTGTCTTGTCTCACTGCCCAGCGATGACGGTGTCGCTGGGAGCCATTGGAATTCCACCTGGCGTTGTTATAGTACATGTTGACGTACGCCCTCTGGTATGTAGATGCTACAAAAAGAGATAAAATAGAATGAATTCATAGATCAGGAAAAAAGAAAGTTCACTTAAGGGAGAACAGATGACTCTGTCTAGATCGATCAAAGCTGATAGTACAGAAGGTCTTAAGGGCACTCCGACCCTTTCGTATTTTAGTTGATTATGTGTACCTGCCCCCTGTTTTGTCTGTTATTATTTAAGCCTGGCGCTCCCTCTATTTCCTGGCTCAGCACTGGGAGATGGATGCCCGGAAGCCCACCTACAAGCAGGTCCAGGAGAGATCCGACGGCATAGTCTTCATCACAGCCTCCTGACCATCTGAGTCCAGGGCTCGGAGCGCCTGGCCTCGTTACCCTGGTTTTAACTCCTTGTTCCTGTTCCGGATCCCGTTCCAGATTTTAACCTTGTTTGTCTTGTCTAAGATGGTTCTCCCTGCACCTGGACCCTGGACTGCGCCCCAGATTTCCCCCTTGGACTCTTTGGACTTGTTTGCCTGCACCACGCCACCCACCACGGAGCACCGGATCTCCGTCATCAGGATCTCCCCCCTGTCTGTCAACCCATCCTTCTCTGTTGTCCTTCTCCACTCCACTTACTTCCAGATTATATCGTCTGCATAGGGTCCTAAACTACGCTTCATGGGAGCCTGAACCGGCTTCCGTTACAGAAGATAAATTGACAGGTTACTTGTCCACTCATTCAGTATGAATAAACGTACATGTCTTCTAGCCGATGATAGCACTGTATTGCAGATTACAGACTCTGCTTTCTGAAAAAGTATAGCAGGCCTCAATGCTTCTGTCATATTTTTTAGGGGATTAGCTAATTTAACTCTAATCAGCTAACACACATCTTTAAAATGCTTCTGCTTGAAGCAGATCAAATGTTGGATTATTTGGCACTCACGGCTCAGGCAGGATATTTTGGGTTCATCCCATCTTCCATCGCCTCTGCACTTGATAGTTGGAACGTGTCGCTGAATGAAGCCTTCTTTGCAGTGGTATCTCACCAGGGAGTTGATTTCATAGCGAGGCCGCATTGTTCCGAAGGCCCGGGCATTTTGCACAACTGGAGGCTGACCACAGGCAACTAAGGCAAAAACATAATGCATTTTCCATTTTGAAAAAGGAATTTTGAAGGCATTTTGAGGAATTGTGTATTTCTGCTGTTTTTCGTCTATATAGATTACTTCCTAAAACCTTCGCAAAAACAAACAGGCAACAAAAGGTTTGTGGGAGTACGGAACAAGCAACTCGGCCAAGCCTATACTTTAGATAGTTTCAAGAAATGACTTGAAACTATTAGGCCCTTGGATCAAATACTAACTGCAAAATGCTAGATAGGCCAAATGGCCTACTCCAATTTCAAATGTTATGTTCTTATGTACGTGTTGGAAAAACTTTGACTCTCTGTAATTTGTTTCTGAGAAACAATCATACTTATATGTCACCCTCTGAGCAAATTGCACAGCCAAGCAAGCAACGGATTCTTCCTGACAGTTAAACGGGCAGAGGAAGTGAGTTAACATAATTAATAAAAGACTATGCCTAAAACAGCTGCTCTCCTTTCTAGGAAATTATACCTGGCTCATTTTAAAAGCAAAGCAAATTCCTCACCTGTTCCTTTCTTGCAGGTGTAAGTGAGGTGATAGTTGCATGGCACATCGTTCCACTGGCCGTTCTCATGCCAGATCATCACAACGCAGTCCTCTCCGGATGAGAAGAAGCTATCTGGCTGGTTTGGCCTCCAGTTCTCATATTGCTAATTAAACAGAAGATTTATTTTTTTACTGTGATGTGGCTTTGCAAACAAAGAGCAGGAAAACAATATGTTGTTCCAGTGAAGCACATACAGTTTTAATGCATCATTTCTGAACAAGAAAATGAGTGGAAAAAAAAGATGATGTACACCAACTGAAATGAAAATGGCAGCTTTGAGACCCACACATACAGTATTTACAGTATAGCGTCCCTTAGGATCTTCTAAAGATCATTTCTCGTGCCTCCTGCACAGCTCTATTGAATGTTCTGAGCAACAAAGTTACTGCTGTAGTAAAGCACCACCATTTGTTGAGAAAAAGCATACAAGTATCTTTAATATACTGGTATAGGGTAAAAAAAAAGTACAAATAAAAAAAAAGACTGAAATAAAATTACTCTCATTAAGCCAGACTGATGGATATCAAACTACAGTTTTCTGTGGTGATTCAATTGAGCCATTTTAAACTCCTGATGTGCAAAACCATGGGAACAGTTCAAGATTTAACTATGGGGTTGAAGTAACTAGATTTTGTTGTGGTTTGGAAGGACTATGTAATATCACAAGACAACTTGGATCTGATAACTTCATTAAGTAGATTTGTTTTGGCATTCTATAATGTTAGACTTCATCTGTAATAACCAAACCTGCCTAAGTGGAATAAGTTGCATGATTATGAACAGTCCAGCAGTACTCCACCCTCAGCTTGCTTTTCCAAAAGCCTTATTTAGCCACTGGCTGTAAGGTAGAGAATTCAATTGCAATAGATTTGCCAACAATTTTTCCTCTAGTGTATAAATATAAGTCACCAATATGAGTGACATACTGTACATGTAACCTTGTAGCAGATTAAAAATGCACACTTTTTTATGTAGTATAAAGTAAATAGCCCATTGGCAAATGTGTGTCCCAGCCATTTCTTTAGGAAATATCACTCTTAGGTAATGTATTGTTTTTCTACAATTACAAATACTGATAGATGAAAAAAGACAGATGTTTGCATGGGATACAGACAACATTCTAATTAGGCCATTCCTACTGTATCTCATAGAAACTTTAAAACACATACCAGGACGAAATATCTCCTTTTTTACTTTGTACTGAGCTAAATGTTGCTGATTCTACAGCATGAGTATCTATACAGAAAATATATGTGCTCAACAAAGTGCTGTGTTTACATTTCAAAGGCAACACATATCTGATACACTAAGAATCCAACTACAAGAACCTCTGGCATTGTTTGAAGGATGAAAATAACACCCTTTGGGATATGACTCAAGTCTTTTCATGAGAACATTTCACCCCATATAATGAGCTATCAGTTTACAGCTTCCATAACATTCTCCTGTGCCTTTGTTATCTGTAAGTACTTGCTATATAAATAAAACCACCCTCCCCCTAAGCACTAAACCAATTCCCTTCTCTACTTATCCATCAGACACTGTCACCCAATGTAAGCAGCTCTGTTAGACTTCATAGGAAGATCACTGCTCCATTATGTTAATTACAGGCAACTAAATTGCAGAGATGGTTCTATAATCTGCAGATCACTCTCAGCACCTACTCACCCAGTATCTCATTCCTTATCTCTCCTAAGGGCCTAGCAGTTGATAGTTTAAAACAAAAGGACCCCATAAATTAGGCCAACAAGCCATATTATGAATCTAAACAGTCATACATTAACATGGAAAATGGTCATGATTAGATTAAGTATTGTTAATTAACTAATCAACAATAAGGTGAATATTAAATATATCAAATATATTAAACATATTAAAACATATAAGAAACAAATTTATCAATACAATAAGACTAACAGGTCCCCCTGTCTGCATGGCCTTATATGTAGATACCAGAAGAAATATGCAGAAAATAATAAAAATAATTTTTCATGAAACACTATCCCTCAAGAATCCACACGGGTGCGCTCTTTGCTCATAACTAAACCAACATTTTTCTTCTGTGATGAACCCATCAGTGAGTGTATGAAACGCATTTATGTGTAAATGTAAGAAATTTCACAATTCAAAAACACCCAATGTAAGGTACTGTGACAGTGGTACATACTGTACAGTACAGCGCAGAGAATAAGGAAAAACAAACATTGCAAAGGTGAAATTTGCTCAACATGGATGTATTCAGACGAGTAAGGAAACCGCAGACCCCATGTTGAGTTTACCAATGCTAAACTAATGATAAATATTCTCTACACAGTCTCCAACCCTGATGGGTCAAACTGTTACTCCCTAATATCAGATTCAGTGCTGTGGGAATTTACATTGAGCAGCTATAGCCAGGATCTAACTGCATGCAGCACTTTGCATTACTTAGAAATTGACATAATTAGAATCTCAACTGGAATGGCCAGTCTATTCCACCATTACTGAAAATGATTGTAGCACGTCCACACCTGCATCTATGACTTGACAGGGGGTCTTGCACACCTCCATGAGCTGGTGAAGAATCAGATAGATAACCTTGATCATCTTTACACTTACACATCTTTACATCTCTGTGGTCATTAAAAATCCCAGGGCACTTCTTGAAAAGAGTAGGGGTGTAACCCCGGTGTCCTGGCCAAACTTCCCATTGGCCCTTACCAATCATGGCCTTCTAATAATCCCCATGTCTATGAATTGGCTACATTACTCTGCTCTCCTCCCCACTGAGAGCTGATGTGTGGTGAGTGTTCTGGCGCACTATGGCTGCCGTCGCATCATCCAGGTGGATGCTGCACACTGGTGGTGGTGGAGGGGAGTCCCCATTACCTGTAAAGCGCTTTGAGTGGAGTGTCCAGAAAAGCGCTATATAAGTGTAAGCAATTATTATTATTATTATTATTATTATTATTATTATTATTATTATTATTACAAAGTCTAGCCATTGTTTAACTAGTGCTTAGCATGACCATAGACAGGTGGTATGCCTCTGTGTGTCAATCATAAAACAGACAGTGGTGTTGGAACAAACTTTCTGGGTTTGTGAGTCCTGTGTGAGTGTGAGAGTCCTGTCACCTTATTTATAGAAAAAACATCACACACGTGACAGACTTTTTCTGAACTGCCAGCCCTTAGTTAATATAATTCTAACTACAGGAATAAAATAGCTACAGTACATGAAATTGCAACTGGTTCTCCCTTTGTTTCAGGGAGACTGTGAAGCAGTGTTTCGTTGGTATAATGTACTGTACTAGCGTGATACAAAAAAAAGTTTTGGCGTAAAAAATATCTGGACGACAGCCATTCTCCTTTGCAGGCCTCTGTTTTGGATTGGCCCGTTGGACATCTCTGCTGGTTCAGCTCCATAAGTGTCATTTTGGCTCTCTAGTGACATGTGAGGCCTAGCCTCACCAAGACAGAAAACAAAATTATTTCCAGAAGCAGCTGAGGACGTAGTCTACACTCTTTTGCAACTACAGACTAAACCAGTTCCTTAGAGGATCCAGAAATCATATGAAGGCGAGAGAAAAAAAAAACACAGCCACCCTCAGACCTTCAGAAACAATCCTGTAGGAGAAGTGTGGCATTCACAGCTGTTTTATTTAGGGTTTACGCTTCCCTGTTATGGACAAACTGTATTAGCAAATTTATAAGACATCTTGGGGGTAAAGGAATTCCAGTCAAGCAGTGAAAAACAGACTGTGACGACATGAAAATTAGAACAAAAATGTATCAAAAATGATCCTTTTACAGCACATCACCTTCAATAACCGCTTATCCAATACAGGGTCATGTAAGAGCATTGGGCACAAGGAAGGATAGATGTATGGATGGCGTAATAAGACGACAGTCCATTGGAGATGATCTTTTTTTGTCTTATTCTTTGGTCTGTACAACATTATACTACCTAATATTGACACACTTTTATGGTGTGAAGGCCCTATATAATTGACTTACACTGTAAGTGCATAGAACAATCAACTTCCCTTTGCACTCTTATGTTCCAACTGTACAGATTGTCATTCACATCACTATTATTATTTTATTATTAAAGTCCCAAACTGGCATAAAATCGCAGTGACAACGGGCACATGCACTTGATTATTAAAAGAGTCTGAAACAAAGCTATTTGAAATGTAATGCCAGCTGAGCTCCTACGTTTTGGTTTAGCCAGAAGTAAACTAGCCCAGCTCAGATTTTTTTCCTCTGATTCCTGTCTGTTTAAAGTTTAAAATCATTGGAGGATATCCTTTCCAATTTTAGCTTCTGTATAGAGCAGATCATGGTGATTCCTTTTTAATAAACGTTACACATTTTTTAAACTATTCTAGACTGATAAAGAATTACAATTATTCAATATTTGGGGACCTAACAAATGTTTTTGTTTCTGTAGTGTGGACAACATAAATAGCAGTGTTAAGAAACAATGTCACTCCCTGCTGGCCCAGCACCTGAAGTCCACTTTGTAGCTTTGTTATTCTTTGACAATTGGTCCCAGCTGTGTCCAATTGCTCTTAGACCTGGGCCTGGAAATGTAGCTAAATGCTCCCAGCACCCTCTCCGTGCCTGGGTGGTTTCTTTCTGTCAACACAAAGTGTGTGACTCGACTGAATTCTGACTCCATCCTCTGCCTTTACAATAACATGCTGGAGTGTCACGACCTCCTACTGATGATAAACAAAGTCAATCTCTGAAAGAACTGTGAGAATATCTTAATTTAAGCAATATGGTTTTGTATATTAACCAAAAAAAATATCTGCCAACCTTCCAGGGAATTTGGAAAACTGAGTGACAGAATTTGTAATAGCCTTTTCTCTTGCAAAAGGTATTTTACTGGTGGTGATATTGGACAGAATGTTTATTTTCCATGGAATATACAGGGAAGATTCTAAATTGTAAGTAAGTTGCAAATCATGGGGAAACACTTAACAGAATTTTTTTTCTTTTGAAGTTTTGAAAGTGCAATCTTCTTTCACAGAGATACAGAGTCAATATGATGCAGGATTCAGAAGGACCCTTTTTGAAGCACTACACCTTTAGAGGGAATCTGCTGAGCCTTTTATTTTACGATCTGTTTTGCTGTCCATCCACTCACATTGTGCATGTACTGTAGCACAGCCAGCAGCCTCTCTCAGATACCTTATATACCTGTCCACACCTGCCCTTCCTTTCCTATTGACCTATTTATTTAAATGCTGAGGTAGACTGGCAGGCAACAGATGGGTCCAAGGCTTATCTCTGAGCCCCTAGGCCTTTTGTGCTGTTCCAGCTTTGATGTGGAGACCATATCTGAACCACAGGTCACAAACAGTAATTAGCTATTTTCCTGCTTATTTAAGATACTCTCCTGTCAGATTGTTCTCCGCCCCTGCTGTGCTCACACCAGGGTTCATGTATTATGTGTACACACTAAAAGACTCAAAGAGACAGCAAATAGTTAATCCAGTGTTTTAACTGTGAAGCCCTCAGACAAACTGAGTATTACGGAATTGCAGTCACTGAGAAACAAAAACTAGGGACTTGAGCTTTGAATTGCAACATAACTAGTGTTAATATTTCCCTTTTAATGTCCAATTTTTAATAATGAGAACACAGTCTGAGTAACTCTCACTGAAGTCACATGGATACCAACTAAAATATTATGTCCACTTAGATACACCCATTGTTCTAAAACAATTTAAAAACAAAGCAAAGTCAGTACCAACTGTTAAACTGCAATATTGTGGTGACCGTTAAAATTGGACATTGTGTTAATTTTGCTTAAGGATTTAGTGTATTATCATCATTACAACTTCTATTACATTTTGTATTTTTTTTATTTCAAAGCAGGTCCTCAGAAAAGATCGGTAAAAGATCAGACTCAAGCGGGGAGAAACACAAGGCTTGGCAAAAAATCACTTTTTGATTTTGGTTCATAATTTTAAATGTTTACATGTTTAACATTAAAATGAATGCCTCTAAAGAAGGTGCCTTACCAGAGGCCTGCCATCAGTCCAGCGGAAGTCCTGCTCAAACATCTTATCATTCAAGCCAATCCATTGGTAGTCATGTCCCAGGCCTAATGGGAAAAATTAGACACAAGTAAAGTCGCTGATTCTTCTACCATATTAGGCTTTGAGAAGGAATAATGAAAATAAAAAGACATTTTTATACTTATGAATCATGCTTCCTGTTCTCAAAGCCTGCTTTCTAGCAGTCAGTACAATTTAGCTTTCTTTTCTGTGCAACCTGACTGCCAAAATGCAGTCATTAACTCTAAAATTGTATCTAGTTTTTTAGCAAAAAAACTTTTATTGTATAGGAAATGGAGGCATAAACTCAGCTATTTTTGCATTTTATTATGAACAGAATAATTTCTTAAGGAACCAGTTGAGAGTCACAGACTATTTTTTATTATTCTAATATTTTTCAATTAATGGAGTAAACAAAGTGTTTACTGTTGGAGCAGTGGGCATGATAACTATCTTGAAGCTCCTTACAACCTATTTGACAGCAGTACAATAACAAACTTTAAACGAAGATTTCACAGTATTCATACGACAACCTCCCTCCAGAAAAAGGAACATTAAATTACATTAAATGCAAAAGAGATACACTCCATATGGTGTAAATGAGGAGCAAGGTTATCTTGTATTTATTTTGTATGTAGATTTTTCAGAAGGTTAACAGAGACTGTTTGTTTTCTCTGATGTTTATCTTTGACTTTAAATGGATTATGCATGGGGCTTCACTGTGGCTTTAATCATTGAGATAAAACTCAGCCAGCGTAGTAGCTCTGTCAACACTGGAGATATATCTTGCTTTGCAAGGGTTAGCACAAGGATAGGAGCCAGATTATTGCCACACATGATTAATATCTAAACTCCATCAGCCCTGGAGGTGAAGGCTGTTTCCTTCAGTGTTAAATTAGAAACCACACAGCCTCTCCTGTCAGCCCGTTGAGCCCCGGTGAGCAGCATCACTTACGGTTCACAAACAGCTGCTCTTCGTGCGAGAGAATGCTGGTCAAGTGAGCACCCTGCAGACGACATTCTCTCTCTGCAGCATCCCAGGTGCGACGATGGGCAAAGTACTTGTAGCAGTGCCCCTGAAACTTGTGCCAGCCATAGTCGCATGTCTCTGTATCTGAAATGAAGCAAAGGCATTGACAGCATTTCTTTAAAAGCTGTTCCGATCCTCCACCAAGGAGAAAAATCCCCCTTCAAGTTTGCTGTATGTACCCAACAACAGGACAAACTTAGCAAATTCCTTCAAGTTAAAACATTTGCTATTATTTTCGAACCTTAGGAACAAATGACTTGTTTTATGTGGCCAGCAGCCACATCACTCTGCAACTCACAACTGGTAACCCACTGAAGCTAAGCAGGAGTGAGCCTGATCAGTACCTGGATGGGAGACCTCCTGGGAAAAACTAAGGTTGCTGCTGGAAGAGGTGTTAGTGGGGCCAGCAGGGAGCGCTCACCCTGCGGTCTGTGTGGGCCCTAATGCCCCAGTATAGTGACGGGGACACTATACTGTAAACAGGCGCCGTCCTTCGGATTAGATATAAAACCGAGGTCCTGACTCTCTGTGGTCATTAAAAATCCCAGGGCGTTTCTCGAAAAGAGTAGGGGTGTTACCCCAGTGTCCTGGCCAAATTTCCCATTGGCCCTTACCAATCATGGCCTCCTAATAATCCCCATCTATGAATTGGCTACATTACTCTGCTCTCCTCCCAACTGATAGCTGATGTGTGGTGAGCGTTCTGGTGCACTATGGCTGCCGTCGCATCATCCAGGTGGGGCTGCACATTGGTGGTGGTGGAGGGGAGTCCCCATTACCTGTAAAGCGCTTTGAGTGGAATGTCCAGAAAAGCGCTATATAAGTGTAAGCAATTATTATTATTATTATTATTAATATTATTATAAAAACCTATACCTGAAATAACATTTTGAAAGTATAAAATCAGATATAGAGCATGGAATTCTGTTAAATATGAGTTTTCATGTTCTTCCTGTGTCTGCGTGGTTTTCCTCTGGGTGCTCTAGTTCACACAGTCCAAAGATGTACTGGCTTCTGAAAAATTCTCCCTGGTGTGAATGTCTGCATGGACTGGTGTCCTGTGCAAGGTGTATCCTGCCTTGTACCTACAGTATTACTTGCAAGGATTAGTAAAAAGGTATTGGATAAAGCAGTTAGAAAATGGGTGGGTGAATGAAATAATTAAATATTTTTTGCCTAGTATAATTTTTTAGTGTTCCAATATTGATTTATCATTCAAGCAGCCAAAACAAGTGTTAACGTATTAGAAATCCTCCTTTCTATATGCATGTATGTGTGCAGTTATCCAGGATAGGAACCTCCTAGCATTGCCTACCCTAGTAATTTGGTACTGTGAGAGCCAATCTTTTCTGTTTTGGCAGCTTGAAGCAAGCTCTTGATTAAGAAAAAACATTCATATGACCTTTCTGGATAATTGAGACACACAATGTCTTTCATTTATGACATAAACTAGATTTTAATCCAGGCCTCCAGGGGAAAAATCAAGCAGGATATCCCAATGCACATAATAGTTTATTGTAAATGAAAACACACACATGCATGGTAATTGAAATTCTCCCAGAGAAGAACGATTGGTGAAGATTGTATATTAAGACCATAATGACACACTTCAGAAAAACTAATTATATAGTAATTAGGCACTGACCATTATCGTGTGCTCTGATGGGAATCTTAATGTTTTATGCTGATTCCATGAAATATTGCTTTAAAAGAGCTTTCTTTGAGAAGTGCTGCAATTACATACTGAGTCATTGAGTGATGGAAGCCTTACTTGGATAGAAAACAGTGCAGTAGGGTGCAGTGTATGCATGTTACTGTGTGGGTGTATAAGGGTCTCTAAAGATCTGGAAAGGGAATTCTGACCTCCTGGAAGAGAGACGTTTACTAAATTTTAAGATTCCGTTTGCTACCTCACCATAAGAACACATAATGGAGTTCTATCCATTTCAATTTTGCATGTATCCATGAAATGTTTCGGCTGCAGCTGAATTAAAATACCGATGAGATCACATGTCACACCCATGATCACACTTCCATCTTTAAGCAGCTGCAAATGACAAATTAGGCAGGATAGTAAGAAAACGTACTAAGAAGACTGGCCTTTGACGGATGGTTTTAATAGCAGCCGTGCCCTTTGTCCTAAAATAAAGTAAATGTCTGTATCTCTCTCAGAATGGGCTATGTCCGAATGAAACAATCACCTTGACAACATTAGGAAGGAATACGGATGTTTGATTGTACAGCAGTGAGCTTTTTCAAATGGTAATTTATGATGCAATGAAAATTGCCTTTCTCTGTGGGCAAAAAGCAAAAATCAAATGTTAATTTTAATTCATAGACTAAAAAGGATAAATGATAGACAGATCTATGACATTCAGCTGCAGTGCCCTTTTCTGGACTAGAACTAGGCATTCTTTTGCTCACAGTACACAACTTTGTTTACCTAAATGAGGCTTCAGTGTGCCTCTGCACACAGGACATTGAAGATAATCCCTGGAAGAAGGTTCTCTCTGAGAATGGCTTCCAGTGTGTGTCTTTCACAGCAGAATCTCTGCCTCACTGAGCGAGCCCAGAGTCTCACAGTGGCGGTTTACGGTTTTATTGCTGGGGACCTCCTGATCTCACAGGAAGTCTGGAGTTGACGAGAGAGGGGGGGCACTGAAGCAGGACTGTACCTGCTTTATGAATGCCCACAGGGAGACTGGGGGCATTTAGGAGAGCCCGAGCTGCATCACAAATCAAGAGTGATTACGTGAGAGCTAAGTGTTGATCTCATGACGAAAGCTTAAGTTAAACAACAAGACAAGTCTGTTTGGTGAAATGCAGGCTTTGTGCCAGGAATCTTTGGGTCATTAAAGTCTAACTGCACTTAGTAACAAGCCAAATAGAGGTATTATAGATTGTCAGGCATTTTAAACAATAGAGGTTGAACATAGAGAATTCTATCTTTAAATATAGTGAAAAATTTCAGCACAGTTTTCCATGGTGATGATGAGGATCGTTAAGTTCATTCATCGATATTAAAAAAGTAGCCGACATTCTTCAATATTTCTGTTTAAAAATACCCTGTTGTCTATTCAAACAAGATTTATGTTACTGCAACAAATGACAAGAAAACAAAAATTCTAAGTAAAAATAAAAGGTGATACTCTGTGTAGAAAAGTAAGAAGGTACAGATATTAAAGAGACATTCTCAGAGATGACTTAACTTGTAGTCAATATTGTCTAATTTCCCTACTGGATTAATAATGTATCTATCTTTCTAATTTAAAAAATGCTGGGATTAGTTTTTTAACTGTATCTGAAGCTGTCTGCATATTGCTAGTTATGGGTTATTTCATGTACTGTGCTTTTAATTACCTTGCTTTAAAGAAGAAATATAAAAAAGACAGACGGAAAAACTAGAAAAGAATCAACTTGGAGAAGTTCCCAAACGTGACACCCTACTGGATAAGGGATACACAGAGAGCTTTCTTCAAGCACAGATTGGCTTCTCATTCTGCTCTTGGTACTATCTTTGGAGCAAAGAGATGATAATGGGTAGGGGCTTCAGCTCTGGAGTCTTAACACAGACCTTTTAGTTAAGCATTATGACGAATCCAGTTAATATTGACAGCCATGCAAGCAAAAGTCTCCAATCTGAAAAATAAATCTAATTGTTTCCTGTTCTTACAGTACCACATGCATGGATGAGAAAACATTTGTTTTTAATTTAGAATTCTAATAAAGTTTTTTTTTTTATTCATTATCCTGCACTACAGCTGCAAGCTTTTCTCTGATTAAAAAAGGGAACCACTTTTCTTTATTTTTTTCACTTTTGGCAGACAAGCTTGAGAACACAGCTGCACTGGTACAGAAAGAGACAGGGGGATCTATTGCTTAGTAATTGTAAGGATACTCTGGTGGGCCTGGAAGCTATTACCTAATTTAAGGATACCCGACATCTTTTGTTTGAAGGCTAGATAGACTATAATTTGATTTCAGGTAGACAGACTTTGCTTTTTAACAACTACGCCAATGTCTTTGGAATAGATTCTTCTAAAGAGCAAAGCCAAAGACAACGAACAGAAACAGAATTACATGGCTGTTAAAGTATTGCTATTGTTAGTCAGCTTTATTTGTCTCTTCTTCTTTTGTCTTTATAAAGAATCATCAGTACTGATAGTTAAGCTGACATTTGATTATGACTATTCTGGACTTCAGCCATTCTGTTACAAGTATGGTATAGTAAGAAGACAAACTTAGAAGTGAATAATGTTCTTAAATTAATTCCAGCTGGGTCATTTCAGCCGACTGTGAGTGACTATATTCCTGAGGGCTCAAGGGAGGCAACATCCTGGGAAAATCTAGCTCAGCTAATATGCACTGCTAGTCCAACCCTTCTGCTAGAGACACTAGTCTCTTTTGGGCATTAACTTTTAAAAAATAAATTCAGAAAAGCCTACATCTGTACAAGTACTGTCATTTTTTCAATAGTTTTTTTTTCTTATTTCTTTGTTAGGATGTTCTAAATTAACAAATTATTTTCTTATTGCTAGCAAGCTCACAGAGGTACTTTAATCATGCAGCTGAAATGTCTCTAATATATACAGGAGCTATTTTATTCTTAATTTACTAAGGCGTATAAAACATGAATTTACCAGATTTAGAAGAAGAAAACCCTAACGAAAAAAACCAACAGGTTTCTATAAAAATGTATTAATTATTTTTATAGAAACATACATTAGGTCGATTGAAGGCTATTTCCGTTCATCTATAGGTTATGTTCGTAAGGGTATGAAACTGAAATCCAATAACATGTTAGGTTATTGTTTCATATCAACCAGTGAGAATGATGTGGAAATCAATCCTCTCATTGACTGTGCCTCTTTATTATCAATTGAGCCACACAAGTTACCTTTCCAACAATTTCCAGTGATAAAAGATATCATGAGAAGCAACTTCTAGCCTTGAAATCCTCCCACTCCCCTCAAAACAGAGCCGATGCCTTTCCAATTACTAGTGGTTTCCGTGCACTATGCCACGCTGTTAACACTCATGAATTTTCCCTGCCAGACATGTGTAAAACTATGAGACACGTTTGTCTGGATTAGTGGAAAGTCTGCCTGCAGCACTTTTTTTTCCCCTCAGGTCCCAAAACCCACTAACTCCCTGCTGTGGGAAATTATAAAGTAGGACAGGATCTAACAAAAAGCAAGACAGGATCTGATAAGACAGGAAATCATCTCATGTATGTCTCCAAGTTGACCTCTCAAGTGAGGTCCATTAAAAAAACATAAAAGGACAGGAGTAACTCTTGAAAAAATTCCCTTCTGTACTACTTAGCCCTTTTTAATATAATAAATGGGAGACTTCTGATGATGCTCATCTCAGTGTTTTATCTTTATTAATATAGTTGAAGGAAATACCTTTAGTGTCTCTGCAATTATATCCTTATTTTGTATTTACTTTTAGTTTTAGCTTTAATATCATAAAGGAGGACATGAAAACAAAAGTCATATACAGTATGTGTGTCATCTAAAGCCTTACCTTGTTCACAGAGAGCCCCTGCATAGCTTGGCAGGCAAACACAAGTGAAAGAGTTCAGGCTATCAATGCAGGTGCCTCCATTTCGACAGGGGTTGGAATGACATTCATCAATATCTAAACACAATACAGAATTATTAAACATATTAAAAATAGCAGTAAAACAGCAATACTGTGCATTCATTGGCATGATTCCAATACAGTACGGTATATTTTGCTCGGAGTACTGCAAACGTCTTTAGCAGAAAATGGGTGGGATCTATTTTTTTACAGAATTCTGAAACATTAGAAACATTCCTTCATAAGAGGGAAAGCAATGGAGTGTGAAACTTCATATGTGCGATAGCACAGAAAGCTCTGTGTATATGCAGATTACTTTGTGTGTGCTGAGCAGTTCTCTCTGTACTGTAATAGTGGATTACATGTGTCTCTTAACAATCAGGTTAAATCGAGAGTGGAGTTCTTCATACATGGAGCCAAACAATATTCTGCCTTTGAAACACTACTGCATGTAAGCTAATTTTTATGGGTAAAATGTCAATAATATCTAGAGATATCTAATTTAAGTAAAAAATATCAAATCCCAAATAACATTTATCCAATTTTATGCATCATTTAAAAATTAATGACAGCTTTATTTTTGTTTCAGCCTTTATTAGAGTAAATCTGAATTGGAACTCTGTAGTCTTCCTTGTTCCTTTTTTAATATTGTAATAATGAGAATTTCACAGAGTACTGTATGTTTTACTTTTAATCTGTTGGCTTTTGTTTCAGCGAATTCGTTTGTTTTGGCAAACCCCACAGCACTCACTGGCCCAAAATTAGGAACCTCTAATCAGATCATGAAACTAAATTGAAAGGAATGTGTGGTTGGTTTAAGAGGATAACTATCGCTGTTCTTGGCTTAAACAAGCCTGAGAGCTCACTCCTACTGAAGACTGGTAGAACCACACACCATTAACTTCATCACAGCCTCAGCTAGAAGAATGTAAATTTAAGCTACACATACCGTTGTCCTTGCTACTCCAAGAGGCCAAACATATTCATATATTTATGAAAGCACTTACGCATGAAGGACAAGACAAAACCTTATTACATAACACTGAAAAGAGGCCAAGTACATTTTGGGTTTTAGTAGCAAAGTGATTCAAAGGTCTTATTTAGCCATTGTTGAAAGAAGTCAGGGTATCTGCTTCTGCAATAAGACTGGTAAGCTTTTCTAGACTCCTACAATCCTGAATGGCCTTGTCTTGTTCATAACAACTCATAAGTTCTCATGAAAAGAAGTTCTTCCTGCTGCAGGTTTTAACAGCAACATTGAGTTATGTTTGTCTGTGCCTTTGAGGATTTTGACTATGTGAAATGGTTCTCCTAACAGACTCTTTTACTCAAGACTAAAATTCAGTTCTTTTTGTCAGTAATGAAAGTTCATCAGTGAGGACATTTAATTTGCTATTGTGCCAGGTTGCCATTCTCTGGACCGATGATTCCCTGGACCAAAATCAATTTTGTATTGCAGTGACCAAAAGTGTATTTAAAAAAATTAAATTAAATCTTATTTAATGCAGTCCTAACATCTCTTTACTGAAATTCTGCACCTTTAACTATACTGTATATCCTGACATTCTGCTTGTCTTTTTCATTATGTCCCTACAGTGTATAGAAGGTGGTTATCATGTACTAACACCAAAGTGTTCATAGGAAGCTTGTACAAGATTCAAGTGTTTGTTACGTGTATGCACTAGACACTCTGCATTGTTGTGTGTAAAATGTGGACATCTTCCAGTTGTATTCTCAGCCTTGTATTGTATCCTACTGTTTCTGCTTTTCTTCTATTTTGGTATCAAATATGAATTCCACTTGCTTGCTATGACAGAACTATGCCAAATCATTTATATAACTTAAGAAGAGCAGTGCTTCTAATATAGAAGCCTATATTTGTGTGTTACTCGGCTAAATGGAAATTATTAACTGAATTTCAGGAGGCATGACGATACAACCAAGACTTTCTTTCCAGCTGTTGTAAATACTCCCTAAATCATCATCCCCAACGTAATTTCTCAAAGCTGAATACACAAATCCCTCTTCTTTTCGCAATTTGGCTCACACATCTGTCCTCCATCCCATTTCTTTTAGCTAAAAATGGGTTTCCTCCTTTTCCACCTTGCCACCTTTAGGTACCAGCTGCCCCCTGGTCGCTCCTCTCTCTGCATAGGGGTCCCAGCCTTCTCTTCCGGTGGAGGCCAGGAGGCTGGCCCTCAGCCAAGCAGGTTAAGCCAAATCTCACTCTACCTGAATACTCAGGAAATATCCTCAAACACATCTATTTTGGGAGATGGTATTCCTCATGAATTACTTCTATGAAACTGATATGCTCAATTTCATATCCATCAATCATTTCCTGACACAATTACATGTATTTTCCTAAGGGCAATACTGCATTAATACATAGATCATGAACAATAAAGATTTGTTTGAAAGTTAACTGTATGTAACTTCATGGCACACACTGAATCTATTCTGTCATGGGAGTAGTCATTGTTGAATTTAAAGAAAAAATTCACATGATTCCACACTTGACATGTGAACCTTAGTAGGCACATGCACTGAGCTCCTGTAATGTGAGCTTACCTATTTCACAGTGCTCTCCACTGTAACCTGGTGGACATGTGCAGATGTATGATTGGCCTCTTGGGTAACAAGAACCTCCATTACGGCACAAATGGTCTTCACAAGAGTCGTGACCTAACATTAAAAACAGAATACAATATCATATCATCATGGTTAGATTATGTTTCATAATATACTTTACTGTGAAATTAATTACTAAATAAACAAATCTGGAAAAATCATGGACAAAAGATTGTGTTTAACAAAACCCACTCATTTTTGCCATATTTTGAAATCTTTCTCAATTTCATTTCTGAAATACAAATAAATTCACGGTTGAGGCTTGTAGTGAAATAAAGGTAGTTCTTCATTTGTGGAGGATATTCTTACACGGTTTCTAGCCAATTTCATGTGTTGGTTGTCACATTCTGAGAAAGAGTTACATAAAAGAAGCAATATAGCATCTCACTTTTAATCTCACATTCGCTTTGATTTACTAAACTGATTATGACATGGCTACAGGAGAACAAGGAGGTCAGCTCTGAGGTCATTTAAGAGTTTGTATGTTTATTGTTTGCCTATACCTAACATGTCATGACACATGCTTACCTGGCATATGAACCATCTCCCCTGACGATGGTATCTCTGGGTCAGTGCTATTATCTTCAAGAAGTGGTGGCATGCCTTCTACAACAGTCTCTCTGTGGGTAATGTCTTCATAGTCTTTTGTAAGTGGATATTGAGTTGTTTCACCTGGCCAGCCGGGCGGTGAAACTGAGGTTTCTGCTTCTCTGTCTTGCGTGTGGTGACTCTCTGGGTCAGGTTCAGATTGTGTGCTGGACCCTGAAGGTTCGATACCTGGAGATGCAACTGTAGAAGGCAAGTCTATGCTGTGCATCAGAGAGGGCGTTTGAGTATTTGTGGGCTCCAAATCTGTGAAATAGGTGACTGCTCCCTCTAATTCTTTAATCTTGGCAGTGGGGGATGCAGATGAATCTTCTCTGTCATCTTCTTTAGGAGTGGTTTCAGATCCTGCAGTTTCAGGTCCTGTATGCTCTTGTTCCTTGTCACCCAATGCGGGCACTCCAGGTTCCTGCACAACGGATGATACCGAGGGTGACTCTGCAAAGATATGGAAATCTCTAGAGGTGGCAGACACAATGGAATCTGTGCTTTCCTGTGGTATAGGTGGTTCTACAGTTGATTTTTCTCTACTTTTTATATTTTCCTCAAGTATCCAATCTGTAGGTGGCTTCTGGGATGAACTTTCTTCAGAATTAAGTTCCTCAAAGGAGCTTTTAGATGGACTAATCCCAGACTCCGGGAAGATGGTGGTTCTTAGATGAATAACTAGTTCAGGGTCTTCAGATGAATCAAGTATTGGATGGACACCTGAAATGGTTTCTGACGGTGTAGACTCTTCCTTATCAGACAATGAAGACGTTGGGGATGGAGTAATTTCTTTTTCATGAAGGCTGGTATCTGCCTCATGTGATATTGAAACAGCAAGATCTTCTGTAGAGGGATGGTGTGCTACATCAGGAAGTAAAGTTGTTCCCTGGAAAGATTCAGTGACAACAACATCTGAGTCCTTTACAGAATATGCATCAGAAGGTGTGGATGGTAAAAGAGTGCTTAGTTCTACATCTTCTCCTTCAGCTGTAAATGTATCAGGCACTGTCTCATCTTTCAGTGTGTGCTCCTTTACTGTTGCCTCTTCATCCTCATATGTTGTCTGTTCAGACTGAGGTATGGGAGTTACTGTTGTTTCAGAACTAATAGCTTCAAAATCCCATAGCCTTGTTTCAGAGACAGGGGTCTTAGAAGTGAAAATCCCATCAGTAGAGCCTTCAAAATCTTCCCGTGTCTGTGAGGTCTGTGGAGTAATAGTCACTGGCGTTACTCCTCCTGCTTCCGCAGTTAAAATAAAAGGTGAATAAGGAGGGGAAGATTCAACCACTGGCTTCTCAATTTTAATGTCCACATCAATGATAGACTCTTCAGTTGAGAAATCGTGAACTTTTGCATTGTCATGTGTTACACCACTTGTCACTGTGGAGAAAATCTCATCTTCATTTAGTTCCTCTTCCGTGAAAATAATGACTGATGAAGTAGTTTGTTTTTTCTCATAAGGTTTTGTGGTAGCAACGAATTCCTTAGTGCTGGATTCCACCTGTCCACTTGTTGGGCTTGAATGTAACACTCCGTGCTCATCAAACTGCTGATACACCACAGAAGAAAATGAGGAGGGAGCAGTGCTCTTTGTGTCATCAGAAGCAGAGGCCAGAACCTCACCTACAGTATGTTCATCTACCATCACAGA
Organism: Lepisosteus oculatus; assembly: GCF_040954835.1. Taxonomy (NCBI): domain Eukaryota; kingdom Metazoa; phylum Chordata; class Actinopteri; order Semionotiformes; family Lepisosteidae; genus Lepisosteus; species Lepisosteus oculatus. The sequence continues at coordinate 70,891,743 of NC_090698.1, read as the reverse complement.
AACATGGGTCTCAGCTGGAGGAGCGGTGCTGCTGGTTTCCGATTCAGGGGGAAAAAATTCCTCATCTGTGTAAAATGTACTAGAGACTGTTGGTGTGGGAAGAACAGTACTCAACAATGTAACGGATTCCATTTTTGCTGGCTCTTCACCAGACCCAACACTCTCTAGATCTGTTTCCTCTCTCTGCGATGTTTCAGTTTGTTCCCTTTCCCTTTGTGTTACTGTTGTATCTGGCAGTGGAGAGTCAGTTAGGAAGCTCAGCTTAGTGGGGGTCTCAGGACTTTCATCACCTGAGGCAATAGTAAGAGCTTTACTAGTTAGCTCCACATGTTCACCATCACCGGAAAAATCTCTCTCTGGGATTATAAACTCATCTTTTGAAGGAGTAGTGGCTTCCTGTCTTGAGGGTTGAGCAGTGGAAACATCAGTCGTTGTGGTAAGAGAAGGAGACAAACTGGGGCTTCTGAGAATTTCAGCAGAAGACGCTTTCTGTCCAGAGCCTTCAAATTCTACTGTGTCTAATGGTGTCAATGGGCCTTTAGAATGAATTTCTCCAGAGATCTCCATTGAAGTGGAGCTCAAGATCTTGCTAACATTGATTGAAACTGAAACAGGTGAAAGTGTGGTATCACCATCAGCTATAATGGCTTGCTCTTCTCTGCTATCTGCAGGTGATGCAGTGCTTTCTTGTTTTTCTTCATGTTTAGGGAATACACTACTTGTAGTTGGAAGCTGAGTGTGCGTCTGTGCAACAAAACTAGTGGCTTCAGACCTGTCCTCCTCTGCGTGCATGTCTTCTGTTTTGGACAAACTTGTGGTATCTTTGTCTGAGAATCTGTCATGGGAAATGGTTGTCAAGGTAAATATTTCAAAGTAGGAATCCTCTCCAGAGATTGTTTCTCCTGCAGCCACTAATGACACAGAACTCTCATCTTTTGCAGTTTCTGTTTTATTCTCTGGACCTGCTGTTGCTGTTAGAATAGGAACAGTAAATGTCTGAAAGGGAACACTTTGGTGACCCTGCGTTCCTGTAAGAGTGGATGTCTCTGTGGTTTCTGTGGAAGACCAAGTGACATCCATTCCAGAAGAACCCTCCCCTGACAATTCATCTGTCTCAGAAGGCATTAAAGGGACTGAGGCCTCAAGCAAACTAGTGTCTTTAGTTTCAATGCTGGATAATGGGGACTCTGTTGTTGCAAAGGCTGTGGTGGAAAGGGGTTTCTCTGTTACTGTGCCATCTTCCATTGTATAATCCCCATCAGTTGTCTGTGCATCCTGAGCTGTTGTGCCTTCATACATTTCCGGTAAACTGTAATCAGGCACAGTTGATGTCTCTAGCACACAGTTTTCAGTTCCCAAGTGTGACATGTCACTTTCTGCGGGGGACACGCTCACAAATTGGTCACCTCTCGCTTCCTCAGCAGCCTGGTGCTCTGTCTCAAGTGTCACCAGATGTTTTCCATTGATGAAGCTCAGTACTGGAGTGCTCGTCACAGCAGAAGAAGAGCCATCTGTCTCCCCACTCCAGGGTAAGATAGGATCACCTTCGACAGAACTGGGGATGGGCTCATTGGGTACTGATGGGACCATGAGTTCAGGAATCTGAGGAGGGGACTCAGACTCTGAAGATCTTGGATATGCAATACCACTGGGTCCTTCAAGCAAGTTTAAAAGAGGATCAACTGCAAGAAAAAAATGCATGTATTAATGAATGACAGATAATGAAAAACAGATCTTTAAGAATTTGAAATAAGTGGCGGGAAGAAAGTCAGTATTAATCAAACATAACTATACTGAAATTGTATTAATTAATGAAATGATCAGTCTCATGTGTGTATCAAAGCTACACCTTCCTTGGTTCCGAAAACATAATTGCACTGAGGTAATCATCCTGTAAGGTCAGAGCACAGCATGTTCGCTGTTCTCAAGCTGAGCCTAGTTTTATCTCAATCCTCTAACGAGATGAAAGAGCAATACAGCTGATCCCTTAGTTACATACATAATACAATAAAAAATCTGTATGATTAAAAAAACTATAACAAGCAACAACAGGGAATGTATTTCAATGTCTTTCTTGTGTAAATAATACTATGATGCTTGTTTGTAAAGTTATTTAATGAAAAATTGTGCAAGGACTAGTTTTCAATTAGTAATCATTAGTTTTTGCTGTGAGTCTCTTAGCAGCAGTACAAACATAGTATGTTAGGATTTAAAACGCTGACCTCTTGACCCCTAGATTCAATGTAAACAGCTCATGCTCAGACTGCTGGGCTACTGAAAGTCTGCACAGTTGTATTTGTTTCTTAATGCTAAAGGCATCCATAATGCTAACTCAAGTCAGTGTCCAAATATGTAAATATTTCAATTAAAAACATTTAGCTCAAATGACAAACTGATCAAAAAGACACATGAATTGACAAAACTGGTTTATCAGCTAAACCTGACTGCTTGGTTTTCATATCATGTGAGCTTATGACTTCATTGAATTCAATGATTGACTTAGTGTATTTTATTCCCACATTTTCTAACAGCTTTTCCTTTAAAGCAACAATCCTTCTATGAAAAGGAGAAATAGCGATTCTTTATACTGTACGTTACACAACAATGCTGACATTCCAATGCAATAAATACAGTTCTATCATTTGACAAAGCATGGTCACACAGTCTGACTGTAAGCTTAGCTTTTCAGATTAATTCATTATTTCATTGTACCTCTGCAGCTACACTATCTCACTTGTGTCTCACCCTTTTTGATGGTTACCAAGAATGATAAAATGTATTGTAAAAGTATATTGGAAATTGAACGATACACCAGAAAATGTCTAAGTTCTCTTATCACTGACAGACCGCACAATAGGCTGTTTTTTTATTCAAAGCATTAATTTCAGTTTTATGGTTTTAATTCGATACTGTGTGGACTATGTCTACCTATAATATAGAGTGTAATGTTAATGGTGTAGAACATATGCCTACAAAATTAAACAGAGATGGCTCAACAGGTTCCTTTCATATGCATTCCTTCTTATGTTCTTAATTTAAATGTACAAGACAGCTGATAAAGCATTATGAGAGAGAACTACTGTACAGCAGTTAATAAAAACACATTAGCTTAAAACAAATCTGCGTTCAACTAGAAAATCCACATTTTGTTGCTTACAATTCCATACACAGATTATGACACAATGTGTTACAAAGAGGACTGTTATATTTCATTAGTAGACTGTAGGAAGTAGAGGCAGCGTGGTATTTTAAAATTTGGAAATGTGCTAAAAAATAATGGTTATTTGCATTTTGTTATTTTCAAATGCTTAAGAAACACAGAGCTAAACTGAATTTACTGAAACTTGAATGTACATTTCTGTGACTTAAAAATACTTAGTACTGTATACATAACTAACAATACTTTTAATGTATTTGTGTCTTAGTGTTTCATCTGTATTTTGCTATAGTATGTTCAGCTGTTCTCTAACAGGGAACACTTATTGCCAAAGATTCAGTGAAATGTCTTTAGTTTTCACACATTTGTGAGATGGCAAGTATGAAAAACAGAAATTTAGAAGCTTGCTATCCTTTGCAGGAACAAATCCTTTTTTGAAAAAAACATCTGAGTCTCATTCTCACCCAGAGTTCACTTATTGAAATTTTCATTTTAAGCATTCATAGAGATATTTTGCAGTATGGTGGGTCTTCTGATGAATATCTTCGTGTTTTTATCTTTAATGGTAATAACATTTATGACTTCATCACAGCTGCAAATAAGTAGTTCTTAGGTAGAATAAGAAACAGTAATTATGCTAACATTTCATTTTGTGCACCTTAATACAATGTCAGAGACAATGTCACACCAGGAAATTAACCTTAATTATTTGCGTTGTCCTTCAAACATCTGGACCTAGGACAAATTGTAGCATACTAGTGTACAATATTTGAACAACACCTGGGATTACCCTTTATGACTTCTTTTCCATCCAAGAGTTTAAATGAAATGGCTCGTTCAGGCATATGCAATTCATTTCTCCTTTTCCATACTATTCGGCAGATTCTGAGCATACAACCACAGAAACATAAGGCTACAATTGTTGGGCAAACGTTGCATAAGACATTTCTATGTATCATTGGGATGGTTTCTTCATTCTAAAACTTGCAATACATGCCATCCCCTTAATAGAAACACAGGCAACCCCAAAGCAGCATTTGTATGGTAACTGGATCCTTAGAAAGTGAAAGCTGGGCAAAACTAATTAGCTGAGGTGATTAGGTCGTTGATTGATGATTGAAAGGGCTTGCCATTTGCCCTAAGGATATTTCTTCCTCTTAGTTTCTGCATTCAGCAACACAAACACACTTTTGTTAAACTTGCAGTCCATGGGCAACCCTAAGACCTTACCTAACCTTGCAAACTTCACATCCTTTTTAAATTAGATTCCTTAACCCTCAACCACAGAGCTATAACTTTAATCGCACACACACTGCAGTACTTAACAATACAATAAAAATAATGACCTTTATCAATGCAAACATTATCAAGCATTACAGGTGCAGAGATCCGCACAGTATGTCTATTGTGATGTGTTGTGCAGAAAAAGATACTTCTGTTCGTAAACCAAACATTCATCCCCTATCTTCTCTTATAGTTTAGATAATCTCCAGGTCCATTATTAACTGAAATAAAACACAAATATCTGGAGCAAGGTTTAGTCAGGGGAATTTAAGTGCATGAATCAGAAAATTCACTTCTCTGCCCAGAATTATCTCCAACAAAACGTAAAAGAGAAAATTGTATATTGAATCTTCTAGATGAGAATGCATCGATTGTTTGTTTCTGAATACAGTATTTAAATGATAAACTCTTAACAGAGAACACAGTTGGATAGTGTCACAGTAAGAAGGTAAATGTTTATGAAAATGTAATATTTAAATAACATTTTCTCATCATTCAGTCCTACACAGAGCTACCAGAGTTAGTTAGACCACCCTGGGACACTGTGAAAACAGACATCTATTATTCCCATTGAAAAGAGAACATGCCTCCATTTTGTCATTCCGTAAAGTTCTTGGACTTTATCATTTGCATCTGTGAAAGGACAGAGTGTTCCTGATGCATTTTACATTTGAGATTGCTTAAGGAACAACAGGGGCTGTTTCTAAAGTTATTATTTACTCAGAATTTGGACTCATTCGAATGCAATATAAAACAAGCACGATGAACATCTTCGTGTTTTTGTCTCATCTGACAGTAGTAATTCTTTCCCAAAGTGGGTGGCATTTGTCAGGAAGCACAAAAAGGAAATCTAGTCTCAAACCCTAAACAAGTCCACATCTGTATCCCCAATTCACTAACAAAGGATATTTATTCATCTTGCGTTCAGTTATGAAGTGTAACTGTTCCCACAAGCTGTAGTCTGAAAAGATTAGTGATTCCAAATTTGCAACACCTGCATTGGTGGATTTTACAGATGCAGACACCTGTTTTAGGCTGTACTAGCCTGGGAACGGTAATGAAGAGACCCATATGATTACAAATAGCCACTTACAGAAAGCTTAGTGCCATATTAAGCATCTGTTCAAATAAGACATGTCAAATGAGAGCAAGTTAGGACACAGACTTGGAGGGAAACAAAGCAGTTCACAGTGTCTCTCACAATTACCTTCTATGTGATAATGATTACCTCAACCACACAATACTTAGTCTTTGTGAAAATCAAAATTTTCAGTATTTTCAGGAGATGTGGGAAATTATTTATAATTTATTCTTAGTCTGTCTTTTTTAAATGACAAGATAGCACATTTGACAGTCTGCAAACTGTCATACCCCCCCCCCCCACCATTTACAGGTTAGGATCACAAAAACCTCTTACATGATATGCAAAGTGACCAGATACCAAAAACCTGTAAAAGCTTTGTTGAATAAAAATGCTGATTTTTCAGTTCATAGTTTTATTGAAACAGCAGGAGGTAATTCATAATGGTCATCTGATTCCGTAGTTTTGGAAAGTAATCCAATTAATAGCTTGAGAGAACAGTAACTGAAGTTATCTGCCATACACACCATCAAAGCATTACTGTAACTAATAAAGATTATACTGAAAATCTGTATAAATTGAAAAAATATTTCCAATTTATAAAATTATAATATATACATTATTTACAATTATAAATTATTGCATCTATGTAACACTTCTCATTCCAAAGGATCTCATAGTGCTTTCTGTACAGTAGGGAGCCCATATCATCTACCACTGAAGTACAGCACCAACCTATAGTAAGTGACACACAGAAGCCTTTATTCATCAGTAGCCCCACTATGCAGCAGTGCACTAAATAAGTTCTGTCAGCTCTCATTAAGTCCCTCTCACTTATAAAGCATACCAAAGGTAAACTCAAATAGGCTCGCAAATACGCTTGCAAACATGGACTTAATTGAAGGCTTTTCCCTAAAATGATACTTGGATGTGTACCTCAAATCAATAGATGCATGAAAAGCCTAGTGTTTTAACAGTGCAAGCACTTAAACATGTTAAGTTAAAATTAAAGCGCTGACATTAAAACATGTGTTTTAGACCAAACATGGCTGCCCGAGATATTTTTTCCATGTGGATATGCATACTGAAAATGCATCCAGGCCTTACAAACATAGGACTTACAAACACTCCTTGGCATCAGTCTACTGAAACATACAATATTACACTTTTCAATTGATTGCAGCCAAAAGTTTTTACACAAACTCAGTGCTTCTTTTGAGAATTTTAATTTGTTCACACGAAGAGAAGGTTGATTTCTGGCACCAAGGACACCAACAAAACGTAATTACAGTATGTGGTAGCAATGTGGAATGCAACTATTGAAATGCAAAAAATCAGCAATTAATATGATTACAACCAACTCAGTGACTTGCCAGGACCCATTCAAATGGGTTGGTGTGCAAACGTTTTTGACATGTTAAACATGATCAGGAGTTGCAATATACTGTATGTATGTTTAGAGCACTGATTTTTTTTCTTTTGTAAATTTAGTATCAGCATTCGATCTTCTTACCACAGATGTGGAAAAGCCAGCTGTGTGATTTCCACATCTCAGTCCATGGCTATGAACCTCGTGACAGCACACAGGGAGAATGAGGAAGTGTGTGCAGACTCCTCCAACCTGCACATCTTCGAGCCACTCAACTTTAACACATCACAGGCTTATTCAGTCTGGAGGTTCAGAGCTGCTTGGAGGAGGTGCCGTTCTCAGCAGCAGCACACCATACTGCTCATGCCTGCTAGCACCTGGGGAGGCCAGAGGAGTTGCTAAGAGATGGACGGCCACATCCCCCACTATCTTCAGCAGTGCTCAGTCACTGGTGTAGACTCCCAGTCCCATTCAGCTGGTGACAGTTGGTCCCAGCAACATCATACGTCTCAGTCAAATCTAATTGACTCATTGTTAGGTGTTCCTTACTTATTCCTCTCTATGCATCCAAACAAACTAAAGACTACATTTTGTTCCACAAAATACAAATCTATCAGGACAGCATAAAATAAAATGACTGAAATGTCTACAAAAAAATACCATAGAACTGCGCTTGTGTATACAGACAGAAAAGCATTATGTGAGAAGAGCAGAACAACAGTGTCACAGTTTTTAGTCTGATGTAATGATTGTACATCTGATTGGGAGACTTTTTAACTCATAGCGTCAACTTGGAGAAATCCCATTTCACAAGAGTTAAAATGCTGATGTGTAGCACTACTATGCAACATACAAGAGTCATTCGGCAGCACAGATATTCATTTGCATTTACAAAACGAACACGTCCAATAAAAAAGCATTAAATTCTTCTAAGAATGTCTTTTGTCAAGATAAAGTAACATTTTCCAGGGAGTAACCTTTAACAAATAGGCTCCATCAGGCATGAGAAGCACCAGGAGGTTCCATCTGTAAATTCTCAGCTACACTTACACACCTCATGCACCAGAACACTCATAAATGGTGTCTCTCTGGAGCTGTTTCCAATAGGTAAGCAATCTCCACAGAGGTTCTCATTTTAAAATGACATCATGTCTGACGTGGCATCCTGCTGACAGTGCCAACACACATCTATATTTACACAGATAGGAAGCCAAAGTTTTTGAAAGCAGGCTACAGGCCAGACAAAATACACAGAGGCAACACATTATTATTTCTACACAGCCGTGCGATAATTTTACCAGACTCAACACCAGCCAATCCAAGAAGTGTCACGCTTGCCGCTGTCCATTCTGATACAAACTGTCCCAGTCCAGAGACATCAAGGAGGTGTCTCTCGGTCAAAACCCTATCAAACCAAACAAGCACTGCACTGTGGTGTGCTGTTACTTTACTACATAGGAATCTGTGATTCAGTGCTTTATTTGGCAGCTCTGATGTGACCATTACAACCAGAACACAGCTGAAAGGAATACACTATGCAGACATTGCAGTCACCTAACAACATCCACATACTGTATGCATGCCAGCTCAGTGACACACATTTGAGCCTCACAGGTACTTCTATAACATAAGAGTATAGACTTTTTCAGACTGGGGTGATGACATACACTGCTAAGAAAGGAACTTTAGATGTTGATATTGTTCTACTCTTTTCAGTGTTCCTTGACTTTTATGCAGAAATAAAATATCCAGTACGGCAATTTTTTATCCTAAGCCTTCTAACTTTATGGATGTGTAGAGCCGAACAACTGATGTTAACGATGACGAGCACATTGTAAGAGTAGTGAACCAACCTGCTGTTAAGAGCATAAAAAGATAAGAGAAGTTGCAAATGAGAGGAAGTAATTTGGCTCATTAAGCTCCTTTGGTAGTAGGTATTTAATTGATCCAAGCATCTTATCCAACTGGTCAATTGTGTACATTATTAACTTGTGTACATCACAACATGCTACAGTAACGGAATGGGTAAAATATTTTCACTAAGGTGAAAATATTTAAAAATTTTGGAACATGTACAGTATCAAATCCCTGTTAACATCAAGTCCACTAACTTTTGATTTAAATTATATTGTCAACAGAGGGTCTGCAGTGAAACACGTGTTGTCCTGGTGGAAAGTTGTCAGGTCAGGGCTGCACGTGAGGTCTCAATACTTGGTCAATGTAGCTCTATGCAGAGAGATTGATCCCCATCAGTCATTACAAGGGGAGTTCTGTAGTGAAGTGTCTGATCCAAACCACACTTGGACCTCCCGTCAACTAGTCTTCTGCATTCACAAATTAGCATATCATTCTGCATGTCTGCCCCACGCTCACTGACGGCCATCAGGATGTCTACACACGGCCTTGATTCATCACTGCAGTGGACTCGACTCCATGGCTGATGGATCCACTGCAAGTGTTGCTCCAACAAAGACAGCACAAAGAGGCCGGGACTCCGGGGTTACACCCCTACTATCAAGAAATGCCCCAGGATTTTCTTTGACCACAGAGAGTCAAGACCTCAGTTTTACGTCTCATCAGAAGGAAGGCGCCTTTTTACAGTATAGTGTCCCTCCTCACTATACTGGGGCATTAGGACCCACACAGACCACAGGGTGAGCTCCCCCCTGCTGGCCCCACTAACACCTCTTCCAGCAGCAACCTTAGTTTTTCCTAGGAGGTCTCCTATCCAGGTACTGACCAGGCTCACACCTGCTGAGCTTCAGTGGGCTGCCAGCTGTGAGCTGCAGGGTGAAATGGCTGCTGGCTAACTGTACAAAAACGTGAGAACTGTCCAAAATTATCATTTTGGTTTCACACTACAATAAGTGGCTTTCAAATTTCAAGAAAAAACACAACAGTAGGACTGACAATCTGTAAACATACCCTAGAAAAAGGCCTTAATGAGATAAGAATCCTAAGCCAAATATTAAAGCAGAAGAGTGGAACTCTTCCAATGTGCAAGACCTCGATGACTCAAAATTAAATCTAATTATTGAATAATAATGCCAAAAGTCTGAGCATACAGATTTTATGACTACAATTAAGTAGAGTGCGAGGTTGTGAGGTGCACTTAACTTTGTTTAGCATTGTTATATTTTTTTTTCAGTTTTTATGTCTTCTGATCGATGACATCGGTGTGGAAGACCATCTTGTGCAAGTTATCAACACTCCTGAAACAAAATAGTCCTGAGTCCTGAGGGCAAGGACTTATATAACTGACCTACAATTTTTTGTATATCATCCTGAATTTATATCTGCATAAACTGGGATGTTCTTTACACTTGCAGTTGTACAAACTGTCCCATAAGCTGCAAAAAAACCTGGGTAAATTAATTTAAAAAATGCAGAATAAACGCTTGCATTTTACAGCAGTAGGTGTCAGAAGAAATCAGGGGAAATATTAATGCCCCTTCAATAGGACACACAATTATACAGTATAAATCAGGGGTTTTCTAATCCTGCACTTTCATATGATCTTTTGAATGTATGTTATTGTAGCACATACTCAACATTTTGTCTCCATGTGTGCAAAGAAATGACCAGGCACTAAATTAAGACACATTCGTACACTGCTGGCTCTGCTAAAAGTCAACAAAGGGTAATGTCAATAAAGAAAGAGAAACCTAGGAGCCCATTGTGGATCTCCATGAGTCTGTAAAAGAATGTTCTTCCTCAAAAGAGTACAAAGCAATCTGCTTAGGAATCTGCTGCTTTTGTGACTGATTTAAACACCTCATTTATGTCCTGTTGGTTCAAGCCACAGGGCACATCTGTGTCCTCTTTAAATTGGCAAAAAAAAAGTTTTTTTTTATCTTAATGCTTTGCAAACTGTTAGAAATTAAAAAACTTTATTACTACACTGCTAAGATTAGGTACAGTTAGGAAAAATTGAAAAGACATACTGCAGCAACCATTAGGCATACAATATCATACATTTTGGAAATAACAGACTTACTGTATTCTTTTGATGTGTAATCTATCTCTGATACGTTTAATGGAGGTTAATATAATCTTCATGATGTAGATTTACGATGAGTAAACTATTGCAGATATCTGAGAATCCTACAGTACTGTAGATCTGTTCTGATACTCAGCACATGGAAAACTGTGTTCTAATATTTTCAAATAAACTTTTCAAGAATGAGACCTACCAAGTGGTATATTGGATTCTGCATATGGTGGAGTGTTTTGATTAGGTGGCTCTATGATCACAGTCTTGGTGCCACAGATGAAAAATCTCTAGAATTCTTTTGATCATTTTTCTTTATCAACTCCTCAGTTATTTACAGCCCTGGGAACTAGTAGTGATAAGGGACACATGGTCTCAGAAAAAGCTGTATTTATTTAAGAGGGACTGGGTGTGAAATTCCCTCTAAATGACCTTAAACTAACAAGAGATTGGTTTTATTTTTTTTTAGCAGAAAACACTGTTAATCATGATTGGTATGATAAAATGTTGCTACTGTTCAGAAATGAAACAATAAAGTATTTTGAATGTACACTTCCAGAATACTAATATTAGCTCTGTGCCACTTCATTTGCAACTATTTGAATAGTTGGGAATAGCAGGGAATCACACAGCTGAATTTAACTCACTAGGGGCATCTTGGCTTATACCACAGACATTTGCCTTGTAGAAGCATTTGTTTGGTCAGCTAAGAACTGGCATTTAATAAAATATCATACCACTAGAAACACAATGCAGTATGATTAATAGGACAATTGCAGAATTACATGTCCTTAATTCCATGGGCATCAGAATGTGTGCCATACACATACAATATGATGGTGAAATGTTTGTTCTAACATATGCATATTTATTACCACTAACAGTCTTCCAATAGTATTTATGCTGCAGAATTGTATTAAACTGTTCAGCAGTGTAGCAGGATTGTCCACATAGACCCACCACTAATTCCTTACTAAGAAAACATTCTTTGGACTTATATTTTGCATTTTAAAATGATTTAGTATTTTATCTCTGAGTAGCTGAAGTATTTTTGCCAAGTGTAAAGTGGAACTGCAGTGAATCATCTACTGTACGGTATAATCCCTTCTGTCAAAGCAATGGGGATCTGTAACACATAGATGACAAGTTAAACTATATGTGTGAAGGGTGCTTGCTGGCAAACTCAAGAGCATACACAGCATCACTTCCTAGAGTGAAGTGAACTACACCATAACTACAGGATCTTCTGCTTCTAGACAGAATTCTACACTGTCAAGGTTTCTATGGAAAGTGATACCATTCCTGTAACATGCTCAATGCCCTGTTAAATGTATACCTACAGTACATAAAACACACCATAATTCTAAAGGTATTCCATGTAAGACACATATATGCCCCTTTCACTGGACTACGTTAACTATGAAACAGCTGTTGTAGGCAAAAATGCTGAGGCTGCTTCTGTAGCTCTGCCTTTAGACTGTAAATGCAAAGAAGAACTAGAAGTACATTTACATCAGACATCTCTATCCCAACTCCTGGAGAGCCCCATTCAAACAGGTTTGAGAAGTCGTCATTAAATTATCACTTTCTAAAGACTCTGAACAATTTAATGGTTTAATTTTAGTTAAATTCATTTGGATCAGAAACTGCCAACCACAAAGGACCAGAACTCCCTTAAGTGGGAACAAGTTTTGACATTTATTTCAAAATTTCAGGTTTTGAAATTGAAATGTTGAAGTTTATTATGAAAGGCTCTCAGGACAGCACAGTGTTACCAGCATTCACATATCAATTATCTCTGAAGCACAGACATTTCTGACTGCTTTTTATTCCAGGGACCGAGGACACTTCTTCAGGAACAAAAGATCCCGATTTAGGCATTTCTGCTTTTTATTACAGGCAATCAATATTCCAATTCCTATATATGTGACCTCTTATTTAAAATTTAGACCTCAACATGCAAAGTCTCTTAAATACCTTAGAAAGAAGTGAGCAGAGCTGACATTAAAGACAATGTTATTTCTGTATCTACTCAAACAAAGCCATTTCTATTTGAACAGTATTGAAATTTTAGCTTTCTTGACTAAGGGTTTTGCTTGGTGGAAAATATTTAAAGATGCTGCATATTTTCTCACACCTCACCTCTTCTGGGAAGAAACTTGACAATTCAAAATCTGTGAAACCGGGGCTTAATTAGCAGCACTGTGTAGCCGCATACATTTAAATACATTTAAATAAATTTACACATAAAATGAATGCCCCTTTCCACAGCAAGAAAATTTTCTGATTTAGAAATACACAATGTTAGCAAACTCTGACATGATTCTTAATAATAATAGTCTTATTAAATATGGTAGATACACAGAGAGTTACCATATATAAATGTGATAATAAAATATCCCATTTTAAATTTTTGTTTTCACAGCAATTATTTTAAAATTCATAGTACCTAAGGACAGACTGTATATTTACAAACTTAATAAAAGTAAATTGAGAAATATGGCAAAGTTGTGCTTCTTCCTATAGTTTAGAAACTGGACAATTCTTGAAACCTTAAATATAATATAAAAAATTACATGTTTGCCCATTTATAGTGACTTTCATGATGAAAATGGCTTTGTTTGAATACCACGATGAGCAGAAGGATCTAGAAGGTTCCTAAAGTTTCACAATCAGGAGCTATCTTTTGTATGGTGAACAGCCAGACGTCAGATTCAGTAGTCAAATAATCAACTGCCAAGGTAAGCCTGTACATGTGAGATGCAGTTCTGTTCATGTGGTCATACCTGGATCACTATACAAGCCTCTGGGTGTGCGGTCTTCAAATTCAGTACCTTGGACAGTCCCAATCAACATAATGCTGTGATAAGTGGTAAGTCACCCACACAAGATCACTATACATCACACTAGATACTATGCATGCTACAGTAGCTACACTCCACCAGTTATACAGTAATTCCATCGCAGGATGTAAGTCCATCACACAACCAGACATAATGACAATAAAGAAAAACTGCCCTTTTGTAAACTACAAGGAACTCCAAAACTACAAGGATCCCATCCTTCAGGACAACTGTAATGTGCTGTGCACTGGCAGTACTGTCAATTCACTGTTATAAATACTGCAATTGTTCCTGCACCATTTGAATGCAGAAATATCCCAGGTGATCATAATAAGAGTTACAATAATCAGGGTCATCTATAAAGTTCTCAAATTCCACTTGGCCCTGTCTGTGAAAAATGTATGTGAAGCAGGAAATGTGAAACAGTATCATCTACAGCATTATCAAAATTAATAAAATAAATTCCTTTTGGTCTCCACTTTTGGTTAAAAGTACTCTGCTTCATTTTTTATAGGGGGGGATACATTTACACAAAAATCAAAATGAGTTCCTTCCCTTTTGTAACACAAACCTAATCTCTAATTAGTTGATCAAAGTTCCCAACAGCAGATCTTTTTTTTTCCATAGTGACATTCTGTAAATGTAATATGAAAGGTATGGGTCACGGTTTCTATTTAAGTTGACCTCTGCAGTAGCATGTTCAGTCACAACACTGACAGTTCCCTAATAGTCTTTGAAGGTGCGAGTGTTTGATCATTTTAGTGTTCACTTTACCGCATAAGATTCATAATGGTTTCTGGACAAACTAATTACAAGCCCCCCCAGCAGGGTGACAGTGAAACAGATCAGGCTGGAGAGTAGGGCTTCAGAGATATAACCCAATTGCTGTGCACATGATACTGCCATCTTAAAGTGAAACAAAAAGTTTGTGTTTTCTCTAAAAAGTAGTTTTTATATATCACAGTAGACTGAAAGGTTATTCAGATACCCCATGTGACTTTCTCTGTACATTTACCCTACAGAACACACTCTAAGGGGAGGCTATTTTGAATTTTGCAAGCAGTTATCACTGCACAAGCATTGATGAGCTTGAGCATGATTCATTTCCATATTTTTACTGGCTTTTGGAAATCTGACATTGATTGAGAGATGAAAGTAGGTATAGTATAATAGGCATCACATAAATTATATAATAAAAATACAGTTATTATACCTAAGTCAAACCTTTGATCATCAAGGCTTTACATGGCTTGGCACCTCAATACCTGTCTGAACTTTTATCGCCCTACTCCCCACCTCGCAACCTCCGCTCTTCAAATTCTGCCCTCCTTACTGTCCCCCAAGCCCGTCTACATTGTATGGGCGACAGGGCCTTCTCCTGCTATGCCCCCAAGCTCTGGAACTCTTTGCCCAAGGATATTAGAGAGTCACCTTCTCTAAACTCCTTCAAATCCAGACTCAAAACCTTCTTCTTCAGAAAAGCCTTTACTTAACTGGTTCCATTCTTCACCCCTCTGCTCTTCTTAATACCATCTTCCACGGTCTCCTCTATTTTTATTGTTGTATTGTTGTAATTATAATTGTGTCCTGTCTTGTGAAATTTTCTTATTTATTGTTGTAGTCTTCTTATTTATTGTTATTGTCATCCTGTAAAGCGCTTTGAGAAGCCACCTTTAAAGGCGCTATATAAAATAAAGTTTATTATTATTATTATTATTATTATTATTATTATTATTATTATTATTATCCTAGCAATGGGTCTACAGTATGTATGAGGAAAATGAGCTGTCACACTGTTTTAACAGGCCCATTTGGAAATACCATCCTCAATTCTTTCTTCTAAGAATAACCCTGATATACAGCATTCGCCACAGACTCTAATACAAATATTCTAAACACACAGATAAAGGCATTGTGGTATAATATGTGAAATTCTAAAAAGTATTAGAAATTAGCATTAAAATATATTAATAGGACCTCACACAACACAACTAAGCTATATTGACTTTTTGGGCTTTTATTTTTCTGGATCAGAAAATACTTTATTTAAAATCTTATATAGCTAGCTAATTTGAAGTAAAAGTAACAGCATCAAAGACCATTTATTACAGGTATTGCACTTCATACAATCCCTTCTCCCTACTCTTCATACACTGCCCTCTATCCTTAAAGCAGAGGACAGAAGGTAGGACTCAGAGCACACATCAGCTCTCCCCCTGAGCGCAATGCCAGTCCATCACATAACTACAGAGAAAGAAAAGGCAGAATAGCTAATTAAACCTAGTTAACATTGAGAGGTGGCAAAAAATCAGAACGCCCAGAGAAAACCAAAGAAAACACAGACACAACTCCATATACTAAAGACCAGAACTGAACTCACAGACTCAAGACCAGAACAAAACTCACAGGCCCAACATCAAACATACATATGCTATTCACACACATTTTGCAAACCCATTTGTAACCATCCAGACTTCAGTTTAGACATTGAATTCATAATGTGACCCTTTGCATCACTGAACCTACCTACTGTACAGGATGTCCAACATTTTCAGTGAAAAGGTGATACTAACAAGGCACAAGGGAAACAAAAAGCATCTTCATCAAATCGTATAACACAGACCTGTCTAAGCAGGGGGTTACAAGAAAAAAAAAAGCTCACCTGAGGCATTTTTCCCAAGAATTTCGACAATAATGACATTAATGCCATCGAACTGTGGATGTGTTTCATTTGCAGGGGTTCCCTGGAGCTCAGGGCTTGCTGTAGAATCCATAGCCTGAGCAGGCGGCGTTGGCTTCTCACCAGTGTAAGGTCTAGTGGCTGTTGTGAAGTATTCAGAGTCAATGTCAGGTACAGTGTCCGGGCCTACACCTTCCTCTTTTGGAGATTCTGGAAGTTTGGACTGTGACTCTTCAATTATGACCATGTCTTTTGTTGTGTCATCAGCTGCGTCACTTTCAGTGAGGATTGGTGGCGTTTCAGTGGTAGTTTCTACTTTGGAATATGTGCTACTGTCTGGTACAGTCGTTACAGCTGACATTAAGAACACAGTTGATTGAGTGGTTGACACTTCTTCAGCATCTGCAGACCCTTCAGTCTGTTTGAAAACTATTACTGTTTGTCCTACATGTTGAACTGATGAAACAGTGTCTTTTGTAGGTTCAGAAATATTATCTAGCTCAATGATTTGCCCTGTTGTTGGAGAGTCCATTTCCTGCAGAGAGCTACTAGTTTCTGACATAATTGTCTGTGTTTCTTTATCAGAAGGTTTTACTTCTTCATGTTTTGGAACAGTGGCTTCCTCGTGAAGATCAGGAGTATGCGTAATATAGTAACCTTTTGTAGATATGACTGATTGTGGTGTTGTGATATCTGTGGGAGATGCAGTGCTTGTTTCATGTATTATGGAACTTTCTTCCTTTGTAGGTGATCCAACTTCTATAGGCAGAAATGACAGAGTCGTGCTTTCTGGAAGTGTCTGAATATGTTCTGGAGTTGACATAGCAGAACCTTCTGCTGCATCTTGTTCCTCACTAGTCTGTTTTTCGCCTGGAAAAAGAGCAGCTCCACCTAGTGGCAATTTAGAAGGCTCTGGCAAAATGGTGATAGTTTCTGTAGATACATAATGTTTTGCAGATTCTGTAGGCTCAAACACAGAAGTAAATTTTTTTGTTGTGTCTTGCACATCTGTGGTATCAGAAGTAAGTTCAACATCTACCGTTGGAGTGAAAGATAAGTGGGTTGCTCTGGTGGTAATTAATTCAACTTGTTTTGGTGAAGTTACATAAGAAGGGAAAAATGTTCCAGAGCCATTCTCATCATCAGGGGATGGTTGAGTGGGTGGTTGTCCCTCAACAAAGATTTCAGTTTCTACTTTATCCAGTGGAGTCATGGTCTGGTCAAAATCAGTTTCAGGGCTTGCTGTTGATTTGTAGTCTTCCAGAGTCTGAGTGGTTGTTACCTCCTTCTGCAGAATGGAGACTGTTGTATGTGTGACCGAGTCAATTTCAGAGCCAGTACTTCCTTCTTCATCTGTGACTGGTAGATTCATATATTTGACTGTGTCTACAATCACAATCTTCTCTGTGGCTGATGTAGGTGCAGTCTCTTTGCTGCTGACAACCTCTTTCACTAGGTCCTCACTTGTCTCAGTTGAAATGATATTGGTTGTGTTATGTACCTGGAGAGGGACACTAGTTTCTCCTGCAAATTCTGGGCTGCCAACCGTAAATGATATTACTGAGGATTTCAGAATAGTAGACTCAGTGGGAACCTCTTCTGTTGACCTTAGCTCAAAATATGTTTCTGGGCTCATGCCACTAGATTCCTCGGAAACACCTGACTGCATTATAGTGACCACAGGGGTCTTACTAAATAACAGTGTTAAAGGTGTAGAGGCCGCAACAGAAATCTCAGGTTGTTCAGTAATAGGCAAGTCCTTTAATTTCTCTGAGGTACCTGCTCCAGAGGTCTGAGCTACAGATGATGTAGATTCAATTGACTCTTCTGTGTCAAAATCTGTAACAGCAGATGATAATGTGATTTCTGGAGTAGTTATAAGATCAATTACAGTAGATGATTGCTCGTGCCCTAAATAATCATTTTTAGTTGTCTGTGATCCTACTGTAATGGGTTCATAAGTTCCGTTTCTTTCTACGTGTGAATGATCAGGTTTGGCTTGTTGTGTAGGCCTTTTTATTTCTCTGACTAAAGATGTAGTCAGAGTGCTCTGGGAGTCTGCATCTGCAATGGCAGCTACTGTTGCATCTTCTTTATACAAAGGTGACCCTTCAGCTTCAGCTGTTAGTGCAGTGGGGTGAGCAGATGTTTTTTCTACCTCTCTGATCGAAGGTTGGTATTCGGTTATAAATGTGGACTTCACTTCACTTCCTGGAGGCTGGCTGCTGATAAGTCTAGTGGTTTCAGTGGGTACAGGAACATCGCCAGAGCCACTCAGCAATTCATCGGAAGGCTGGAAAGAGCTACTTAAATGTGAAATAGACATCGTAGTCACATACTCTTCACTCCTGCCTTTCTCGGGTCCTTCTGTGGCACCTACTGCATGAAGGATTTTTTCAGTCAGCTTGACAGACAATGAAGCATCAGGAGAAACAGATTCAGGTGCCACATGAACATTTTGTTGCGTGTGGGTCTCTGTGGAGGTTGTGCTTGCGAACGCACGAGGCACTGAACTAGCTTTGAGTATTTCACTCCCACTACCGTCTTTAGCTTGGTCGTCACCCTTCGGTTTCTGATCAGACAGGGAAGTAGGTGAGGAAAGGAGCTCAGAAATAGACACACTTTCAGTTTTATCTTCTTTTACAGAAGTCATTTGGACCTGCTGCCTTGTAAACATATCAGTTTCATTTTTTTCTGGATATTCCATTGCATCATCTTCAACATCGGATTGTGGAGGGAACGGTTTAATTGTGAGTAAACTTTGTAAAACAGGCAGCACAGGCGTAGTCTGTAGATCGACATGGCCAGCAAACTCCGAAGTACTGACTGAATAAAATGTATCACCTCCTTGTGGGAAGGCCTGCAAAGGTATTTCAGTATTCAGGTCATAATCCACTACATTGTCCACTGTAGTCATGAATGGTGTTTCTGTTTTCTCTGTCAAAATGTCATCTGTTTTGTCCACACCTGTAGCTGATGTGACTGTTGGTACTATCACTATCTCACTAACCTCGTCATGTTCGACATGCCTGGTAGTGAACTCCTTGAACGGACTAGCCATGCTTGTTGAGAACATGGATGGTGAATCTGTGGCAGTTTCTTCACCAGTGACTGTTTCTTTGGCTCCAGCATCTTCAGGAAAATGAGTGAAGGTTTTTTCAGTTCCAGGCAATTGAGTTCCATCTGTTTTAGATTCTGGAGTAACAGAATAGGCCAAAGCGATGGGTGAGGAGATATCTTCATCTAATTTAGTGCTATCTCCTTCCACTCTTCCGTCATATGATGTAGGCTTCACCGTTCCTGCAGGAGCATAACTTATACCTGCATCAGTTTTTGAGTGGACCTCAGGTTCTGTATCAAATTCTTTCTCTGGGCTGGTGGATTCCAAAACTGGAGCCTTTTTTGTAGTTGTCTCCAACAATAGGACAGCTGAAGTGGACTTTGCAGGTGTGGATGATGATGCTTCAGAAAGGGTTATCCTTTCGGATGGTTGCATAACACCTTCCACGGTTAGCTCAACAGCAGTGGTTTCTTTTATGGGCTCTCTACCTGGAAAACAGGAATACAATCGATCCATATCAATTCAATGAAATATGAATATCCAACATGGTTTAAATATGCAAAGAATAACATCTGGTGTATTCCATGCCCTTTATAGAGTCAAAATATAAAACACAGCAGTTTAGAAGCTATTTCCACACTTCTATTAAGGATCTAATATTTGAACTGAGTATGTTAGGGAAGAGGAATTTATCTGAAATGAAATAAACTGACAAAGCTTGATCAAAGTGTTTAATCTGCTGTTTGTAGTACATTTGTAGTACAACAGATGCTAACAGTTTACATATACAGCGTTGAAAAGAATTTTTTTAAACCTAATAGTTTAGTCCACCTTCTCCTGTATTCCAGACCTAACATCTTATTAGATCTCCATGGCAGTATTAAAATAATACCATCTGAAGATAACCTGATTCAAAACATAACACAAAGGCATATATCAGATTACTTAATCAACAAGATGATCAAACAGTAAATACAGTTGTGTGTATAAGTATGTGATGCTTCAGACTCACAAACTTGTGGGACCTCATTGTGCATCAACTAGACATTTCCTGTAACTGTTTATCAGTCTCTGGGCTTTTATAAATTTAAGCCCATTCTTCTTTACAGAACCACTTCAAATCAGTGACAGCTGAGGCTTCCTTGACATGAACAGCTCACTGCAGGTCCTAACATTTCAGTTTCTGTGTGCAGACTTTGACGTGGCCAAGGTGCAAAATGCAAAATGTTTCCTTCTTCAGCCATTCTGTTGTAGATCTGCTCGTGTGTGTAGGATGATGGTCTTGTGTGACCCACTTTTGGTTCAGCTTTAAACTGGACTGTCCAGGTGCTCTTTAGCAAACCCGAGACAAGCAGCAATGTTCTTTTTAGAGAGCAGTGGTTACTTCCTGGCTGTCTTGCCATGAAAAGCATTCCCGTTAAGTCCTTTCCAGACGCAAACACAGACACGCCCACACTCATGCCAGGGATAGTTTTCCCAGAAGCCATTTAACCCACTAGAACACGGGAGGAAACCATAGCAATGGAGTGCCTTTATTATTTAATATTGTATTAATTACAATACTGTTTATATGTCTGTTACTAGATGACTAATTTAGTAGATTATCAATTTACACCAGAAATGTTTTCTACCACAATAACGACTTTGACTTTTATTAATTCAGCTTAGTTTAGGAGAGAAGAAGTAAAGCTCGTCATTAAGCAATCTTCATCAAAATCTTTACCAACTTGTGATCACAGCTATTCTACTGTACATGAGCTGCCAATCCGAAGCGTAGCTAATTCACCACATGTGCCAGTCAACTGTAATTAACTCACTGTCGAGTTTTCATTGTAATCAACACCTTTTAGTTGTCTCTTCACAATCAATCCAATCCATTTTTGTTCTTCGTAACCTACCTCTATTAGGATTAACAGTTAGGTTAAGATAAAATGACTACAATTTAAGTGCATTATTACCATAGAATTGTACTTTCCGCAAAAAGAAGAAAGAATACTGAGTAAAAAGAGTAGAACAATACAAAATGTCCAGGACTACAATGTTTCACACTGCAAAGTCTTATATGTATATAACAGTACATATAATTAGATATTACATATATAATTTAATAACTGTCATATTTATATCCAGAAAACAATAAGCTTCTCCATGAACATTTAAGCTTTACTTTTAACAGCAGGCGTGGCACTTTTCCTTTCTGAGAACTAAGACTTGCTAGAGATCCCAAGACCTTAAGATGAATGCTTTGCAAATATATCCCTTTGCCAGTAGCTTCTTTTTTAGGCAACATCATATTTTTTCAGGCTACGACTTAGTTTTCTCTAATTTTAAATCTCCCATTCATCATCTGTCAGATGTGAAGTCTTCTGGCAAAGTAAATAGCATTTCTGTTTCCAGCACTCAGCCAGAACACTGTATAAATCACATTGCCTAAATTCACACATTCACAACCATAATGTACAATCAGATAGTTTCACTTGTCTGAGTATATGAATTAACAAACAGACAAAAAGAGCACAGAGTCACCGCAGGGAAAGCTTACTGCTTAGTGAATGTGTGGATACATCAGTCACGCTTAACTAACACATTTAACTAGGCTGCTAGAGCTAATTAAACAAACAACACCAATGGACATACAATTTTTCCTCATGAAACATGAATTTGTAAATTACAAGTGGTCTGTGAAAAAATGCATGAAATAGTAAACAGCAAGTACAGATATACTATATCTGTGGATACTCAAACTGGAGTAATGTAATTAGTGGGGTACTGCAGCGATCTATTTTAGGGCCACTGCTCTTTATAATTTTCATTTAGTAATAATAATAATAATAATAATTGCTTACACTTATATAGCGCTTTTCTGGACACTCCACTCAAAGCGCTTGACAGGTAATGGAGATCCCCTCCACCACCACCAGTGTGCAGCCCCACCTGGATGATGCGACAGCAGCCATAGTGCGCCAGAACGCTCACCACACACCAGCTCTCAGTGGGGAGGAGAGCAGAGTAATGAAGCCAATTCATAGAGGGGGATTATTAGGAGGCCATGATTGGTAAGGGCCAATGGGGAATTTGGCCAGGACGCCGGGGTTACACCCCTACTCTTTTCGAGAAACGCCCTGGGATTTTTAATGGTCACAGAGAGTCAGGACCTCGGTTTTACGTGTCATCCGAAGGACGGATAAATTAGCAAATAATAGTAAATTTAGTAAATGAGTCAGGCTTGCAGATGACACCAAAATGTTTCTAAAGTTTTTACTGAAGGTTTAGTAAAAACTTTAGAAACATGAGGGCAGCATGGTGATTAGTATTACTACTACAGCACTGGGCCTGTGGGTTCAAATCCATTACTGACGTGCTATCTGCCTGGAATTTCGCACCCAGACAGTGAGGGACGAACTGGCAGGGCAGGAGTGGCAAGGCCAGAAACCCCAAGAACCGGTACACTTGTAAGCCTGTATTGGTGGCTATTGAGGACGCAAGTGGAACCTACTGTATGTGGAAGTGCATTTAAAAATGAGAAGAGTTATGCAAAGGGATGTGGAAGTATGGAACGGGCTATCTAACTATGTTGTTGAGGCTGATGAGATATTTGGATCAATAAACTAACAACTGCTTAACATCTTCTCGTTTGTAACCTTTTTATGTTCTTAAACTTTGTTTTCTTTCTGGGTACTGTACAGTTAAAATTGGTAGTATAAAAGGAAAACATGCACCTGAAAGATCCATTTGCCACAATGATATACTGTAAATGGTAACTGACAGATGTTAACTGCAGAAATGTGTCTTCTTTGTGAGACAAGGTCTTTTAGTTGAAATAATCTCTCTCCAAACAGCCTTTGACATCACACCAAGAAACATTTACACCTTGTCAGTGTGATTATTATGCTTCCATAAGAAACAAAGGGGACACAAATGGAAATGATGTCATTCACATTATGCTCAAGCTTTTGAACATGGCCAAGACAAATGTGTTTCTCAAAAAAAAGTTTCCCCAGAAGAGGTCCCACTTAAGGCAACCTCTCATCCAAGCAAAAAAAAAACAGTTTGTTTTCTCCCATCTAATAGCAATATACAGGCCCTAGCAACTATTTTAAGGTAATTTGCCAGTGAAAATGACAGGTCTAATAAATAAAACGTTTAAAGCTGAAAAGAAAAGGAACTAAAAAGAGAATGGAACATGTTCATTGTTTTTCTATTTGATCATCTTAGAGCAGGGATTATGCCAAAGCGTTTGCTTTGTGTCCAGATTTTTTGTTCCAATTGTGAGACTGGTATTGTTCTACAGGCTTCTGTCAGGCTGTCGGCAGAATATTATCAACAAGGGTTAGTTTATGACTGCAGCAGAATCCAACTGCTTTTTCACATAAATACCTGTCAGCTCCTTGTTCCCTTAGGTGCCACACAGCACATTATTTCAGGAAGAAATTAGGAAAACAAAATGATCAGGTAGCCAGCACCAGTCCAAAAGGATTGCAAACCAGCAGGTTTTATGCATCTCTGTAAATAATCAATGGCTTTAAGAAAAAGGAAAACAGGGCTAAAAAGGTTCACTTAGCAATTAATTAGTTATTAATTATCCAATTAAGAGCTCAGGTGCAGAACAAACTGAAAGACAGTGTGGCCCTGTACAACCCAGATCTAGTGCAAAAAAGAGGAAGTTCTATTTTAGATTAATTTTTTTAGGTAGTATTTTATAGTCTCAATCTGTTCTCTCCTTTTCGTGAGAAGTATATAAAATCTGTAACAGATCTAAATGTGGAGCCTGCGAAGAAACAGGAGAATTCCATCACCATAGGAACATCGATACATAACAGAAAATATTCTGCTCTTTTTGTCTGTTCTCATTTTTTATACTTTGTAGGGATTTTGTGTATTAACACAAAGCTTCTGCTAATATACATGTATCTGTCCCATTCTCATCCGTTTTGAAAACAAAAAAACATACTGTATACAGTGTATGTACAGAACTAAAATATATACTTATCAGTCACCACCTCCATACACTGTTTGCACTTCAGGGGGCCTGAAAAGTATGGCCTGTGGCCTAAGCAGGAATACCTCAGAAAAGACAATAATAATTACTTTATTCTAATGTACACAAATAATTATAGACATTTACAGGGAAGATCAAGTAATTCCTATACAGTAGTTTTATGCCAACTACTGTATATCAGAAATGATTTCCATGATGGAGTTTTCTCCATAGACTACAAAATACAACAATTTCCCTTTAATCTTCCTGTGACTCTTCTCTATGTTCAAAAGCTCACCAACACCATTGCTGACTAAGCTCTGACTAAGCATTCATCAGTTCCCTGTTGACTGCAAGGGCCTAATATCACTCTACACTTCCCTTAAAAGCAGAACATACAACAAAGAGAAACAAACAGCCAGGAATAAGTCACTAACTAGCCTTCCAGCACACTATGGTATTACTGGCCAATGGGTTCACCCTCTTTTCCATAGAACAAAATCAATAGCCAACGGTTTGTCCTGGAAACTATTTCTCAACTCCAATCCACCCTGAACTTGAAAGTTACAATAATATAATTCAAATCAAGCTTTATTATCCTCTGCAGGACAATTTCTTCTATGGCACAGTCCAACTCAACAACAAATAGATAAAGTCAGTTACTTTACAATAAGAGAGTTAATTTACAAACTACTGAGGTTGCAAAATTGATCTTCACCTTCTTGTCCAATGGCATAATAACGTGTTCTTCACCTTCTTGTCCAAGGGCAAAGTAATGTACCAGTGCTACATGAAATGGATGATATTCTGTTCAACTCCTTTCCATGATATTTATTTTGCCTTTCGAGCTATACACTGAAAATTGTAAAGCATTTCAGTAATTAACCTTGAGGGCTGTCTTCTTCAAGCTGGTTGCCAACCATCATGGTGAACATGGCTAATAGTTTAGATATTTTCAGGCTTGGTTATTTTATATTCATCCACACTTTTCATTCTAATTGAACTTTTCATTCCAATGCCCTGATTTCTTCACTCCATAGAAATGATATTATATTAGCTTTTCTTTCTTGTATCTCTTTTTCAAGTCTGATTTTAGGAGTGTCTGCTTTGAATGTCTTTCTGTGCTAATGTACAGCTGTTGGGACTTAAATTCATGCTGCTGGATTTAATTTTAAATTCTGAGCTCAGAACACATTGTTTCAAACGATTAACTGTTTTCAGTTAATATTGTCTCAGTTGACACTTCCTGACGTACGGACATTAAGGGTTGATTTTTTTCAGGTCATTGCTTGGATATCTTTTTACATCTGATACATTTTAAGTTTCAGCCGTGAAGACACTTTGGGTTCATTGCTTGAAAGTGTATACCCCAATGTTCTCAGTTCTCTTGATGACAATGATGAAGCACTCTGTATTCATTTTGGGCAACAGGAACAAATGTGACTTGAATTGTAATTTAACATGTCGCATAGGTGCAATACAGTACAAACAGAAACCACTGTTTAGGTGAACACCTTCAGCATAACGAGACATATCAGACATTAAATACCATTATTATTCAGATTGAGATTGCATATATCTAAATACTGAATGTCGTCGTTTGCAGAGACCCCCTGTGAAAAATAAGCTTTAGCTTTACAGGCCCTATAATCAATACTTGGATACAGGGAATAACATTAGGTTAAAAAACTTTCTCCCTGCCCTACCCTGTAAGAGTAAAGTCATTTGAGAAACTTTCCTCTCTGACTTAATGGGCTGTCTGGTGCTGTAGCCAGCTGTTACACATTAGAGGCATGTTACACATGTCTTATTCTTGTTCTCAGCGGCTATCAGTGATGTAAGCCATGAGGCACATTTTCCTAATAAAAGTGCAAGGATCTATTAGCTGGAAAAAAAGCCATTTATCTTGCCAGTGTTTGCGTGTTGTGGATGGACTTTGCATTAGTTTGCTGCAGATTTGTCTTTCAGATCCGAGTTGAATCTTTTTTTTTCCTCCTTACTGACACTGTGCTATATTTATTCACTGCTCCTTGGCGTGGATGATTAAGGGTAATATAAAAAAGGTTAATTGAAAATGTTTACAAAGACAAAAGAGGATAAAGCCAGAGAGATGAATGAACAGAGAGTTTAGATATAAATATCAAATATCTAATTCTAGGTACAAGTAACGTACTATGAAGAACGTTAGTGCTTCAATAATGGGTAACAGCTGATTGAATTAACTTCAAAATGTATGATTGGATAAGGGGAATTGTGAATTAACTGGGACTGAACAAAACTGAGGTGACCTTATCCAGCAGTAGGGTAAGTGAAGTTGTGTCCCTGGCCTGGATTGTGCAGGCAGTGGGGTTAAGGTCCATTTTAAAATGAATCTCAGTCCAAGACTGAGAACCGAACCAAAAGTAGTTGTTCCCAAGGTCACATTCCGCAGTCCAAGAGAGAATATGGATTGTATCTTCTACATATATTCAAAAGTCTTCACTTAGTCCCTCAGTGTTACTGAATTGAAAGAGTTTATTTAATAATTTACAGATGCTTAGTTTACACTCTCCACAGGCACATTTTTGGCAACATGATAAAACAGAAGACTTCAAGACGAAAGTCCACTCTACCATTCAAGACATCTTAAATACCAAGATTAGAAACCAGGAGTAGTGGTTAAGAATCTGGATTCCAGACTGGGGTATCAGAGGTTCAAAGACCAGATGGGATGCTGTTGTTGGCCTTGTCAGCAGGGTAAGTACTCAGCCTGCTCTAGTAAATGCCTAACTGTGTTAATTGAATGTGTAAATCATTTACTGTGTAAACTGCAACTTACTGTGCAAACTGTAGCTAACCTACCTGGTTAAATAATGGAAATACTACGAAACATACACTTCCTAAACACCTTCAAATTAATCTCAATCTTGAAATACGGACAATATTTATAAAATATATTATAAAATATATTAATAAATACTAGTGTATTTATTAATATACACATTTACAGTTACC
This sequence comes from Lepisosteus oculatus, assembly GCF_040954835.1. Lineage (NCBI taxonomy): Eukaryota > Metazoa > Chordata > Actinopteri > Semionotiformes > Lepisosteidae > Lepisosteus > Lepisosteus oculatus. The sequence goes on along the minus strand of NC_090698.1, from coordinate 70,864,305 downwards.
TGAGAAATCCATAGCTTTATTTGGGCCTTCACAGAATGTCCCTACTGAAATGTGGCTTACTCAGGATTCTGAAAAACCTTTTTTTTTTTGTAGATTACATGACACTACAATTACTACAATTACTAAAATACATGACACTTCCCTGATGTGTCCCTATATCCAAGTTTCTGTTCTGTGAAATATTTATTGTACTGTACGTACAGCATGGATATAACTTCCACTCATGTTGCATGATTTATTGTTGTGGTACAGTAGTTGTTCCATAATTTTGGATGTAAACAACAATCAGTTTAAAAAAATGATAAAGGGTATCTTCATTCCACAACTTGCGAACTGTCATCACCTCAATATCTCCAGACTAGAGGTTTTCCTCTCTGGTTCTGAATAAGCTCTGTGTCTTCTGTTTTGCTTTCCATAGGAGCTCTCCTTTACCTGACAGCTTAATTTGCTTGGTGGAAACAGTTAGAAAGGTCAGGTTAAGCGGACTGTAACTTCACTTAAGGTGTCAAGTTTATAGCTCGGCTAGAGAAAAAATCAGAATACACAGGTATCTTTTAGAAGAAAAGCTGAGAACCCCACCCCCGCATAAGTAAGGGGTAAAATAAACACAAGAAGAAATTAGTTTGATTAAAAATAAAGAGAGAGGGGGAAACAGCACAAATATAAATTAACCAGTCAATGAGGTTTTCAATACTTTTAAATGTTTACTACATAATCAATGTTTGTTAAAAAAATATGTCAATACAATCACATATTTTTTATGATGACATATTTATTTCACTCCTTCGTAACACTAAAGTGCTCCCAGAAATGTAGAACTCTAAATTGACATCCATGATTGAATTTTTGAACTTTCCCAGTGTTTAATCATCTCATACAAACCCATGTGCCAAAATGAAAATGAAAGCATCTTTTGGCTTGCTTTTCATTTTCTTTGAAGGTATGGATTTAATATAAAGAGACATAAAGGGTAAAAAATCAAATAGGAGGACAAGCAGGGGAAAAGAACTTCTTAAATTATACAATGATACTACATTTTTAAGTGCTGCATCTGTTGTGGAGATAAACTAGGCAACAGAAAAAGATTAAGGGAAGAAGAATTTCAGATGTTCATTCAAATCTGTTGAATACAGGTTAAAATGACATTTTTAAAAATAATTTAAATGGTAAAAAAAGGTTTAAAAGATTTCCTGCAGTGCATTCACATACTGTTACCCATTAACTGTTGACTTAAATAATAAAAACCAAGCTTAAAATATGATTTAACTTTCCTGTCAGCTAAGGCTACATTGGATTCTAAGGAAACTGGCCCAAACCCAACAAGAAACCAAGCGATCAGAGGACCACCAGGGAATGTATACTGTATACACTAAAAGTAACACAGGCCAGAACGCTTAGGGCAAGTAGATTTGTCAAAATACTAATATGAACCTTAAGATATAATGCTTAGCGGCAGCAAAACTACTACAGGGGGTAAATTACTGAGTCCTTTCTTTCATGTACTGTATGGGTTGTTTGATTCCTGCCTGGGATGCATAAGAACATGAGCAGTAAACTCAGGGGATGAATGATCTGGGCTCCTACAGTGGATAAGTAGAAACCAGGAGAGGTGACATCACTCACAACCTGAAGTCGGAACAGCTGAACCACAGCCAGACGCGGCCAAGCTAAAATGGTGAGTCCTGCTTTTTCTTAAATGTATTTTCATACATTTAAGAAGGGATTCTACAAGATCTAGTTAGCAGACAAATGTCAGTACCACGTGCACTATTCTATTGATTCATACTTTGACGGTTTCGTGAGGTTTTTTTCTATGGGTCGACATACAGGTCAGGGTGTCAGAGTTCTTAAACTCTTCAGAAAGGTTCATAATCAATATAATTGATCCCTAAATAATGTATTTAATTTTAATTCAATCTTTACTATCACCCAAGGGAAAATGTGTTTTATGGCACAGTCATATACAACAATAAGGACAGATGAACATTGCTAACAAAGACCATATCTTGTTGTTACAGGAAATAAGAGAATTACTTTCCAGTGTTTGAGAGAGATATGGCAGGGGGTGATGAAAGATTTCCCCTGTCTGTTACTTTTACACCTGGGAACACAGAGGTGTCTTTCAGAGGGAAGAAGTGTAAATTCACAATGGAGAGGGTGATACACAAACTCCATAACGCTCTTGGCCTTCTTAAAAACCTTTTGTTAGCAGAGAATTGTTAGCTCACTTGATTTGCACCAAGGATTGTGTTACTTAATTCAACACATTTTTCCCAACCTATTACAATTCACAATACTGATCTTGGCAAACCAACAAGTGAGACAGCACATCAAGATAACTTCCAATAAAATGATTTAAAGAAAAGTGTAAAAATAGTTATATTTTAAGGTTCTGTTGGCCTTTCTTTTAAATGGTGTCACAACATTTGTTCCATCTCACATTTCTGGCTATGACCATACAGCACAAACAATTTATTTATTTAACATTTATTTTTTATACCTGACAGAGCATCCTAACCATAACCCTAAAACTACATATTGTCAGGGTATTTATTTTTTAATTTTTATTTTAATTTTTCCACATTTGTGACTGAATACTGTAGTATTTTCCTTCTTTCTCCTCAGTGTTTGCAAATGCAGATTCCTTAGTGTAGTATATACAGTACAATCGAGTACTTCAGATTCCTCAGTCTCCAGATGAACAGATGAAAAATGCCACTAGGAGCCCATCACTGGGTAATTTACATGATGATTAAAAAGCAACAGCAGGATTCAAGCCTCTTGAAGCTTCTGAAGATCTCAATCCTAGAGGATCTGTTCACATTTTTACTCACGATTCACAGATGCTGTGAGACACACCAGCTGACATCAACAAGCTGTTTTTTCAAAGGGCTACTAGGAAACTGAATCTAAGGCTCAAGTCTCCTGCTGGGAGTCAGATTGCTGCACTAGCACATCTCTCTGTAGATAAGACTCATCTCAAGCTCAGCAGGACACAAAGCAGTTCATTTCATCTTTTAAGAATTAGAAAAGCATACTTTGACACTCTGGCTAGCTGTCAAATCTTTTCATAACCTACAGATCCTTCCACAATGCTGGTCTACTTCTTACATCCACTGGCCCATTATATTCACACAAAGCAGGTGCGATTCTCCAAAACGGACAGCGTGTATGGCTCCTAAGTGGGCCACTCCTTGATTAACATCCAGTAAACTCGTTTTACCCACACTGTGTAACTTTAAATTGTTCTTTGTGAACAAATCGATTCATTAATAGGTGAAACATTAACCATTAAAACACTTGCTATTGAACAAGAACTATGTGAAAAATTACCTTTGAAGCAGTAGGCGCCAAACTTTTCTGTGGGGCTAGGAAAGCCGGTTTGGTTCCTGTAGCGGTACAATGTCCGGACGCCCAGAAGCCCCCCCCCACACTGGGTCCGGGCTACGGCGATAGGGTATCGAACGCTGCCGTCAGAGAGCCAGCCATAGTCACACCTGTCGAGACCATTTCTCCAGGCTGAGTGAAGGTGTCCAGTGGAGGCCAGGACAGCGCCCTTTGTCGCACACTCTTCCTCGGCTTCCTTGAGGGTCACCTTGGAAAGGGCCGGAGTAAAGAACACTTCGCCTGAAGAGAAAGCAAATTCCCAGCGTCACACACTCAGCTTTTCTTCACTTTCGGGAAATTTAAACCATACACAAACTGTTATTTTTTTATCAGGAGTCACGCATTCAAGCCAGGTCTGATTCCCCTTTTAACAGCCATTAATTCCACCGTCATTATCTTCAGAAACACTTGTCTGTTCCTAAGCCTTTTTAAAAATAAGGTGTTTCTGAAGTGGACTTTGAGTGATTGTTCTTGAGCTGTATGAGGTTCTCAGAAATGTGAGGGCCCAAGAGCATGTAACAGACACTGCTTGATCAAAATTTGGTTTATCATGTCCATGTGCTTTCTAGAAAATGTATGCTGTTAAAGATTTAAAACCCTGACTAAATATTCTTATAAAGAAAATAATAATCAAATTGCACAATGTGGTATTGCATACCATCATCAACAGATTGTTTTAGATAGATTTGCAGCTTTTCGTAAAACACTTAACATTAAACAATAAACAGTCACGACAATAGAATACTTAAGTGTGTATGTGAAAGGGACATTCATCGCAGGCATTTTTCTGCTCCTTAAGCATCTTTTTTATGAGCTAGCTAACAGAAAACAACAATACTGTACATCACAGAAAACGTTTTGTCTGTGCATTGTGGGAGGTAAATTCTTACTGCAGCTAAGTTTCAAACTAAGTTCTTTATTTGTAATTTGAATTTGTAATGTTTATTATATTTGCCTAATGACACAATTACAAAGCCATTTATAACACCATTAATGTTTTAAAAAACAAATGGGCAGTGTTTGATCCAAAAAGATTTTAATTTAAACAACCGATTAACTCTTGACAGAAAACTAAAGGGCAAAACTAATGGCCTAAAGACTTTTCTTCAAGAAGATTTGGGTGTAACATCAAGAATAAGAGTTTGCAATATTTAAATATTTATTGTCAGATAAAAACCCATTTCATAATAGACCCATTAAATACAATAACCCAACGATTGTGTTTAAATAGCAGCAGTACAGCCAAGCTAAACATTTATCAATTCTCTGTCTGTTATAAAAAGTAAAAGAGGAGTATAAATATGGTGCATTTTCATGATACTTCCATGCCTGCATGATTTAACTTAGCTTTTCTTTGCTTAGACCAAGCCTGTCAGATCCTGATATGTTGAGGGTGGTGTGTCTACAAGTTCTTTTTTAAAGCAGTAACACCCAAAGAGCTACAGTAGGAGAAGCTGTTAAATAGGTCCAATTAAGCTGGAAACCAGCTGATTTAGCTTGATAAGAAATGAAATGGAGTGAAAATTTGTATTTACACCAACCCTCCAGAAATCTCCAAACTAGGCTTAGACTGGCTTCTAAAACATTTTCTCATTACTATCTGAATGCATACAGGAAATATTAAGTACCAAACTCTATCAGTGAACGTATTCTTAAGCTTTCAATTTTTTGCTAGCAAGAGAGGCTGAAGAACTACCTTAGAAGTAATATAAACAGAAACACACAAGATGCAATAATTTTTTTTTTTCATAATGAAGAGAACCTATTGTTAATCACTTGTGAGGCTTTTGGGGGGAATTCAAAAGAAATTGTGATAGTATTTATTCTGCAGGCTAGAGATGGGCTGCTAAATAAATGCCTACAATTTACTAACTGTTCACAGTATTGTAAACATTCAAATAAAGGTTAAACAATTTCTAATTTACTCTTCTTCAGATCTCAGAAATTGTCCTTCTATGGATAGCATATACTGTAAATCTGACTGGGACACACTTGATTTGGTCTTCTGTTCAGAGACTATACAAAGGATGTAATTTTTCATGTAAATAAAATAATTACAATAAGTATTCTAAGTGCAAATTAAAGCAAAACAACAACAAAAAAATGTGTTTTGATGTAATACTGCTTATTCCAAAGTCTTGTGTTTGTAAAAGAGCAAGCCTAATGTTAGAAAGTATAGCATGGGTAACGTTACACCAATAAACCTGTTTTAGAATGATTTATAAGGGGTTAGTTTGTAAAAGAGGTCAACCTGAGCATTTCACAGTCTGAGTGATCTGTGTGGTCTATTGTCAGCCACAAAGGTTTGTAGTCTCTCCTGGTAACTTATATTGCAGTAAGAAATGTTATAGACAAATAGGTTACAGGATTGGAACCTCTTTTATCCTGAACAGAGAAAATTACAAGGATATATGATACAAGTGAAATTTGAAAACTACTGAAAAAAAAACCCCACTGCTCTTCTTGTAGAATAAGAGTGATACACAGACACAAATGTAAGCTAAGACTAAGTACTTTCAAGTCCACATCCATGCATGTCTGAGGATTAAGAGATGTGGCAGTCTGGAGCAAGCATCCAGTCATGCTTCTACTGCATGACTGTAGAAAATTTTCATTAGACTTTTATAAAATGTTTGGCTGATCAACAAACAACTAAGTGAGTTGCTACAGTATATGTATTGCATGGTTGCCTACTGCATGTACAACCTTTATTACATTCTTAACTGCACCAAATGTAAAAAACAATTTGCAGCCTGAGGTTACATCAAGCCTCGCGACTCATGTACAATAAGGGGATTATTTTATTAGTAAACTTTGTAAAGTGAAGGTTTCAGCACTGCATAAGCCAATGTTATAATTAATAATAATTGCTTACACTTATATAGTGCTTTTCTGGACACTCCACTCAAAGCGCTTTACAGCGCTTAATAAACAGTACATAAATCCATGTTGTACTGGATTTACACATATTTGCCATGTTGTAATCAATTATAATAAAGACAGTATTTCTTATTATTCATTTTTTAATGGCATGTGAGCATTTATCCAAACCCTAATGTGAACAATTAAAGAAGCTGAGAAAATTATTTATTAACGCTCCTTTAATAAATCATCTATAGGCAATAAATTAGATCCGCTGAAGTGAATATATTAAACATGAAAGCTTTTGGTAAGAATTTAAATTGTTTTAAGTTGTAGTGAATGGGAAAAATACAATAGACGTATTAAATATTATATATACACAACACTGAAACATAAGTGGCCTGTTTCTCTGGCAATTAGTATAATACAATTAAATGTGTTTATAGTCTAATCCAGGTGGATCCTGCACATTGGTGGTGGTGGAGGGGAGTCCCCATTACCTGTAAAGCGCTTTGAGTGGAGTGTCCAGAAAAGCGCTATATAAGTGTAAGCAATTATTATTATTATTATTATTATTATTATTATTATTATTCTTAATGTGGACAGCACAAGCTTGAAAGTAAACTTTAGAATAGCATTTTTATTTATATAAATATGTGACTTTCTCTATAGCACCAGGTTTTATTCTTTTCTCCGAAATGTGATAAATCTGCCAAGTTCTTTATTTCCTGTATCACCTACTGTATACTTTGGATGTGCACCAAAGGCTCAGCTGTGGCACTTGGAATGACCTTAAGCGGCCTAAATAGCTGGTTTTTATTAGGCCTGTTATTATTGTGTTCCAATTCTAAAAGCCGCATGTTGACCTGGGCTAACAAAGTCTGCAAAGTCAACATCATGGAAAAAACGAAATAATAAATGGCTGTTTTCTCATGACGATTTCCTTATGTTACCACAGGCATGTAATGTTTTAATCAAATCATCCCTCACATTTTCAAAGATTTTTTGCTTTATAGAATAATGACTTGCTAATAGAGAGAAATTAATAGTTTGGCTGCCTGTTGGCAGTGAGCTCTTTTGTGTCAGAAAACCTCTCAGCTCTCATCTGGAAAGAGGCTTCCCTGACACAAAGACTTGCGGTAAATGGTCACACCTCACAGTGCCATGTGTTGCATTTAAAATTAGCACCCTGGGTTTGACACAGCTGCTCCACTTCGAGCCTGCGGGAGATCATCTTCTTACCTTCCAATTTGTCTACATAGCAATACACATCATATGTCTCCGTGGGGTGGCGGACTCCATATGTTCTGACACCAGGCTTTCCCATTTTATCTCCATAGCAACCCGCCCTGGGTTTAGTAATTGGGTACCTGCCCAGATGAAATTGTAAACACTTCTTGTTACACTTATATAAAAACCAAACAGTTCTGAACTGAAAACAACATGAAAACTGATGGAGCTGGTGAAGAATAATGGGTAATAGTTTAGGCCATTTAGGATGGTTTGTACAGTATATAGACAGACAGAGGATAGAGGAGTTTATTTGCCACATGCACAATGGGATTCTTGTTCACACCCTTCTCTCAGGACAACAGACAACACAGTACAACAAATAACAACACACAACGTACACGGTCATTACAACCACTACAAAACAGGAAATATAAATAGTGACAGCACGCACAGACAATAAACAAACAGATATTTCCCAGATATTTTGGTAAATGGGCCTTCTGTGAATCTACTGTACCTGACAGTCTGGTCTTCCATCCAGCCAGCATCACACTGGTCAAAGCCATCTTCGTAGGCCGCATTCAGCTGTTCCACAGAGGCTATGGTGGCCCCAACATCCTTACAGGTCTGCTTGGCCTGCTCGAAGGTGAGGGTGTACCTGCTGCTGGAGGCCCGGTAATGAAACACAACACCTGTACAGACACACAACAGAAAGAATTAACTGTCAAATTAAAAAAGAAAATGTTCATTATCATTAATATATTCTAGGCAATTCACTATTTAAAAAGGACACACATAAAAGACTTCCAATGAACCAGCTCAGCCTGTAACTATCCCTTAAATAACTATTTCAGATTAATTTGAATGAATATGCTCCATGTCAATAAATGTTACAGCTAAACTCCCTCTATCTCTTATTTTTCCTGCCTGTACAATTGTGACCTGTTAAAAAAAATAATTTAAATGAAGACTGTTAGAAAATGTTGATTGGAATGAATTTCCCAGCATGATGAAAAGGACGGAATAATTATACAGTGCATGGATTACAATGCGTTTTACAGATAAAGTGCATGTTTTACATTCATGGCCTGCTTTACAAGCTTCTGTGCTTTTTATACCACAAGGGCTACTACCAGATAATAGAAGATACATTTTCAAGATGTTATGAGCTGCAGTGTCTGAGAATACAGGCTGGCAAAGAAAGACCACGCTGTTTATAATACTGGGACATAAAGTTACCAATGCACCTTTCCAGTAGGGAGTAGCTCTCAGACAGGTTTGCCTGGAAGGCAACACCTCTATAATTGCACCAAAATGCAACAGCAAGTGTAGATTTTCGTCTTATGTATTTCCTTATTTGTATGGGGGTAGTGTGAAATAAAGCTTTCGCATGCAAAGGAATGAGAAACCAATTTGTAACTCAGTTGTTACTTAAGTCATAAAGGGATTTAAGTCTTTAACAATTCCTGCTGCTTGGAATGTGCAAGAGACGGGTGAAGGGACAGCATTTGAACTTATTATCTGAGCAGAAGGTGCTGTGTTAAACTGCTGGTGTGTCTGCCGACAGACACTTGATATTAAGTTTGACAGTCATAATTCATCACAAGCCATGCTTTATATCAGCTCATAGATATGAGATGTATTGACATGTCCAGGGCTATACTGACACGTCCCTGTTGGTCTTTCATCTTCATTAGGAATGACAAGAATTCCCCATGGACTGCTTCCTTTGTAAGTGCATGGCTTAGGAAACTGCCATCCCATCATCATTTGGGGTTCTGCAGACTTTTGTAACTTTAAGCAGCTGCCAGGACAAGATCTTCATCCTAGACTAGCCAGTTTGATATATTAATGATGCAGACACCACATGCAAATTATTCTGCTAACTTTATAATTAAACTTTCAGAGTTACTTATTGGACAAAACGTGGAGGTGCTATTTGAATGAAGATCAGGTTATTAATAAAAGGATTTTTTTTTAAGTTTATGTCATTGACCTGGGCTATGATAAAATACTGCTGAGTATGCATCTCAAGGTTATCAAAAAACATTTCAGAAGTTTAAATAGAAAAATAAGGAAAGATCTTATATACAGTAATCATATGCATGTGGACTGCTACTGTAAACATAAGCTTGCACTTTTATTCTCCTATGGAGAAAATGTAATACTGTACTGCCATTGCACTGCGGGCTAGATAGGGCATATGGCTTCTTCTTGATAGTAACCTTTTTATGTTCTTATGCTCTTATGTCCAAATCCTTGGACATAACCAACAGAGATACTCATGCCTGCGGATCAAGAGATTTTTTTGTGGCCGAAATGTAGGTACAGTTAGTCTTTGTTTCCAGTTGTAATTCCCAAAATTTGGGGGGAACGTAATGCCTTCTGAAATCAGATTAATCAATTTCATTATGACTATGACCCTTTCACAGGGAGTCCTTCAGAGTTTGTCAGATTCCCGTCCAATTAACACACTGCAATCGGCATAGTATATTACAAGAAAATTAGCATCAATTGGAAGACTATCACTAATACCACTGCAAACTCACAAGCACCCAGCTAGTCTCAGTGTTTACAAGCATAGCCTAACCCACAACACCTCAGTTGACTCAAGCCTATCCAGCATTGGAGGTACTGGCTAAACGAGAATTAAACCAACAATGTTTGGACAATAAGACTCAATGTGCACTCCGAGTGACCACATTTACTCACTGAGCCACTCTGGAGCCCCCTGGGTCTCGTTGCAATGCCCAAGAGAAGACAGAATATTATTACAGCCAGTCTATAATGTTGTTTTCAATGTTTCAGCACATATTTCTTAGGTAAGTTAACTCACAAGGTGACCAAGGGGCAGATTTTTTAACCACACCATTTGTTTCAGCTTTTAGCTACGGCTCTTGAGCTATTGCCTTAAGATCACCAGGGCGTTATACTTTCAGCCTTGTCAGTTTCACTTCTTCAGAGCCAGAAGTTTTGTAATAGCTTGACATTAAAAAAAATGTTCCTTCAATATTCCATGATATCATCCTTACCCTTTACAGACTTCAATACCTTTGAGTATTCCTCTTCCAGAAACACAAATTTGTTAACACACATATTCATTCTCACAGGTAACATCTTGAAAACATTAAAAGATGATAGATCGATTACTCTAATTTCAGATTACTCTTCAAATGATTTTCCTGATAGGATTAATATAATCGCTTTAGCAGGCTGACGTTTTCCCTTCTGTTTTCATTCCCAGAACTAATATCTCATCATGTCCTGCATGCCTTCTCTAGCCCTCTGTGTAGTCTGCTGGAGTTTGTAAGTTAGCAGCAGAAAAATCTGGAGCTGAGCATTTAACTCAACATGGGAAACATTATTTTAGCAGTCAAACCATGAGAGACCAATAAATTCTGTCTAAAAACAAAGACAGCTTTGTGTAAAGTGTGTCATCCCCATGTAAAATACATCTTATAATAAAACACAGTTTTGAAAACAAATGTTAGGTTAACAGCCTAACGGGAGAAGCATATGTGACCTGTGTTATTTTCAATTAATTTCTTCCGCTAACTGATAGTACAGGTGATTGTCTCTAAATTCTTCTGCTTATATTATTCACACCTTTCTTCACAGATACTCAGTCTCAGATCGAACTTCAAATTCAAAATCAAATTAATGAAAAAATCTATTACAATTATGATTGCATTACAAGTTTTCCACTTTGCAGCCTGATCCAGTCAGAACTCAGAAGATAACCAAGGATGGGTCTGGTCAGTACTGGGATGGGAGATCAAAGGAAAACCAGATTGCTACTGGGGGGGGAACTGGTAGACCATTATAGCCCATTATAGCCCATAATTTCCTGGCCAATGCCTCAGTCTGATGACTGGGGACACTTTGCTGTTCTTCAGGTGACACATTAACTTCTTACTTCTTGGTCATTAACATGAGAGACCAATAATATCTGTCTAAAATCAAGGATGGCTTTGTGTCAGGTGCCTTATCCTCACGTAAAATAAATCTCATAAGGAACACTATCAAAGAATGATATGTAGCCTGTATTTTCAGTTAATTTCTTGTGCTGAATTATATTATCCAGCATTTCATATGAGGTAAAAGTCTTAACCTCTGTGCCCTGGCAAAATTCCACTCTGAATTTGTACATATAGTCTTTCTATACTTCTCCCTTAATTCAGATGGTGAAGAAAGCTCTCTCACCCCCACACCTACTGTGTACTCTAGCTGCATAATGGCATCCATGCATCAACCACATGCATGCTGGTGAATGAAGAGAGTCCCTGCTATATGTACAGCGCTTTGTGGTCCTTAGGAAGTACTGTGTGAATGCAAAGAATAGTAATGAAGAGATAAGGGGAGGGACCAGCAATTTTTATATTGGCTTCATGGGACTTTTCTCATGGTTTATTGAGTTTATAAACTGATCCAGTCAAAACACTTTTTGGAACACAAGTGAAAAAGAGGCATATGTATCTGTCCCAAAATCTCAAGTTAAAAAAAACAAATCTTATCCTCCAGATTCTGGGCACAGCTAAAAATTCAAGGCCGTGACTTTAGAGCACAAAGGTCAGCTCCATGTTTATCAAAAGAAAATTACCCTAATTAAGATGGAAGAAAACGGCCAGGGAAACAATACAAGCCTTTTTAGCTCTGAACTTTAGATTTTATCTCCCTGGGAGCATTTTTCAGAAATGGGTAGGTGTTCAGATACAGTTTCTTGCGTTATACAAATTATAAGGAAATACTGTGTATGCTAAAGGCCTTTTCTGTGGATATCAATAGATCAATTTTTAATTGAATTTCTTCTGGAATGTGAGATGGTCTCATTAGCATGGAAAGAGCACAAAAGGGCTAGTAAAATAGTGTTAACTGTGTAAAACCTAATCGCATAAAAAGACTACAAACGAGAGAAGGCCATTTGGCCCATACAGCCTGTTTCATAGTTAGCCGCTAATTGATCAAAGGGATTACATGCTGCTATTTCTTGAAAAGTGAGGACATTGGCTTCAACAACATGGATAAGTAATCCGATCTACTGTATGCTCCCAGAACCCAATTACAGGTCATACGCCCCCCAAGACAAGACAAGCCTACCGAAAGACAAACTCACCATTAACATCGAGTGTGACAGTGTCCTGCGTGTCTTCAATTCCATACATCACTTCACAGCGGTAGAGGCCAGCATCACTTGCCCGGAGCTTAACAACCGTCAACGAGGCATCACCGACATCTTCAGGGTGGCTAGGCACCGACACCCTGTTCTTGTATCCATGACCAATTTTAATTACCCCGTTTTGTGCCACAAGTACAGTTAACTCGCTCCCATGCTCGATTTTGGTCCATTTGATTCTCAGGTAGTCGGTGCCTGTTTTTTGGCTGGGTGACGAAGTGGGCATTGTTGAAAAATGACAGGGAAGCACTACTTTGCCAGATAGAGACCCACTGACCGGGGGGCTTTTCTCCATCTTCATGATCACTGTGCTCTCTGGGAAGAAAAAAGAACCAGAAATACTGTTAGATGGGATGCAAAATAAAACTTTTGCCGCAACAGGAACTTCAACAGGAACTTCAATTACAGCAGTAATTTCTACTCTTCTTTTGGAATATTTACTCATATCTTCCTTAGGTAAAATCCTTTATAATGGTGTTCCATATGCATTCTACTGCACATGGCATAATAAACGAGTATTCACACATAACCTCTGTGTATCATTTTATATGTTATAAAAATCATTATTTAGTTGCACCTGAGGGGCATTAATAATGACGATTAGTATATTGGCCATTTGGTATAAGAGCCTAATATAGAAAGCCCAGATTACATGATGTGCTTGTCCTCGGGTACTGCTTCAAGGGTGCGCTTTTAGAGGATTCTTCCCAGCAAGACAATTCAGTCCTTTAGGCAATAGGGTGAAGATATTGCTAGCTGTACTAGAGAGCTTTGTTTTATCACAGGCCCTGCCTGCCTTCACCCACAGCCTTACAATGTCCACAGATGTTTAAGAAGCTTGTATATAGGATATAGGATAATCACAGCTGATCATGGGCACAAATGCAATTTAAGTGTGAATGAGCACAATAGCACAGATTTGAAAAGTGCCTGATGCCTTAACTTCACCCACCACTGCCAGCACGTGCATTTAAAACTTAGGTACTGTATGTTAGGTAAGCAAACACTGACAAGACTCTGAATATGGGAGAAGATTCTTACCTTGAAGTGCTGCAGCAGACAAAGGAAGCATGCAGCATAACCATAAAATATGTTTTATATTTAATAGCATCTTTGATCTGAAAAGATATAAAAAAACTGTTAATCTGTGGGTAACCAGTGTTTAAAATGGACATTCTCATGCACAATAAGGTACTGTGTAATACAAGGACCGACTGTATGAATAAATAAATTGCAGTTGTTCTCCAAAGCAGTACAATACAGAACAATATGTAACACAGTATTAACATTTCCCAGATAGAGCTGAGTTTTCAGCGAAGTGCTTTACTTATGACTGTACATAAAAAGCCTTGGTTACACCATGTCATTAACCAATAAGAATAACAGATTTCATTAGTTTTTTTTAATGTCCCTGTCATTTCCTTATCTGGCAGTGGAGCTTTACTTGGTCATCATCTGGTGGTCTTGAGCAATTTGTCAGCCCAAGTATTTCCTCTAAGTGGGTGGTGAAATAAAAAAAAACAATTGATGTACCACCAGGAGGTCAGTGCAAAGATTTGTGGGGTGCAGGGACAATGCACACCCCCTCCAGGCTTCACATGTGCTGTGGTTAGTGACAAGGAGACCCTCAAATCATTCAGTTTTGCTTCAGTATCAATCCTCCCTTTTTTGCAATAAATCTGTGGGAGTTCTGATGAAAAAGGCTCCTTCCCATCAATCACATTTCTTCCCAACAATCTTTGCCTAGATCAGATTTCTCTTTGCTTTTCCATGATAAACCATGAAGGTGTGTTACAACTGTCAGCAGTAGTTTTCATTCGTCTCATTTCATGTATTAATTATAATTCTCCAACACCTACAAATGTGTATACCAGATGGCAGAAGAATGACTTAGAAACAATTAGGAAGTCTTAACTGCTCCGAGCTGCTCAACTCACCTAAACAATTACCATGGGTTTCTTTAAATACAAAAAGGCATAATTTGTATTTTTTTATTCGTTTTTACAGTTTTGTGGCTTTTACAATTCCGTACTATCTACGTGTCCCGGGATAAGTGCTTTATTCAGATTTTTTTTCAAAAGAGTTCTCACACTTTTGATTCGCAGGCAGTGATATGGAGCGATTAGCTTCATGTGGTTCTTATTTTTTCTGCACGTAAGGATTGAGTTTAAAAGCAAGGAATGCGAACAGCGAAATACGTCTATGGTTTCTATAAGCATGTTACATTATTCTGACACATGCACATTATTGCCAGCCATTAATCATGTTCTCACGCTCAACCTAAAACCTCAACTGGCATACACACTGCGATTGACCCTGAGACTAAATCCACGTTTCTTCCCTGTCTTGCAGATGTCTTCTGTTAAAAGTCGCGCAGCATGCTCGTCTTATCGCTGGCGATAGATAATATACAGCACCTCAACGTGAGTGCAGCACGAATTGTTGGGTTAGTCCATCCTGACATGTTACCTGTCCTGTCATCAAAACTAATCTGTTTGTACATAATTCACGTCAGTTAGTTAAACTTATGGTCGTTTTTAATCTTGACGATATCTTGGTGCTTAAATAAACTTTATTTGGAGACTACAGAACTCTACAGAAGGGTAGTTCATGGAAATATATCCTGTTCTTTTAATACAGTGTGGATTGGTGGAGCCTCCGACTTAAAAAGGGAGAGTAGAGTTTAGCCAGATACCGGTTACAGAAGACGTGTTTTATATCGTTAAACCTAAATCAAGGAAATTCATATGGCAGTTCTGTTCAACAAAAGGTCAAACCAACGAGGAGGAAACGCCTCTCAACAAGCTGACAGTTTCTCTGCGACGTCAGACCCCGACCGATCTGTAATCACTGACCTGAAATCCGACCCAATGTGAAGACTTCAGAATTTAGCAGGGCGCGGATCTTAATGTCAAGCTAATTTCCACGCCTGTCTTCGTAATGTTTTTCTTATCCTTCTCCCGGATCCCACTGAAAAGTCCAGTTGATTTCAGTTAATGTCGAAAATCCGTGAACCTAGAATGAATACAGAGCTTGATTTGATTTAATCACAGCGTAGCCTGAACACTATGAAATACAGCAAGTGCTCCACAGTTCACACGTTATTTTTACGTAAATCTTTGTATCAGAATCCGAAAAGCGAGGAAAATGCAGTAGATTTTGAAGGAAAACAAAGAATGGGGAACTAATCATCTTGAACATGATCAATAAATATGTTTCAAAAGTTCATTTCATATTTCTAAATATTTGAAAATGATTAATTCCTATTCGAAACTTTACCTGATGTCACCGCTAGAGGGTCAAATCTACGGTTGACTCAGTACAGAACAGCTTTCGAATTCCTCGGCAGTACTACATTATAGTCCAACACACAACCCCGTGGATAAATTGCTCTCCCTTATACAATTTGTCAAAGTTGTGTCTCATCTTTAATAAGGAGGGGGTGGTGGTGGTTACAGTATCCTTTGAGTATTGTCTTCGAGGTTTTTTAAACTGTGTGTAATCCTTCACGCACCTGATCAAAGTTTTCACTGATCTGTTTTTGCTTGCTCTTATACATTTTGTTTGACAAAATCTTAGAGCATGTAGTTTTTCAAATACAGTTTACTTTTTTTCCTATTGACCTTTTAATGCACATTTCAGCGCCACGCCGAGAGTATTTTAGGATGATGTGCATGAATATTTTTCGTTTTAAAAATATGCTTCGATTCAGTGGTAACAAAAAGACAGTTCTGATGCGTACAACACGATTCTAACATCTGGTCTGGAATCAGTTTTGAGCGTGAAATAATTGTTCCTTTTTTTCGATCTTAAGAGTCACGCCCAATGATGAATAATATAGAATCACCATACAAGCATTGCTCCACAGCTGTATAATTGGTTTCAGGTTTTAACATTAGCCGCTCTTGGCTAAATACTGACCGGCTTGGGAGGTTATGAGGAGCAGCTGTGACACTGACTGGTGTTCTTCCACGCTGAGATTTGTCTTCAACGAGAGAAGATCAAGAGATTAGTTCTCTGTAACGCCGTTAACACCAGGAAAGATATAGAATTTCAAAAATGAAATTACCAAACAAAATAACATAAAAAAATCAACAGGGTAAACCTTCAGTGAATATCCTTTCGAGTAGGTGGCTTGATTTGCCTTAAATACAATAGTGGACTAAGACACAATTTTTGCCTTGACCCCCGACTAAAAGATCGGATTTATCCCTTCACAGAAACGGGAGGGGTGTTGCTCCAACGATTAGGTGACGAAATCATCATGAACACTGGAACTGAAACTTTCGCTTTCTCTCGCATCCCTCTCCTTACAGAATAGCCTGTTCCTCCGGTTTCATCCAGCGATTTCACGGGCAGCTGAGGTAAGTGCGGTAGGTTGGGATGCTTTCTAGGAATAACTGTTCACAGCGATTCACCTTAAAATGCTTGAAAAGTATCAGATACATCGTTGCGGCGTTTTTATAACGGGACCATGCACCACACTTTTCAAACCAGTTCATTTAGGTAATTTTTTAAAATTATTTTTGTCGATCATTCTTCTAAATATATATTTTTTTACTTGAAATTCCACACCTTTGCTATGTACATCCCAACAACAATAATAATAATAATAATAATAATAATAATAATAATAATAATACCTCAATAGTCTTGTAACTCCAGAAATCAAATCAATTTTCAAATTATATCCTTAATTCCAGTGTGGTCCAGTGTGAAGCTGCATGAAGAAGCCCCAGGACGGTTCTCCCTTCCAGGTGATTGAAGACGCTTTCTCGCAGTGCCTGCTCCTGTTATCTCCTTCGACAGCCCCGCGGCGAAGGGTCCGATTCCAGTTTGTAGCCTGTTCTGATCCGGGGTGAAAGAACCACGGAGCCAGGCGGCCGCAAGTTCAAATTCTACTTTTTACTCCCACTATTTCGTCATTGAGAGAGGAGGAGCTCACCCTCCCCAACTTAAAAATGAGCGGATACCCCCAAAAAAATGACCAATAATTACACCTCATCGATGGTACCAATCTCGAAATGTAAAGAGGTTTAGCTTTTTTGCATTGTGTTGGGGACTTTTATACAATTGAAACAGTCACCGGTCTTTATAAATACTTGTTAAAAACGCTATTTTAATTGAGATATTCACTTAGAATTAAAAAGTACTCTGCCCAGAAACTGATCCCTAAGTACTACAGTATATCAATACGTAAAAAGAAATCCATATTCACGAATATCTCTGTTGTCTCCGAGCACAAAACCCCGATTTTCCTCGGGACACAAAGAGAAGAAGAAAGGGGCTGCAGATACAACGAGCCCCTCCGCTGTATCTTTGAGAGCGGCGAACAATGCGCGTTCTTCAGTGCACCTACTGTAGGTGTGGACCTCACCCAGAGCGGCTCATCCGTCTTGTGCAGAGTGACGGACCGAGAGAAAGCGGGCAGGGGAATTAGAAAAGCATGCCCCCCACGCACGGAGCCTAATTGTGTTCAATACACCGAGACTTCAGACTCGTTGTCTAAACACACTACTTGTACTGTAAGTGTAAAGATGCGGATTTAATGTGAGATGGTCTAAACGCCACAGCAGTGTGCGGAGCGTCTCGTTTTCTAGTCCGTTTAATTTCGAAAACCCGTCTTGTTCACAGCTTGGGTATTAAGAAACAAGGGTGCGGATGTACCTGCACGCTTGTTCTTAAGGCACAACCCGTTTCTTCTGTCAGACTCTGCAAGATGTTAGAACAATGAAGTTCCCCGCATAAAACACCTCCCAAGCCACGTGGACGAATTATCACACCAAATCTCAGGTTATTTCTGGGGTTTTTTTTAATGAGGACAAGCTCGTGGTAAAATTAATTTCAGGTCAGGATTAGCTTTACAGTGCCCAGGTGTTATCATCGCCAAGACTGTGGCTTCGCTTCTTGTAGAGAATAAATTAAAACCCTTTAAAAGTGTGTATTTCTGAGTCTCGGGATTTGTGTGCTTCTGTATTCCCGCAGCATCTTGACACAGCGCCCGATGGAAAATTGTCTGTTTCGGTAGAGTCCACACGGGGGAGAGACTGGACTGCAGTTAGTGAGAAGCGCGGCAGCGGCAGCAGGATCAGTGAATTCAGCAGCTGGGCGAGAGATGCGTTCTTTAGGAGGGTGATTTCTGTGCCTCGCTCCTGAAACGATCTTAAACCATCCCAACATGGACGCGAGGGCTACAACATATCCTCATTATATAGGCTACCAGGGATGAAATGGCCAAGTTAGCAGACTACATCTTACAGCGTTTTGACTATTTTAATCATGCGGTACCCCCAAAATTCCCCACTAGGCAATTAACATTCACAAAGTCGATGTATAGTCAAGTATATGAGTGTTATACATAGATGAAACATTAGTTTAATCTCAAAATATAACAGTTATATAAAAATAGCTTTATACTGCACGACCAATTTGCGCCATTAAAAAATCTAGATAATAAGGTCTATATACTGTACACTATGGTTTCATTGTTTAAAAACAACAATACTACAGCTTCATTTATGGGCCGCTTAGGAAGAGCTCAAGGCGCCGTGCAAACTCGAACAAATAAATCACGTTAAGAAGTGAAAAAGAAGTCAACAACTTTAGACCGAGTGCAACCAAGATTATATACTAAACAAAAAAACGCCCTTGGAAAGCAAAAAATATATTCTAAATAATACCATGAGCAGAAGCAGCTCTGAATTTCACAGACAGCCAGTGCGAGTTACAGAGTGTGGGAGTTATGTACCATATAGTTTAAGACGACCAATTCCGGTCATAGTGAAGCCTGTTTAGTACCTTAGATACCGCACCTAATGGCGCATCACTTAGTAGTCTACGATTGATTAAACAAAGGTACGTACTGTATCAATATTTCAGTACCAGCCAGGCAGAACAAAAAGCTAGAGAGGCAAATAAACCAGTGGTTTGATCTGAACAAATGTGCTGTCTTGTCTTCTTTTCATATTGTGAAAGACGTCCGGAAAGCAATGGGTTTTCCTGTATTGCTGTGACAAGACAGAGATCGCGCATGAAGCTGTCCGCTTACCAATCAATGAAAAATCCTCCCCCAGATCATGTGGAGAATAAAACACAATTTCCTCTCTAGGAAGATGAAAATGATGGCGACGAAACTAGACTGTTTTGCAGTAAAAATGAATGTGAAGTTTGGGGGGAATGGTTGATATGAATTGATCTTTGTAGTTCTACTGTAGAACCCTATGACCGTCGAAAAGTACCAAAATACCTATTTATAAATTAAAAATAAATGCGAGGGCTATTAATAAAAACAATACATGTTCGATACTTTGGGAAATAATATTATCTGGGATGTGTTTGATGAAACGGACTGTGCACGCCGAAGCAGAATCTCGGTAATGGTTAGAGACCAGTTATTATAACATGGATATTTTCTTTGTTGCAGGCTTATACATTTAATATTCTATCCAAGATAAGGTCTTCATATTATAGTAGGAATGTGTACCATCTCTAACATTATGTTACTGGTACAACTACAACTATGAATAACAATAGTAACCTTACTTGTGCCGGTAATTGTACACTGAATCTGGATTTAAGAATCCTATGGTGGAATTAAAAACTCGGGCAGTTTATGAAGTTCCTAATATTAAACACGTTCATTTCAAATCATTATCTTATCAGTCTGACAAGAAAAAAAATCATATCTAGTGCCTAAATGTCTTCATACATAAGAAATTCATAAGTGCATTTTTATTTTTAAATAGCCTTCGTGTGCCTGTTATAATGCCCTGAGAGGCTATTAAAGACTGCAAAGGAACAAGTAATAGGTTTATTCCATGCTGAAAAAAAGAAGAAAGAGAACACAACGTTTCGGCCGTGGAGCCTTCTTCAGGTATTAAAGACTGTGTGTCTTCAGCAGTTATTGTCATATTATTAGTACTTTCTTCCTTGTTTTCCTGACAGCTCATCAGACGTCATGCAGTAATGGAAGGATTTACTGCAGCACCGCTGTGACTTGAGACGATTTTCTCTGCCTGGCCTCTTCACCCTTGAGTTGGAGTGTTTCCTTGGCTGAAGGGAAGAACGAAGTCGCAGCCCCTGATTGCGATTTGAGTCCACACCTGATGGCAATACAGACTCCCCCTTTGCCCGTTTCAGAAAATGCCCGCCTCTTCCGCAGAAATTCCCCGGGGTGCGATGATACCAGCTCGGGGTCTCGGTGGTGTTAGTGGCACATTTACTGCCGTCCAGGCTTCTGCCAGTGTCAGATCCAATCCAGTGCCCTCTGGAAATACCCCCCTTCAAAATGCGCGCACGCCGTTACCTCAGGGACGCGTGGTTTTTCCTTGTTCATCACATATACAATGATGGTAATAAGCTATACAGTATGTAATACACATGGCATGCAGAAAAGGTGTGCTGTACGTCGCCTTTGTGAGTTTTCTTTCGGGTTGTCTTGTGTAAGGAAAACGTACTGGACGATGTCAATCTCGTGGTGGCAGTGATTTTTTTAGCATTGCTCTCTCATCCCTGGCAAGCACTTTAAATACACAGAGAAACCGACATAGCATAAACCTTTCGGTCCGTATCGTCATAAGCAGATGCACAGGCACGCACGCAGGAGCTGCCTGTAAGTATCCCGGGAAGGTGTGAATCGCGTGGGCGCGTTATGGAAGTGTGGGGGGGTGGGGGTGGGTGCAGATTTCCAGGGGATAGTGAATGGGATATGGCAGCAGGATTTGATCGTGGGCGCTCGCCGTCTCCGAGCGCGGACTGTGTCTCGGTCAAGACAGCAGGCGACTCGACTCTGTCAAAAAAAATGATTCCTCTGGATTCTGCAGTTTCGGAGTTTTAAACTGTCTAGAGTTCTGTAACTGACTCCTTGCAGGAACCCTGGGTCTCAAACGAGTGTCCAATGACCTTTGTATTAACCAGGTTATCTTTATTAGGTGCGCACCTTACTGAGAGACACGCTGAAGAAGTGTCATGTGACATTCACATGGTTTTACCTCACAGCTCATTTGTCACCTACCCTGGATGCTGTAGCTTTTTGCTTTCTTCCCCTTTTCACTATGAGTTTCTTATTATTTAACCATCCCTGACCTTTTGAAAGGATGTTAACTTTTATAAAAGTTAGTTACATGCATGGCAGGTAAAGAACTTGAATGCATCGCTTAGGATAATTAAAATGAAACTGCTTGATTTGTTCCTATTGTTGCGCCAGCGTCTTCCATTAATATTGTTTTCTGCGACACGGGTGGGCGCTTTAAAACATTTAACAGATCCTTCCAGACTTTGTGTGTGTTAAGGTGGGAAGCCAGGTAATTACAGTAGAGCAGCAATCTTAACTTATTTGGAATGAAAATGGACAAAAGAGATTTAAACGTTTTTTTTTTCATTTGGCATAAAGCAAATGAAACACTAAAAATGGGGATGACCTGTCAACATTGAGGAACCATTCAGAAGCCTGGTAATTCCATTTTATTTCAGTGAAATCTTATATTAAACCAGGGAGGAATCTGAAACTAACACAGGGTTTACTAGAGATATTATCTTAGGATGCTTAGCACCTTGTTTGCTTTCTTGTTGGTTCCAATTACTGAGCTCCAATCTGTTAAGACATTCACACAAAATCTTGTATAAGTATGACGAAAGAAATTGTGCTTCATTACAGTTAACCACTGCATCAGTTCTCAACCTAGAAAATCAGTGTATTACTGATATAATAAGAACATATTATAATGATATAACATGATAACTGTATTGGCCACATCCAATTTCTTGTATCAGGGGCCCAACAGATTAGAATTCCTCTGCACGGGATACAAACCGGCAACCTTCTAGGCACAGGCACAGATCCTTAGTTACAGAGACATCGCACCACCCATAACAAAACAAAAAATAGTCACATTAGTATGTGTGCTTCATCTTGCAGGTTTGCTGAACATGTTGTAAGAACATGTAAGATATTCCCAAACACATTTGTATACATGCCTCAAGTGACAACAGTGAAAGCAACTATGAAGCATACAAATTAGACTTAACAATTATGGTTTTAGCTATTTGCCATGAATAAAGTGTGGAATCTGATGCCTTCAAAATCCTGTATGCTAAACTAAAGCAGGAGATATATCCGAGTATACCTCCTCTTTGTAGACAACGCGATAAGGTGATTTATGTGAACACAGGGATTTTTAATTCCACTTTTATTACCCTTCCAGGCTGTGAATGGTGGCTGACAAGTCTATCGGATTAAAGAGATCAAAAGAGATTGCGAGTCCGTGTCTTGGTGATCAGTTAACACAGTCTGAGTACTATATTAGCCCTGCCTGTAGTAGAGTCTTGGCTTATTGTATTTGCAACAGGGAACTGACAGGCACCTCAAAGAACTGTCACCCTGAGAGTCCATTCAGTTACTGATATAAATTGACTTAACCTACACCTAGAAACACCCAACTATGAAAAAACACACCGGAGCCATATGGTACATAGGCAATACTTTCCATGAAACTCATACTGTATATTAGCTGGACACTTACTGTTTATCTAGCTTGGGTTTCTATTTTTCCACTAAGAGCCAAGCCTTCCTTCAGGTATTAAATCAGATTTACCATTCGCTGCCAGTGTAGTGAACTGTGATCTAGAAGCATTCCTGCAGAATTTTCTGGAAAGTAATAAAGGAATAATTTATTCCCTACACTATGTGCTGAATTAATTTTTAAAGGCAATAAGCCTTTATTATAATATTGTAAAGGACATGTGAACTCTCTGAGTTGGCAAAGAACATCAGGACAATGGCAGCAAAGAACACAAAATGGACTAAATGTCAAACACTAATATGCATTAACATCACTGAGACTTAACTCCATGCCTCAGCCACCACCATTAATACAGTCAGAGTAAGCAATTTGATCTACAATAAAAAAGAACCCAACATTCTTAATCTTGAAAGCAGGTCCCATTGTGTAAGGTATTCAGAAGGATCATCATCAATGGTCATTTGTTTTATCACTGTGTCAGTAATCAGTAATCAGTGGATTAAAAATTAAGAAGATACCATCGGCACTGGCCTTCATTATTTCCCCTCACAATAAAAATCTTCGTTATTTATTAGTCTATAAACTTCAAACTGTCTACTACTGAATATGTTAAACTGAAATGAGTATTTTAAAACAGGTCAGAATTTCGCTACGGCTAAAAAAAACTGATTTTATTTTTAAACCTAGGAACTAGAGCATGGTTCTCAAAACAGGACAGGATATTTTGCAAGACTCAATTTTGTGCAAGAATGTGGGTGTGTGTGTGGCACATGCTAATGAAAGTCCTCAAGTTTGAATTATTCTTGGCGTCGTACAGACCTGATTATGATATTATGTTCTTGTTCCTAACAGTTGTGTAAATTGTCATTAACAAAGCTACACCACATGTCTCTTTGGAGGGTGGAGCACTTCCAAGCAGTGTAATAATCCTGGTGAGATTATCTCAGGAAGTCTTAAATGTTACTTGAGCAAAGCTTCCAACAATTTAAAAAGAATTCCAATTGAGCTTTTCCTTCTCTTCTTCGTCACAGTGCCTATTGTTACTTACCACGACTATATTCTTTTACAAGTTACACTGGAATTATGAAATGCGCATTACCGAAGTCACACCAGCATCATGTTAAGCACCACGCTTACAATTAAAACATCTTTCTTCTGGGTTTATTTACATCTTTATCAAAATTTATTTTCCAGCATGAAAACAATATAAAGGTACAGTTCAATATATTTTCAGACACTCCATTCACTTTTTGGCATATATAAAATACTCTTACTGTAGGTGTTATTGTTTCTTATCTTGCTGCATTTTGTTCTAAAAAGTACACAGTAAAAGCAGGATTCCCTGCAGAGCCACAACAGTCCTGTACTGCTTTCTGTGCACAAAGTTTCAAAAACTGGAATCAAGGTACAGTGTGACACTCAAGTGCTTTCATTTCCCACAATCAGCTGTGAAAAATCTCATTTTTGCTGAATATTCTTTAGACTTTAAGAATTATTGCTGAAGTTCTAATACAAGAAGGAGAAATCAAACGATTTAATCAAACCTTTCAGTAATTCTGTACAAAGTCAAAAGCCTCAGCTTGAATGGTGGAATTTAATATTCTTTTGAAACAAAAGAAAATATCTTTTCCTTTTGACAAATTCGGCACAATCCAGTTTTGTAAACGTTTTATCTTAACACAGCCTGTAATTAAAACAGTTAGTCTGTAATTACAAATCATTATCTAAAGCTAGTTTATTTTGCCGACAAACTTCACTGACATTAGCCCTACCATTTGTTTTGTTTTAAACAAAAGTAAAAATTAGAATAATTGAGTGTTAACAATTTCCTGGCTTAAAACTAAATTGTTGTGAATAATGCTCAAAGTAATCAGAACTAAATAAGCATGATACCATTTTAGTAAATGTTCTCTACCTACCCCTGAACACTAGCTTTCCTTGTCCTGGAGGAACACGTCTCGTCTATAGTTTTATATTAGAATGTCATGAGGATTTTGTTTTCATTTTTAGTCACTGTACTATTATTCCCAAATGAAGTATCAGCACTTATTATACTGCAGTCTAAATAGGAAGACATTAGACATTGCAATTTTGGGATAATTTTCTATCATTTTGCACATGAAAGAAAAACAGAACTCTTTGGAAAGTTAATCTTGTGGTAGAAGACGTCCAGGCTAGATGTCATCGAAGAGATCTTCTGGTTCAGGGGCACTGCTGGCTGTGTTTGTAGACCCTTGTGGTGCTTCATTGCTGACGTCAGACGTCTTCGGTGCGGATTCCACTCTGTAAGAACACACAGGTGTCAGAGAGAAAGTGGGTCATTATGAACATGCATATGGGGGGCAGGCAAATTAAAGACACCAATTAGCCTGGAGGGCACGTCTTCGGACATGGGAGGAAACCAGAACACAAGCAGAAACCCGACCCGGGCATGGGGAAACCATGCAGACTCTCCCTGGAAGGCACTGATGGTCAGAGGTCTGAGGCACTGCAGGTAGCGGTTTAGGATGCAAACTTGTGCGAAGAATCTGAACTGGAAAAGGAAGTTTCCCATAAGCAGACGATCCCAGAACCGTTTTGACTTCCAGATGATTTTAAAATTGAATTAATATGTCCACACCCTTGTAAGAAATGTCAGTAAGTAAGTCATATCTGTCTACTTACTTGGGTCACTATTGTCCCGCTTTTCTGCATAAGAACACATGGACAATTTTCCAACTCCTGTCTCTGGTTGAGTGTTGAAACTTTGTGCTTAACAGCCCATGAATATAGCCTCTCATGGCTTTGAGAACAGATGGAAAGCACCTTTCATCCTCTAAGAGTAGTGCACTTATTTTTAGACACCTTTCCTCATTTTTTATTGTTCCTTTGCTGCAGCAGGGAAAAAACGGTTTTGTGTCAGGTTGCTTTCATACCATTACTCTTTTCAATCTCTCTAACAGCCTTTGGAATAGATTTATTTGACTTACGGTGCATTGCACTTTTGCAGTTTTTTTGTTACACCTACAAAGTGCTTTTACTGGCATGTTTTACAATCAATCCTTTGATATATTTAGATAAGATAAGAAAATTTTATTAGCCATATACAATTTATCTTTTGGGTACCCCAACTTGCTCTCTATAAGACACACAGACAGGGAGTGAAGCTTGGGGTCAGAGCGCAGGGTCAGCCATTTATACAGCACCCCTGGAGCAGCTGGGGTTAAGGGCCTTGCTCAGGGGCCCAACGTAGTAGGATTCCTCTGCTGGCCACGGGATACGAACCAGCAACCTTCCAGCCACAGGGCCAGATCCTGAGCCACAGAGCCACCAGTTTCAATACGTTTTCTGTATTTATGTTTGGGATTCATTTGCCTTGTTGCGCAAAAAATATTTTTTGAATTATGTTGTCTATTCTCCACCATTTCTATCTCCACTGTCCCACTGTTCTACTTTTCTGAAACTCTCACTTCTCCATAGTCTGATTTCCTGACAGTGTACACCATAGTTGTGGACTGTAAAAATGTGGTTATTAAACACACCTCAAAAGATGCAATGCTATGATAACAGCCCCATAATCGTTCTTTTGCCACTTTCTCGATCCTGTAAATTGGATTTGAAAGCAGGCACTGACACCTTCTGCTACTCATTGTGGGAGAAACTGAAAAGTCTCCCATTATAACGATCTCTTCTTCACCCAGCATATTCCTGACACCACTGAATAATGGATAATTTTACTGATTTTTCACTTACATTTTACTCCTACATACCTAAATATTCTATCCTGTGATCTAATAGAAGATCTTCTTTTTGGTTGATACTTATGATTTGTGATGCAGTTCTGAATTTTCTCATTTCAATGATATATTCTTATTATACGCCAGTCTAGCACACGGCTATTTAAGGCACTGTACTAATACAGTGATATTGAATACTCCTCTTTGAACTCTAGCCCATCTAAGATCTGCTCTCTAAAGCTAAGCAAGGCCAGGTCTTGCCAGTAATGGAATGGGAGACTTCTGAGGAAAACCAGATTTTATCTGCAAGTGGTGTTAGTTGACCAGTAGGTGGCGCTCTTCTCTCTGGACCAGAATTTCCAAACCTGTGCCCCAGTATGATGACTGGGGAGACTGTCCTGTAAGATGTGCCCTGCTGCAGGTGGGATGTTAAAATGAGGTCTTGCCTACTTGGAAAAGGCACTGGTTGAAAGTGCTGGGGTGTTAACTCTGTTGTCATATCTGACTCCCACTCTTGGCTTTAAAAAATTGACTCCCTAAAGTTCATCTGTATATCTGTATGAAGAGGAGGTTGCACGACAGCGGGGGATGAAGTATACTATATACTGTACGTACTATATACTGTACGTAAAGTGTTTTAGGTTGGTAATCCCCACAGAAATGTACAAAATTATTATAATTACCATTAGTTTCAGACTGTTTACATTACTGCTAAGCATGGATCATTCCATTCTTCATAACTGACTGTTCTTTGGCTTGTCTGGAGTTTTTTCTTTATATTAAGGATCTGAGCTTTGGCTCCATGTGCTAGTTTAGGCAGCACATGCCAGCCATAGACTTTTCTTTCAAGGTGGAAAAGTGTAGTTTCTCCATTAATATCACTCTGAATCTGAATCAAATGCACTCCAGTCCACTCTGACAAGGGTTAAGAAGTAAAATAAGGAACCTCACCTTGGAAATCACAAAGGAGGATGTCAACATGGACAGAAACTGGGAACTGATTGCCAAGAAAGATGAAAAATTAAGTGAAAGGCGATACCCAGACAATAATGCCAAGATAGATAATAAAGTTGAGGATAAAGTCAAGGAAGACAAGACCCAAACTAGCAAAGATTATGGCACAAGTCTTTGTAAAAAGTTATGTTTAGAAAAGAAAATAAATAAAAATGTTACTTTTGTAGGGGAGAGATTTTCACAATGGAATTCAGTCTTCAAAGATAAACCAGACTTTTAGCAGGAAAGGGAACAAGGAGTTCTCAGAAGTAGATAAAACCACCTACAGTACTAGCAATAACACAAATAAGTGGACACCTTCAATACTGTAAGTGTGAGATTCCACTAAGAGCAGAATTCAATGATTTTGAGAAAGCATGACTGTATTTACAGCATCTGTTTTGGGTGCTGTGAAGAACAAAGTCAATAAAGCCATAAACTAATGAAAACAACACTATTTGTAATGCTACAGTATTGTCTATTAGGCTGCACAAGGGCTACTGTAAAGCAGAATTGAAACACATGTCTGTCAAGGTGATATAATATCCTAGAATTAGTTTGCAACCACACTTCCATGAAACACAATCCATGGAATCTACTTAAATCACCTCTGGTTCATTAACAAACTCAAAACTCAAACTCAAACTGTGAAACGAGCATTAAAAGACTAAAGATTAAAGAGTATGAATATAAAACTAAAGAAAATGAAAGTGACATTCTTAATGTTCTACATGTAAAATGAACAATGCCTTGGTATCATTCAGTGCATTGGTCTAAATAAATGAACTTTCTTGGGCCAAAGTTTTAACATACAGTTAATATAAGCCAACATTTTCTATAATCCATAGTAAAGGTTGGCTATCAACAGGAATAAATTAAAAACCATCTTTAATAGCAGAACATACTGTGGTTTTGTAGGCCTTTTGAAAGAGGACAGGGAGAATAAAAGGGACTTTATCATCCACTTTTCCTGTGGAATTCAAGATGCACAGCGTATCATATAACCTATTAAGGAAGCTAATGTCTGGTATTGCCCTAGTAGGCATACAATAAAAATTCACCAGAACTAATTTAAAAAAGAACAGATTCCTGTTGTATCTTCACTGCATGTGTGAGTCTATACTGAAAGGCATAGTGTATATTCCTGTTGCTACCATGTTTCAAGAGCTGATAGACAGTGCAATCGATTAATTGTAAAAGAGGGGGAGGGAACTGTTTAAAATCCTTCTGATGCAGTGAAAATTATTTTGAAATCCCTTTGCATATATATTGCATAAATACCTATTTTTCAATGCTAATGCTTTTTTTGAGTAGAGTCATGCCAAAAGGCAGTAGAAGTGGGCTTGCCAATAAGAAAATAGCCCAGAGGTATTTGGGTACTTTAGCTCTCCAATGTATGCTTTAAATATCAAGAAGAAATGCTACAATTTATACTTTTACTTAGATTTTACATTTTATAACTATGCAAGTTTAATGTAAACCTATGCCATGTAAAGCAGTTAAGGAATATGAGGATGATACAAAAATTTCAAAACACCTGGAGAATTATTTAATTACTCTGGAGCAGCATAATCATTTTCCTCTAATAAAAATTAATCTTATACAGTATAGCCTAGGCTATGTAAGCAAAAGAAAGACTGACAATGTCAAAAGGATGTTCTAGAATTCAACTTTTTTGTTCAGTGGCTCCTCATTCCATATTTTGAACTAAAAAATGGATGATTTCAATAAAGTCCTTCACTGCAATGAATCACTGAGCAGCAATCTCAGAAGGCATTGCTTTGGTGCCAGTGCTACAGGAAAAAGATTGCTGGGAAACCAGTTTTAGATGAGGCACATTAACAGATATATAGGCTGCTGAGCTATTTCTTGGATTATCACACTGAGAAAAAGTTAAGGTTAGATTTAGATTAAAAATCTTCAAGGAGTAATAAAACACTAAATCTTAGTGCGGTGGGTCCAACAAGAAGGTCTCTATGAAAACAAATCCTCCCTTCTTCTCTCAATGGTTTCAAAAAGGTGTGAACCTCTGTATTTTCTATCTTCTGTGATCTCCAAATACCCCCTGTTTATTTGTAAATGAATATCCTTAAATGCCCTCACAGAGGGCAAGTCATCAACTGCTGCACTGCAGTGCACAAAGAGATAATCACAGAACTTGGCTTGTTGCAACGGATATTTTTGCTTTGGTGCACACGATAAATGGTGATGCTTATAATTTCCCAAGACTCTTCAAGAATGAGCTGAAAACCATCAATGTCACCAACATCCCCTGGTTCACCACAACACAGGAGTCCCTCTGCCCACAGATATTAAATCCAGATCTGTAAATCCTGCTATTTGCAAGGGCTTCCTTAGTATTATCAGAATAGCACCTTTTGTCTTCACCAGCCACAGGGCATGTACATTCAGAACGGCCTTCTTGACAGCCCACTGAATGCAGAGCCTTGCTTCAACAGCTGCAGGGAACATACAGAATATGGTTTTGCAAGCTTAAGGCAAACAGCGGATCGTCTAAACCTTTAAATGGAGGTTTGGAGAAGTACTATATTATGCAAGACTGTGTTTCTTGTCCACATTGATTTAGAAGTTAGATTTTAAATAGAGTTAACATGATTTTATTGTTATTCACTAAAACCATAGTTACAGCACCAGACCACCCACACCAGATCTCTGCAGAGTTAAAACTAACAAGCCTCATTAGTCACTTTCGAGCAGATATTAACCATGCTCTCTTTGTTCATATTCAACAGACCAGGCCCAGGATTGTAAATTAATTCAACTATACATATATACAGTATAGTGCATATACAGTATATACACTTACAGTATATAAAAATAATAGTTTTAATTTAATTGTAGTAAATTTTATTTTTGCCACAAACCTACAGACTTCAGTGTTAAAACAGCTATCAAAAAGGCAGAATTCCATTATTGTTCCATCTTCATAAAATCTTACTCCGTTTAAGGATGTGCTAAATAAAATAAAGACGATTATTATTTTAATCATATGGGATGAGTCAGCTACAGACTAAGACAGCAGAGGGTAAAGTCCATACTCTTCTAGCTCATCCTGATTTTGGTACAATTAGTACAATGGACTCAAGAGCATGACTCCCCTCTGGATGGGACGCCAGTACATTTCAGGGCCTAAGACAGTATCATATCCTTAATCCTTCCTCTGTCTCTTCAGCAGTGAGTCTCTGATACATATTATTAGTAACTTATTTGTTTGTGTTTTCCTTTTCTGGCTTGTTATAACACTCTTTTTTTTATTCTTCATGCTCCATGTGACTCACTCAATGTTTGCAAGCTGTATAGAGCTGAGTTTTTTCTGAATGGGTTTCAATATCTATATGGTGTCTATGCAGTAGCTAAAGCAGCCAGATAGGTAAGGCTGTCAATGGGCCATTTGCACCCCAGTAGTAATACTGGCAAGTCCTTGAAACTTTCAGCGGTTTTTCAGTAAGCTTGTTCTGTTCTTCTCAAGAATGCCTATTATTGCAAAAAAATCGAACACATAAAGACAATTTCCTTCCAAATACATGTGTGACAAACAATAATGCTGCTATTATATTTGTGTTTTTACATGTATTGAGAGATTATGATACCATGCAAGACATACTGAAATACATAATTAACCAAAACTGATGAAAACTGATTAAAAATAATCAGAACTACAGACCTTTAGTGGACTGCAGACTAATAATTAGTAAATAGTAAACATGAATTGCATGTGCATTAAAAGTATATGGAGTAGGAAGTATCAATATATTTTGTAACAAAATAGCACTGTGTCAGCATGCATAGGCTGCAAAGGAACAAGTAATAGGTTTATTCCATGCTGAAAAAAAGAAGAAAGAGAACACAACGTTTCGGCCATGGAGCCTTCTTCATCTGAAGAAGGCTCCACAGCCGAAACGTTGTGTTCTCTTTCTTCTTTTTTTCAGCATGGAATAAACCTATTACAAGGTGCTTTATCTGTGTTCATATAATTAGTTTAGCAAAAATTCATATTCAAAGGTCTTACTTTTTCCTAAGCTATCCATTCCACCTGTTGCGTAAATGCCAACTGCCACAGTGTTCAACAGGGATCATTATACGAGCCGGGAGTTGATAGCTACTGTAGAAAGGCAGTTCAAGATGTACAGTAGAAAGCAACCTGGGGGACATCCATGGCTAAAGGAAAAACTGTGAGAAAACTAAAACACTGTTCAGTTTGTTTATCTTGCAGTAATGAAGGAAAAAAGTCTGGGTTCCCATCTTTTGTCCAGCTGTTGTTTTGGACTCCTCTATTCACTTCAGATACAAAGACCCTTCCTTATGCCAGGTTGATCTTGTAAAGAATACAATGCCACCCATTCATTTCCCATTAATAAGTAAAAGAGTTGAATATACTGGTATTAAAAGAAAAACGAGACATTGGAGCTGCTTGTCAAGGCAGACATACAAAGGATGAGGGTATTCCTACACATCTGGGCTTTGCCAGGAGAAATCTGCTGTCAGTCATCTGACTGTTCACATGGAAACCAGCTGCTGTATAATAACCCTAGGTGTTATAAAGATGAATCACTGGACACTTAATTACATATCAGTGCATACGATTAACAGTCTTGCCACTAAGGTTAATTCCAGCTGGTTCTGTTCTTCTAAAGCACTTGACAAAAGTCTACAAAAAACTTCCTTTAATACTTTTACAAGGGGAGTTCATCTTCTGAGAAGCTGTAATTATCCTGTCCCCTTTCTTTTACATTAAAACTGAAAGGCATAATCAAAATAAACTTTAGAGGTTTGCAGCTTGGCATACATCCACTGATACCCAGCTTGTTTGGATGTGGCTCTTCCGTTCTCGTAAATCATTCTTTACAACCTTAGTAGCTATGAGTAAAGGTTTTGATTTACAAACGGCTTGATCAATTCATCTTTCTGCTTTCACTGGTACACATGTTCTACCAGGGTCCGAGTAGTGAGCTCCATCAGTGTGTGTTGGCTACAAAGGAACAAGCAACTTCAAGTGACTCACACCTGAAGAAGGATCAACAGCAGGGTTCCTCCTTCTTGATTTCAGTGTGGAATTAAATTGTACTCGTTGTTTCACTGTTTCACAAATATTTCCCTATGTCTGCCAAATCTTAGTAATGGCCATTAAAGATCCCATGAAATTGTTCACAAGAGTAGGGGTGCTAACCCCAATGTCCATCAAGCAAAACTCTTTCCTCTAGACCAGGGGTTGGCAACCTTTCACAAGAGACGTGCCAAGAGTTAGCTCATGCACTTGTTTTTACAGATTTATGTACCATAGATACTTTTTTCAATGTCAGTTATATCCCTGTATACAGTCTGATTACCAATAAAATGTATTATTAAAATATAAGAATATCTAAAGTCAATACATTGATATGCATGTCTTACCATTTAGTGTGATCCT
Organism: Lepisosteus oculatus; assembly: GCF_040954835.1. NCBI lineage: Eukaryota > Metazoa > Chordata > Actinopteri > Semionotiformes > Lepisosteidae > Lepisosteus > Lepisosteus oculatus. Next base: position 70,830,993 of record NC_090698.1, on the reverse strand, counting down.
TCCTCTTGCTTTCCCTTGCTGCGTTCTCCAATCTCAGGCTCATAGCCTGACACTATAAGCAGCATGCAAGCCTCCAAGTGTTCAGTAGTTAACAAGCTACGTGAAGGACAAAGAACTGACTTCATGTGAGAAAATAACTGTTCACAGAGGTATCTTACACAAAGGTAAGAGGTACAGTATGTTGACCCAAATTTTGCGAGCAGTGAAAACACCACACCAACAGATCATGACAGAGATGCTCAGATCACGTTCAGTAGCCTCACATGTGTTTTGCAGATCCCGGGACTTGGAGTTCTGTAAGTTCTTGTATGTACACTCCAGACCCGGATTGTGCAATGTTTGAGAGTTCTTTGTCAGCGTCCTCAGCAAAACTGTCAAATTTTGCAAGAAATGCCCTCCACGTTTAGAAAAGACCCATTAACAGTTTGATCTGTACCCTACAGAAGAAGGTTGAGTTCATTCATGTGCCTAGTGATGTCAGCTAGAAATATTACTTTCGCAGCCCATTTTTCAATGTGCAGTTGGGGGTTACCTTGCCATTTTTCCGACTAAAACATCTTGATTGGATCTTTGTTTTCTATACCTCTCTATGGCCCACTTGACAGACTCAGATTTGCCTGCCTCATCCCTGGAAGTGTTTCTCATGTTTTTTGTTTTGAAAAAAATGGCATTGGTCGCTTGATGTGCAACAAACAATGCTCTAACAGCCTAGAGCACAAACAGCATGGTCTGTATGCTGAACAAATCCATATTCATAATTTCACTGAAATTAGTGAACATCTAAATTTGCCTTCTAAGCAACTGCTATTTTGTCCACAATGCTTGACTGTAATCTTAAGTGTGAAACATGTTATCAGTTGCACAGATTAAAAGCTTTCTTGTGAAAACAATAGGCAAGTTAATCTTTTTTTTTCTGCAACAAGGAGCTACCATTGAATTGTCATAGAAACTCACAGAACAGTCATGCATAGTCTTTTATCTTGGTTTCTTTTTTGGCTTATTAGAATTTTATTACACATGCCGCCTTCGTTGTCCTTTGCATGCCAATTATGGCAAGTGTGCCGTGCAGTATGTTGCCAACCCAAACCCTGCTCTAGCGTCTCAATGACGAACTATCGGGTAAGCTGGCAGGGAACACCGTGCTGGATGAGGCGCCATGTTTTGATTGAAACATGAAACTGAAGTTTAAATTCCATTCTTGACCTACCTAAAGCTCAGCCTTAATTCCATTGGTTAAGCAAAACTTCAATGGTGGATGATATGTAAAAAACTATATGTAAAAAACTTTAAGATCCTTTAGAGATCAATAGTCTTACCTACACACAAGGAATAACTAAATCTGGCAACAGCAGTAAATGCTGGACTACCCACTGAGCTACAGCATGCGGTTAATGCTGTACAGCATATCAGAAAAGATCTAATTAAAGAGCCCTATTAAATCAACTGAGTCTGAACAGTGCGACTTTTCCAGTGTTCACCGGTGAAGCAATTTCTCACTCTTCCATCTGACCTGCTGTGCAATGGGGCTGCTGGTCCAGAATAGCCACACTTCACTCAGGTGGGTGCTTACCTGCAGTGGGGGATGAACTGGGTCTGATCCTATACAGTACGTATAAAGAGCTTTGGGATCCTTTGAGAGGAAAAGCACCTACACCCTTTAATTGCTTTGAAAAAGCTCTTAAAAAAAACGAATTAATAAGACTACAACGGATTTTATTGAAACCAGCTGGTTCTTACTGCAAACACAGTGCAGACCTGGTGATCAGCATTTTTCATTACAGTAAGCACATGAGCTTTTTTTTTTGCTACAGCTGGCTTCCCAGTATAAAACAATAAACATTATTTTGTCAACATTTCAGATTAAAACACAAAACAGAGGTCCAAGGGATTTTATTGTTCATGTAAAAACTCTTGCTAGTTTAGTAAAATCCAATTTAATGAAGATTAATGTAAATATACCATAAGACATGACTGACTGGCTCCAATTTTCTGACTCCTTTCCACAAAATCAACTGACGTTTTCTGCAAACTAGTTTACATATCATACCTTCACAAACGTAGTTAAATTAAATTATATATCGGAAAATCTAATCTATAGATTAAATCTGCACAGATTTTATTAATGTATCAATCATGTAAGCTATAAACATATTTTAACAACAACTTTTAGATTGGGGATCAGCTAAGGCTATGGAGAGCAACTTTTATATTCTGTTTAATTTTCTAATTATTTAACTGACCCATTATAACTGTGTTTGATTGGTCAATAGCTCTATTTGTCCCAATTATTACTGTTGCTAGGTGAGAGTTCAACATGTGGAACTGTTGCTTTACAGTAAGAGATGCACACACTATCCTGTTTTAAATCCTGAAGACCGACTATCACTATTTATTCCTGCACAGTCTTTTTGTCACGAACCGCATTCCTGCGAGCACCTCTCGCCGCCAGCACCGACGCCCTAATGAATCGATTGTCTTCCTCACGCTCTTCCCTGTTTATACCCTCTCCCTCCACTCAGTCCCCGCTCACTCGTGAGAAGTTCTCTTCGGCTTTCTCTGGTGCGTGCTACAACTCCTGACCTGATTTTCGGTTACCCGATCTTGTTTCCTCCTGCTTTGACTTCGCTTTGGTTCTTGTTTAGGATTTGGAATCACCCGACCTAGTTCTTTTGTTTCCACTACGACTTTTGCCTTTTGCTTCGCAAGCACCTCGGTATCCGCATAGGGTCTAACCTGGTGCTCCTAACGCCGTCGTTGACACCTTTTATTGCAAAACAATAAAAATATAACTATTTGTCCTCAGATATGAGTTTCTGAATGAGCACTTCACTTGCAAGAAAGGTGTTTAGAAACACACTCTTGTTTCTCCCTTGTTTATTCACCAACCTGATAAGTACTCAATCCAAATTGTGTTTTTATTCTGTATAATTCACATGTTCTGTACTTTAACACAGACAAGACATGATACAGCAATAATAATGGCTAATGTAGTCAAAATCTGATGAAGGTAGGGAATATAATAACCATCATGCATCATGAAAGATTTTATTTTGTTCTACATACAAACTGAGCAACTACTGTTAATTTCCCACACTTCATATTGTACCAGAATGTAGTTCAAGAATACGAAACAGAATCCAAACTATATTTATTTAGCTTATTTAATTTAGGTAAACTAAGCAAGGGGCAAAACTTTTTTTTATGCTTGTAATAAAAAAATAAATAAACAGCATATCTGATAATACTATTAACACTTTCCAGCTTACTGAAGGATGTCTGCAAAATGAGCTACAAATTGCAAAATATTCTTCTATTGCAAACTTCCTTGGAAAACTCATAAATCTGAAACCGAGACCGGGAAAAAATATTAGTGCTTTTAAAATATATGAGTCATATTTCAGCATCTGAAGGTTCTCAGTGGAATCCTAATAATGCTAGGCCTGACCACCACAACACACACTTGCCATGTTAACAACAGGCAAGCACAGAATTACACAATTATCTTTCCTGATAGGGTACTAATTTATTTAGCAGCAGCATTCCTCCTTTGAAGGTTGACCTTGTCAGAACTCAGCAAGGCTCAACCTAGTTATTAGTGGGATGGGAGACCTCCAAGGACAACCAGACTGCTGCTGCAAGTGGTGTAGATAGACCAGTAGGTGGCGCTCTTTTCTCTGGCCTGTGATGTCCAAACCAACACCCCACCATGCTGACAGGAGCACAGCTGCGCTGTAAGAGGCGCCAAGCTTTGGATGAAATGATAAAACTGAAACCTAATTCTGACTCTCTTTTGAATCCCAACCTTCACAAGTTACCCAGAAGGAGTGATATCCATTCCACTGAAACCTATTCAAGCTCAGTTTATCTGCTAATTCTCTCTTACTCAGAGTCGGAAGATAAAATAATGACCTACTTACTGTTGCATGCGGTGTGCATGTTATATTAAATGAAAACCATCCTTATGTATCACATAAAAGACTCAAATCTCGCAAAAATGGAGACTATTGTCATACTGTACATACATGTAATTCACAAAGCTCTTTTGAAATGGTACTGTATTTTAGAATGATTACATTCTGCAAGAGCTCACCTAAAGAGCTGCAAAACTATAGATAAAGTCTCTGTTATCTACTACTGTAGGTGTATTACAGTGAGAGAGAGGACAGCTATTTAGCTGAAAACTCCTGAACATGCAGAGTGAATTTGTAGAACTGAAATGGCCATAATATAATGTCCAAAGTAAACTGTACCACCAACCTATACCAAGCATGTCAGTGTAGAGGGGTGGGAAGACAGAATCTGGATGTGTGAAAGTACACAAAGTCCCTATTTCTCCCCAGAGCTTACCTCCATGATCACGGTGCACAGATCTGCAATTACATTCCCACAGGGGATCCTCAACAGGACTCCACCAAAGCTGATCTTACCACACTGTTTATCCCAGTAATTTGACAGTGCAGGTTTATTAACACAGTTCACACCCTGCCAGCAGAAGACACACTTAAAAGGAACCCTTGGAAGAGAGAGGAGATTTGTGCTGGGTAATATCTGAGATAGTTATTTACATTGACAACATAATGAGCATGGCGCATAAAACAAAAGTGACTTACGTCTTTGAACGAAAGCCCACTAAGCTCCTATAGTAAAGCACTACAGAACTTCAAAGATAGGCAATATTATGATAAAGCTGGAAAACCCACTCATACCTGAGATTCAGTTGCCAACATACAGTACTGTACTGCTTGAAATTGATTCCCTGTGTTTATGTGTTTTCTGGAAAAAAGGATGAATAGTCTCTCTTAGAAAAGACGTGCAGAAACTTTCAAAGGATATTATTTGTTAAAAGGAATGCTGCCTTCCTTCACTGATCGGCAGTTCTCAGTCACATGTTGTCCACTTGCATTTCATTCTTCGTAATATTATATGACAATTCACTTAGCATGCGGGATACAACATTAAAGAAAGGGTGGATAATAATGTCAGATTACTCAGACAAGAGGTTAGAATGGGTGTGCTGTTACCAGAAAAGAGACCTGTGACAGAGCCGGAAAGATGTGTTCATGCTCTTTTCTCAGAGCCCACTGTTCAAGGTTCAAGGGAGTGTCCCTTAGTTTGAGCGCAGCCCAGTTTTCACTGCCCTTCTGAGACACGCAGAGCACAACCACTGCTTCTTCAGGCTTTGTAGTTTCTGCACTTGTAAGGCTTCTTTCCGATTTGTAATAAACCAACTACATATACTGTAGCAACACTTCTTTCTGCTGTGTATGCTATATTTGGACTGACGCAATATTGACATACACTGCTCTAAGCCTGCTGAGATTCAGTCAAGCCTGCTCGGGGGCTCTTGAATATACAGAGCCGTTACTCCGCAAGAGAACCCTACTCTGTCGAGGTTTCAAAGGGGCGGCAACACCTTCTGTAGCAGGTTGCTGCACGCAAGAAAAGGTACAGATTCGTCACAAGAAGATAAGAAAGGTAATAAACCAGAGGAGGCTAGTGTGCTCGATAGTTAGTAGGTAATTTATCTGAGGATTTTATGTAGCTATTTCTTGGAAAGAATCCAGGGCCTTCAACAGCATGGCTGGGTAGCATGTCCCAGGCTCCCACAACCATTTCAGTAAAGAAATGACTCCTGCTTCCGGTTTTAAATCCACTTCCATGCAGTTTCTCTGGTTTGTGGTTCACTGTCCATTCTGAAGTCCAGTGGCTTGGTTTAGTGCCTTTGAAGATTGTCAATACTTGTATCAGGTCCCCTTTCAGTCTTCTCTGTTCATAGTCTAAAAAGATTCAGTTCCTTCAGCCTGTCAGAGTGGGACATTTTGTTCAGCCCCAGGTTCCTCTTCGGTGGGCTTCTTTTTATAATGTGATGTTCAGAATTGGACACAATATTCTATTTTGCAAAGCTGCACAATAGAAATAAAGCAAGAAAAAAAACAGTGTTTTGTCCATAAGGATACGATTGATATTCTTACAGGACACTCTCACAACACTGAACATGAATGCCAACACGAGAAGACAGAACAATCTATAAAACCAGCAGTACTGAACCAACAAGAACATTAATGTGCAAGTAAAGAGCAAACTGAGAGGGAAACATTATATAAAATCAGTCATACATAAATCATGATAACACACAGCTGTAACTCTTGCAGGAGCTAGTGGAATTTTACTATTGTCTAAAACATATGAATAAAATCACACCGCAGTTGTCAAATAGGTTATGTCAGTATTATGGGCACTGTAAAGTCAACACAAAATGGCACACACAGAATTCTTGGGGCGAATGGTCTCCCAGCGTGACAGTTCGTAGGAGCAGATCTTTCCTTTAATTTCTTATGCCAGGTACGCAAAGTGCAGACTTTTAAAAGTAGGTCAAAAAGCTGTTCTATAAAACCATGAGGCTCCGTACTGAAACTAATCTAAGTGAAGCAAGTACTGTATGTGGCTAATGCACAACAGGTGACACATGTTCTGTTTCAGGCCTGTTCCCGTTTTGGCATCCCCTCTATTCTTAATGTAATAAAGAGATCTTCCTGAATTAACTAAGTGTATTGGCTCAGATCGGGGTTTTCTGCCTTCATTCCCCAATTGAAAGTAGAACACGTCTTCCCTACAGCGAACTGAACTTGCAAAACCACCAATGTGCTCTTGTTTTCTTGGTTACTTTGCGAAAGACCTAGAGAATGCGAAAGACCTAGAGTAGTCTCATTTTCTTCTTGCATTGTGTTTAACGGAGTTCTTTGTAAAAGGAAATACCAAATGATCATACTCCATAGAAAGGAAACTGGCCAGCGTCCCGTTTTGGGAAGTTTGACTATCTTGATTTATGCACTCAGTGACAAAAATAAGTGCAATGAAACTCATTACTGCATCATTTCTCAGAAATGAACCATTCTTGCGTAAATGATAATCTTAGTTTTGATAAAATATGGTGTTAATCAACAGCGATTTAACAAAAAAGAAAAATAATGGCAAATATTTTTAACCTTTAACTTTCTTAAAATAATGTGAATTAGGTTATTTATGGTTATTTATTGGGCAGTCTGCCGGACATTATTCATGAAAAATAATTTAAATTGCTTCCTTTACAGCTGTGAGACTGAGGATGAAAAGATAGCTTACAGAGCAATTAACCTACTTTGAAGTTAGCCTACAGAAAAATCACCCCTACGGAGAAGGTACTGTGACCTACAAAAAGTTAGCCTACAGACAGAGAATGATAAGTGTCTTTCCAAACTTTTGACATCACTGTCTTTAACCCTCAAGAGGTTATTATGGTTGTAGATTTCAGCTGGGTATTATTATTGGATTGTACAAAAAAAAAACAGGGATCCAAAAAATGATATACTGTGTACCTTAATGATTTTATTTTTTCACATTTAAATACAAAATGCCATTAATATGAGAGTCGTACACAATTCAGTCTATTTGGAAAATCAAAGTAAAATTTCGAAACCTGTGGATATTGTATTTTGTCATTTTTGAAACTTTTTTCGCAACTTTCAAGAGAAACTGCAACCAGTTCCTTAACTGTCACTTTTGCTGACCAAAATATAATACGCACACACTCTTAAATCACTCACACACTTTTTACTATTATTAGTATTTTAAAATACTCAGAGAGAAACTGGTTTCATTTAAAATGTATTTCAATTTTGTTTTGTGTATTTGCTATGAGGTGATGAAGTATTTACAACAGGTAAATAATCAATTCAAAGCGTTAATTTGTATGCAAATTCTAATAATAACAATAATTCCTTACACTTAATAATAATAATAATAATAATAATAATTCCTTACACTTAAATAGCACTTTTCTGGACACTCCACTCAGAGGTCTTTACAGGTAATGGGGATCCCCTCCACCACCACCAGTGTGCAGCCCCACCTGGATGATGCGACGGATGAGTGCGCCAGTACACTCACCACACAGAGAACAGAGGACAAAGTGATGAAGCCAGTTCATAGATGGCTTATAAGCATTTTTAAAACCTCAGCAAACATCCAGAACAAAAGCTGCCATATTTACAGCTAGTAACATCTTTAACAGCAGGACAGATTTCCAAATGCTCTGGACCAGTGACATCTTAAAGTGTGTTTTCTCCATACATTAGGTTGGTTCTATGACTTTATGACCTCATTACTACATTCTAACCTACCTGTAAGAGACAAATAAATGGACACTTAGTATTTATTTTTGTAGTCATTACCACCGGGACCTAATTTTCCATTCATAAAACTAATCATAATCGTGTAATGGTAATAAAAATTTAATTTTATTTATGAGTAGGTTATAAGCCCAGCAAATCATTTATAAGCTGTATATCATCTTCCAGATCTAAAATGTTAGTTTGATGTCTATTTTCTCCCCTTGCGGAGTATCATTTGACTGGTGTTTGGAATAGCAATCAAAATAAGGGGAGTCAATAGGAAGGGCCCACAAATGCAGGGTTACAGACATGTATCTGTGAGTCTGTGTTAGCAAACACAGATGCATCTGTTATTTTAAAATAATGTCTCTAATCAGCATTAGTTTATAAAGCAATAGCAGGGTAATAATCTAAACATCTATGGTCTTATCCCAGATTTATTCTGCCTTCTACACATCTGGTGGCTGTTTTAATGTGAACATACTGAAACTGAAGTGCATGAACTGGTCTTGGGAAACTCTCACTTGACAGGGAAAGCTTGTTGTGACAGGGACTCACTCAAAGTACATCCTCCAGTGATCAGCATGAGACGGCTTTGTTACCCAGTGGGAAGTGAACAGAGGAACTTAACTGTGTTGGAGTCTGTGATGGATTAAGCAGCTGAATGGCTTTCAAAACAGTCTTGAAGTCACAATAATGCAAAGTGTAAGTGTTAAATCCATATTTGTTTCATCTCTCTCCCAGAAAAAAATAAACTTAAATCAAAATACCGTATATCCTCAAAACTACAAAGCCACTAGCCGGCATTTCGGAGTCAGATGAAAATGCATTCATCAAGTGAGACTGCAATTTTATACGCACACATCATATAACAAGGGTGCTTTTAATCAAAGGAAATATATGAGGGGAAGTGGAAGAAAACACAGCAGACAGAAATGGTCAGGATGATCACACCAGCCAGCATAATCAATTAAGAGGGCAAGTCTTTTTTGGCAAACACTGATGTCTGAACATCTGAACACCCTCCCTCCTTAAAAATGCTGCAAGGTTTTTGTGCCACAATCCTTACAGACACACACAAATATCCTGCAGTTGAGTTCTTCAAGAATCTTAATGGGGCAGAACCTACACTAATACTTCAAATGTTTCAATGGGAAGATCCTGCAGGACTCATTCTGTGAGAAACATAAAGTGTAAGGATCTGGGGCACAATCAGCAGCAGTCAGTAGCACTGTTTCTTGCAGGAACCTTACAGGCTTTCTGAGTGAGAGTACCCAGACATCCCAAATCAGAATATCTTGATTTGTCACCCCTCCCCCAGATGCTGAGTCATGTCCTGATTTGAGACATGAATTTTCCTTCATTAACTATACTTCACTGTTTGTCTGGTTTGGGCAGCATTTTATTCAACATATTCAAGCACACAAAAGGCTTTGGTTTGTTTTAAATCATCATGTTAGAAATACAGCTCTTAAAGTATTGGGCAATCTCCACCAAAATGAGCTGTACTTTTTGGATGTCAAGTTATTAGAAGAAATAAACATCAAAGCCTCATATTAACTCTTCAGAGCTTCCTTTTATGCTTTTTCCCAACCAATGTAGAATTTCAAATCACAGCACAGTCAACATGTAACATCATGAATATCGAGAGGTTAGAGCTATTGTTCAAAATAATTAAAATAAATTACACTATATAACACCTTTAAAATCAACAATTACAAAACCCTTTACAATCTATAAAAAGCACATTACACAAAATTAAAGACAATTTAAGCCAGGAAAATAAAGCAGATACAGAAATTAAAACAACACAAAACACAAAAACAGCTTTTTTATAAATGTTATGCTTTTGGGCTGGACTGAAAAGCACCCAATGTGTCTCAGTCCCTGATCTGTATTGGAAAAGTGCAAACCAGAAGAACAAAAGCTGGGAGAGGGGAGGGAGCAGGAGGGGCAGAGAGGCAGAGGCCACTCAGGAAGTACAAAGTAGAGAAGGGTGAAGAAAGGTGTGAAGACAAAACCTGTATGTGAATAGAGAAGATCACATGAAAATAAGTCGGATATTGAGAGAAGGGGGAAGGTGTGAACCTAGTTTCAGGATGGGTTTCATTTCTGTTGTCTTTCTGCTGTGGGAGTTGAGAAACCCTTCTTTGAGAACAGAGACAGAGAGATCAGTGTGATCATGGCCGTCTGAGGTGAAATGAGAAACTATGGGCTTGGAGAAATCTTCACAGTCCTAACATGTTCTCTGAAGCGGTCTCCTAGTCTCCTTCTGGTCTCCCCAACATAGATAGCTGGGCATTTTTTGCAGGAGATACAGAAACTGAGGTTGCCGGAGTTACAGGATGTCATCTGGGTGATACGGAATTGACCTCAGGGGCCCTGAATGAGTGTGGTGTTAGATATGTACAGTATTTGCAGGTGATGCAGCGAGTTCTGTTGCAGGGTGCCTGGTGGGGATGATTGCCGAGTGTGGTCAAGGGAGCTGTGAACCAGAAGTTTATGTAGATTGGGTGGCTGGCGGTATGTGATGATAAGGCAGTTAGAAAAGGTATATAAAGGTATATATATATAACACTCTGATGTTATACACTCAGAGTGAGAACAAAAATATCTTTCGAAAAAATGTATCAGATCTGAGGCTCAGTAATTTCTGTGGATACATAAAAATAATATAACATGATAATTTCCCAGCTAATAGAAACTGAGTATCTTAGTTCCAATTTGATGCCAAGACCAAGACCTGCAGAAATCCTTTTTCTTTAGGGAAATGGAATGGGACCGTTTCTTTCTGCACACATCTTCAGTTCAACTTTAAGTGTCTCTTAAGGAAGCACAATTCATGTTTTCAATGTGGTACTAAAATAAGGCAAGAATATGAGTGGGAAGATTGGCAAGACTTATGTCATACAGCCTTTACAGACCAATTTTAATCAAGTGACCTCACCACTTGTAGACTGCAGACAAATCTGTTACGTAGTGATAGAAACGACTGGGATAAATTAACAGAAAAAAAACAATCCTGAGACCATCCTCTGTGTGCTGTATAACACTTTTTTAATCCTGATAAGGAAATTATCATTGAAATTCAACCCTCGACCTTGTCTGCTGAGGAGTGACATCCGGATTTCTGCACTTTAACCACACCGAAGTACACTAAGTGAAAACCATGATCCGTCCACCTATCTTGAACTTGAACTTTATTGCCATATGTAACCGGTACTGGTACAATGGAATTCTTACTTACAGAAAGTCTCTCGATTGTAAAACAAGTGAAAAAAACAAAACAAAGTGCAAACAGTGCATCAAGACAATGTACAAACAATAGACAATGTGCAAGTAAACATGCAGACAGTTTGAATGCAAACAATACAGACGTGTAAACAATGACTGGAGACGTACAATAAATAAATTACAATGAGGTAGATGGTGATGGTGTAGGTGTGGTCCGAGGGGGATGGGTAAATGTGTTCGCCAGTCTCACTGCTTGTGGATAGAAGCTATTGAAGAATCTAGTGGTCAGTGTCCGTATGCTCTTGTATCTCTTGCCTGAGGGCAGTGGGGTGAAGAGCTCATGGCCGGGGTGGTGACTGTCCTCTGTGATGGCCAGAATTCTACCACGACAGTGGTCCTCATAGAGCTGTTTAATCTCGGTGAGACCGCAGCCGATGATCTTCTGGGCCATATCGACCATTCTCTGCAGTGCCTTTCTCTCTCGCGAAGAGGTGTTGCCGTACCACACGGTGATCCCGTTGGTGAGGACGCTCTCGATGGTGCAGCGGTAGAAGTTCACCAACACATGTATCTGATTCAGGGTCACAGGGGAGCAGGGCAGCCTACACCCTGGGAGGGACACCAGTCCACCCCAGTGAATAACACGATGCCACAAGCCTTAGAAATATTTATCATGAGGTGTCATGGTTTTTCCCTTGGTGTGGTGCAGGAAGTTTCACTGAAGCCACATTGAGACCACATTACTATCCTCTGGTGAATCTACCAGGGAAAACTACTTTACTGCAGATGGTGAACTGCTGCTGAGATGATGAGAATAACTAAAGAGGCAATCGGGTGTAAATGTGCTTCGTCAACAGCGGGGTTGCTATCTTACAGAATGTAACAGATATTACGTAACTGTGTGCTTCAGAATGTATACAAGTACTGCACTTACAGTAAACTGGCACATTTTGTGATTTTGAGAAATATTATATCAAGTATGATGATGATGATGCCTGACATAGAACTGCCACTCCTCTCCTATAAATATCCTATAAAACACAAACAGTAGTGTACTCTAGTCTGTGACTTGTAGTGAACCAACAGATGTTGCTTGATCCTGACCATGAACCAACTGGATAACACATTAGTAACCATGCCTACATGAGACAGCATACAGCACATGCTGTGCTTCTGGGATCCTGCAAGGGGAAAGCCTATGAACTATCATGTTTAGGTTGTTAAAATAGTTCCCTATGCTGGGCTATAAAACATTTTTATATGACTGTGCTCTAATGTACAGTAAAAATGGAGCTCCTGAGAACCAGCTGAGCAGTTAGGTCCTAAAGTCTGTCTTGGGTTAAATATTCAGTATAGTGTATGTGCTGAAATGCATTAATAGCTCAACAAAGGCTATTGGTTCTAATACTATTTTTTTACACTTCAATGCCTACTGTACATACAAAAGCACAAAGAAAACCAATACTCAGGTCAGTCAAGGTCCACAAAAAAAAATTAAACATGGATATCAATCACTGAAAATCACTGACAACAAGAACAAAATTACAGATCAAAGGATCTTTACAGGTTATCAGTATGAAACTTGTTGACCTGTCAAAATAAAAACATTACAAAGTTAGCATCAGGTATGACCTCCCTGAGCACCCATATAATCCTCACAGTGTTGATGAACAGGCCTGATAAGCCTACAGACAGATTGCTGCTCTTCCTCTGTTCCCTTTCCATTCATGGTTTTTAAAGGATCACATGTCCAATTGTCCTCAAGCTACTGGTCAAATGACTGAGGGCAGCAGGACATTTTCCAAAGCTTTCTGGGGAATGTAGTTCAGGCTGGAGCTGACATGTTTCCTCCACTTCGCATCCTCACGCTAAGTTAACTGATTTATAGGCATGCCAATACTTTAAATAATAGCAGCTGTTTATATTTATGCAGTGTTTTTCATCCTAAAGGAGCACTTTACATAGTGAGGTGCACCCCTCTGATCCCCTCACTGAAGTTCAACAACCACTCTGGTTACGAATAGCAACTAGAATAGTGCAAACAGCCTACCTTCACAGCAGATCAGGAGAAGAAAAAAATGACACTGCAGTTAACACCCCTACTTTTATGAACAGAGCTATGTGATTCTTAATGACTACATGCAGTGGAACTTGGTTTAACATCTCATCAGCACAGTATTTGTTCATACCAACACTGAATTAGAAATATACTGTACATAAGAAGACAGAAAGAAGAAGCTTTAAATGGGTTTCCACATCTATTTGCAGACAGTGTGATACTGTAACATAGAAGATCAGTAAAAATACTCTTGCAACATCTGCCCAACTGTAATTTCAACAACGAAGCCTCCATACTTCTTAACACAAAGTGAGACTGTTATACTTGTACAGTATCTTGTTCTCCAGATCCTGGCGAAGGATCAGAAAAATACTTATAGCATTTCAGCCCCCGGGCCTATAAGAACATAGAGTTTGGACAGTTTCACGTAAGTAATAAGGAAGCCTTAATACATTGGAACATTGATTCATTTTTTTGAGTTGTTTTCACACTTCTCTTTTTCATCCTATAGGACAAGAACAGCATTTTTTTAAAATTGTTTCTACCTACTGTAATAACCTCATCATTGTGATATTAAGAGGTAAAAAAATACAAAATATATACTGGACAATTGCAACAGCACAGAGAATGCTAGGATGTTACAGCATTTTCAATTACATGTTTTTTTGGTCATCAAGTAAAAACTCAAATCTCAAATCTCAAATGTGATTTGAACAATACTTATGTCAAAACCACTGCTAAGTACATTAAACCTAACCTTACAGACATTTCCTATAGCAAAGCTCGTGAACACGTTCTTGTGTCTTAGAATCACAAATAACGATCCATGTACTTTTCATGTTTTTCTGGGCTTAAACAGATTAAAACTAATGAAAAAAGTGTTTAGATATAATTAGAACCCAATGTTATTTAATACTGAGTCTGAGTCACTTTATGAAATGGCATGCCCTCCAGATTCAGATGTACCCTCAATGAAACAAGAACAAAAAAACATAATCTAATTTGCAGATTGTATAATTTGTCCTGCTGAAAAAGCCCCCAAAAAGCACAAGAGTCACATTTATTCATGCTTTTGTTTCAATTTTGTAAATCCTCCTCTGGCAGGGCTTACACTGACAGTTTGACAAGATTGACAGCACGGCCCCTGTACTTTGTCCTATGAGTTTAAGGCACTGCTGAGGGGTGTCTGTTGAATATGGCTCCAGGCAGAACTGCTCTAGGCCCCTCATGCCCTTTTTTTATGTTTGCTTTCAAAGTTTGAAGCACAGACCCCAAATTCTTCTGGTACATATTAGAGTTCATGAGTCCCCTATACAAAGGACTCCAGGAATTTGAGGTGAAAAACCATCCCAGAACATGAAAACCCTCTGACACATTTGTAAATAACAGTCTCCTCTTTTACTAGACTCATCTTTGCAACCCCACTGCTGAGTCTACATCCATGCAGGTAGGGTCAGATGGTAGTTTTCCACACTTTGTATCCTAAAGTTTCCAGTGTGTATTTGATATTTAATACCTTTAATACCAACATCTTAATTACCTAGAGGGCTGTGGGAGTATGAAAGAAGTTACCCAGGCTTGTTGCTGAACCCGATATCCTGACCTCTTTCAAAAAAAGGTCTGGATGACATCTGTGGCTCAATTAACTACTAGCTAATAAATGGGCTACAGTAAATGGGCCTCCTCTCTTTTTTAACTGCTCTTACGTTCTTAGCTCTAGCCGTTGCCTTTGGATTTACAGTATGTTTGCCTCCCAAACCACTTGACTTAGAGTCCATGTTGGCAAAGTACTGTACACTTGTGTCCTCTTCCTGGCAGTGGCCACTGTAAGCCTTAAATTTCTTAATAATGGACACTACAGTGGAAGGAGGTAGGGTCAGCTTTTTGTGAATTCTTGTATTCCTATTCGCCAGCTTGTGGAGGTCATTGACCATTTGTCTACAGTCTTCAGAGAGCCCCTGATCTTAAATACAATGAAACATGCTGCTATTGCATTCTGTGTGTTACATAGTGTGCTTTTATACCCCAGGGACAAAGAAAAGTTTCTGAGGCTTCTGTATAGGTTCACAGGTTTTCACTGTACTCCCAAAGAGAAGAATGTTGTCACAGATTAGTTTTTGTTAGAATTAATTTAAAAGAATACTCAGAAGTGTGAATATGCTGGCATTTTGTTAATTATATAGGATTAATGTGACTTTCCTCTGTGCAATGCAATTCATCCAATATAACATCATAAGAAGTATTTTAAACCTTCTTATCCAATCTTTAACTTATGTTACGTTTTGTGTGCCTATTTCATCAGAGGTATAAATAGATCTGGAAGGCTTTGTGTTTGTTTGGGACAACATACTCACACTGACACATCCACACCAAGAGCACAGTATATTATAAAATGCAATTACCAAATCTAAAGTCTGTGATAATTATGAATTTACAGTATATTGAAATATTGTAGTAAAGCAATGTGGCAATAATAGGTTTTAAGTAGTAGCTCTCTGTGTCACAGGCCACAGGGTGACAACAGAGGAAAAGTGCAGTCTGGTGTTCATCATGGTACTTTTAGTTGCAAATATATCTGTTTTTTGTGTCTGATGCTTTTATCCAAACCAAATTAAGTTCACACCTATTAAACTACTGTTGGGTATGCTGTATTTTACTGCAGCAATTCAGCCAAGGCACAGTACATTACTCAAGTGTTTTGAAGATGAGCGGAGAGATTTGAATCCACAACCTTCCTCCTACAACTCTTTGTGTAAAGAGTAATGTACAGAAGTAGATTTAAGTTCTGTCCAACAGTAGTTTTTATCTTATACATAAGTATAGCTAAGGAGATGACCTAGAACAGCTAGATGTTATAGATATGTTCATTAATGAGTGACTTTATGCAGTTGCATAGTAGCTTGAAAAGGCAAAAAAAGGATAATAACTGTGAAAAGCTAATAACTGAAATGAAGCATTTTAGAAATCTAGCATTCAGAATCTAATCAATGCCCCATACAGTACCAATACAAATTCCACAGATCACTTTAAGCAAAAAAACTTGCTCTTGCTAAATTTAATGTAGATATAAAAGGCTGGCACTTAGTTAAAACTATAAAGCTATAAAAGAGAAAAAACATAGATGGGCAGAGCTTGAAGGACAGGGGTAACGTGCAGAGGGACCTGGGAGCCATGGAAGGGGTACAGACAACAACTTGAAAATGAATCCTTGCTTGCTTTTGTGGTAACTGAGGGAATCTTGCCATATTGATAATTAGACTTCTTGTTAAATATTTGGTTTCTTTGAAAACAGTAGAAAAAAAGCTCTGGTCGAATGTGGCTTTCCTTTATATTGCTTAGCTTTCTGTACAGTAGGTTATTAACATTCATGAGGACTAACATATAATCAAGTTAAAAAATATACCATTGCTTAATGTACTATGGTATATAGTATGTACAGGTATGGTTAAAAGACATAAGCATACCTCCTTTCTATGATATGATAAAGTACTAATGCATTGATTTTAAGTTACTTAAAATACGATGGATCAAACAAAACAAAACAACAGCCATCAGAAACTTACAGTTAACAGCTGAAATAAACAACATGAATCCCTCCTCTGTATCCAGCTGATGCCTGCACTTTATTATATTAAATTTATTAAAGTACATGGATCGTTCTCTCTTTGCGACCATGACTATCACAGAGGAAAATGTTCACAGCAACTTCCAAGATGCAGGTCAGCAGTAAGTTATTCATTGATAAAATTTACCAAGCCTTGGTATCTCAATCAGCACAGTAGTTCCTAGGACAGAAGTAGCTTAATTTGAGACAAGAAGAATGTGGCTCGATGGTCCATTACAATGATACTATTCTTGGAGTTAACTGGACAGTAAACTAGAAGTTAACCAGGGACCGCATACTGCTAATGAAGAAAACAAAATGGTGGAAAGAAGCCTTATGTCTGTATACAGGAACCCCATATATTCATCCATTGGGTATTAGAATTATTCCTCACATTTGTCATTAATTGGCCAATTTACTGCAAAGGCTGTGTGTGTAATGCATCGTGGTTCTCAAAATGGTTTATGACCATCTGCTTTTCAGGTGCAGACTTTAAAAAGCTTTGGCTGCCAATGAAGCATGACAAGTTTTGACTGAACTGGTGCAGCTGTTCATAACATTTTGATAAAAAAAACATGATATGGTGTTCCTACTGTAGTACTTATACACAGTTTCAGTGAGAGCATTTATGCTGTTATTTTTGATGGAATTTTGATATTCAATTTGACCTAAAGTTAGAATGCTGAAATATTCAACGAACAATGGTAATATTGCAATAGGTGAGTTAAAGTTACACCTTACACAAAACGTAAATGTTTAGCTGTTGCACTCTGTCTAACAAAATTTAAAAATCAAAGTTTGAGAACAAACTCTGGTACAGGGAACCCACTTTACTGTGCCACGAACAGATGCTCTCTGTACAGTAAATGGATGGTCTACTACAAATGCATGTAATTCATCTTCAACTGATTTAAGCAGCATGCTAGTAAACCTATAATCCATGAGGGTCTGTGTGCGATTAGGGCAATAAACTGGGTCTGCCAGCAATTTGTGCTATGAATTCCAATTTTACCACCAGGGGGAATATTAATGGAGGCATGCACAACAAGTACGAGGGGCTACAGGAAAGCTCACTGTAGTTCTAGTATTGCACCAAAATTAATTTGATATTTTATAATGTCCTGCCCACTGCTTTGCTCACATAATTCTAGGTTTCACATAATTAATTGCTACAGGCACCATGCTGCCCTACACAGAGGTGAATAATGCCTATTACTTAAAACAGAGCCCAACCAAATACATTCTTGGAAGGGAAAACTTGATTTTTTCAAGAACTGCCCCCTTTCCCCCCAACATACATCTCCATTAATTATATGAAGTGTGTTTCTAATAATCAGTCTCCACTCTAGTTAATATCTTAAAAGCAGGCTTGTTTCGGCGAGACCAGCCCAGATCTCTTGGACTGATGATGTAGTGCTCGCAGTGCCCTGTGGAACTGGCCGCCGAGGAGTCTTCCAAAAAACCTGCATGCTCGTTTCACATTTACATGACATCAAGTGTAAAGTCAACATTTTCGCCTCTTTAAACGCTCGGCGTTTGCAATTGCGCACAAGTTGAACTGAGGTTTAAATAAACACAGCGAGGCTCGTAGCGGAAGACGAAGGATGTTTCCTCACCACTGAGATGGCACACATTAGAAGAAAAACGTGGAGGTGTCAGGCTTCAAAGCCTATGTTATTTAACTAGTGCCACACTGAACTAAGTAGCTTGCTTGTTTCATTTGACATACAGTATAAGGAATTCCCACATAAGTCAATTTTTCAACTTAATGTAAATGATAAAGGATCAGCCTCCTTTTAAAATGTACAGTACATTGTACATTATTTTGCTTTCTCATCGCACATGGTAGTAAGATTTAAAGACCATGCCACAGAAAGGCCTGACAGTGTTGTGAGCTTCCACATTTCTGAAGCAAGCAGATTTTGTATTTCGTAGAGAAGGATGGGTTTATTGTTATGACTTTTTGAGGCCTTGAGCTAGAACATAACAGGAATGTCCGGAAAATAAGATAATTTTCCTTTTAGATCTCTGATTATACATATGAAACATTGTTAGGGACTGGATTTGTTTTAATACGCTTATTGCTTACGCATCTAAAGTTGTGAAATTGTAAACTAGCAACAGCAGTGCAAGATGGACAGAAATACACATGTACTGTATTAATATATGTTTACAGTCCTGAGATAAATCTTAACCACTAAAGTTGTAAAATAATGTTTCCTACAGTATATTGATCTTTATTGATATTAAGGGCTTTTAAGCAATGGAAATTTGACATACTACTTTGATAAGCAACAAAAACATGTTTCTTCTGTCGCATGCAGAGCATTTTGTAAATTAAATATTGTTCTTTGTTGCACAGATGATAAATTACAGAGGTCAAGGGGACTAGCAGTTTATTTGCTGCTGCTTTGTCAATGACATCACTTTTTAAGGTTCCTTTCCTGTGGAGCTGAAATTTCATCTCTAACTTCCTGCAGAGATCTTGTGTACTACCAAAGGATTCATAAAAGTCTCTCAAGCCTTCCTCTTTCAAAATAAAGCTAACAATATGACATTCTGAAAAACGACTTAAGAAGATTCCTAGAAAGCCTGTTCCCCCAAAGGGTTTTTAGAAATGTAAAATCCTTGTTTTTTTACAGCTAAAATTTCACAATTTCTGAAACAAACATGATAATTTGTACCCTTTCTTTACTAACAAAACAAGCCGATGCAAACACCAGATTGTGTGTGGTTAAGGTTTCTTTGCAGGATAATCATTAAATCACATTCCATTCCTGTCCTGCACAACTGACTTGAATGGACAATATCACATGCAGTCCTCAATCCCAAAATATTGATGTTGCAAAGAAGGTAAGCTTCTGCAGTATCCTCTTGGAAAGTAATATTTCGAAATACAGCATGTACTGTATATTGGTTATATTGCATCTGGTTCCACATGAGCCTTTCCTAGGGATTTATAGAAAACTAACCTAAATGCACAGAGATGTTTTTAAATTATTTACTGTAATTACTAATATATCACAAAGCTAGCAAAAACTCTTTCTCGAACAAATAGCACGTCCTAATTTATAATATGATTTCTAAAACCTGAGACTGTAAGCTACTTCAGCACAATACCTCTGAACAACACAGGCATGCCTTGAATTGCGCTAAGGAAACAAAAGGCACTCTGTTTTATTTAGTACAGACTGCGGCATAAAAATAATATAGGCAGTAAGTATTGACTCATTCTTCACCTGAAGATGCTATGCAGGTGCAGTGTTAAGTAGAAAATGTTGATAACCTGGTAATTTGACATTTAATTTAGGGCTTACATACCAATCAACACTTTAACAATACATACTTATGACCCTCTTAGTTACTGCCCACCTTATTGGTGTCTCTTCCATTTTCAGGTACTGCAGAAAGAGATTACAGCAGGCCTTTTACATTTCCACAGCTGTGCTTCATGACTTAACAAAGAGTTCAGAGTGTGGTTTCTACATTTCAATACATTTCAGGCAGAAAATACTCCTACTTTTAATTTAAAAACAGTTAAAACCCTTAAAACCCTTCAAATGTTAAACCTTACAATGCATGACTCTACAGGAATAATTAATTATTATTAATTATCTGTAATAACATGTCACGATATTGGTTCATTATCTGTAAGCAAGATAGAATTGTCTAAAATCTAGCTTGTCAGGAGTACATTTTGAGAACACTATATATTGATTTTGTGCAGACAGAGTTCTGCACATGAGGGGGAAGGAATGGTTGAGATGTGGAAACCATTCAGATGTGGAAAGAAAAAAGAATAAAAATAAGAAAGCAACACAACAGCTCTGCATATACCCAATCATCCTTGAGGACCATACTGTGAACGACAGCTTTCTTCTTGGGCATTCGTAACCAGGAGGACATTAAGAGCAAAAAAGAGGTTGCTACACAGGAAAAGGAGACAATTTAATCCAGTCCTGTGAAAGCATCCGAATTAATGGGAGCTGGTTTAAGGCTATTGAGTCAGCTTTCCTTATGTTGACTGTTGTGGGTATCAGGAATGATCCAATGGGGAGGAGGGCTGAAGGCTTTCTCCAAGACTGGCCTCTGATCTCTTGCCAAGGGATAGAAATCAAACTCCCAGGCACCCAGAAAGTCTGGCTCATTCTTCTGGGGCACTGTGAAAAGAACCTTGCTTTAGGAGATGGGTAACTGAATACAATCTCCTGCAGTTCCAATTAGAATCACATAGACAGTCTGGCTTCAACTCACTGCAATAGCTGGCTTCCGGAGACAAGACTTTGTATCTCTGAGCCGAAAAGGAAGATGCCATACTGATTTCGGAATTGAGCGCTCCAGATTTCGTGGCTACATGGCGATCACTATCGGAGTGCATCAATTGGGTATTGAACTCCAGACTAGACTAGATGTTGACAGGCAATGGCATCTTGCTCGCTAACTCCCTCACCCTTTTCACTCCCGCTGAGCTCACACATACTGCACCATGAACGACTGTATGGAACCACAGAAGTCCCACTACATGGGACCTCCATGGTACAGCTGGGTAACTATGGCTTATCGGTTTAAGGAGAGTTTTATTCAGGATTGTCTGTTTGGTTCTGTGATGTGTATTTTATTTAGACACTAAGCCTGACTGCTGAAATACCGCGTTTGCTAAATTTGTACACTATCAGAGGAAATTCAATAAAGGCATTTATCATACACAGGGATACAAAAACAGGAATAAACAGAAACAACTGATCGCATGTCCTTTCCAGATGGTCGTGGTTAATCTTTAAACACATTACTCCTTCACATTAATGCTTACCTAAGAAAACCACATGGTTATTGTTTTCCAACGAGAAGTACACTACTCTGGCACCTCTGATCACACTCCAGCACATCGGTTATACCTCGCAGTGGATTATACTTTCTTTATAAAATACATTTACATTCATTAACATCCCTTAGTTCCTTCAAACTGTTTAACATGAAGGCAGCTTAAAGGTCAAACAATACATCAACTGACGCAGTGGCTAATTCAAGCTACAAAGGGGAATAAGGGCATCTCAGATTAACCTCCCATCATGAGCAAATGACCCATGTCAGGGATATAGTCTCCACAAGCTCCATTGATAAGTTAATACTGATTCCTTCTCTTTCAAAGGTCTTTCTCCTCTCCACCCCTGGGGCTTCTGGTGATGTGATGGGCGCCAGCCAAAGCAATAAAAGGCCACTTGTAGCTCGGGACTTTTTTCAAAATGGCACAATACAGTTTCCACGGAAACCAGGGCGCCAGTTGCAGCGGTCAGGTCTTTTGCTTTGAGAGGTGGCGGGCGGCGGGTGGCGAAGGGATCGGCAGGAATGAGCAGATTAGTGGTCATTAATTTGACTTGCTTTTCCTCTCCTTTCACTGCACATTTGCACCCCCCATGTCCTGAATGCAAAGCAGCTGAAATTCCTGGTTTGAGGTGAAATATGCTTCTCCTGAGCAAATGTAGATGGTTGTTTAGCTTCCATCTAACTTTCATTGAATTCTAAACACTTGGCATCTGAGTCCTAATAATACTGCTATGTGAGTGGGCCTACAAAGCTGTGCCCGTGTTGCCTGCAGTATACTGTACGTCCACATGTGCATGTAGCATGCACTTCCTTCAACGCTGTAGTAGAAGTGGCTACTGCTTGATTTTTATGGGATTCCTCCTTTTATGGGAGTCCAAAATCTGTTTAACATGCATAGTATTTACTGAAAAAATGCACAAGCGGTGCATTTAATCAGGCAATGTCATGCTGAAACATTAAATGTGATGAAGCTTTCGTGCACTGAGAGACTTTATGTGGTGCCCTGTCTCGCATAGATGCTCAGAAATTATTTTCTGAAAAGGGATCATTTCAAAGTGGTGAAACATTACATTAAAAAAAAGACAAACTGATGGATTTTGTAGATATCTACAGTAGAACATTATTTCACATTAAAAGGGATAGGTACTGTTTCTTCCCCAGTGAGATCATTTTGACCACTGCAGTTGGGGGGAAAACTGTGCTACTTGATAATCTGTTGCAGAACAGCAACTGTGTTGAACTTGTGAAGTAATTCATATTCATGAGGTGAGATTTTATTAATACGACAAAATGGTTTAATGCTTGCTTTTTCTATTCCAGTAGTCTACATCACAAATGTAAAACTCACATAATTTCCATAATATCCAGCAAATGTTAAACCTCACAAACATAGTCAGTTATATATAAAATAACTAGTAATTTTTTCATAGTTTGTAATCATTCATATTTTGATCATTTGAGAATGACTCGAACACACGTTTATATTTCATAAAAAGAAATATTGTTTCACCAAATAAAAAGACTTACTGAAGTCCAGGACACTTTGAGAGTCTTTTCACACTTTTAATCGCCACGTGTTAAACCTACACCACAGAAATCTAGCAGTGCATTAACTGTTTAAAGTAAATTGTAAGGTGGAAAATAATACATGTTTTTCTTTAGTTAATCATTGCCATTTCCAAAGTAGGGCTCTCCCAACAGTTGTTTAACTCTGCTCTCATTCTGAGAATAAAGCTACCAGCCTGCACACAGAAGTGGCACAGGAAGCTTACATTGCAACAGATCCCCTCAGAAGATGACGATGCCACAAAATTAGTATGGTGGTCCAGTACCATTACTTAATTCTTTGGAAGAGGCCTTTTTCTTACAGGACGATGCTGTTTTCCATACAATATGCAGAGAACTAAACTCCCCAGTATTGTTTCTGTAAGAATTATCTGAGATATTTCTCAGATCATTTTATATCACAGCACATTTCAATTCCTGCAATCAAGTGACAGGATTAACTGCAAGAGCGTTCTCTATTCAACATTGTGCAGCACTGTACTGTAGCAGGATTGCTCAGTGGGTCTAGCATGCAGACAATGGAGTCTTTTTCATGAAATAAAGAAGATGATCAGTTCAATGCTGCTTCTCGAAGCTGGGCTTGACTTACCTGCAAGACTAAAATAACAAACAGAGTGAGTGCTCAGAGTGCAGCTTATGAGCACAGATACCTCAAAAGTGTTGATTCCCATGCTCAAAAGAAATTCAGAGGGCAAATCTCCCACTTCACATTACTGTTTGTCAAAAACAGCTTCGGTCAGCAAAATGAGGATCTTTAATACAATTAGATAAAGAGATTTACACATCTAATTTCAAATCACTTTACGTCCCAGGGTATATACACCGTTAGCATCTTGACCAGAAGCAATTGTAAGTCACTTTGGATAAATGTGCAGAAAGATGGGACCGTCACCCCTCTGTGCCAGTCCAGAAGGACTGTAGCTGCCCTCCATGCAAACATCATACACAAAACCCTGTCCAGTGTTTTCAACATTTTCTGTGGAACTTCATCCTCCTCCTGCTGCATCATCATTGTTAAGGCCCTTAATCACTCTCGGCAGTGATAGTGATAATGACATATTCAATCTCTACAGAAGTTACTGGTGGTATCCAGTAGGCTGAAGAAGACTGGTGGATCGCCTCCTGACTATCGTGTTTCACTATCCTTGCACTGAACAGCTTGGGCAATATCCTGCGGACCTCTCCTAAGGTGTCAGTTAGTTAGCCAGAATACCTCTGATGCCACCTGATAGTCATTCTCCCCAGCCCAGACCTTCACTTCAGCACCTGCAGCCCTCTTGGCCAGCGGAGACCACTCGGCTGACCAATTTGCAAGCACTGCTTAGAAGGCCCCCTTCTTTTACTTGACATCTTCCCTCATCACTGGAGTCCACCTATCAGTCCTAGGGTAACCACCACAACAGGTAGCCGCTGCCTTCAAGCCTCAAAACTGTGTGGCTGCCTTGATTAATGAACATGATCTGTTCAGACTTAATGTCCAACATCTCAGTTCCTGTGCGGGAGTGGTGTGTGGGGGTTGAGGTCTTTCCACATAAAGTTATTCCCCAGAGGTTTCAAGGTGACCTGTACTGATTGTCTGGGCTTCCTCAATCTATCCAGATGATGTCCTGGGCATCAGATACAGGTAACCACAGTGTAGTTTTAGCTAAATAGCTCTGCCCCTCTCTAAATTTGAGTGTGCAAAACATGCAGCCTCAGGTCCCAAGATATGACTTCGATGTTATAAGGTACTCTGGAACCAGGGAGTCCATGAGAAGCACAGAAGTCCAACAAAAGCTCAAAACTCATGTTCTCAACAATCTCCCAGCCACTCAAGCCCGCTGAAGCTCAGCAGGTGTGAGCCTGGCCAATACCTGGATGGGAGACCTCCTGGGAAAAACTAAGATTGCCGCTGGAAAAGGTGTTAGTGAGGCCAGTAGGGGGGCGCTCACCCTGCAGTCTGTGTGGGTCCTAATGCTCCAGTATAGTGATGGGAACACTATCCTGTAAGAAAAGCGCTGTCCTTCGGAAGAGATGTAAAACCAAGGTCCTGACTCTCCGTTGTCATTAAAAATCATGGGGTGTTTATCTTAAAGAGATTAAGGGTGTAAAACCTTGAGTGGAACCCAGATGTCCTTGCCAAATTTACCACTGGGCTTTAACAATCATGGCCTCCTAATAATCCCCATCTCCGAACTGGCTCTGTTCTCCTCGCCACTGAGAACTGATGTGTGGTGAGAGTACTGGAGCACTTTGACTACTGTCGAATAACCCAGTTTGGAGTCCCCACTACCTGTGGAGTGGAGTGTCTACAAAAATACTACATAAATGTAAGGATTATTATTAAATTCTAGTATGGGTTTTAGCATAGAAATTGTTAATCAACAAATTTGATTCAGTCAGAATATTAGACAGATTTCATCTTTCACCGCATCTGTACAGAACTTCAGTACTACCCTGATACAATCAGATATTTATACTTATTTTTCCTATTAAAAAAAAACACGAGGTGAACTCTGTCCAGGAAGATGTGATTTAAATAAAATGGCAGCCTGTCAAATACAACAAAAAGAGTACAGGGCTGTTTTCTTCTTGGCAAGTAAAGAATAGTAAACTTCATTGTTAAAGAGCAACATGAGAAATAATAATGTTTAATGTTGCATCTCAAATGGGCTAAGAGCAGACAACGTAAAAGTCTGTTGTGCTTGCTTACTCACATAGTTACAGTAACAGATCCTGCAGGCTGATATCATAACTTTCCCCACTGCAATTAAAAACCCATCTGGCCAAATGAATGGAAATGTGCATGATCAGAATATGAAGTACCACCATTCAGGGCACACCTGTTTTGAGTTTAACACATTTGCAGACTGTGATCAGCAGAAAAAAAACAAACAAAATTAAAGGACCCCCACCTACCGAACAAACAGTTTACGCAAAATCATAAATCATTTCTCAGGTGTAGTTAATCACAGAAAAAAAGGAAAATATTGGACCATTTAAACTAAACAAGTCTTGGATCGGAGTACAAGAAATGCTTCAGACCTTCTCTGGACGCTGAAAATACCCTCCCCAGCAGCATTTCAAAATATATATAATAAAATGTATATAAATATAAAATCAAAATTTTCACCAAAGGATTCTCATACTGTGCTTTTCTTTTTTGTATGTTCATTTTTTGTCTGTTTCTAAAATACAAAGGTTGATCACAAAACAACCTCTCTTAATGCAGTGTTTTTATTGTTTTGGGTAATGAAACCTTAATTAGATTCTAATGAAATAAACACAGTACCTCTCCAAGACACTTAACAAAGTTTAGTACAAATTTGATAGCATGCACATTTTAATTCAAAGAGGTACTTCGCCTGTCTTTGTATTTGATCATTTTCCCCACCTGAAGAAGGCTTCACAGCTGAAACGTTGTGTTTTCTCTCTTCTCTTTTCTGCATGGATTAAACCTATCACTTGTTCCTTTGATCGTTTTCTGTGCATGTTTCCCAATAGGTACATTGACTTAATCAGATGTGGTTCATGTAGACTAAAGGATTTAGTTTTGAAAAGAAAGACTCATGGAGCTCCAAGGGTTGCAATGGATGTACAGCTTTTGCATGTACTCATCAGCATTGTGTGAGTCTCAGCATATTTGCCACTTTGAAAATGAATTATTTTCCTGACCTTCCATTGTTTTATTTTCTGATAAAACCTTGCTTGGAAGACGGTCTTGTGCCTTAAGAAATATTAAAGAGCTAAGAATATTCTCAGTGTGCATTACCATGTTTTACACAGTTTAAAACGTCCCGTTCGATAAA
The DNA here is from genome assembly GCF_040954835.1 of Lepisosteus oculatus. Classification (NCBI taxonomy): domain Eukaryota; kingdom Metazoa; phylum Chordata; class Actinopteri; order Semionotiformes; family Lepisosteidae; genus Lepisosteus; species Lepisosteus oculatus. The sequence continues at coordinate 70,803,768 of NC_090698.1, read as the reverse complement.
ATTGCATGGTAAGAAATTTTCCTGTTTACATTTCTGATGCACTTATTATTTTAGACACGATGTTTCTCATTAACACAAGGTGGATGTTGACTGCCAGAAAGCTGGCACTGTTCAAATGAAAATCTGTGTTACATTGTGTGAGTCATTCAGTCACTGCGTAGTACAGTGTTATCATACTTTCATATGTTTCCTTCATAAACATCAATATCATATTGCCTGGAGATCCCATTTACAGCTGACAACGTTCTTAAGGATTTGCAATTGCCAAAGGACACACTAGGATGAACAAATAAAAAAAATAGTCTGACAGAAGAAATGCAAATCCTAGATAGAAAATGTAACTACATTTTCACTTTCTTACCCTTCATCGATTTGCCATCCCCAAGAAACAAACATTACAGATGATAGCTCGAGGCCACATATGTCTATTTTGCCAAAAACAGAGCTGTAGTCTGAATCTGGCATTATATGGCCTATCAGCTCATTAAACGGGGATGTCTGAGAGAAGAACATAACTGCAATAAAACCTACAAATGAGGGGATTACATTCAGCCCATCTATACTATTTTTTGGGGTTTTGTGTAACAAAGTACCTCTGTGTTTTCAGTTTTAAACACATTTTCAATGCTATTACCCAAAAGGCTATGTCCATCCGAAGCCTAAGACATGTTCACGTCTTTCTTGGTAAACCAAAGTTGAAAATGACCACAGGTCACATCGCTGAATAAAATTTCTGTGCGAAGCAAGAACATATCAAAATGTCTACACCCTGCAAGAGAGAATTGGCTCAAAATGTGTATTTTTACAAAGCCTGAAACTTCTGCTTTCCCCGATATCGTCCTATTGAATAACAAATCCTACACAAAGGTTATCTCAGCTCTGCATTCACTGGAAATCATTTAGTCTTTTCTAGGTCATTTTTTAAAGATATCTATGAGAAAATACATACAAAGATATATACTAAAAGCCCAAAGAATAACTTTAAAATACCCTGTGCAAAGTACTGCTGATTTTATTTGAATTCATTTGCTTGAGAAAACACTACTGTCATGACCACTCTCTTACAAGAAGCAATGTCACGTTATTCATGAACAGTACTTTATAAGCAAGGGATTATTTATTCCACTAGATACTTCATACTTCAAGTTCTAAAAACTGTATACACATCTCAAGGAATTTTCAGGATGATACATATTACTAAACACATCAGTCTGTTTTAGTAAACAGCAATCAGTTCCACATTTCGGAAACTGCAGTGATGGGGAGCTCAGTAAGCAGCCAGTAGATTTGAATGCTGTCCATTTTCAAAAATTCTACTTGCAAAATAGCGACATTAAAGCATATTGTTTGTATTAATGCAATTTCTAAAAAATTAAGTGGAACAAATATTCCCTAAGGTGGAGGGAGGTCATAAATAAACATTTTACATGGAATTGTATTCCGAAATGAATAATAAAAAACTGGAAAATATTATTTCATGTGTCAGACACCAAGTCGAATGTGAGCACTTTCCTTGGAGAGAAACTGAATCCAAGACAAACCTCCTTGCCTGCTACCTGAGTCCACATTGGAGGCAGAGTGACAATTTAAATAAACCCAAACCTCGCTTTTGAAGGACAAAGATTGCGCATGAGTGCAGTCAGAATTTGCCTGATGGATACCTCCTGAAGGGTCAAGGTTTCTACACAGCGCAAACGGAAACAGAGCCAAGCAACTGTAAAAGCAGCTTGCAACAGGGCCACTCTCTAAGGCCCCATAAAGAGACGGATCTGAAGGTCCGTGTGAGATTTTTACAGATGGTGCTGTCTCACAAATGTAGTCCAGCAACTTTCAATCTGTACTATCGGCTTGCAGTTTTGGATTCTCCATTTTTTTGGGACTTACCTGTACTGTACTTGCGTATTCAAGGTAGCAAAAACAAAATCCACATGCCTCTCGCCTAAGTTTAGATGTTCTTAGAGTATGCGTTTGACAGGAGATTTGTGGATTGTTTATATATTACAGGAACATATTCCATGTCAAAGAATGATTCACTATTGGTTTTCTTTGCCTTATCGGCTATTAAAAACTGAAAAAACACTATGAATACATTTAATTTTGTTTTTACAAAATTACAAGAAACAGCATAGTTAAGAGGAACAATTTAACTTAAACGAGACTAACCTTTTAAATGCTCTCCATCAAAGGTGCAAAGAAAGCAAGCTGAACGATAGCTTTTCTATCTCACACTCTCTTCTGAGTCACAGATACTCACTTGATCCGCTTGTGCTGGTGCCGGAACCAGAAGAGAAACAGTTGTGCTTTTGCACCGAGCAGAGGACTGGCACAGACACCTAGACATGAAGCACTGACTCGCACACTGCTGCATCTGAGAATCCCATAGCCGACTCTACACGGCTCCGAGCAGTGCCACCCAAGACTTTCAGCTTTAGAATTTCAGCCTGATGCTAAAGAGGCAATCTTGCCCTTGGAATGAAGGATTTCCACAGATGTATCACTCAAGTGCCGAGGTCGTGTTCAATTTCTTTTTGATACCAACGTGACCTTGGCTCAACCAGAATTAGCAAAGTCATATTTTTTAAGTCAAAGACTTTTTTTTAAAAGTCAACTCTAACTTTGATCACCTTAGCACCTCCAAAAAAAGACTTAAGCACGTGGTGGATTATAACAATATTTATTAAACCTTCATGACGTTGCATATACAGCACATCGATATAAATATGTTTAAGAAGAAGTAAGCTCCTCAGAATGTGGAGGAATGAGACTGAACAGGGAAAGGTGAAAAGGTCCCCAAGATAACTGTAGTATGGCTGGCAACACTTAAGCACATTGTGCATGGTGCAAGTCTAAGTTAAAGAACAGAAGCCTGACTTGGCAGTTCTGGTGAGAATGAAGTCAAGTTTCAAAATTGCTTCCATGCCTTTGGCTCAAAACTGAATTAGCTTTTCTCTTTAGTTAGTTATTTATTTCTTCTCCACAGGAAACACTCAGGAAGATGAGCCACTGTTGTCAGTAAACCACTGACTTATTTATATAAATTCCCTGTAATCCTGAGGAGAATGTAACTCACAGAATTATGTATACAGCAAGCAAGGGAGAAGTGTGCCATTAATATCTTTGTCTATGCAAGTTGTTTTCATGCATCACACTAATGATAAGAGATGGAAATAATATTTGACATAATATCTGATGACTGAACACTATTGATGGCTGCTAAGCTCCTTTTGGTATTAAACCCTTTTCTATAGTTGTTGTTTAAAATGGGATCTACTGAAGCTTGTGCTTAAGTGTGTTATAGTTTATGTCTTGTTGGGGGAAGACGGTCATTTTACCTGTTCAAATTTAGTAGGAAAAAATGGTGATTACAACTATGATTTTAAAAACCAGCATTGTCACCCAAACGGTTCTATCACACGCACAGTAACATCAACATTTGTATGTTTAGATTTTGAGAATGAAAATGTAAATAATCATCCCGTCAGTGTTTTTTAATCATAACAAACCTCTTTACGATTCAAAGGAAGGAAAGGAACTACAAAACCGCGGCCATAAATGCGTTCATACTGTATCTTGTCAAGTCTTCAGTTATTGCTACAGTATTTTCTGTCAGATGAAAACTTCACACTGTTTAATTATAAATTATATTATTACCATTGAAATGTGTGGAGCTCTCAACTCTCTCACAGTGTATGAAAAATACATTTGTTGGAAAAAGTAACGCTGTTTTCCTTGGTAAGGTCTTCACTTTCATGATTTTGAAATCGCCAATTAGTGGGAGTTTCACGACATGTTAATTAGAAATCTATTCTTTTTAGAGTTTTTTATAATGTTTTTTAAAAATGCTGTTCGGGGCATCTGAGGACACCACTGGGCTGACAAAGTTTTTCCACTCATAAGCATGGCTTTAAAAATTCCAAAAGCCAAGCGACAGAAGTACTTTCTTTTCCACTCATGACCGGGGAGCTTGCCATGGGAAAGTGATCTACAGAATGCTGTGACTGTCCACCAGAAAGCATAACGTTCATGTGAAAACCTCAAGTAACCTCAGATTCAAAAGTTATGTGAAAACCCTAACCTCTGATAAAAAGGAAAATATAAAAAAGAGAATAGTCATAGAGAGTGATGCCGACCGAACATGCAGTCACAATGAATTGTCGGTATGAATATTAATTAACACTCATCAAATCACAAGAATATAAGAGACGGAATTGTCTTCAGACTTCTCATTCCACCTTTTAGTACACACTAAAAGTCAGAATTAGAAGGCACACACACACAGTTGTATAGTAAAGCTTATTAAACGTTGTGGGACTCAAAAATCAATACTGAGCCCTACTGTGGGACCTCAGTGCGAGATGAGTTGAGAGAAAGGCAGAGATACAGTATGTGGGTTTTGTGCCAGGATGGATACTTCTACAGCATAATGGCTGAAAATGGCTCACTCTTCACCCTACACCCATTCAAGATGTCACTGCTTCACTGCACTCCTCTTCATAGCCTTTGCACATTTCTGTTCATTGAACCCAAAGAGCTAAGCAACCCCAGTCATTTTTCAGTCATTATGCTGTTTCCATCGCTTTGGAACAGGTAAAGGAATAACAGGTTATTCCATGCTGAAAAGAAAAAAGACACAATCTGTAACCCTTTCTTTTCAGCATGTAATAAACCTTTACCGGTTCCTTTGCAGCCTACATATGCTGATGCAGCTCCCTGCTTGAACTTCTTTGATCCCTTTCCCCCTTTCATTAATTAATTTATCTTAATTGTCTAATTGACAGTTCAGCACATCAGCTGGAACAAAGACTTCTGATGGCTATCTAATAGAAGAGCCATGACTGCCCACCCCTGCCCTAAACAACAAGACCTGACACAAGTGCCAATCCAGATTTCAGGGTAGTTGAGGTTTTTCTACTGCAGTTTGTCACTCATAAACTGAATACAAAGTCAACCAAATGAACACATCTGAGCAAAACAAGAATGATAAAGTACACCCATTGCACTGTATGCTCACACACAATGTGTAATACAGTGTGCAAAACAACCCCTTCAACAAATTAGCCCCTCTTGACCCCTTGACCTGTAATGTACAATACATTTATTACAACTATATAGTAGGTAATGACTACCTTAATTCAGAAAGAAAATATCACATATCTCTGGAGCAGCTGGGGCTGTGCGATGGCATTGTGGCTAAGGATCTGCACCTGTGGCTGGAAGGTTGCCGGTTTGTATCCCTCGGCCAGCAAAGGAATCCTACTCCGTTGGGCCCCTGAGCAAGACCCTTAACCCCAACTGCTCCAGGGGTGCCGTATAAGCGGCTGACCCTGCGCTCTGACCCCAAGCTTCACACCCTGTCTGTGTGTCTCATGGAGAGCAAGCTGGGGTCTGCGAAAAGACAAATTCCTCATACAAGAAATTGTATATGGCCAATAAAGTGATCTTATCTTATCTTAAATTCATCCCAACAGTAGTCATGTTCAAGTTAACCTTAGCACTATTTCAAATAAACAAGAAATATCTCCATTCCTTTTACACTTCTCCATGACTAGAACAGTGACTACTGCATTAACAAGCTGTGGACATCAGTGATCCTTTACAATTGAATAATCTGTTGGTGTAAATGTTCAGCTACCCGACAACTGCAGTCTGTAGGGGGGCCCTTCATTCCTAGGAGTCTGAGGGAGCCCTGGGTGCCAGCCATAGCAGGCTTTGAGCTGACGTCTCTGTGTTTCTGATTAGAAGAGAGGAAGTGATTCAGAGTCTCGGTGACAGATTGTGACTAAAAAACACAGACTCTGATTAATGATACACGTCTTGTTGGACTGTCCTTTTATCTTTCACATTCACTGAGCAAACCAGCACGTGGTTTTCATTCTGAATCCGGGCTCCATCCTGGGATAATTTACTCCATTTTGAGTCATTTGATTTCTGTTGCTGCTGGACAGTGATACGTTGCATGTGTTTGCCCATTTCGTCTGGGCCAAAACTTGCCTGTTTCTATTAGCATCACTGGTGGAGAAAATGCACCAGACCTTTAAAAGGCAACTGGGTTTTGGAGTTATAATAAACTGGCAATGATGAGTGTATTTCAAACCACAAGTACATGGTAACTTTTACAAACCTCCAATTTACACTAGAAATGAGAGGATGTAAAACATTCGTAGCATCATATTGTTTTCATTGTCTGCAATTCAGATTGAGGCAACAAAACTTCCAATGATGTAAAAGTGGCCAAATTACAATGTAAACGTGCTTTAGGCCAATTAAATTTTGCTACTACATAACAGTAAATATTTTCATGAAACCGACAGATAGAAGCTGACATTTTTTAGATACAATAAATTATTGCAAAAAAGAGCAACCTGCCAACCAACTAAAATCCACTCATCATAATTAATGCAGCCAGGAGACCATGCTTCTCATTTGCTTTCAGAGACTAGTGAGCAGCAGAGGGCTGCTTAGCACAAACTCTCGCTCTCGCCCGTGGCCAGACCAGTGGTTTGCAACAATGTGACGACCATACAGTACTTTCACAAAGTTCAAGATTTTGCACTGAATTTGAAATTTGTAAAATTCTGCGATACCTTCCATTAATTAATTTTGTTACCTGGATTTAATAACCGGTCTGAGAAACTGGTGACTGAGATTACCTTTCAATTGATTTTCCCGATCTTCTCTTGTCCAAATTTCCCAAACGCAACGTACAATTAGAGACAAAGGAAAAAAAAACAACTGGGTTTGTCGGCTTTATCAACCAAACGAAAAGTATAAGCAGATTTTCCTAAAGGCCTCACAAGGTGACAAGCTTTGGGCTACAGTTTATAAGACAGAAGGTCTGTCTTTAATTTAGAAATCACAGGACAAAGGGGGCTTGAGCTCTGGCTCCGATACTGGTTTCTCTGTGTCCCCCTGAACAGGATCGCCTTCACCGTCCTCCATCCGCCACAAGGGCTGAGCTTCGGAATGCATGGCCCATCACCGGGCCTCTGACCATGTCGCGTTTCTGGCAAAAGCATGTGCTAAATTCTGCAAGCTGTGTCGGACAATCGGAGCTTTCTTTGCATGAAGAGCTCTGAGACTATCACAAAACACAGTTCCTGATTCTATTCGACCAACATTCCTATGAAAAACACTTCCTCTGATCAATAAGGTGCTCATAGCTATATACTGTAATCCAAAGTAAGGAGGCCAGGGGGCCAGCTCTCACTTCTCAGATTTCTTGGGTTCTTCCACTTCTAGGGGCCACATCAGTCATTCTGCTGTTTCCATACAACTATTTGAGATCATGCCTCGAACTTACAATACAGTACAGTACAAAACACTGAGCTGTCAAACCAACTCAGTTTTGACATCAGCGTTTCATGACACTGACAGGAAGAATGCAGTTATAAAGTGCAGCGAAATCTACAGTCTCGCAGAGTGTGCTAATTGTTAACATCAGGGAAAAATGGGAAAGCACATAATTGCAATCTGAGTTACAGTAAGAAACTTTGAAATAGAAGACCCCTGTGAGCATCTAAAGACACACGGGAGGCATAGCCTCCCCCAGTTTCATTTATTACTATTTATATAATAGTTTTGACATTTTAAAACTCAACTAAGGCACATATGGAAAACATCAGAATTACAAAAAATGAGGTTCTGTTCATTAAACATCCTCAGATGTGTGAGATTTTGCATTTAATTCCCCTTCTGAACTCAATCACCTAGTGTTCAGACAATAGGATGCTTAAAGGATGAATTCTGGCACATTTGTCATTTAGGCTTGATTGATGTGGTGCACAGTGATTATGTTTGTATACCATGTTTCACTCTCCTGCATAGGCCGTAGTTTTGATATTTATAAGGCGATCAATCAAAATACACTCATCTAATTGGCTCATGGCATGATATGCAGACATGGATAAATACAATCAAGATTAATCACTGATGTTTAAAAAACGAATTCTTTAGATCCATAACTAACATGATGAAGATGACGGTATGCTGCCATGCCTTAACAAAGCAAGCCATGTCCTTATCCACACATTTATACACACAATCTGAGAGGATTATATGTGGGGGAAAAAAGGACAAAAAAGAAGCAAAATGGCAAATCAGCTCGGAAAAACTCTGATCTTACCGTCCTTTCTCCTGACCCTCCTTCGATCCTTTCTTGGCGTCTGACTCCTGACCTCTGACGTGGCGCTGCCGTCGTTTCCTACTGGGAGCCACATCGATGGTGTCATTCAGGCTGACGTCCAGGGAGCTCAGGCCCGGCTTGTCTGCCAAGGGAGAGCAGCAACAATGGATCCGGGAGGTCATGCTATGACCTGGCCGATGTAGAAGTAAAACCTGTTTCTCTGCGGTGTCAGCAAGAAGTGATTAAAACCTGCCGTTTGTTTACACTGAGTCACTGTCACTGAGTATTTCACTTTCACAGCAAAAGACAAAAGACTGTAGCTACAATTAACATTTCTGATTGAACTAGAAGCACGTGTTTGTGACAGGGCCCTGAGTGTTGGTAGAGCCCGAGACTCATCATCTCAGGGTAGTGGGTTCGTGTCCCACGTCGGGCATCAGGTCCTCCATGTTGGAAGTTGGCCTAACAACCCTGTCCCCTAAAAAACTAATGTTATGGAAACAGCAACAGGATCCCATTATGCTTGAAGGCATTACAGGCAAAACATCCAACATCCTTCCATATGTTTGTGAAGAAGGAAAAAAATGTCACCTTCTTTAATGGCAGCGGTTATGCCATATTCTGAGCTTGGCATATACAGGCATGTGCAACATACTCACTAGTTGTCACTTCTACTGCAAAATAACTCATTCCAATCTGAAGATCATTATATGAATAGGCAAGAAAGGCTGGACAATTTCTGAAACAGCCTTAATTAAGCCAACAAGTCAAGTAATTCCCCAATGAAACACTGACTTTCCCCCCCAGCTTGATTACCCATAGACTCAAACACAATTATCTAATGCAATTGTTCCTCGGAGGATAAAAAACATGATCTGACAAGCACCACAGTGGTCTGCAGATTCAGAAAATCAGACTCAGAGTCAGAGTAAAAGGCACTTGACTTTGTTCTGGTACAGTAAGTTACAGCTGGTTTTAATTAGTAAAACCAAATGGGCCAAATGGTCGCTTCTCGTCAGTAACTGTTCTTATGCTCTTAGTAAATTGATTAAAGAGATTGAAAAGCTGGTAGAAATGAAAAATGATAGCAAACTTTTGCAGGGATTTATACTTTTATCTGGATAAGGTTTCATGGGGAAATTCTTTTAGTGCAGCAAGTTGGTTTCAAGATATTTCAGAACATCTGTGGATGAGAAAGTTACATCTCTGAAAATCATTACCATTATTTCTTCTGGTTTGGTAGATAAAACTCTTTCATATAATGGGAGCTTATCTTATGAACTCAGGACAATGTTTAATCTTAGAAATTACTTTGCTGTCAATTGGCCCTGGTGGAACGATTCTTTAGTGTAGTGGCTCAACTGACTTTTTTCTTTGCACTAGTTAATACATTACAACCCACCCTGCTTTTTTAGTGGTTTCATGATATCAACATGCCCAGGCTATGAATAATACAACTGCAATGGAAGTCCTCAGAACAACAAATGGGCTCTCTTTTTAAGAAAAAAGAAATATTCTAATAATATTTGTGACACCTTCCAATACTACAAGCAGACCAGCCTTTCTGCGAAACCTGTTGAGCTGACTGGTGCTTTAAGCTGCCCTGCAAGTTCAGCTCCACTCTACCAAAAACCGTGAATTTCCCTGCTGCGATCACATTGTACTTCTCAGGGAATCAAGTCTCACATGCATTGCTACGATGCAGACAAAGCATGTCTCTGATGTAGTGTACACTTTCACAGTTCCACATCCATCCATCTTTCAACTGCTTTATCCGGAATAACGGATTCTACCCCGGCCAGCAACAGGCACAGGGCGGGATACACCCTGGATGGGACGCAAGTCCATCACATCCCAGGGTGCATTTTCCCAGAGGCCAATTAACCAATCAGTGTGTCTCTGGGCTGTGGGAGGAAACCCGAACGAATGCAAGGAGAACATACAAACTCCACACAGACAGCACTTCACGAGTTAAACCCGGGGCCCCAGCGCTGCAAGGCAGCAATTGCACCCCCACGCCATTTAAGAGTTCACACTCCACATGTACAGTCAATGTTCATTGTTTTTTTTTTCCCTGTATGGTCAGAAAGGAAAGTTCTTTTGCTTCTCGCATTACTGCTGGCTTCTGCACAGCAAACCACATACCGCAAATAACTGTTCTATCAAAAGGATGCACACATCTAACAGTGTTCATGAACAGTATTACATTTTTTGTTATAACAGAACTTAATATATCAACGCGTTCAGGTGGGAGCTGCGCCAGCAACGTTTCGGCGGTGGAGTCTTCTTCAGGTGAAACGTTGTGTTTTATTTCTTCTCTTTTCAGCAGGGAATAAACCTGTTACTTGTTCCTTAATATATCAATGACTGACTAGAGACTATCTAGTCTGCTTCAATGTCTCTATTCGCTATAGTTGTTATTCTATATTTCCTAGGTATAGAGCCTGCAGTTAAACTACTGTTTAGGTGTAACAGAGATAATTATGAGAGCTCTGCCTCTCCTATATGACCCAATACAATATTACAGTATTAATATGTACAACACATTAATAAAAGCAAAGCACAAATCTGCCCCCTTTGTCTGAACTGATTATTATACAATTTTAATAATATTGTTTATATGCTGAGACACCACTCTTAATACCTGCATAGCAGTAGTGACTGCCCAGCAAATACTGTACCCTTTTCATCCAAACTGTGCATCAAGTCATCTCACCCCACCCTGTACTTCACTGTACACAGACATACCCAATATGTTTTGAAAACATGGAATACATTACTTCACTTTCAAAGGCCGTTCAAATGTCCCACCAATTCCTTTCAACTCCATCCAAACCCTTTTTTTCCCGTAATAAGCTCCCATTAAACGCTAGAGCTTGAAGGATTTTCTTTTGCCTGAAATGTTGTTAAATGAATGTGTGAGATCAGAACCCAAACAATAGCTTTTGTTAGAACCTCCGAAAGTCTGATGTGCTGTTCCAAAATAAAAAAGTGAAACACCATAGTGTACGTGAGACTTGTGAGACGAAGCCTTTAATGATACAGTATGCCATACTAGGGCAGTAGTGTGGAAGAGTGGTTAAGGCTCTGGGCTTGTACATATAAGGTTGTAGGTTCTAATCTTAGGTGGGGCTAATTTACCCCAAAGCAAGCAACTTCACTCAGATTGTAACGGCAACATAACAGCTATAAAATTGAAATCAGCAAAATAAACTAACAACAAAAATGCGAAGAATACAACAATACCTTTGCTCTCATAAAGAGGTCACACATTAAATATATAAGTATCAGGATGTTTTGTTACTGTTTAGCAGTCTACAGTGCTTTTTGAAAAGAGGAATAAGAGGCTTACAGAGTGAGTTACAGAGCTGAGTACAGGATTCCCCACATGGTGGCACATCATTAACAGAGTGCTTATAGGGGTGTCTGGCGTTGGGTACCCCGAGGGACAGGGCTCTCTCCACTCACACCTCCCTTAATCCTGTGAAGCCCACAGTGTCACATAGAGAGATGACTCAAGAGGGGAGCGGGACAAGGTTATCTGTCCCTCCTTATTATCTCTATATCGTTCAGTACAAAAAAAAGAAAATGAAAAAATACTGTACTTAATGTTCAGAACTGCTAGTCCTTCTATGTCATATCGGATGTTAGGGTTTCACATTTCCCCAAATCCACAGCTTATGCAACATTTCTGTGTTGTTACAATAGGAAACAATGCGAAACAGCTGGTCGGGTGAGATTAAAAGCCACTGTTCAATTTTAAGAGCTAATCTACACCAGCGCTGTTTTAGAAATGTTTTGCTTTCCATGCATGTCTGCCATCTGCCTATAGCTTCTGCTGGTAGTGCATTGTTGTCAATACTGCAGTCTACACTGTGTATAAGTAGAGTGTACAAACATACTTTTTCTACTGTATATAACGCAACACAAGATATTTCCTTTTATCATTATACCACCACAATACCATGTGTCAATAATTCACTAGCCCCCGAAAACGTGGTCATCTGAAGTAAACGACTGGCTCATGAGGTCATGGGTCAAGTGAACAATGGATATTCAACTAGCCAAGAGATGGGTGGTAAACACGGGCACTAATGTTGGTCCTGTCGACAAGTTTCTCAACAAGATTCAGCGCGATGTATGAGCGAATAAGTACAGGTTGTGCAGCGTAGAAATGGTTAAACGTGATATGCAGAGTTAACAAATACAGTAAGTAGCATTTGTTAACAAAACCATCTCAAAGTCGATATGTTGAATTAAATTCAGTTGTACTCAAATTGACAGTTTAGATAAAGTATATAAAAAACATCTTGCCTGTATGTGTCAATTTCATAACATTATATATAATACAGCACTACATCAATACATCAATACAGCAGCAAATTTTTTTGGAATAAAGAGTGCTTTATTGCAACAGAAATAGATTGGTTTTATAAATATTGTCATTTTGGGATAGGAAATGTGTGTTGATATTTTCTCTGCTTTGGAATTTACATGATTATGAAGTTTGATAGTTTTTTAATATGAAATATATTTTCATTTCAGATACCGAACCGAACCTTGTGCTCAAACCAGGTTGGCCATCGGACAACCTTCCAAATTAATCCCAGCAGCTCCTCCCAGTAATCATACTACAGTATCAAAAAACATAGATCAAAAACTGTAGTTCATCAAAAGGAGCAGGAAGTTGGATCAGAACCCTTCACATGATAACACTGTCTAGAATCTGAAGACAAATAAAGAGTCTAGTCAAACCGTCACAAGAAAGCAAACTAATTGACCAATATGAGCAACATTGACACTCAACAAGCTATAATACAACATTCAAGAGATCAACACACTTCCAAAACAGGATTTTGTAATGTTAAAAGGAATCTGCTCTTTACATGTAATGCTTTCTGTGCTGTGCAAAGCAGTATTTAAAAAGATGTACAGTAAAAGCAACCTTTTATTGTGGTGTATCGTTGGTTCTACAAAAAGATTTCATTCTACACCTCCCTGCATAGACAAAGGAGTAATGGGATTGCTGTCATACACCCATGACACAGAAAATACCCTATACAGAAGAACATTTTGTTGCCATTCTACTGTTTCTGGAATGGATGGGCAAAAGTGATATCAATCAACACACTGCCCTTATGCCTCTTGTAACTTTCTCCTAAAAGATCCACCAGGTTAATTGTGTGTTTGTTCACCTACTGTATGATCATGGGATCACTCACGCCCTGTAACAACCCACCTCAAGGCACTCATCTTGGAGCAGAGTGCAAGGAGTGACTGTACCCTGGACAGGATGCCAGTCCACTGCAAAAGCTCATACACAAGGACGATTCACAGACACCCATTGGCATGGCCAGCAAGTCTTCTGGGAGGTGGGAGGGAATCGAACAATCAAAACAAGTATGGCATCGAACCCGGGACTCCAGAGCTTTCAGAGAGCAGCGCTGTCCTCATCACAATCACATCACCCCTGTTAATCATGTAATTAACTATTATCAGTAGATCATTGCCGATTATATTTAAATTACCACGGGAGTAAAAGTCGATTGGAAAGACAGCACATTGGAAAATCTGTACATAAACAGTGTTATGGATTGCCTGCTATTATATTCCAAAAAGTGGATATACCCAAATCAATCAAGCCATCTATGAAGCGTAAGTATGTGGTATATACACATTAATACAAACAATAGCTCTTGCACCATCTACCAGCAGTATAAAATCCGAAACCTTGCTAAGAAGGTGTCAGGCAAATTGATCCCAAAGCCCAGTGCTTTCTCATGCCCAGTGCCTGGAGAGAGACCCCGTGAGAGAGTGGTGTGTGTGTGTGGGCGTGTGGCGATGAGGGGGAGGGTGGTGTGGAAGTGAAGCAGGACTGTGGGGGTGGGCTGGAAAAAAAAAAAACAACAGAGAAAGAAGAGAAAAAAAACATCTGGAGATGAAACCAGCGATATTACAGACATCCCCAATTAAAACAGCTGTCCATTTGTTGGTAGGTCTCTGTGGCTTTCTTCAAAACGTAGAAATTATTTCACACATCCAATAATAAAGCTGACAATTTTCTTAAACGTACAGTATTAGTTTTAACTCAAACAGACTTTAAGAAACATTGTGAGTGACATGCAATTGTTAAAAAAAATTAAATGCGGCTACACGCAACTTTTTTTTTTAAAGCTTCGAGTTTATTAACGTTAGGAAGACTTGGGGAGGTTTGCGTTTTACAGGATAATCTCTCTTGGTGGTCCCACTTGGATAAATGATTCATTCAATGGTTAGTAACGGGGTTTCTGGCATCAGTCAATCACTGCATATTACTGAGGGTCCCCCTGCTAGGTGTCGGACCCATGCAATCTTTTTTTATTTTGACGAGCAGATCCATCCATAAAAAAACACAGCTCTCACTCAAAGATCTCTCAGAAAACATTTCATTCGGTAGAGTAACCAAATTTTCATTTTCGATTTCCAATCAAACCCAGTTTCCATACTATATCAACATCTGACAGTTCTTTACCACAAAGTGTTCTTAACCGGGGTCAGCAGAATGAATTATGGAGATATGTGCTAAACAAACAGTGGTATTTGGTAAAATCATTTAAGGAATTATAGGGGATGAGGGAGGGGAATTTAAGAAAATATTTATAGGCATGTTTACAATGCCACATGTGTTCGAGTATAAGCAGACAAGAGGATACATTAGATTTTATGTGGTATAATACTAGAAAACACATTCAGGAATAGTCCAAGAATTGAGGATGCACATCAGTAAAGCTAGACTATTTGCTAATTTAAATGAATTCAGAAAATATTACAGTCAGGGGCCAAAAATACTGTATGTCCAGAGGGTCATTTTACTTCAGTAAGCAACGGTACAGTGAAAGTTAAAAAGCATGCAGATGTCCATGCAGATGTTTTTGAATAAAAAAACATTTGGAATTTTAGCGGCCATTGCATGGACACAACTCTGACGAGAACAACAGTTGACTACACACTGATGTTGACAGCAGCGGGTCACCACTCCAGGGTGTGATGCTGAGAGGGAAAATGGGAACAGTCTCCTGCTAACGTGAAGATTAATAGGGAGCAAGGTCACTGGACTGGCAGAACAGGTTGTTTATTACTATTCTTCACATGTTATTAAGGAACAAGTAAAGGTTTATTCCAGGCTGAAAAGAAAAGAGACTCAACATTTCGGCTGTGGAGCCTTCTTCAGGTGTACACATTCAGTGCTCTTTGGTCACACCTGAAGAAGGCTCCACAGTCAAAATGTTATGTGTTTCGTTTCAGCCTGGAATAAATCTTTACTTAATGTACGAGGCTACCTACAGTACTGTATGTGAACATTTTATGAGATCAAGATCAATTATTTCACAGGTACAAAGTACAGGAGATCAAGAATGTTTTCCAAAATGGCAGTATCAAAGCTCACAATTAACTATATTATCTTGGTCAGCATTGTTCGAGCATCAAACATTTTTGGCAAGGCTCCCCAAGAGGAATGACATCTGATCAGTTAGGTGCAGCTGGGTCAACTCATTAGAAGCACTGAATGTAAATATCAAGTCTGCCTTTAAGCTAATGGCCTTTCAAACCCACAGACGATGGCTTCTGGAAAGAGATCTTATGTGAAAACTTGAGACGTGCCGGTTGTTTTTGTGAGGGGAGTTGAACATATTTGACACTTTATGTGTGATTTTATTTTTTTTTTCAACAATTTACAAAATAGCTTCAATTGGAGTCATTTGTCCAACTAATCAGATAATACTTCTCAGTCTGATTGGAGATCTGCCTTCAGTTCATCCATCCATCCATCCATCCATCCATTTTTAACTGCTCTATCCAATACAGGGTCATGAGGTAGCCTATTTCAGCAAGCTTACTTAATGTGTTATGCGGTTTTACAAACCTGGATCCAGCAAACGTGCTTGAAATTAAACTAGACAAAACTGTTTTTCCCTCATCAGGTCAATAAAGCTTCAGATTTAAGACTGTCAGTTTTTAAGATCATTTTTTAAGTAACAAACTTGTAACTCATGTTCGGCTTGATGCTGAAATCGGCTGAGTGTTGTTTATTAATTTGTGAAACATTGCATGTCTCCGATCAACCCTGTCCATGGTATGATGCAGAGAAGCAGATTACTTTCTTTTAAAGCTTGACCATTGTATTATTCCGGTGGCTGAAATTTCTTCAAAGCTGCTGCTGTTTATATATAAGCTTCACCCCTCTGGATTGATAACTATATCTTGCTGTTGATGAAGTCACTAAATGGTCCGAGTTTCTTATTGTGCCAAGAACAAAATTACCAAAAATGGAAGACTGTGCCTTCTGTACTGTAGTCCCACACCTTTGGAACTCTGATGTTACGAAAGATGCAAGTACTGTATATGTCTCAAAATCATGTACAAAGACTACATCTATAAACTGAATTAAATGTAAGATGATTTATGGGTAGTTCTAACGTAATTTTGAGTTCATCGTTTTGAGGCTCTGTTTTATTGTATTTTGACAGTTTATCCTTTTAAATGAAAGGTACTATATTATCATTAGAGCTGATGATGGATGGGTGATTACTGAAAACCCCCCACCCCACCCCCCTCACTAACAAAAAAGGCTTTAAGATTCTTAGGTTGAGCATTTGCTTCATTTTAAGAAGCACCAAGTTGCAATGTAAAAGATTAGCCGAGTAGAGGTGTACTCATTTGAAGATACACTAGCATGAAAAACCCCTGCATTTGTTTTAGAAGTATGTCTTCCTACGCCTTCTGGTCCAGTTCTTTTTATTCTGAAAATATACTGTACCCTGTCTTTCCTGTGCCCTGTTCCACACAGAGAAAACTAAAAGGCATCAGCTTAGGGAAATCTACTCACCAGGGTGGGGGAGGCATGTATGCATAGGACTGCTGTTAATCTTTCAGAAATTAGTGCAGGTATTTGTTTTAAGTAAGTTAATTAAGCATAGGCCCTTGGATCCTCCAGGTTTGTTCTTGCAGGGCTGGCTTAGATTGAAATGATAAAAGTAATTACTTTTCGGTCTTGCCTTGTTGAGCAATCTGTCATTGCCTGGCCCTGCATGGCGGTCCAACAGCTGCTGTTTAGATGTGAGAGAGAGTTGCAGCGCATAAAATTAGGAATACATTGACAAAAAAAAAACAAAAAAACAAAAAACATTTTTATTATCCAACGCTAGCAAAGAAAACAAAATGGAATACTAACAAACATGAATCATGAATAGGGATTTTCAGATTAGTTGAATAAAACGGATTGTTTTAAATTTCATTATTGATAATGTGAATACATCTGAATAAATTGGAATCCCCTGCAAGTCCTAGAAGCCCTATTAGTTCCTCAGTTCTACCTGCTTCAGTAATTGGAACTGGAGACACAAAATGCCAGGAGGGATACATTCCCATAATGACAAGCAAGAATCACTACCTTAGGCAGACAGTATAGTAAACAGCTTGGGCATTAACTCCTTTAACACAGTAGAGACTGCTTTCTCATTCACAAAGGTACAGCCTTTGCAAACCACAGGAAACTGTGCCCTAAAGCAAGCAAGAAATCATTGCTTGCCTTATCTACTTCAGTACACAGTGCCCTTGTTTAAAGCATTAGTATACTGTATGCAGTAATAGATAGAGTGATACTTTATGACTATCAGCACAGAATGCACAAGGAATTTGTCCCCATGTTGCAAACAGCCATTCGGTTCAATTTTACTTTCACTTAACAAGCAAACATGCACAGTTGTATACACATATACTGTTGCTATTTTACACTGCCTACTACAAACACATCAAATACTAGGGCAACGTCTTAAGACTCCTTCAGTGGGTCAATTATTTTGTATCTGTATAAGGGGGAAAAGGATTCATCCTTTAATAAATCTAAGAAGCTATATTTGAAGCTCATGGCGCAGCCAAATCAATCAAATTATTTAACACTATTAGAAAAAAAATACTAAAAAAGTACTTCAAAACTGATGGAGCGTTGTTAACTTACGGAAGGTTTGTTTAAATGAACATTTGCTGCATACTATGTACTTTATTAATTGTAAGGGATAATCCACCTTCCCATTAGGAATAACAATGGAATGTTTTGCCTGTGAACAATTTATAATTGTTTCTTACCAATGTGTTCCTTTTCAGTGTGTTTTAAGAAGAACTGTATGCTGTCTTAGAAGGATGCAATACAGATGTGCACAATTAAGTGTTAAAATGGGAGATTCTGTCTACTTTTTTGGGTCTGACACTCATGATTAATGAGATGTTAAGTTATTTTTAAGTTAAGTTATTGGCCTGAAGTATCATATTCAATAATTTAAACAGATTGAATTTGCAATGGGATTGGTCTGACCTCCAAAAGGAACCAGGGACCTTCCCTATAACTTGAGAAAAAAACAACAGAAGGGGAGAAAGGAAAGTCTCATGTAGCACATAAAACAAACGTTTCTATATGCTACTGTTTCAAAAATAAATTTGGTAATACTGATAAATCCAGTCAGTTCCTAAGCTGACTATCATTTTCAGAGACAAAATTAATGAATCAATCAAAGAATCAATTAATTCATTACATGCAGGACTTATTCAGTATTCATTCTGAATCATGTTACTGGGATCCCCTCTACCTTCATCCTCTACATCTCTTATAAGTTTTGCTGTACTGTACCTCCCAGAGTTCTGGCACAGAAGGCATGCGTTGTTATGTTGTAGTGTTGAACTGCTGCATTGTTATGTTCTTGCAGCGTGAATAAGAACTCCAATGTACATGTACACATGTCAATAAACCCCTCTGCTGCTCCACTCTGCTGGCGCTGTATCATGAATAAAGAGCTCTGATGCTCCACTGCAATGTTCGTCCTACTCTCTGCATTGCCACCACTATCGGAGTTCAGAGTGGGAAATCCGAAGGCTCAACAGAGATTCTTAGAAACAGCATAAAACATAGTCAACATATAAGAACTTTATTATGAGCCATGGCAACAATTGTACGCTTTTAACAGGAAACAATGTTTACACGTTAGCTCTGTACATCATTTGTTATTGGACATAACTGATTCTGTATTTATATGTTTTTTGTTCAGACTTTTATTATAGTCTTTTCACAGATGCACAGTTTTTCCAGTCGTAATCTGCCAATGTTATTTTTCCTGGTTAGCAAGGATTAACCAAACTTTTGTCTACTGAGTACATACATTTAATTCTATTGGAGTAATATTAAATTACACGTACAGTAGATTATGGAAAGTAGTTCTGGAAATCTGAGCATTGGGCCTAGGTTCTGTAAATGCTATATATTGAAGAGAGGCAGACAGAAGAGAGCAGAAACTAATCTTTATGAGAAATGGTAGAAAGTTAAACAAAACATCCACATCCGAAATATATTAACAAGACCTGTATACTCTTTTTTTTCAGCTGGGTTTACTGCATATACAGTAAATACTTCAAACGTCTACTGCATTCCCACAGATCGGAATTATATAGTAGGATTATGAGCTTTTTATCGTAGTACAGAATTCTTTAATAATCTTAAAGTGTACAAAAAAAAAAGATTTACTCCTTGAGAAACATTTTTGCCGGCTTTATCACTGGTGAAAAATGAGCAATTTCTATCACTGTTTTCCTTGATATCTGAGACCCAAATGAAAACACATCTGTGTTACTCCTGCTTTTACAGTAGTTTCGTTGGGGGTATTACTTATAATTCCACTTTGGAGAATAAGACTGGAGTCGTTTGGTCGTTGACCAAAAATCCTAACACGAATGCATATATAAAACTGTGCTGTTTTCTTTTCATGTTTAAACCGACATCAGCTGTCGAGAAATGGCAATAAGCAGCAACTCTGCGAGGGATGTGTAATACCTGTCATAGGGACAAGTTACTCGGTTATTTCCCGTTCACAAATAACCTCCGGTCATTCACAAAAAACTTCTCTCTGAGTTCTTTTTTAATTAACTACAGAATGAATAGGGGCAGCCCAATGACACAGTGGTGCAGTGGTTAGCATGGCTTCACAGCACTGGGGCCCCGGGCTCAATCCCTGGAGCCACAGTCAGCCCAAAGACCATCTCCTCTGGGAAAACTGGCCCTGGTGTGGGTGTGTGCATGTCTGTGTCAGTGTGTGTGCCTGGCGACAGACTAGCGTCCCATCCAGGGTGTATCTCGCCTCGTGCCTGGTTGCTACCTTGTGCCTCGCCTGAGACAGGCTCCGGCTGCCCCCCACCTTGCACTGGATAAAGTGGATGGAAAATGGATGGATGGACAAAAAGAACTGTCATTGCTTCCTTCTTTTTCCTCAAAGGCCAACTTCGTTGGTACTGTAGAAACCACGCAAAACACTGCATTTGCCTGACAGTTACTGACACTTAAGGTTTCCAGGTGCCCTGCACAGATCACCCACTTTCATTCATCTCAAATGTATTTCTAGTTGACAAACCATTTTAAGCCCAACTGTAATTGGCAACAAAATGATCTTTCCTTGATACCAATCTTTCATGGATGTTAGACTCAAGAGCTAAATATTTAAAAACTTGTAAATTTTGAAAAATATTTGTACAGGACTTTACAACAGATACCACTGGGGCACGGAGAGAAAAAGTACTTTGCATACAACATTTGGTAGAAAAGATAAGGTCACAAACCATCGCGTTAAGTGTTGGAGCAGAGTTGTGTACAAACATCAGGCCATAACTACACCATTTAAACGCAATGCTTATTCTAAAGGGTAGCATAGTTAAATTCTGGTGGGTGTTTATCAGTTAATGCAGACCCCAACATTAAAATCAGTTAAAAAAAACTACATTATAGGGTAATATAAGTGAAGTAATTTGAATTTAAAAAAGCCAAAAAATAAAATAAACTAATTTTCACTTGCTGCCCTTTATGTTTGCTTCAGATATCCGTATTTTTACAATGTGTGTTTTTATCCTCATTTTAAAAAGTGTGTATGTTCTACCAGTGTTTGCTGGGTTTTCTCCAGGTGTGCCCATGCACTCCGACCATCCAAAGACTAGCTGGCCCAACTGCTGTCTCTGATTTGTCCCTATCTAGTTCGAAGTGGGTCCCATCGTGTGCCCAGTGTCTTTGTGACTGACTCCAGAGATCCTTCCAAGTGGCTTTCTGATAATTGATGGATTTGTTTTACTATTACAGCAACAGGATATCTTAGAGGTTACAGTTGTACACAATTACAAAGAGATACACCCTTATCGACCTTGTGAGAGGACACTGGCAAATGTCACACAAATTTTAATAGCTGAAAATCTGCTGCTTTATTTCTACAGCATATACAGTAATTTTATAATAATTACTAATGAGCTTGACCTAAAGATTTCTGAGTCAGTGCATCCATAGTAGTAAAACTAACAGCTGCAGAGAGCGTGACCTGATCTTTCCACGTTCACTTAAGGAGGTGGAGACTTGTTTTTTAATCCTTTGTCACGAGATCCCATCCCTAGTTCTACTGATGAAAGAATAAATATAGATGTAGGTCATAACATCTTGATTATATCTCATCTGACTGTGTGGCATACAGACATCTGTCCTTACAAGCCCTCTGAGTTTAGACAAAATTAAAAATAATTATTTTCACAGTAAGTATAGAAAATATTGGCTATAGGTATAGTTTTGTGAGCAAGACATTACATTACATTAAATTCATGAGTCATTGGTTGTGCCTCAGTCCAAAATCTACACATTAAATATGAAGTAATGTGTCTGCATTAGTGAGACAAACTCAAGTAGGTTATTAAACAAAGGTGATCTTTTTCTTGATGTCAGATTCTAAAGGCTGACATACTTTGGTGAAAGCACTTTTGTGCTTCAGTTACAATTGAATTATTTTTCCTGAAAAAAGATCCATCACTCCCACTGAAGTTGGATACTGTAACTAAATATTACTGAACTAGTATTGTAGTAAAAAAAGCACGTTTATTATTTTTCCCTGCAATAAACATTTGAAAACATAGCCAAAATGCACTACTGAAACCAGGAGATATTCTGGTATCTATTTAACACATATTCCAAAAATTTAAACAGAGTTTTAACTGTTTCTCCTTTTGTAATTACACCTTGGAAACAAAGTGTTTATAATAAATTTTACTAGGGTTTAATTAACAACTAAGAAAGGATACAAACAAGAGAAGACCAATCCGATCTATTCTTCTTTCTCATTTAGGAAGCTGCTTGAACTAGACGGATGAGTAATTTTCTGACACCCACACCATTCTGTGTAAAGAAGGCCCCTGTTCTCAGTCCTAAATGTTTATTTTAGATCGCAAGTGCATCCTCAGACCCTTGTTTCAAAAGTGCTCTTCACCCAGTCTCTTTCAGGATTTCAAATAATAGTCTCAGTCTACTCTCTCCCAGGATAAAGAGATTCAGATCCTTAAACCTGCAAGGATATACCTTTAAGGTTAGGAACTGTCTTTCTGAGTCTTCTGGGGGCAGATTCCAGAGCAGCAATGTGCTCTCTGGGACTGGGAGTTCAAAACCATGACACAATATTCAAAATGGGATCATTCTAGTGTATCCCTAACTTTAACAACCATTGATTACAATTCTTCACTTTCACTACATCCTTTCACTTCTCAGTGTTTTTTAATCATCTGACTGGATGAACATGCTGATGCATTCACATACACACCTAAATCCTTTTGTAAACTGATTTTAAATCAGCACCTCTCATGTACGGTTCTTGCTGTTGTGTAAATATTTGTCTATCTATATCTATATCAGATTTGATTTTCCAGGAGTCACCACACACTGTAATGGTATCCGATTATTTTAAACTCCTTTTCTGTTTCTATGGTATGTGTCAGTCCCTCTATATTTCTGTCATCTACAAATCTTCATTATCTTTACTGGAATCTAGATCATGCAAATTGATGTAAATCAGGAAGAGCTCAGGGTATAAAACAAGTCCCTGTGGTATCCTACTCATTATCTTTGTCCAGTTTAAGCTCTCTCTCCTCACTATCACAGTCATCACACTATGCACATACATTATCTTGGATTTCCACAGCTGTCAATTAAAGACCAAATGCTTCATGCACAACCTTATCAAAGGCTGTGCAGAAATGTAAATCTACCACATCATAAGCTTAACTTATATCACATGCTACTATTATCTGTTCAAAGAAATCAAAGCAACTATTTTAACAAGATATATTCTTTCAAAATCATACTATTTCAGTATAGAAACCATGACCTATATGTTCACCATTACTGAAGGAAACGGATAGAGCAATCAGACTGACCCTGTTGTTCAATGGTTTAGTTTAATTTCACTTGTTAGAGGGCCATATGATTTGCACTTTTTCAATCAGTGGTACAGTGAGTACCTTTGCTCCACATGCGTGTTGAGAATGCTCCTTTAAGGGTATACACATACACACAACACCGTTTATTTAAGATGTATAGCACACAACCGAGTATATTTGTTAATTCTTATAGATGCTAATACCAGTAACTTGATTGTTTTCTTATTAGCAACAAAGATCTTTTTTGTTAGAACAAGATCCTTCAAAAACTGAACAGAAACTATCATCAGCCTAGGGTATGTTGCTTTTCTATATACTACTGTAGTATAAATTGGCCCAGTGGTACTTTGTTACACACCTTCTTTCTGCCATTAAGGTTATGGGTTTATGAGCTGTATTTTTAAAAAGACTTTGCTGATATCCCTTTGACTACCATTTGCAGCTCACTGTACTTTTCTTTTTCCTTCAGACACGGAGGTTTATATATTCTATAACGTGCTTTTGTTTTTACAAACATGTTCCTAATTTATCTATTAAACCAATAATTTCTGAAGGCCCACCATGTTTTTCTACGAATTCCTTGTTTATTAGACGTGTTTATAGATAGTAAACCTTTCCTAATTCCTTATATTCTGCTTTCTAAAATTATTGCTTTTTATTTTATAATTCACCTGAAACAGTTTAAAACAATAACTATGATACTCTTTTAATAATAAAGTTGAAGCCCTCCATCTGTACTGTTTAAATTATTCCTATTTGAGGTCTGCAATAGACTCATATTGTTAGACGTTTGAGAGTTAGCTTTTGCATAACTTGTAGTTCCTGAAGTATCTTCCCCATCTGTAGAGTTTTGTCTTCTCTAAGCAACGGCACTTGTATTATCACTTCCAATGTGGAAACATAGAAAATAGCAGTTTTAAATTGACAAGCAACACACAAACCAATGTATGAGCTCCAACACATAAGCAGACACATTCAGCCTTCGCACGTCTTAATAAAAGTTCAATTCATTTAAAGACTGTGAAAAATCAGGGATTACCACGTGAGAGCCAAGAGAGCCATTGTCTAAAAAAAACAAAAACGAAGCCCCTGCCAAATTACACTGCCAGAACTAGAACTGGAACAATTCTCAACAAACTGCGTTAGTCACTTCATGCTGCAGCACCAGATTTTACAATAAGGAGATATTTGTTCCAATTAACAACAGATAAGTTCCTTTAGAATTTTTTTCTCCACTGTGGGAGCTGCCAGTAAGTGCCCATCTATAACTACTTTTGATCTTAACATGGGTTAGATCAGTTTACCCTGCACTTTGATTGATTCTTTCTCCTTCTTCTTAGCTGACGCACAGCTCACATTTCGTGTGATCTTCTCTATTCACATGCAGGGTTCGACTTCACCCCTCTTTTCACCTCTCCCCACTTCGCACCACCCGAGTGGCCTCTCTGCCTCTCCCCTGCTCCCGCCTCCTCCTCTCTCCCGGCTGGTGTCCTCCTATGCTACTTAATCTTTGCTGTCTGTCCTGTCTTTCTCACACCCGAAGAAGGCTCCACAGCCGAAACGTTGTGTTTTCTTTCTTCTCTTTTCAGCATGGAGTAAACCTATTACTTTTTCCCGCCCGGCTCACATGACTTTCATCCTTGAGACTGGCATGCTTCACTTACTATACAGTACCTACCAGTGGTCAGTACACTGACATACCTGTAATGTACAGAGATCACAGATGTCAAACCAACATGCTCTCAATTCAGGTGTTTCGACACATGAATCCGTGATGTTCCACACCTGCTGTTGAAAACGCAATTCAAGTGGACTTTCTTTGTCCTACTATTTTACTTCCAAGGAATGGAGTCGAGCAATAGGGCTGTATTTGTTCTACATCCACGTGTAACCATGAATAAACATGCCCTTGCACCCCTGCCTCCTTGTCTTTTGACACAGATTCAGCAGTGGGGACTGTGACTCACGTTCAGGGTTGCAAAACAACATTAAAACTTGGAAACCTGCTCGGCTTTCCTCCTTTGCCAGCCATCAATCACAACCTAATATAATCAACGAAAATGAGCCAAAGCTTTTTCAAACTCAAGCAGTGAAAAGACTGACTTACTGCTTGCTTACTTGCTTAACTTCCTTCCTTACACAATGTACCCAGTACAAATATGAAGTCAGTTTTGTGGTTTGAATATACCTACAGTACTGCAGGTCTCACTTCTAGCCTTCTGGCATAACAGCATCATCTTGTTTCTAAACACTGTAACTGAGCATAAAATAACCTATTGTTGCAGCGCTACTCAGCTACGCCAAAGCAAACAAAAGCTGGTCATTTGTGGAAGCCCTGGAGAGTAAGAGTTACTAGATATTACCTTGGTTCCCAGATACACTTAAGAAACACACCCGCACGGATCTCACTTGGGCAGCCCAGGGTGTTTTAAGGAACTAATTATAGCATTATTTCCATTCTGTTCTGTACAGCCCCATTCCAATAAGTTTTCTGAAAAACAAGCATATTTTAGTGGGGTTTCACTTATTGTCCCTTCAATATACTATTTTATATCATAACCACTTTTAAATTTGGTTAAATTAAAATTCGGAACTGGGTGTTGGAAGGTAATCTCTTCATTTTATTTTAAACCTACCAAACATGAAAGAATAGCACAGTGACTCAGTCCCATTCCATGCTGGGCATCAGATTAATTAACAGAAAGACTAGACAAGACCTTGTCTTAAGAATAGGGTTATCACTCTAAGTATTTTAATACTGGCAAAAGAGCAAGTAGTCTTCACTGATTTCTTCTGTTAAATAATGGACAATAGCAATTATACTGTTTAGCAAAAAACATTGCCCTGTTGCAAAAAGGCACTGGGATATAAACAGAATCTAAGACTGTGCTCTGACATTACAATAGCCGATCAGTATTTTAACTCAGCAGTTAACACATGACTCTCGACCCGAGTATAATATGATACTTCTAGGTCCTTTTGGGCTCCAGTTGAATAAATATGACATTAGTGTAAAGGAACCCTAAATAAAGATGGCTCTTTTGAGAATACAAAGGGCAGCTGGAGCTGCCACTGACCATAAGGTTGGTTTTACAAGAAAGTTTCAGGTCAGTTTAGTGGTATACAAGAAAACGTATATATAGTTTATATTACTCTTTTTATGCATTCTTCTTTCTTCTTTCTAATTGTTTTACTCCACTAGAAATCCTTGCTCATGAAAGGCGTGGTTTTACCAGGATTTCAAACTGATCCCAGTCATTTTAATGATCAAGCCATCCGGGGACAATGCCATTGTTGGACATGTCAGCTAACAGGGGAAGCCTTTGCCCTTTTGACCACACATGCTTTCAGGAACATGTCTGAATCCCCTTCAGAGATACGGAGTCTGCGTGGAGGACTGACGTCAGGCAGCTAGCTGGCTGGAACACCATCATCGTCATGGATAAAAGATTTTGTCTGCCTCCTACTCTGAACACCACCTCTGGTCTTCTCCCAGTGTTCCAGAGGTCAGCTGCAGCAGTCTGAAGGGAAATGTAATTACATGCCTTGACCCCTGGCTTCAGATCACAGCTCTTGTGAGATAAGCTGCAAGGGCAAAAGTTTTACTTTAGCTGTTGCAAGTTTCATACATAAGCCCACTAATTAAAGAGTGTTTTACTGCAGTCGTTAGGAGTTCACTTTATTTCCCTCAGATAGCCATGATCTTGTAGATAAGCAAATGACTAAAGCGCATAAGCTTCTCAACAAAGGTGTTCAATGTATTTTATTTTCTTTTTCATGGTTCAGGATTAAGTTATTTATCTTTCAGTCTTTATTTTAATAAAAATAACCTAACACCTATATAATATAATCCTTTGAGAATTGACAATGGTTTTATTTTTGCCTTAAATGTGAAATATATGTAAAATAATAATATATTTTTTTTAATGTCTAAAAAAGGTTCTGTCATATTTGTTCCCTAACATGATGTAATAACTGGCCGTGGAAGACATTGGTGGTTAAAAAAATTTGCTTGAGACATGTACACACCCCACACTGAAAATCCTTCACTAAAATGTGTAATGGTCTGTGTTAAAGGCAGCAGCAGTGTGGAATAGAGGCAATGGCTCTGGACTCTGGCTGGAAGAATTGTATATTAAAATCCAGAGTAGAATACCGCTGTTGCACCCCTGACCAAAGCACTAAACACAAGTGCCTACAGTGTATATATTTTATATAAATGAATCTTCAGATTGCCACTGTAAATAAAAATTTGTTCTGAGTAATCTGGTAAAACAGTAATCTGGACCAATTACAGGCAAGCAGGAGTCTCTTAAAATCCACTGTACAGTGTAGATATACACATCTACTGCTACATCTGTTCTCTTTCTTTTTCTTTTTCTTTTTCCCGTTTACAACCACTTTTGTGCAATATATGCCAGGGACCTGTGCAATACATTTATATTTATATCTATGGTTACATCTATATTTATATTCATACGTGTGATACGATTTTCTGTGTACTGTTCTGTTCTAGTTTCCTCTTGTGTGTCCGGACTGTGAGTAACTCTTGTATTGTATGGGAACTTCATCTTTTGTATTGTATTGTATGTATTGTACTATTATTATATAATTCGTTACACTGTGGCTGTGTTGTGTGTGTTAAGCTGCTGTTGCACTGCAATTTCCCTCACGGGATCAATAAAGTATCTATCTATCTACAGGGAGCCAGTGCAATATACAGAGGACAGGGATTATACTGCACACTGATACAGATTGGTTTTGGATAGCACGAGCTCAGAATTTGGGCCATAAAAAGATACCCCAGAAGGTAAAGTGCTACCCTACTCTTAACTTGAGTAACACAAAAAAGTAAAGGTATAAAGGCAAATTTTTCTGCTGTTGACAGACAGAGCTAGCAAAAAAGTTGTATTCATAGTGACTGACCGTTATATAATTTCATATACTGTCGCATTCTTCATATATCTTCAGGTGGATGCTGCACATTGGTTGGTGGTGGAGGGGAGTTCCCACTACCTGTAAAGTGCTTTGAGTGGAGTGTCCAGAAAAGCGCTATATAAGTGTAAGCAATTATTATTCTGGACACTCCACTCAAAGCGCTTTACAGGTAATGGGGTCTCCCCTCCACCACCACCAGCGTGCAGCCCCACCTGGATGATGCGATGGCAGCCATAGTGTGCCAGAACGCTCACCACACACCAGCTCTCAGTGGGGAGGAGAGCAGAGTAATGAAGCCAATTCAGAGATGGGGATTATTAAGAAGCCATGATTCGTAAGGACCAATAGGAAATTTGGCCAGGATGCCAGGGTAACACCCCTACTCTTTTCAAGAAACGCCCTGGGATTTTTCTGAGCACAGAGAGTCAGGACCTCGGTTTTATGTCTCATCCAAAGGACAGGGCCTTGTTACAGTACAGTGTCCCTGTCACTATACTGGGGCATTAGAACCCACTGGGACCGCAGGGTGAGTGCCCCCTGCTGGCCCCACTAACACCTCTTCCAGCAGCAACCTTAGTTTTCCCCAGGAGGTCTCCCATCCAGGTACTGACCAGGCTCACACCTGCTGAGCTTCAGTGGTTTGCCAGTTGTGAGTTGCAGAGTGATACAGCTGGTGGCCAATACAAAGACACAACAACAGGGAGGCAGAACACAGATTACAGAAGAACCCTCACAGCCGTCCACAGTAGTATCAGGCATTAGGGAGAAAGGCAGACAGGTAGTGAGAAAGTCTGAATCTCAGAAAATCATACTGAGACGCTCGAAAGTAAAATATATAACCGGAAAGGCCATGCTTAAGATTACAAAAACACTGCAAAGAACGTCAAAGTTAAAAGAGCACAAACAAAATAATAAAAACTGTGCAGGTTCCTGTGTTCACGTCTATGAACTAGATTTCCAAAAAGGATAGTGCTGACCTGGGAGCTCAGATACAGCACACCAGAATATTTCATCATCTCAATTTAATGTAAAACAAAGTGCACTACTGTATGTTTCTTTAGTATGTACACGA
Organism: Lepisosteus oculatus; assembly: GCF_040954835.1. Classification (NCBI taxonomy): domain Eukaryota; kingdom Metazoa; phylum Chordata; class Actinopteri; order Semionotiformes; family Lepisosteidae; genus Lepisosteus; species Lepisosteus oculatus. Next base: position 70,774,381 of record NC_090698.1, on the reverse strand, counting down.
GGGCATGATTTAAGCTTTCAAAATCCTCTTAGATATTAAGGATTAAAATAAAAAGGTGGTATAAAAAGTCTGTCCAAAAGGCAATAACAAGCTTACTAATAAATCAAAGGAGTCAAGTGGAAGTTAAGAGCCCAGGCGTTTATTACCGAAAATATGAGGCATGTCTTGGCATTATAAGTGCTGGGAGTCTGGATCAAACTGCATTATCACAATGTTGCCTTTAATGCTCTGGGAACAAACAGCTGGATGGTTTTCAAGGACTGATCATTGCTTAGTAACCACTTAGAAAGGTGCTGAATGGCCTCCCGGATTTTGTAACCCATTCTCTATTTCTCAGCGTCTATTTTACAGTATGTTCACTCATATACTGTAATTCTACTCATAGTTTGAATTTAATCATACAGTATTCATATGAACTAGCTCCTTGTCTCATTCTTAGATGGAAAAATAACAATGCTATTAGATGTTTTTTTAATAGTAAGACAAAACACCTTTGCAAGACTTTAATTCTAATGGTTCTTCACTCTGTGCTATACAAATAATTAAATTTTACCTCCTCGTTACACTAACCTGAAAATACAGCCTATGATATTTAGAGCAGAGCCTCTACATGGTTAAAGCACAACAAATCTTTGTTGCCCTCACGTTCGCCAGAGAAAATGTTAACGTCCTCGTGAATGTACCTTAGGAGAACAATATGCACAAGTTTACATCTAGCCTTTATCTAGATATTCAGAGAATGAATAAATAAACCCAACTCATTCATAAATAATACTACCCTTAAACGAAAAGTAAAAAAAAAACTGACTTATCTTTTAAAAATAAGTTACTGAAAATGCTGGGGTTAAGTTACCTTGGTGCATTTAATAGTGTTTTTTTTTTTCAGAAACAGAAACCATATACTTAAAGTTCCAATTTTTTAAGCTTTATGCAACCTCAGGATTTTCAAGAAGGAGCAGCTCTCAGTTAAATGCAATTTCTACACCTCTCCCAGACTTTTCCCGGCTGTCTGAAAAAGGCTTACACTTAGAGCAGAAAGTATTTCCACTGTACGGTCAATGAAGATTTTATCACTCACAGAAACCTGGGTTTTGATGAAACACTGGCAAGAGAAACAGCAGCCAGGGACACACTCAGCGACAGAACTCCTCTCCGTAGATGCAGTCTTTGTCCATCACTTGAAAATCTTACCAGCGGCAAGCGTTTAGACACTTCTTTGCTTGGAATAAACGCATCCCCCCTTTCCTAAACCTAATATTACTGCCACTTAGGTTAATTTCCTCATTCCCAGATCACTGGTAGAAATGACGGCCTTTCTGTCTCATCAAGTGACAGACAAGCTCCCTCCCAGAACTACAGAGACAAACAGACAACAGGAGACGCAGGAGGAAAGCCGAAGAGTCGTGCACACGCCCCCTTTATTTTGTCAGGAACAGCGTCACTACGAAGGGTATGGACACCTCAACGGACATGATTGTGATAGGGCCACATCCCCATCATAAGACCACTCATTAAAATATCAACTGATGAGCTAATATTTCACAGGAAGGTTTTGCAGCTGAACCCACAAAACTAAGCTTACTGGGAAATAAACTCATTTAGGGCTGATTATAGGAATCCTTATACTTTTAGACACATTATCACTGATATCTGACATAATGTGTTAAAGGAAAATACACAGAACACAAAGTTTTCGTACAGTAAGTGTAGGCACATACTGTACGTATAAATACAAATATACAGTACATGACTACTTCATAAATGTACCAACCTTAAAGTTCACCAAGCAGGATGAATTGCAACCACATACTGTAGTATAAACCTGGGTTCTTGCATTACAACCAAATATACAGCTTCTCTAAGCATCTGGAGACATTCAACATCTGGCCCATCTGGAGTTCTATGAAGGTGCAGCTCTTTTAAACATTTAAAAAACACAGACTTTACAGGGGAGCAAGACGTACAACATATGGCAGTTTTTTTTTGTTCCAGGTGTAAAATCTCGTTATATTTTGGCATAAAAGTTAAATTGGACAAAAAATTAATGAGCTAAAAAATTAGATTCTTATAATAAATTGATTTAAAAAAGCATAACAGATCCTTAGATCTGTCATTGAATTCTGCCAATTTATGTTCATTCTATAACCACACATAAATAACAAAAAACAAATTTAGATGATGAAATGTTCACTCTCCAAATATTTAAAAGACATTTGCACCATGTCTTTGCTAAGATTTGCTACTCAGGGATAAAGATACACAGTGAGTAGACTTACAGCTAGAGTGATAGTACTGTTTGAACTGAAAATGAAATCGTTACCACAAGGATACATCACCCTGAATATGTAAATCAATCACACTGTATGACGTGTAAAACAGGCCCTTCTGTACCTGGCTCTGCAGCAGAGTTGCTGTTGATGCAGTCTGGCCTCTTAATTTCTGTAACCTACTTTGTAAAACATGTCTGCCAAATTAATTAAATTATTAGTAACAGCAAAAATAACAGTGTGGAAAGAAAAAAGCATAGGAGAAATAGGGGATGAAAAAGATATTAAAGACGTTTCCTCAAAAAATAACAGGTTGGACAAAACAGGGAGGGATTTCAACAGATCGGTCAGGATGAAAGCAGAAACAGCCCCCCCAGAATCAGCCAAAGAGGACAGGCAGCAGACCTGAAGAAGTACTGTAAGACAGCGGTGTGGCCATCGTCCTGCAGGGGTGTCTGTGTCTCCAGGCTGAGCAGAGCAATTAAACTGTGGCCAGAGGGTGCAGAGCCTCTGCTGCTCTTTGGAAAAGTACCAGGGGGACCTAGAGAACGTACCAACCAGATGGGGCTGTGGTTTTACATCTTCACCCATGGGGCAGAAAAAGAACAGGCAACCAGCGCACAGCACTGAAATGCCAAGAGCGTCCAGCCTGTTTTCAGGCAAAAGTCAAAAGATTGACCCACAAAAACCCAGGGAGACTCTCAAAGTAGCAATAAGGCAAACCACAATTACCATATAATTATACATATTCCCCTCCTGAAGCAATGAAACAGAGGAAGACCTTTTTTCCCTTTGAAATGCTGTGCACCATTTCTTTGCTAACATTTGCTACTCAGGGATGGGCTTTCTCAGGACTTTTATTGGAACAACTCCAACAGGTTGAAATTATGGCAATTATCAAAAATCAAATGTTAAAAACCAAGTGGGAGAAGGTGGTTCTTAACTTATTTTTCTAAACCTCTGTTATTCACTTACTACCTTTAACTAAAATATCTGTTTAGAAAGCTCCGGGTTGTGAAATGTGGTGCACACTGTAGGTTTTCAGGAAACATTTTTTGAAGGTTTGCTCCACTACAGAAAAAGGCAAACAGTCAAACTGATTAAATAACTAAATGTCGTCAATGTGAACATCATTAGGTTGACTGGATTGGATAAATAACCTCCAAAAGAATAAAGCTGTGGTTTACATGGTGAGGCGTCAACTGGAAGACACAGAATAAGAAACGAAAAAACTCATTATAAGAAAAAAAAACAACAATCAGCCATCTCTGTGTTTCACCACGAAGAAAAGCAAATAACATGTAAAACAAATCTCTTAAATTGGATGTACTGAGTAAGTCTCCATACCATTTTAAGTTGATAGCATAATAGCAACTAAAATATTGCTTAGAAAAGTCCTCCTGTGGTACAGTATATTGGTCTAATGGGCAGATGTAAAACCTCATTTTCTGGTTGGCACAGCTAGAATGCAACCACCCAGCTAGCAAAATAAAAAAAGAACAAACGACATGGTAAAGTGTTCACAATATTCTTTTATAGTCAAGGTTCATATGTACAAAAATAAGAATGCTCATTTTCTATGTACTGTAGGCTATAGATGGCAACAGAATCTAATTTTGTATCACAGAATCTTTGGTTTGGTAGGCTGTCTCCAAACTGTATTGCAGTCCCCATGTACTAAACTTTCATAACAGATTCCCTGTAAGCCATAACGAATGCTCAATGTTCTTTTGCGAACTTAATTGAATCATTAAAAATCTTAACAGTTTATACACTAGTACAAGAAACGTATTTATCTTTTTTTTTTTTAGGAGGATTTAAGAAACGGCTTAGATTTTTTTTTCTTCTGAAAGCCCCTAAGTAAACTGCTGTTTGTAATTTTGTTGAGTAATGAGAAGCTTGTTCATAAGGAAATGATTAATTCTGGTTTGGCTCTGTTGTAGTCCACCCTTACATACAATATCTGGTCATAATTTTCCCTGGAAAGGACAAAGGCCTTTTATCTTACCCCTGGCTGATGCTGAAGATTGGGAACAAGCATTGTTCTCTTCATTTTCTTCATCCGTTGTTCCCTCATAATCTGGCTCTTCGGGATTTTTCCTTTCAACCGTGGCAGTGTCTCTTCTAGACAGTAAAGACATAGAGAGCATTCAGCCACCCGCCTGATCAATGTAGACTGAAGACTGTGTGGCTCAGGGGTAATGGGTAAGTCATTTACCTGCGGGGCCATAATTTTAACTAAACAAAGATCATTATATTTTCATGTCAGCCAGGATTTCATAACAAGATGTAGAAATTTACAACCAAGAGCAGGCCACTCAGCCCCCCCCCACTCTCATTAGGTAGCAACCAGCCTTCCACAGCAGCCTTTGGAGCAGAAACTAGAAACAATCTAAAGCTCCACTCTGTAAACAGAATAAAGCTGGTGAAGGCAGCCTTCCACACATACTGTACACAGACTGGAACCCTTTGAAGTCAATCGCAAAATGCTGCAATACGAAACTGGATTTGCCGTAGTTCACACTGCACCAAATTATTCCATGGCGCTCTGCTCTTTACAAACTGTTTTTTTCCCCACTTAATCTGGTCCAAGAGCATTTTTCAACTCTTTCTCTCCTCCTGCTCAGCAGATCACACTTCCTGCTGAAACAGGTCCTTCTCACTCTTACGCTACGCCATAGGCTGGACTTTACTAGTTACTAGTTAGACATACTACTTCCTTGGCTTTCCTCTTCTCTTCCTGCCTGGCTCCACGACAGCTCTGGTCTGAAACACCCTGCTATCAGCACAGTCACTCTTTGACAGTTCTGCAGTTCCTCTCTTGCCTTTCTCACCTTGAACCTCTCAGTTAAGGCCCTTAATGGAAGTCCTGGACTTTGAAGTCCCACCTCACAGGGCAAACGTATTGAGGCTGCTTGGCCGGCCAAGCCACCTCAGCAGACACTCACTGTTCTTTCCACAACGCTCAGCTGTCAACATCATAGACGAGACTCAGCCACGGGATTCTTGGTAGATTCTAGATTCTAGAAGACAGCTTATGCTGTTTTAACAAAAATATATACAGTTTTCTTTTCCCCAAAAAACTATATTTGGCAAACTCGATTTAAGGGAAAACCGAGACTCCCATTGCCTCCCATGGTGTCTCTGATACTTTCTGGTATCTCTGGGGGTGCAACTGAAAACTTTTTCACTGGCTCTCCGCCGGTTTGGATTTCTAACGTTTACCTTTAACTTACAACCACTGCGACAGTCATTTTCTTCTTAAACGCAGTGTAAACTAATTCAAAAGCACAAACAGAATAAACTGTGCAGAGTTAGTGACAAAAAAAAGATCAAGATTATTAAAAAATATCCATGAATCACATAGCTACTCAAAATCAAATAAGCCACATGAGCTCCTGTTTGTGAGCTTTCCTTTGTTGTATTTTTACAACTAACCATAATTGTATGTCACTGAGATTTTGTGACTAATTAACCAATATGACAACCGACCACTTATAAAGATGCTTTCTATATACTGGGTACCCTCAACCTGAATGTGCTGTTAAGTTTCTTAAACAAGCCATAGCTTTACTAGAAAATGACCTGCTGGTGGCACTGTGAAAGGTATGCAAGACATTGCCACACGCAAATGTGAAGGAGATGTCTTACACAGATAACCTTGAGTTAAGTGGTGCATGCCACCTAGATCTCGCAGGGTTTTTATACATATTGGTCACCATTAACTGACGCGTGTAACCTAGAGTTCACAGTAAGATTACAGTTTTCATTCATGCTGGTCACAGTTAACTCATGCATGTCACTCACCTAGTGCTAGCAGTTAGGCTTGGAAGCTCTAAAGCTGCTTGCAACACCTATTCTATTTTTTTTATCAAAGATCTTAGGTGAAAAAAGGCAATAATTATTATTAATGCAAATGGCATGGCAGGAGATTGTTCAAGAAGGATTATATATTTGAGGTAACTGGCAATACATCCACTGTATAGAAGTAAATGGGTCTAATTATCCTGCAGCTAAAAAAGTACATCAATTTGTTCACAACTGCAGAGCATTCTACATTTCAGTCAAGGATGATTAATGATCTGTTTATTTCTTGAGCAATAATCTGAGGTGGGGATGTGACTCATATATTTATGAAACAAGAAAAGAAAAAAAGGCTGAGACTTCAAGACGTAAACCTTCTAATGGTCTTGTAGAACTGTTTCTGGGAAAAAGACCTACTACAGCTACTGTATATTGCCACTAAGACAAAATAAAAACCTTATCAAAAATACATCAGAATGATACAGCTTCAGAACAGCACTGCAACAGTTTGTTTTAAAAGCATTTTTTTTAACTTCTGAAGAACCCCATTTACTGATCCACTGACTGACTGAGATACTGTATACAGTAATTGATAGCTGTGTACATCTGCTTATCTTGCTCAGTATTCGGTGGATAGCACACATTTAAAACACTGGACATGCGTGCCACCAAAAGGGATCTGCTGGACCTTGTTAATACAAGGAAGAGTCCCCCATAGGTAGTGTTTATTTAGAAAAAAATACATAACATAATGATACATAAGGCAGCTACACTTTTAACAGATTGTACTTTCCTGCTTCATGTGTGACTGCAGTCTCCTACATTGTTGGCTTCTCTAATACAAGAGGCATCCTTTTAGAAAGAGCAGATAATTCACAGGGGTAATAAGCCATCAAAACCGCACAAAAACCACACCATTTTTTGGTCATCATAAGAGGTAAATGCCTTGTCAGTGGTATAATGGATTGTCAGAGTGGAAAGTAACAAGAGTCACGTGCGCTTCAACATTTCAGAACTTTAAACACAGCGATCAAACACCCGTTCCTTTTCTGCTTTTTTGGCTTTTTTTCTCAAGTTTCTGTTCTTAAAAATAAACAATAAAAACAAACAGGCATAGATTTAAGAATGAATAAGATTGAAAGAGTAACCCATGCTTTATTTGTGGTGCGGTGGCTCTGTGGCTAAGGATCTGCACCTGTGGCTGGAAGGTTGCTGGTTCGTATCCTGTGATCGGCAGAGGAATCCTACTCCATTGGGCCCCTGAGCAAGGCCCTTAACCCCAACTCCTCCAGGGGTGCTGTATAAATGGCTGACCCTGCGCTCTGACCCCCAGCTTCTCTCTCCCTGTCTGTGTGTCTCATGGAGAGCAAGCTGGGGTCTGCGAAAAGACAAATTCCTCATACAAGAAATTGTATATGGCTAATAAAGTGATCTTATCTTATTCTTTAAAACGAATGTAGATCTGTGTAAAACAGGAGATTTGCACAGTGTTCCACTCTGAATAGAGTCTGCCATCCCAAACTGAGACCCTGCCGATCATATTTCCTGCTAACAAAAAAAAAGCCAACAGATTTTGCTACTTATTTATACAACTGACATTTGTGTGTGTTTACCAACCAGTGCCATAAGTTTCTCAAGGGTAACATAGCAGTGCCCCTATCTGAGTTTTGAACCCAGGACTTTCTGACCAGCAGTCAGCCCTGACCATTGCTCCACTATTTCACTGCTACCTAACCAGACGAGCTACACAGTAATGTTAACTGCTACACAAGTTTGAAAGTTTTCAGTGGCAAACTGTTGTGAAGGATGGCACAAGTAATTGACTGGTTGATTTATTGATTGATTGATATTGAATGAAGGATCACATACTGTAAGCAGACCGGCAGGACAGATGGCCATCCAAGATCCGGTTGCACTCGAGTGACCACACCAGAGCAGGACCCACACTTCGGACTGGTCCATCTGAGAGATCGTTTCAGATCTGCCACCTGTACTGCTGCTGAAACTGCCGGCAGACACAATGCCCACATCAGTGGCAGGACAGTGAGGCTCTATGCTGCAGGCCTTAGAGCCTCAGAGCAAAGCGACCTGTCAGAGGCCCTCTGCTCACACCTCCTAGACGTCACACCCGACTGCCTTGGGCCAGACAGAGGCTGCGATGGACTAGTCAGCAGTGGCTTCAGGTCCTCTTCACGGATGAGTTACTCTTCAGCCTGTCCCACGCAGACGGGAGGGCAAGAGTGTTGAGGAGGAGGTGTTGCGTTTCTTTTTTCCATCAGTACACAGTATACAGTATATGTACTGTAACTACAGTTTATCTGCAATGTCTATTTTTTATAGATCTTCAGAGGAAAAGTATAACAACACTGTATATACTGTACTGTATAAAATACTCTGCTGGTTACCTCGGCACATTCACAGATTCCATATCCCCTTGTAGGTGATTTAACTTCTGCTGCAGGCTTCTTATCTTTGCCTTTTTCTCATTAAGGACAAGTGCAAAGCGAGTGTACAGGTCCCCCTCGAGTGTCTCCTTGGCCTGGACATACTTCTCTAGTCTGCAGACAGAGAACAAGGAGGGTGAAACTCTGACATCAAAAACCCTTCATGCAGGTACGCAGTGCAGAAACTGAGATTCAGAGGGACAGTTCAGAAACTTGTGTTAATGGCCCATGTTCCCAAACATCCTGCTACCTTTCAAACGAAGTGCACATGTGAAAACATCATAGGACCAATGTTTGATCAGTTCCATAAGGACATCAAGATTGTATTTAAACACCTTAAACATATCCTGATAGCCCATTTAAAGCTGTTCATTAAATATTTATTTCAATTTGAATGTTTCTGATTAAAAAGTACAAACTTTATTTCCTTAATTATTATTTTAACAGTATGACCTAGGCCAAAGAAAGGAAGGCATTCAAAATTAAAAAAAGGACACAAATTAATTTTCATCATACTGTATATTTTAGACGTTTTACTATTGATAAAGACTTACTGACATATAAATCAGTGGCCTGCAAAAAAGGCGAAGACACTTAAATTGACAAGGCAGAATATGGAAACTGGTTTAATTTATGTGCAGTGCCTAAATGTACAGTATTTAGACCCTTTCTAGGATGTACAATTTTGTGAAATTACAAAATGGTACATACACATCTTTTTAAATGTAACATTTATTCAAAACCTGAAAGCTCAAACTGAAGATTTCTAAATTGAAAGTAAATCATAGCAAACGTCGGCTAAAACTAGGAACAAAAAACTGAAATCTGTTTGTTGCCCAAGTCAGGACTGTGACTGGGCTACTCAAGGGCAAATCCTTTCTCATTTTTAAGCCACTCCAGTGTAAGCTCTGGCCTTGTGCTCTGGACCATTGTCGTTCTAAAGGTAAATTTTTGCCCCAGTTTTCACCCTTTAGCAGCCTGGGGCAGGTTCTCCAATATTTGCCAGTACTTTGTTTCATTTGAGAGGTAAATATCAAGACAATCTTCTATCTTCTATCAATCTCTATCTCAGTGCCTGCTCTACCAAAATGGTGACAACAGTGTTATTTCTCACGAGACTCACAAATTTGCAGTAAAACCAAAAAGTTCCCAGTTTGTCTCACCTGACCACAAAACAAATTTCACCACATATATACAGGACCATGCTTTGTTGTAAACTCCCTCCACATTCACTGTGTATGATTTGAGATACTTGTCTTTCTATAATGGTTTCTTTCATTCCATTCTGCCATACGGGCCAGTCTTGACTTGTGGTGACTATCTCCCATCTCAGCCACAGAACACTCCAGCTGTTTCAAACTTGCTCCTGGCCTCGCAATAAGTATCGCTAACCTGGCTGCTCAGTTTGGAGGGACAGTCTGATCTAGGCAGTGTCTTGGCATTGTGATACATCTTCCACTCTCTTAATAATTGACTTCACTGTGCTCAAAGGGATATCCAGTGTCTTAGCCTTCGCCTGATCTGTGCCGTTTCATAGAATCTTTGCTTGACCGAAGCACCTTGAAGAGACACGTGTATTTATTCTGAAATTATATGGCTCAAATAGAGGTCACTCAACTAATTGTGTGGTTTGTTAAGGCAATTTTGACCACCTTTAATTTAGGTATGCCTTAGCAAAGTGTTTGAATCATGACTGTTATGACTTTTCCAGTTTTCTGTTATATCAGTTATCTATTTACTTTTTGTTGATTTCTTTGAGTGTAAGTCATACTGTATGGTACACTGTGTTTATAATATATACAATATATATTAATTGCCACTTCAAAGTATCTTGACTGCAAGTTTTAAAGAACCAAAAGTTGAAAACTGCAGAAGGGTCTGAATATTTTTTCAAGGCACTGTACCATAAGTAAACCTTTCTAGGCAAGATGTTTTTTTTTTTTTGTGGTGGAACATAATTACAAAAGCTTTTCCCAACATTCCTTGAGGTTATGGAACGGAAATTAAGCTTATTCATAGTGCTTGGATGTTCCAAAATTTTAATCGAAGTGTGACCTATCAAAGTGTGCAGACAGAAATTCAGTAATCAAATAAAAAATATGCAGCATTACGTGTATTTTATTTATTTTTTTTTTGGGGGGGGGCGTGTTTTTCTTTGTTAAAGATCAAAAGAAATCAAGCGCTGGTAATCATTATATGCGATCCTGTTAAAAAGAAATCAGACAAATTCAAAGGTTACAGTTTCTTTTCAACAAATTACATCAGTTCCCCTAAACATCCTAAACATTTTTTTTTGTCTTTGGCCAGACATAAGCTACACTCCTGTCTGATTTCTGTGGCGTGGCTCAGGGTCTGACCCTGCAAGTCATCGTCCTGAAATAAGAGCTCTTGTAGCTACAACATGTCCCAGAGTGAAGCTTTACTGGGAGGAGAAGGAGATGATTCGACACTGGCTCGAATCGTGATTTAACTGGTCACCCAGAAGACAGCGAGCAGCTGGAGCAAGCTGGAAAGAATGTGACTGCAGCTAAGGATACCATAAAAAACAGTGTGAAGGGAGAGCTGCAGAACGCTGTGGAAGAAAGACACTGAGCAGAGGGTGAGATCATTCTGACCAGAGGACTGACTGTTTTACAACTGCAAGACGTATTGCAGAGGGACCCACGTCAACTTGAGCAATGTAACATGCTGATAATTAGCTCAGCACAAAAGACACTTTTGTCCAACAAGGCTTGTTCGTGCAATTTCTTCCGTCCCACACTGAAAACAAAAGTAGTCTGTTTTCCAGCAAAGGTGTACAGGCTTCATGACACTGCCTCAGAACAGCTCAGAAACAGAGTCATCCACAACGCTCCCAATTCAAGAGTGTGGAGAGAGCTACAGTATTTGGGATAAAGGAGACAGGTGGTAACAGCTTCATCTTTCAAGGAGGAAACAATGCTTATTTAAGAAATGGGTCATATGTTACAAATCTATAATATTTGTTACTATTCAATTCAACATTCTTTTCGTTCATTCCGTCTTGTATCTGTTGTGCTCGAGTATGCTGAAAATCAAGATTTGATGATTTCTGAAGATGCACAAGTGCCGGTCTGAAGACAAAACAATGTGAAGCAACCTAGAGAAGGAATGATTAGTTACAATCTAGCTTTACTTCTCATTGAAGGCCAACAGCAGTGAAACGAGGAAAAAACGTATCCTCCAACAACTGTGCCCGGCCTGTAAAGTTGAAAAATAGTTATATCAGATACATGCACTACATATACCTAGTCATTAACATCTTAAGCGTCTTCACCAGAACATAACTATGAAAACTAGAAAATAATTCAGAAAAAAGTCTTCAATTAAAAATTCAAGAGGCAGGCATCAAAGACACTATTGCACTTTGTAAATTATTATTACTATAAATAGCAATGCATGTCAGATCTCCATTTAAAATTTCAATTAAGCATCTGTGCATGTTTGAAAATCAATTCATGCAGCTATAATAATGAATGAATTCATCTGATTAAGGGTATTTTGCACACCCTTTCTTACTCTAATAGAAATGTACTTACTCTCCAGTAACATACTCCCATTCACGTCTCAGTTTCTCATTCTCCTCCTGCAGGTGTTGATTCCTGGCTTGCAGCTCAGTGCTGTGCTCCAGTCCATGGCTAATCAGCTCTTTAATAACTTCAATGGGCTCTGCGACAGCATGCAGCTCGACTGATCCCAGTTTAAACTAGATGAGAAGAAAAACAAGAGTTACTGTGTCTGGCTGCACCTGGGAAACAGGCTTGGACTGAAAACAAGATCTAAGGCTCATAAAGCAAGGGCACAGAACATGGTTACTGCTCCATACTTGCATCTTAATGTGTGCGGCATCACAGCAAATCCAATATCTCTTTATAAAAAATGTCACAGCACGCCACTGTATGAGTTGTACATTAGATTCACTGCCTTATTTTGTTTAATACGATGTTCATAAAAACATCTTTATTCTTTATTTTATTTCATGAAAACGTTATAAATTTATATATTATAAAATGTACTATACAGTTAACATATTGTGTAGCATAGTGTAAAATGGTGGGTAGCTGCGTCAGCATGCGTAGGCTGCAAAGGAACAAGTAATAGGTTTATTCCATGCTGAAAAAAAGAAGAAAGAGAACACAACGTTTCGGCCATGGAGCCTTCTTCAGGTGTGAGGGTAGTAGCTCACACCTGAAGAAGGCTCCACGGCCGAAACGTTGTGTTCTCTTTCTTCTTTTTTTCAGCAGGGAATAAACCTATTACTTGTTCCATAGTGTAAAATGGGTAACTCTCCAGGTCAGGATTGTGAAATTTGTTCCCTACCTATATGGTTAAATAAAGGATTTTATTAATCATGATGCAGTATCTTATTCGATGGATCTGGTGTATTGCCTAACTTTACATTGATGAGACAAAATATGAGGGAAAAGGTTTGTCCATCACAAATGCCACCTGCTCCTTCTTTGTTCTGCTGAAATGATGTCACCTCAATGAGATGAAGATGGGTTTGCGAGTGTAAATGCCAATGATGGGCTGTCCTTTATCACATAAGTGTCCGGGTTTCTCCAGTGTAGTATGGTGTTTGCATCCAGGAAGCTGTTTTTCATCACTTGTACAGTGACATGGATAAGTGCTGTGGCCACCCTTTGATCTACAGCAGAGCTATATTCACAATAGCTCAACAGAGATAAAGGTATGGACACCTCAGATCCCACAGGAACACTTACAGGCTAATGGCCATGAAAGAGTTATCAGCTCAGTCTTTTATTTTCTTCCTTCTGAAGGGGACCGGGGAGATAAAGTGATGTACAGTATATACTGTATCTCAAGGGCTTGGTTGCCTGGCAAAGTCACTCCTTGGACACTCAGCTCTGCACTCCCAGACATACAGTATGCACGCAAATCACATTTTTTTCTATTAGTCACTACATTTTTAAAACCAGCACAAGATCCAACAGATTAAAATAGATAAACATTTATTTCACAAATGCTTGCACATTTTGACATTTTCACATGTAAAGCACATCTGCTGTACTGTTTATCACTAAGTCTTTATAACAAACTCATTTAAATGTCGGTCAATGTTGTCATTGACTTCAATGCCTTTTTTTTCTGCACCATAGGATTAAACTTTTACCCATGTTGCCAAACTCATTCTTGAAACAAATCAATCACTACAAACCAGACAGACTTCTGCTGGACAATTCAGAGCTGGATAGCTTTCAAGATTTCTCTACAATGAAAACCATTTAGCAAAAGACACCTGGACTTCTTTTCCTTCAAAATTGTCAAGGAAAAAGTGGGAGTATTGTATTGCTGTACAGGCCCAACAAACAGTGACATCTGCAAACCCCTTTGGATTTTGGAACCTAAGACCCAGATTATCTTAGAAAAGGCTTGCCCAGCAGTATCAGCAAGTGCTTAAATATTCTATTCAGTGTAGTTGGGGGGGGGGTCATTCATTTTTAGAGAAATTAAACCACAGAATCTCCCTCAAACTCGTGTTTTATACACCTGAGGAATATGACAAAAAAAAAACTGCAAAAACGTCGGTTTAGTCGGTATAGTCAGTGCACTTATCAAGAGTAGGAAACTGAAATCTCAGCCATAATAATATGGCATGATGTGTGTGTACTGCTTTTTTGCATAAGCAGCTCGTACCAGCTGTGTGGTTCGACACTCAGACTTCTGAAAATGCTATTTTTGTCAAGGAGCATTTAAAATCTCAATTACATGTTTTAGGAAGTGTCTCATTGAACTGTACATTACGGTTTTGTAAATGTACTAAAATGCAATTGCATATTTCTTTATATCTGTCTAATACTCCCCTTTGCAAGACCTGAACCTTTGAAGCAGTACATCCACTTATAAATAAAACCCCACAATCCCTACAGCTCTCTCGTTATCAAGACAGGTGCTGCTCTATAGTCAACACAGACAGCACCCTAGTGAGCCAATAGCCCATCAGAGCCGAGTGTGGTCCGCTGATCAGAGTTGGGGTCCAAAGGCACTAGTGCTCTGGTAAAAAAAAAAGGCAGATGAGAAATCAGCAGAGTTAGGTTGGTATTATTAGGGGTTTTTTAATATATAACTGTAGTGTCTATAATATCATCCACCATGTTTATATTGGTAACTCAGTCTGTTCAAGATGATATTATGGGCAGTCAATGAAACCAGTATGAGTTTCAGTACTTATTGTACAGTGCATAAAACCTATGTGCACATAAACCACTTTATGTTAAATAAACATCTTTTTCGGTCAAAATGATCTATAACCGATGGTTATTTTACAGACATTGTGGTCAGCAAACATATACTCTTAGCCACAGAAGCTATTTTCCCAAAGGTCTTTTTCACTTCATTGTTTCATATGTCTTTTAAGTACACTAGAGTCCTATTGTCTCTATATGGTTATGTACATTGGTATTAATTTTATTTCTCCTTTACTCAAGTCATTAATTATTAACATAATGAAAACAGATACAGAAAGAGCCTTTGATTTACATTCTCCCACATATACAAAGTTGAACTAGTGCAAGACTACAAGTTGTTTTCTAGATTGGAATGAAAACAGAAACCAAAAGGCCTGCAGTTTTTTTTATGACATTTCCCTACGTGAGGAGCATCTTTAGGTTGCAATGCCTAGACTGAATTGCCTTGGTCTTCTCCTATAGGCTGTTGGATGAGATGCAACATCAAGACACTGGCCACACGTTACATTTAAATAATTTCCTGGTTAAACTCAGGATCATCACTGTACACATTAAGAGTTTCAAAACTGGCGTTCAGTTCCTGTTTCAAAAAACATGTTGTAGTGGTACACACTCCTGTCTGAACATTTGGAAGACAGGAATGTGGAAGCTGGACAGGCTGTGGGGGCACAACCATGTACAAGGCCGAGTGGGGGGTGCTACCTTGCAGATAAGCTTTAATGTCAGTGGCTGGTGCTTTGGCATTCAGCTCTCACAAGAAAACACCCCCGACACCATCTTTCACCAGCCCTCAGAAAGGTCAATGGAAAGGGAGAGCCCTGTGTGGGAACAGGAGTATTTCGAGGGTGAAATTTATCACTGATCACCTCTGTTCAAGCATCTACTGTATCATGTCACTAGGTTGTTTTCTCTCTGATTTACACCTGACTAGAGGCAACTTACAGTACCTAAAACTGAGAACCCACTGAAACTACTGCTTTATCTCACGATACATATATACAGTATAACGGTATATGTATAAAAGCAATGCAATGACTGTCCACTATAATCCTTAAGGCCAAATTCCAGGAAACCCTTACAATTCTCAATAAAAATCCATACTTGAAAAAAAGGCAAATACACTGGTGGTGTCAAAAAGCAGCGGCTTGTATTCCTGCAGCAGGGTTTTGAGAAGGTGCCATGTTGGCAGTGAGCTCCAAGGTTTGTCTGGTGAGGCAGCAGTCTGGCCTGTGCGTAATTAAAACAATCGCCTGCTCCAATTACCGAAACCGAGAGAGGGTTTACAGTGGATTAAGCCACTGTATTCCACATTGACACCTGAATTCATTTTAGATCCTGAGGGGTATAATAAGCATCTTAATCAGAGTGTGTGGTTTCTGTTCAGCGTCATATGGTGATTAACCACAGCCATCGCAGTTTAAACAGACATTATTCAATCAGCAAGGTGATAAAAATCAGGGTGATTAAAGCTTGTGTGTGCTTCTAATTCCATGTTCCCTAATGAAGTTCCACTTATTGCTGGCAGTTCTGCTGCCCACCGTGATTTACACTGCTAAGACTCTGGCTTTATAACAACCAAAGTCATAAAGCAATGTGCGCATTTTCAGAATGGAGAAAGCCAAGCAAATAACTGAAAATATAAAAGCCTAATTATTGTCTAATCACCCTTCCCTCTCCCCTCTGCTGTTGGCAGAACAATAACAACTGTTCAAACAGCCCCTGACATTAAACAGCAGCAGGCACACATGTGATAATGCTTAAGTAAGCAAACTCTGAGCCATTTTTTTTAGATATTCAACCATTTGGAGACTAAATTATTCACAACATATATAAACTATTATATATTTACTGCAGTTATAGAACTAATGTGTCTTACAAATATATTCATTCCCTGCAAAGTTTCCACAATTTGTTGCTGATTGAGCTTGCAAGCAATCATGATATTTTAGAATTAGAATCTACACAACCTACTCCAAAAATTATAAAGACAAAAAAGCTGATTGTGTTTTTAAAAGCTTTGTTTTTTTAAAGAAAATTAGAAAATTCGAAAGTGCATACTGCAAATATTCAGCCTTTCTTCCTACGGCAACCCTAGATCAGCTCAGGTGCAAATCAATCATTTGAAAAGTCCCCCAAAATAGTGTAATGATATCAGCCCGTGTGTAAGCAAAGTGACAAAGACAGATATTGAATTTCAAGCCACAACTCACAAGGAGATAAGACAAATTGACCATGAAGCTCCATGAAGAGCTTTTCAAACAAACAAATCATGGAGAGGTACAGATCATTAGGATGCTTATCCTTCTGAAAACAGTGAAATCCTTCATTAAAAACTGGAATGTGCAGCATACTACCCAAACACTACCTGGATCAGGTCACCCTTCTAACATGAGCAGCCAAGCAAGCAGGTAAGTAGTTAGGGAACTCAGCAGTGACTTTTAAAGCTTTACAAAGTTCCAAGTCTCAGATGTTATTCATTGCTAGTACTTTGCCAATATCCTGGTTCCTACAGAAAGCTGGCCTGTATGGGTGAGTGGACAGACAGAAGACGTTACTGAAAGAGACTCATATTAGGTCACGCAGGTAGCTGCGTCAGCATGCATAGGCTGCAAAGGAACAAGTAAAACTTTTCCATGCTGAAAAGAGAAGAAAGGAAACACAATGTTTCAGCTGTGGAGCCTTCTTTGGGTGGGAACTGTCTTTCACATTTTCTGATATGAAAAGATGGGACAAATACATGAACAATTCGAAATAAAACAGATGAAAATGTAATATATAGTATAATAAGTTACAAAAACTACACACATCTTAAATTTCACAGGAAACCAAAACCACTTGAATTAATTCCTCTGAGAATGAGCACGCACAACAGGTATTTTTTTTTCCAATTTACATTTCACGTTGAGGTAATATTTTTGTGTTTCTGACTAAAACTTTCCATGAGAAGTGAGTCATATACCTGACTGCCTCCTGTAACCTTTAAATGTCTCTATTAGTAAATCACATTTAAACTATGTAATGCCTCCTGGAGACATGGTATTAACACAGCAAGGTTTATTGAATATTCAGAATCGTGTTGATTTGGGGACCTTCCGGTCTATAGGCGAACAGTTTCAAATATTAGCTTTAACAAAGAGAAACATCTAAAAAGGCAAAGCTTATATTATCCACGACAGCTATTATAACACATCCAATATTATTATGATGTATTATATTACTTTACAGCATAACACCATATAATTTATATTACTTTAAGTACGGGCATGTGTTATATACACATAGACATATGCAACAGATCCTAAAAACAAAATGTGGCCATATAACAAGAGCTCAGAAAGGTTTTGGATAGCACTTTACTGTATTTACTGAAGTTTGTAAAAAAGTACAAAACATACAGTATAACAAAAATAAAACAGAGCAAAGGACAGAAGCAAATAAAAGTCATTAATTAATCATAATGGGAATGTCTGGGTAAGTGGCTATTGGCACTAAGTATTAACTAATAATTAAACAATGCACCAGTGTGACTCAAATGCTGAGCAAAGAACTTGAAGTGACTCAACACAAAATTCGGCTAAAGGAGACCATTGGGACCATGGTTTCTTGAAGCTGTGGATCCCATCCAGCCATTTCTTGGAAAAAGCTGGGGTATCACCTCTTACAACAAGGTTAGACAGCCTGCTCCACGCTCCCGCCAACATTAATGTTAAGAAGTGCTACTGTACCTGTCCTCAGTTTTAAAGTTCTTTCATATTAAAACCCTCATCTAGATTAAAATAAACTAGAACTGTTATTAATTAAAGGGAAGAAATGATCCCCCTGCCTACACTGACAATGTGCATATTAGCTTTGTGGCAGAAAATAAAATAAAATAAAATAAAGACTTCATTAGGAGCACTCAACTTAAAAAGCTGGAAACCTAAACAGTAACCAACCAAGCCTTCACATCATTTAATTTCATAAATGTTATTGAAAAATAAGTAAAGGAAATCTATTCATGTTCAGTGCAGAGTTGCAGACATTACACAGCCAGGGACAATAAATGTTTATGTCCATAAATATAAACTCTCCAGGTCCCTATTTCGTTTTAATTTCTAAATGATGCCATTTTTCATGTGCTTTAAAACTGAATTAAGGATGCTGTCTACAAAGTGTTTGCTCTAAACGTGCATTTTACTTTCCTTTTTCAATGACTTTTCAGCGTATACTGGTATTGAGCTTCAGTAATCACTCTACCCATGCATCCTTTGCAATAAGAACCTTTTCAATATCTTACAATATTTAAGGAAATAGAAAAAGAATGAACTCAATACATCTCTGCTTAAAACATCTACTTAATAAAGGTAGTAGTTCAGGTGGGTAGCTGCGTCAGCATGCGTAGGCTGCAAAGGAACAAGTAATAGGTTTATTCCATGCTGAAAAAAAGAAGAAAGAGAACACAACGTTTCGGCCGTGGAGCCTTCTTCAGGTTATTTTACTTAATAAAGGTTTCATTAAAAGTCTGAATTATAAAAGTCAATCTACATGAAGTGCACAAATACTGAAACTTGAGCTAGAATTTTAATCACAGTAACTGAAGTAATTTTCTTTAATCGGATGCATCTGTTTTTTAATGACTTTATGAAGTCCTCTCTTTCCCCTTATTTTTTTTCTCTACAAGACTCTCCCTAGTACCCTAGAAACTCTCCCTAGGGATGCATCTATTCTGTGCTTCATTCCATCCATTGTCCACTATCCTATGTAATACATACTGTAGCATTGAGAGTTTGCACCTCTCAAGCTCTGTGTCCTTCCTTCAAAGTATGCCTGTAAGCTGTACACTGGGGAATATGACTCAATTGTTCAGTTTCAAAGAATACTTCAAAGTACACCATATGATGATCACCTTTTTTTACCTTACTCTTTCTTGATTAAAACTGCCAAGCTTACATTAATACTGTATCAGCCTAAAGTTTTTTCTTCTCTTCACATCAGAAAGTGACTTATGGGGCTAATTCTGCTTATTCAAACCAACAGTAAAGGCATTTAAAGCAATTCCACGCAGCATTTGTTTCACTGATTGTGGTCACTCAGAGGAAATCGACATGAACTTGCCATGAATGATTAAAGGAAGATTTTGAACTTTCCAGTTTTTCATTATCACTCGGCATTTACTTTCAAGTTGGATTTTGCTATGACAGCACAATCAAATGTTTTTTTATGATGATACTTTGAAAGAGATGCGTGTAAATTGCATTGCATATACAGTAATTGCAGAATGTATAATAAAGGTTTATTCCTGGGCTGTGGTTAAATAAGAGGATATTAAGGGATTCCGAAAAGCAAAAGTACAGTTTGTCCTAGGGATAGCAAGTTTCAATATCACTTGAAACTGTATACCAAATATTAATATCTAATTGCAGAGCTTCATATCCAATGGTACTGTTTCAACACATCCCTTATTTACCATATAGATCACAGCTTTCTGTACAAATGTAAAAAAGGCACAATCCTACTAGATTTAAAGTTGCTCTGTATATTAAGTACACTAAATACAATAAATAATATTTTAATTTTGTACTTCTCTCAGATATACACATTTTTTCATTAAAAGATACATAGGAATCTTTTATTAAATTTAATTTGGTCCAACACACAAAATATATTTTTTAAAAAGTATCTGAACCACTTCAGGCAAGAGCAGGATTTTATCACAACTTCTCTCTCAGAAAAATGAATACTCATTGGCTGTGCTTTCTTGCCCACTGACATTCTTTGTTCACCTCCGATCAACATCATTGAACATCTCCTGATCTGTGAGTTATTCATTCAACAAGCAGGACATGCCCATCTTCCCTGCTTTCTTACTGTCTGCCTCAGCAGAAATCAGAGAGCAGGCTCTGTGGCATACAGTAAGTCCTTCAGTCTTCAGACTTTCCTCTGCGTTAGGTGAGGTCTTAACTGGTAGCAGCCTTATGTGGTTCAGTGACAGGACTAAAAAGGCAGACAAAAACGCCTTTTATTATTAAGCACTTAAGTCAAATACTCTGAAAAATTGCATAAAGAAATCTATTATTTCCCCATGGATACTAAAGTTAAACATGCCACAACCCTAGATTTCATGAAATCATCACTGTTTTCTTTTGAACCAACGAAAGGCCTGCTGGAAATTATGAAAACAATATTTTCCCTATTAAATAGTTAAAACATCGTTAGCAATACTGTTCACAATAAGTTGGCATAAGAATATACAGTACATCAGAAAACTGTGCACCATTAATTCAGAGCTATTGATGTGTTAATTCCCACAGTATCTGGAAATGAAAACTAGTTGTAAGGGAAGGGGTTATGTCAGAGTGGAGCAGGGTTAATAGTGGGGTACCAAGGGATCAGTTCCAGGACCACTGGTCTTCCTTATTCCTATCAACAATCTCTACTCTGACATGGTGGTTAAACACGTCAGATGTACAGATGAAAAAAATAGAGTTGCAATTAGACTAAAAGTGCAAGCAACATAAGAGGAATTAGATAAGTTTCAAAACATTAGAGGCAGAAATCTGGAAATTAAATTGAGTGTGGAGAATATTAGATATAGGACACACAGACTGAAACATCGAATGTGAAATGGGCATAATGAAAGCAATAAATGAGAACGACAGGATTTTATGTTGATCCATCACGTCAGATAGGTATCATGGGGAGAAAAACTGACAAAGGGCTGACAAATGTACGGGAACCCAAATTAAAATTAAATCTTGGTTTTAGTCACCAGATAATACGGCTAATGCATCCATCCTATCCATTTTCTCACTTTTTCATCCAATTCGGGGTCGCAGGGGAGCTGGAACCAATCCTAGCAAGCAACACACACAAGGTGAGATGACGCCAGTCCATCACTAGGTCGTACAGTGGAGAGCAAACATGCTTACTTCTGGTCAGAGGGGACATTTTTGCCTAGAAAAAACTATTAGCTGGAGTCAATTATATTAATTCAGGAATGACACTGGTCAAGTCAGCTCAAGGGACTCTCTAAAGATCCGCACTCAAGTAGAAAATTAAGTTTTGGTTATTTAAGATGGAATACAAGATGGAATACCTGTGAGACTCTGGAACCAGTTCCAAAGGCAGGCTGTTGAAGCTGACTCTGCAGGACCCTTTACGATACATGATATAAATGGACTTTTATGATCATTTATCCAATAGCAACTACAATGCAAACTGAACAGGAATGGCTTTCTCTCATAACCTTTTCTTATATTTCTCTGTTCGTGCCTGATCTGGTCAGATCTCAGAAACGAAACGAGGCTGAGCCTGATCAGTAGGGATGCGAAACCGACAGTACAGCACTGCGTATGGAAATCCAGATTGTCAGGTTGCCTTTGTGGCCTTGGTGGACCACAAAGTGCTCTTCACTCTGAAGCAGAACTTCAAACCCGGTGTCATAGTGATGATGACAGGGGACACTGTGCTCTAGGAGGTGCCATCCTTCAGAAGAGATAATCAACTGAGGTACTGATTATCTGGGGTTAAGATCCGATGGCACTTGTGCTACAGTAAGTAGGAGTGTTAACCCTGATATCCTGGATGAATTCTATTCTGGTCCTGCACAATCTGGGATCTCAGAAGTGTCCCCTTAATTCACTTGATGAAGTCATTTCTCACTGCTCTACCCACTCTGCTGCTGGGCGGCTGTTGGAGTACGATGGCCACAAGGACACATAGCCAAGTCATGCACTTACAGTAAGCAGTGGATGAAGTGGATTTCATCCTGTATGAAAGGCTTTTTGGACACTCTGGGACGAATTACTAAGAATTATTAAGTAAGTGAAATGTATATGGCAGTTATACTTTGCTGTATGTTAAACGATTACAAAAACCTATTAATGCTGGTGTTTCACAATGGCTGTTGATGTTTCCAATGAAGACGTAAACAACTATGCATAACACAAATATGATATACTTTATAGAGAATTATATGCATGACTTCTCTGCTCTCTCCCTCTCTCCTCCACACTCCTGAAGGCTCCACAGCACAAACGCTAATCTTCACTGTTTTTCTCTTCAGAGAGTCACTTCTGCATATTCCTTTTGTAGCACTGACGTATGCAGCTCCCCCACTCTGACCTCCTCAGAGCATTTTTGTGTTATTATAAGCTGGAATGTATAGTTGATGTTTTTCAAAATCGATTGTATTGGCTTTTTTGCTAGCAGAGCTGAAGAGGAGATTGACTTCACGGCTGACAAGATGATCCAGTGAAGTGGAGTGGGAAAAGCGGAATAAGTAAATGCAAAATACTATAGGATGTGAAAAGGGAAGTAGGCTCTGGGTAATTTTAATGGCCACAAGCTTAGCACTGAACGGTAGTGGCACTCTTGGAGGCCTGTACACAGAGCCAGCATTGTTTCTTCAAGTGCCTAGTCTGGAAAGCATTAAGAGCCAGTATTTCCATAATCAATCAACCTGCGCATGATTTCGGTTCGCGAGTGATGCCATCCCCCTCCGGAGGGAGAGTTGCGAAACACGACCCATGACACCTCCAGGAGCGCCGGGGAAACGCCGTGGATCCTGGCTGCTGATGCCACATCGATGCCAACGTCACAAATGTGACAGAAAACAGGGTCAGGAAATGCTGATAAAGCTGGGCTAAAGGCCAAGGGGGGTTACATCATTATAAAAATAATAATACAACTTGAAACCTCCCAAGCAAACTTGTATAATTTCCAGACTTCATGACTGTTGTGTCCACAGAAGTAGCGTAAAATTGAAGAATAAACTAAAGAAATGGCGTTCGATCCCAAAGCTGTTGGTGACCATTCATATGTAGTGACTCACAAGGAACTCATTAGCCACGTTAATTCATATACGTACTAAGGAATATTCTTAGACGGCAACCTGAGCTGGACTTCTCATGTTGAGAGTGTTTGCGCCAGAGTTCAGCAGCGTTTTTTTACGGAGATTAAAAGTGTTTGGAAGCGGATAGGAAATAAAGCTCCTCTTTTACCATGCTGTAATTGAGCGCGTGATTAGATAAGATATATCAGTGTGGTTTGGTAATTTATCGGCCCAGTTAAGATCAAAAGCATCCCGGCTTGTCCAAGCACTGCCTTGACCTTGGGGGTTATGGGAGTGAAGCAGCACTTCTCCATGCAGACAATTTTTGAACAATCCATGACTGGAGGGGCTGAAAAAATATATCAGATCCTTTTCATATTCTTAATTCTGAATATCAACTTCTTCCCATCGGAAACCGTTTTAGGGTTCCAACAAGTAGATCAAATAGATACAAATATTCATTTGTTCCCGTATTTATTAAATTATTTAATACAAATATATTACAAGGGTAAATGCAACTGGGTCAGTATAAACACTTTATGTAGTAACAAACTATGTATGTCTAATACGTCATTTTTCTTCAATGAGTTAAGCATTTATGCATGGGCAATGGTTTTTTAAGCACACTAGATATAAAAGGTCTGCTGATCTTCCCTGAGGTCTCCATTAATCCTTTCTTATTACCATTGCATTAGGAAAACAGTAGTTGCTGCAGTGATTTCCACAGTGGCCAAGGATCAGTGCTGCTCATTACATGTTCAGGCCCCTGAGAATCGGAGGAACTAGGTGATCTACATATTGTGCGATTTATTTCTTCTATATCGCTCTGTTGTTTCCACATCCCATGTTTCTCCAATTATACTTCCGCTCAGGTTGTTATTTCCCATCCTGGCTGTTCCAGGGAAAGGGAATAGTTCATAATGGGAAAGACAATAAAACAGCAAAGAATCACTCATACGGAAACACATGGTCTTGTGTGGAAAAATGAAGCTCAAGGAAACTTCAAACAGCATTCATTACACCCTTAAAACATTTGTACTCAAACCCTGCGGTTATAAACATTTAATTGACTTTGCAGACTCTCAGGTATTCAATTCCAAACTCTGATGAAGAATTATAAAGCTGTTACAGAATAAAATATAACTCTATTTTTATTAATCCTTATTAAAAGGTGCAGCTCTCACTGACTGATCACAATATATAAACGTTATATCACAATTAGGGGTTACTTATTAGGGGAACAAAGCTCAAAAACTACTTTTAAAAAAGTGGGATTTAACTACAAAAATAAATGCAAAAAGTCTATGTTGATTTAATCCATGTCTCACACACAAAATTCTCCAGACAGACAAAAATAAAAAGTCATCATTCATGTCTAATAGCAGACACTTTAAAATCAATTCTAGATTGCAGATTTTATATGCAAGGATTAAAATGAGAAATATACTCATATAATGGCATCTGCTGGATACACACACTTTACACAGAGAGTAGGTTTAAATATATTTATACTTTTGATGAATTGTAACTAAAAGTTAATTTAGTAAATAATTTCAGGTGTACCTTCAATATTTTTGACAGAAACAAATCAAAACTTAAAGGCCCATACCATCTCTAATATTACATGTTAAAACATCTGTCAGACATAGTTACATATAATTTAAATGCAGTATTTACTGTATGTATATATGCTTATGGAAATTTATTCACACCCAGGGTTTGATACTTCCCCAGCCTTTTATTAAGTTTTTAAACTTCTCACAAGCAGCGTTCAGCCATTCCTAAAGGCACAATCCGCACTTGTCTGCTTTCTTCAGCTTCATACGATAAATGTTTTACGAGGGACCATGACGGCTATTCAATTCCACTGATTAGCATGCTCTCTTAAATATTTGGTCACCGAATTTGACACAGACTTTGCATTTATCCTGTTATGAGCTGCAAAGTTAATTTTGTGATTACTCTTGGGGTCCTTAACAGAGGGCAGCAGTTTAAAGCTGAGATATCCTGGTAAACTTTGAAAACTGGCTGTCACCAAGGTCTGGCTACCAGAACAATACAAACCTAAGCGAAACCATTTCAATTTCCTACATGAGCTTCATCTTTCTGTGCTAATCATACTCCCGATTAGACTGTGCAGAAACCTGGTCTGTCTCATCCTTTTCATCCTTGAACACCGGGTGCCTTGGGAATCAATTACTGTAGGTTCTACTTGTTAAATTCATGTTTCTTTTTCTTTTTATGTTGGCAAAGGAGCTCTGCCACAGACACCAATTTCTTGTATTCAGCCTTGAGTTGTAGACTCGCAGACTTTGTATCCTGATGAATCTGTTTTTAAATAAAATCCCAATTCTTGCCCTTGGGTATATGTTACTATCCCACGTGACTTTCCTGACCACACATATGGGTACAACATTCTCAATGACATACACTAAAACTGTCATTAGCATGATGAGGTTGACATTTGATCAAGTTAAATCTTTGGACAATTTACTGACTTTCCCCATAATCATACAGTACTGTTTCTTTTGTGTTTGGCCTTCTTTAATACCCACAGCAATAAAGGTGACTTCCAGAATCATCCACTGTATAAACTTTCTAAGGCTTTGTGAATCTAAGAGGTGACTACATTACATTTAAGGATTACATTTACAGCATTTACGTTCATCATAGTTACAGGGTACCAACAAATTTGAACATTGTTGATTTACAAATATTGTTTTCAGTTTTTTGCAAGTATTTTTTTGCACAAAATCCTTAGGTGTGGTCAAGTTAAGCAGTGGATGAAACTACATGAATTAACATAGGTGACTATTTACTTTAATAACAGAACATGCTTGTTCTAGGTGAATGTTACAATGCTTTACAACAACATTTCAAAAATGCAAATGCAAAATTAAAATGCAACAGGTCTTAACAATGAAGACTGATGCTATTGCTATTTATCTCCCACAACAATGCATAAGAAAATCTGGGACACTCTGCTGATGCAACCTCTGGGGCATGCTCTAAGCATACTCAATAGAACAGTGTTGATCATTCCCAGTGATAATCTTGGCTTAATATGCAAATGCACTCACCATCAATCAATCTCTGCATATATCTCAGGAGATTTTTAGAATGGAGAAATTGGCATGACTGTGAAATATTCCAGTTCATTGTGCCTAAGGGCCAACACAGAAGCAACAGAATTGGAAGAAGCTGCTCAGAAAAAGGCCACAAAAACATATGCACTATAACATCATTACATCACAAGAAGAGCTACAGTACTATTACCAAGTCTGAATTGGTATTTTCTGCTGAAACATGTACTGTAGGTAAATGGGGTTAGCTAATAAAGCACTGGAGAGAATTTGATGGGGTCTATTGCTCTTTGAAAAACAGCCCAGATTTCACTATTGTATTTTTACGTCCAGTTTGTACTGTCATTGATATAATTTTTTTTTAAATGGACATCAAAATATAAAAAAGAGTAAAAAATACCTTGAAAATAAGTCTGTAGAGTAATACAATAGCAAAACCACAAGATACATGTGATTAATACAGAAATAAGTATTTTCTCAAAATATGAAAAAATACTTAATTTTTTTATGGATCTTTCTTTCCACATACTGTAATCTTTTCCTACAAGTGCTACTATTCTCATTCAAATACTGTAAAAGTGGACAGACATCAAATTGATGTTATCATAGCAGCGATCATAGTAATAGTAGTAAAAGTTATGCAGGAATCACAGAATAATCCTGTTTACAAATTAAAAGCATTTGCACAGATGGTAAGAGGAGGGGATTCTGTATGTTTTTCCATTATCATTATGTAGTGTTCCCTTGGGTGTAGTGAAAGTTATTGTCAGTCCTAACACTCTGGAAACAAGCTGGTAGCAGCAGCAATAATTAATAGAGATAAAAACGCTTTTCTTTGAAACATTATTTGCATACAGTATATACATGGATTGGATTTTTAAAATGAAAACCTAATCTGAAATAATACCTAAAGGCTATTACGTATGAAACTGGGAAACAGAAACTAACTTTAACTTGGAGACCTCTTTGGAAAATGAAACAGTTTTGCAATGTGAGTAAAACAGTGAGCATCCCATTTTTAAAGCTTGCAGAGAAACAATCTGATATGAACTATGAAACAAGGGTGTTGCCACACAATTAATTCCCTTATGGTGACAATCACTTTTATCAAAGTGTTTCACATTATTCTGAAGAGCAAATAAGAAAATCTGCAGCAGTCTGTTATGTAATATGCCATGGCTTATAAAAGCATTTTGTGAAATTACAAATTGATAAATACATAATATTTAATTATGTGCAAACAGAAGATTTTTAAACAGTCAAACAGGTAAAGGTCAGCAAAAACTTAAGAGAACACACTGAAATATGTAGATTGAGAAGGTTTTCAAGCCCATGAATTCAATATTTGGTGGAAACATCTTTATAATCACTATCACTGCACACTGAGACAGAGGCTACTCAACTGATTTTGTTAAGGTAATTCTGTGCGCTGGAATTAATGAACACTTACGCAATCAAGGTTTTTCCGTTTTCCATTCGTAATAATTATCTATTTACTGCACATCTTTCTTCTTGTGTTCTGCTCTGAATGTGTGGAGTATGTTGTGTACATAACATATTAATTGCTACTTCAAAATGTCATGACTGCAAGCTGTAAAGCAATAAAATGTGAAAACTGTGCAAGAGTCTGAATTATTTTGCAAGGGACTATACTTTCACATCATGTTGGCTTTTTATCTCTTCCTGACATTGACTAGAGGAGGACATTGATGTGTTCACATAAACACCTAAATGCTTCTTTTTAAATGCTTAAAGTTCAGTGCTTCTTACCGTATGTACAAATCTTGCTTTCTGAATGTGATCATTTGCAATAATTTATATCAGAATTGATTTGCCAGGTATCTGCCCAATCTTGAATATCTATAGGAATCTATTGCTTCTGCAGTACTTATAGGTGTCTCAATGTTTTTGTCTTCTGTAAAAATATGACTAACTGCACACCAGAATCAAAAACAGAATAAGGACTTGGCTTGACAAGGTTAATATACGACTCACCTTCAAATGTTGTCTATGTCTATCTTTAATTACCCCCCAAAAAATCCATACTTTTTTGCATGCCTAGATCCATTAAATCTGCCCTGCAGTTTCCCTTTTCTTTCAACAAATTGCCCAGCTGGTTCATGGAATCTGAATTTTCATTATATTAAGCGGACTAGGCTACAGAAAGCATAGTGCTCTTAGGTTTATCAGTTCTGGTTAATATGTTCTGTCTGATAAATTTTACTTCCCCAACTCATAGCAATTCCTAGATACTAATGCATGCTCGTTTGCTACCTACTGTATGTATTTATTATAAACACCTACAACAAAACGCAAAAAATGTACTATTCTTGTGTGCAAGTGTGGTTGTCAAACCATCCCAGAACTCACTGAAAGCCTGAGTATAAGGCCAAAGAATTAGAGATTCAGAGCATAGCATGCCAAAGAATAGGAAAGCCTAAAATAAGAACACAAGTCTTTCTTCAGATAGAAAGAATACCTCAGATAACTCCAAGACCTGCTTGGATAACTTCTAATACCACTGAAACATCACAACTCCTTTTGAACTCACCATAACATTAATACATTAACCTTGCATTAACTCAGTGAGGTCAGCTGTGCTATAAGAAACATATCTACTTCTAATGGCCCCCTAGAAACCCCTACTTTTGGGTTAAAAGTCCCCCTAATTAAATGCATATGCCTTCAAATTCAAAGAAGTTGAAAGATCACTTCAAGATTAATGTGATGTAATATAACCAATAATGCTAAAATGTTACGAAGGCAAACAGTTGGCCCACTGCTATCTTCACGGAAAGAGAAACTGAAACATCTGTAAATCAGAATAGTTTTTTTTAATTTCATGAATCTTTTGCATTTTGAATGATAATGTGTGAGTTAAGAGTCACGGATGCTGTGGAATCGTTCTGACCAACAGTTGACATCCATATAATTATAGCTAATTTTTAACTAACTACACAGTTACAGAGGTAACATCTGCACTGCAATGTCCAGGTGGGTCTGTTATTTAAACTCTTTCTGCAAATTTAAAACTACGTCTTCCAACACAATTCTAGTTACTGCATTGAAATGTTCTTCTTAACTGGACATTAATCTGGATATTGATGTTAAAACCATCAATACTCAATCAGTTACATTTTTATTTCGTATTTAAACCTAAAAGTATTCTTTCTTGCTGCTCTTCAATTAGCAATATTGTACTGCACAAAGCACCTACTGTTTTACTAATTTATCTCAATAAAACAGTAAAGCAGTGTTGGCAATATTGGAAGCATGCACAAAAGGCCCTTGGAAAACCACTTCGACACAGGAATGACCAGCACTCCTGGTATTCACAGACTTCAAGACATTAATCAAGTCTATCCAAAGAAAAGTAATTACAATAAACAACATTATTATTATATTATTCTATAAGTGCTGTAAGATCAATGATGGCCAGGAGGGAGAGATACATACACAATAACTGTGGGAACATGGGGTATTTATTACCCATTGTTGGATATAGCCAAAGGCTTTTCCATGTTATTCGCTTCCCAATTCTGGGATGCATTATGAACATAATTAAGACTTCTATCTTAAAGACATAATCCTCTGAAAACACTCCATATGTCCTAAGAGCAATGTTCCCTCTAATTTTTAATGACCTGTGTGCGCAAAAATTTAAAGCTGTGCAAATCTTTTCCCCAGTGACAAAAACTTGTGCGCACTAAAGTATATGTAAAATTGTAAACCTGAATTTTTTTTTTTTGTTATTATAGTCATCCTCATACAAGCATAGAGATCCAAAAGACTGGGGCAGTGATTCCACGAGCCCAGTCACAGAGACTGAGTGCCGAGCGAGCATGAGCACTGAGGTACGAGACTACGAGAGCACAGATATCGATGATCGAGCAGCAGTAATAATGCACACAGCCAAGTTGGGCCTCTCGCAGGCCGTCTCATGTGGTCGATTTAGCATTTTTCAACTGACGACCGTGTTTGTTTTGTGCACTGATTTCATAACCTGTGTGCGCAGAGGGAACATTGCCTAAGAGTAAACATTTTTTTAGGTTGATACACATGTACAGTGATTTGGATGTTTTAGGGTTTGTATAATACTGTTACAGACTGTACTTACCAGAAAATATTTTATTTGTTTTCATCAGGCAAACTATGCTCTGATTTATGTGCTGAAAAAGAGCATGTCTTTTCTTTTATGGGGTGCCTGACTCTGGTGCAGGGAAAATAAAATGGGCATGCCAACAATGGCTATATAAGGGAGGTTCAGAAATGACAGAAGAGCATACAGTAGTCTTCCAGGTACAGTATCATTCTTTTAAATGGGTGTAACAGCCAACCACTCAAAGTCCAATCATCCAGAAAGCCCACAAGTCAGCTACTCCCACAAAACAGACCTAAGGTCCTCAATTGTTCCTTGTGTGTTTTTTGAATGTTGGACAGTCACAAAGATGCGAATGAGGTCTTCTATAGAGGTGTGTCACATACAATGCCATGCAAAAAATCATGAAACATTTAAGAAGGTAGCCAGGAATCGTAAGATCTAATTGTAGTTAGCTGTGGACAGTGACAGCAAGCAGTCACCTATGACGACTCCACTGTACACGTTTTACATCTCATGCAGTTCATACTGTAAATTGTTTATCCTAAAGGGCCTGAATCCCATTACTGTGCATACCCTGTGCTACAGTTGGCAACATGCTAGAACAACTTCTAAGAGAATCTGGAATTCAGTCCAAAAGGCTCCTCAAAGAAGCCACCAGAAATGCATTTCGATAGTTATTAGCTGTTCTGAAGAACAAACAGATGTTTCAAGTCGGGAGATGAGGTGTGTGTGTCTGAGTGTTTCCAACCCTTCACTGGGAAAAACAGAAGCGTGCAGATTTCTGGAGGCAGAAGGAAACTGTGGTGTTGGATGGGGGTTTCCATAAAGACATCAGCACATCTTTCAGAAGCACTGCGTGTTTTTTTAATCTTGCAGAGCACTGTGAAGGCTAGGCCCATTTCACAAAAAGAAGATGTCAAAAAAATGAACATGTCACGACCTGCCTGCTTCCGAACCAGCAAACAGAAGCCTTTTATGTGTGACATCAAAAGAAACAATAAAGCCAGAAGCCACGACAATTACCTTTCTCCTCGTTTTCTTATTCCACTTACTTTACTTTAAAGAACTAGAAGTAGCAGTTTTAACTCAATCTCTGTGATCTGCCATGTCACTGCTCTGTAAAACACTACAAAAAAATCAGCTGGACACAGTCTTTTCTCTTTAATGATATGACTGAAAAGAGCATTTCCTTTTAAAACTACAAGCACAAATGTTTTGAAAAATTATTTCCAATACTATATTCAGCAGAGGCCAATAGCAATGTGTAAAAACCCTAAGGGCAATCTGAATGCAGTTTGTCCTCAAAATAAGAGCCAATTAAGTTTCATGTTTATCAATATAACATGAAAGACATGCACAGTACAGTACATACTACAGTATGTAACATACAGTAATACATATGTTGACTGACAATGAAATAGTGTTTTTGTTAAATTCATTTATAACTTCACTGCAACAATCTGTCTTACCATTACAAATGTAGGCAGCAATATTTCTGTAAATGATTCCTCTATATTTTCAGTCATGTTGAACTATAGCTTTTCATCTTTTCTGCCACCCTTGTGTAGTGCTCCATTTATCTGGAGTAAATAAAATTAATTATACAGAAAAACACTATTTTACTTTTATTAGTATAGACTGATCTTAGACATATGTAGCACCTGTGTTCAAAATAGGTGTGCAAATACAGTATCCCTCAAAGCTGTCAGAATGAGGAAGCGAAGGGAGAGTGTCACTATGACCAGACTGCGCAGTTCACAACCGCATGTCTGCTAAGACAACGCCTGCTCAACCTGCTACAGTGTGTGCAGATTCCGTATCGATCTTATCAATCGCCCTGGGCTTCATTTAAGACAATCATCTTCAGCTGCAAGGCATAGCCAGAGTGACTACTGAAGAAAACAAAGGCTTAACATGGGTCAAACCCAAAGCATTCTTCCCTAAATACTACAAAAAAAACACGTGTGTTTCAGATCCCCATATATATCTTTCACAACCCCAGAATCTATGAATAATCAGAATTAGACCCATTGATCTATAGTTTAGTTTAAATACTTTTTTTAAATACCTAGGCCTCGTTCTACTGTCTCATTATAGCAACAAAGACTGCATCAATAGACTACTAAACGAACTAAAATAATGTTTACATTAAATTTTAAAAAAAAATTTATATCAGTAATCTTCCTCATCTTGTTACAGGTCATTATTTCATCCATCTGTCTGCTGAAGGAAGCCAGGAAATCCGCTTCAATTAGAGATGGCCTGTTTTAACTCCCACAGCCCTTTCTGTAGAGAAAGGCCTCCTGTCGTCAGTTCTAAATGCTCTTCCATGAAGTTTCCACTTGTGCTGAAGGATGTTATGTTATAATTGTACAATGCATTATTAAGACCTCACTTGAAATACTGTGTACAATCACAGTCGCTACATTACCAAAAAAGATATTGCTGCTCTGGAATCAGTCCAGAGGAGAGCTACTGTACCAGATACATTCTTGGGCTTAAGAGAACGTCTTACATTGACAGGCTAAAGGGCTGAACTGTTTTAGTCTGAAATGGAGAAGTCTACAAGGACCTCATCCTGCTATTCAAAATCCTCAAAGGTGTTGACAAAGCCAAGCCAGTGGACGTCTTCAGTCTCAACAGCGTAACACAATCTGGAGATCACAAGTGTTGCGTGGAAACACATTTAAGTCATATGAGAACAGGATGGCAGAAGTCTGAAAAAAGCCGCCCACCCCTGTTGTTGAAGCCGATGAGCCCAATGGTCTCCTCATTTTTGTAACCTTTCTTAAGTTCTTAGCTCCTCAAGGTGCCTTTTCTAAAATGTTGACTAACCCCAAGAATTTTAATTTTCATATGAATGCTCCTCCAGTTTAGTTCTAATTATTTTCCATAATGTTGCAGGTAACAGCTATAGTCGATACTTGCTTGATTCGGTACTTGGCCCTTGGCGTGCCTTTTAAGGAGAGGGTACTGCCATGCTCATTGGCGCAGATGAGTGGTAGGGCAAGCTAGTATCTACACGGCAACCAGCCATCTGTCATTCAGCGCTGGTTACCATGGTAATTAATTCAACAGCACTCTTGTACCACATGGAGGCAATTATTCCCCAAGCCTGCCTCAGGTGGCTCATGACAACATAAGCCGTGATCTGGCAATGGTCACGAACTCTCTCAGAGAGTTCGCTACACTCCTAGCTCTGATCCGAGACCCCAAGTTCTTGCTGTTTGTCTCCTAGATTCTGGACCCTTGCTTTGCCCTGACTTTGTGGAACGGATTCCCCCCTGGTGGTTTGTACTGTGTCGTGTTGTTTTACAGACTCTGCTTGCTTTCCTCTGCTCCTAGTTTGGATTTTCCCTTGTGCTCTGCTTTCATGTTCACCTGGCTTGGACGTTGTCTGGTTTTGGTTTATGCCCTGGACTGCGTTTCGGCTGGCTGTACTACGCCTGCCTTTTTTTCTGGTGTCTATCTGCAGGCAGTTGAGTTTATTTTATGGAAAGTGTCGCTTCTTTGTTACCTTACCTACTGTACTTCCTGAGCAGGCCAGAAGTCCAGAGCAGGGTTGCTAAGCTTAGGGCATGGCGAGACACCAAACGAACCATAAAATATGTCACACTTGTTGCAGAGCTCACTGAAGTACTGCTTGCGGTACAAACTCAAAAGAGGATGCTTGCTCTACATGCACTGCAGTAAAGTGTCACCGATAGTGAAGTCCTTTCAGTGCTGCTGTTTTTTTAAGAGCCACATAAGAGAGACTGAAAGAATAAGAATATTTCTGTATTATCAGTAATAAGGATGAGTATTCTAAAGGGCTTCATAAAAAGCAATTCACTTTCCTGGGACAAAGGAAACAGCCACCGCAGCCCCTGTGTTTTATGAAGCAGCCTAGGTAGCAGAGTTACTCCCCACATCTTCGATCTGTGAACACAGCAATAACAACCCTTAGGGTTGTATGCAAAGTGAAAAACACTCATGCTCTCCTTGTAAGAATTCACTGTTGTTATTATTGTCATCGGTGGCATTAGTCTCATTAATTATAATAACTCCTCTAGTATTGACATATTATTTCAACATTATATTGCTCCATATGTTAAAACCAGGGATTTTAAAAAGGGAAAAGAGATCATTTTTTTCCATGACAAAAGAACTACCAGACTATTAGCACTTTTCAGCTTTGTGACTAACAATTTGCAAGAACGTGCATGAGAATATTCTGTTTACAAGTGAAACTTTGAATAGTAAGTGGAGAGATCCCTGCACCAATACACAGCACAATCTGAACATACTGTAATACATATTATAGACCTATATAACATAATGGTTATTGTATTCTATACCACATGATGTAACTTTAAAACTACACAAGATGCTAGATTTTCTAACAGAGGCGGTTTGTATTAGATGCACATTAATTGTTGATAAGATAGCACGCATCTCTCCAGTGGGAGATTTCACTAACGCCCTGGTCAAAAGGTAAAATGTGGGAACTGGAATTTGAATGCAATCAGTCATCCAGTCCGTGTAGGCACTGGAAAAAGAAAAAGAAGTTCAGGAGAAAGTCTTTCTTAAAAGCACACTAAATTATACCCACCCAGGTTCTAATTAGGACTGCTAGAGGACAAAAGCAGTAGGGCAGCATGCTAATTTCTTACTGTTGGCGCCGAACACCCAGTAGCTATCATGCAAATTGTCCTCCCCAATCTTTTGCTGTTTACAGCGCTGATTCCCAGTTCTTTCTCTCCTCTCTCCTTTCTTTTACGTGTTTCACACAAACTCTACCTTGTTGGGATTACAACAAGATGTAATGAGGGCTTAGGAAAACCAGACGTTAACACTATCCTAAATCTTGTTAAGGTTACCACGGGGTCAAGCTCCCACTGTAATAAACCCAGGGCTTCAGACTTTGCCTTGCCACAGTTCTCTTGTTTGTAATGGCTTTAACTGTCCTGACAGGCCACCAGCTGTTATCTCCAAGTCTTCGAGAACATTTTATTGCTGCTGCGCCTCTCCTGATACACATCAAAAGAAATAATGGCTTCCTGATTTATCCTCCTGCAATCCAACGCATTATTTGAGACTACAGCTGCGCGTCTAGGAATTCAGGATTTTGTACTTTTGTATAGCATCAGAAATCAAAAGCGAAAAAAGACGTGAACAATTTCAAAACTAAAAAAGTATTTTTTTCAATAGAGTGGTGAATAATGACATCTATAATGTATGTTCCCTCACAAAAGGTCTCCATGGTGCATGAATATTATTAATACTGTCTTCACCATACTTCACTGTGTTTTACTTTGATTATACTGTTTTAGCATGCCTTTCCCTGCTTTCATTGAAAGTTTCATATAACAGTGAGTTTTATAACCGATCAGAACATTTCTTACCTTAAATACATACTATATACTTTACAGTGGCTTTTAAACACTCTAGACATATTGTGTCAGTGATGCAATTTTAGTTGGTTCTATTGCCCTCAATACATGAATGTTTTGATCTATTTGGTTATTCTTTTCTCTTCAAAATAATTAACACGAAGCTTGTGTGATTCTTGGTACTTATGACATGCTGCTGAAACATTTAGACACAGATATTAAACTGATACCTTTGTTTCTTTGTAAATGCACTGTTTCATTTGACTGCTGTCCTTTTAGGGCAGCACTCATAGCTCATACATGGCTTCCCATGTTAAAATCACTCACCACAAGAACAAAACTGCTCCCACGTTGCAGGTTAGATGATGTGAGTAATCCAGTCAACACATTTTGTCTTTAAAATGCAAAATGCAAACGATTTAAATGTAAAATGCAGTGCTTAAAATGAAATGATTAATTGGATTTTTATACAATTATTTTCTAAAGTTTCTCTTATGGGTTTATGTTCAAATGTGAATTTATGAGCTGAAGTAGAACTTGTTGAAAGCCTTTTTAAAGGAATACATAATTAATGCACATATTTCTGTATTTTTGCTGCATACAATAGTTCCTATAATATCAAAACACTTTTTTACCTCCTGCTTCCACATTGCAAATAATTGATAATAGGAATATGTGCATGACCATGAATAGATCATAGATCATAGATACAGTATATAATAGTTGCAAAACTTTTTCCTGCTTAGTGCTCACAAAAATACATCGGTGTTTTTAAGGGTAAGGACCACCCTGATTTGCACACATTAGAACAACATTTAACATGATCTTTCAGCATTGTAAAATTAAGATGTCCTCAAATGAGCCTATACAGATATAGAGCTTTTCATTTAAAAATATGCATAAACTAATTCAGACCCAATAAGGACCTCCCTAGGTCTGGTTCAGACTCCTTGTTAGTACAAAGTCTTTTTCCCATGGTCTATGAAAGAGGCCGTAATAATACACCTGGAGCCTATGGTCCATTATAATCAGCTGGTAACATACCAGACATTAACTTTAGGGACAGCCTGCATCTACAAGCCTTTCCACCCCTAGGATATTTCTTCGAACCAAAACATACAATTGCAAATCTTTACATGAATTCCTATACCAGAACTTGTCCAAGAAATCAGCAAACCCATAGATTACTTCTAATGTGGGCAATTTAGTCAAAATCTCCATCACTCTTGTTATCAGGAAGGTTACAGATTTTGTGTCTGTTGCCACAATTGAATAATTATGACGTACGACCCCAGAATGCACAGATTAAAATGGAAAAGGGCTATCATTACTATCATATCACACACATTCCCTTATGTCTTTATAATCTTTTTTATCTTCAGAGTAATAATTCCCATCAACTAAATAACAGAATTTCATGTTACTTTCAAGAACAGGGCTGCTTTGTCTGCCTAGTTATCACATTGTGCAAGAAAAATCCCAAAGTCTAGGCACACTAAAAAAAACAGGATTATGAAATCCTTCCTTGACTAATTTCAGGACAACTGGTCCTCTTGGGAGAAAAAAAAATGATTTAAGTTACATTTAGTTTTACATTGCCAATGTTTGCTTTGGACATTCAGGTAAGCATAGATCTATACAATACAATCTGCACCTACACAGCACAAGGCAACCCTGAGGTGCTCAACAACACACAGTAGCCACTGTGCTACAGCAAGCATTGGCTTGTCAATGAATCCAGCTCGAGAAATGAGCTGAAGAAAAATACAGACTGGGATGGAAAGCCGTAGGCAAAGTGTGGGACAACTACCTTCAGAGAACATGTGGAGTACACATGTTCTAGTGAGCTGGCTTCCGCCTGCTGCAGCTCAATAGGGGTGGATGGACTCCTGAGTCCATGAACACCTTCACGGAGTTCACGCACTGAACACGCAAACAAGCACTGACAGGTGTGATCAGTGGAATTCGTGTCCACATTACCCCCACTCTGCGGCCTGCTCCCGATTCCCCTGGCTGCTCATGCCCCACGCTGAAAGCTGCAAGTCGCCTCGTCTGTTGGTCCTGCTCTTGGGGCTCACGGTCTTGCGCTTTCGACCACTGTTGCCCTCTGCTGGCAACGTCTTTCCCCCCTGGAGCTGCATGCTGACATCGCGTGAGGCACCGCTGCTAATGAAACATCAGCAAGTCGAGCTCGGGGACAGAAGCTCCAGCCAAACATGCCCCAGCGATCACCACTCTTTCAGCGTTACTGAGGTCTCCTGTTGCAGACATGAAGGCCATAATTACAAGCAACCAGGCAGGTCCAGCAATTGTATACATGACCCTAAGCATGAAGAGATGTTATTTGCTTACCTAACACATGGATGCCTTTCTTTTATACTGTACTTGGTATTCCTCATTTATCCAATTATTTCCATGTTTTTTGTCCAATACCTACACAGTACCAGTTTGTGAAGTTTGAAAAAGTGTCTATCCATCATTATATCATCTCACCCCTTATAAAGGGCCTGAGTACTTTGCAAAGGTACTGTACCATACAGAAAAAGAGAAAAGCTTACAAAGGAGAGAAATTAGCATATTGCAGGGGAACCTACAAAACAGAAAACAATGACCACTGAAAGAAGTCTTTATTTTACACCAGTTTAAACAATGTCAATTTGTTTATTTCATCCAGTGTGTTTCTTTAAGCACTAGGGAAGACGTATGGACTTGGATAACGCAGTCAAGAGAATGGTCAAAGGCAAAAAGGCAGCCAAAGGAGAGTGAGAAAATGGGTAGAAAATGACATAGGTTGAATAGATGCCAACCTTTCCCTTAGTCCTAGGGTTTTGTGAAATGTCAAAAGTACAGCTGCTTGAGCTTAGAAACACGCTAAAAAATCATTCTTTTCACAATACATTTTCCTACACGTAACAGCGCTAAGACCCAAACACTGTGGGCCCTGTTATACTGCCATGGGTCACTCGATGTTAATGAGAACCTTAGTGCCTGTTTTGTATCCACGTCCCTGCACAGAGAAATGCTTCATCAGAGCGACTGCTTCCCAGAATTCTATACACAGCAGACAGGAGCTCACAGAATCCCATCCCATGAAGGCCAGACTGTAGAGGACAGGGATGTTGAAAGACAAAACTTTGAGGTATACTTTCTGTTTTCTAGAAACAAACCAAACTTTTCATTCTCATATTAATCAAAAGGTAAGGGCCACATGTAGAGAGACAATTGACATTGTCGAGGACACAGACAAAGGTGATCTTGCCAGTGTCTGTGGACAGTAATCTAATAAATAACACCTTTCTCAGGAGAATAAAAGGCTGCGATGTGACTATCACATCTCAGAATCATCAGACATTGCATTTTCCAGAAAAAATTTTAAGAAAGCATGACTAAATAACAATCCAGCACTATTATTACCACCATATTATGCTTTCAGTTATGGTTAAATTATTGTTTTGAGTTACTTTTCATTTCAGCTATCTGCAAAGTGAAAGGTTGATGCAACATTTTCATTTCTGTTCTTTAGCAGATGCTTCACTTTCAGTTTTCCATTCTGTCATTGTTGCTACAGCAACCGAGCAGAATTCCATGTACTGCCTTCATGCACCGTGAGTGAAGTCAACTTCCTTCTTCTCCACTGAAAGAACTTTTAGTTGAATTAGCTAACAACTTGTGAGATTAAAAGGAAACGTCATGGAGAACAGGTTCAACATCAAAAAGCGTGAGCAGGAATAAGAAAAAATCGTGTCGAGCTATAAGTGTTGTGAGGCAAGCAGGTACTGTATCAGTCTCTGTGGTTCAAAACTAATATACTACAGAACAATCCTTTTTTTCTCCGTTTCAGTAGCACAAAGAAGATTACATTTCAGACAATCCTAAGCTGGTTAAATAGTGCATAAGTCAATACAATTACTTTCACCAGATAGTACCCTTTCTGGTGTTTTCCCAACATAGACATGACCTTTAGAAGTGACCTGTTTTGAAAGAGTAGGTCTTCTATTTGAGCTTAAATGTACTCTTCAAGTACAGAATACAAGACAATGGCTCACAATAAATAATTTCCTGCACACTCTAAATCTGTAAGTGTAAAATAATGAATAGCTACTAAAGAGTTCATTAAAACAATGAAAAACAGAAGTATCAAAGTTATTTATCATGGGAAGTCATGTCAGGATTTGCTATCACCAGATCTGCTCCTGAACTATTCAGTTTCATTGAATGGCACTGGTCCAGAGCTCTAAATAGTTAGGGACTTATTCTTTAACTTTGTCTGTCACACTACTTTGAGAAACTCGTAAGTAATCGTAATCAGGAAAATACAGCTGCTTTTATTTCATCTCTTTATTCCAAACGTAATCCATCACTGCACCCAAAACTGTGACTGGGGCATGTTACAGAATGTCACGTCTTTCCTTCAGAATATTTTGCTCTGTCGTCTGTTGGCTCCAGTTCATGAATGAGCCAGTGGGGTCTGGAAATGTTCTCTGCCCACCGTTTTATGTCTCTGTGTGAGGTGGGAAAATAGTCCAAGGGGTAAGTATGAGTAACCTGATAAAAGTCTTGCATAAGAATGTGTAATTTTAAAAAAGGGCAACAATGTGCTTTTTTCCTAGCTATTAAATCTCGCTGACAGGCTTAAGGTACTGCATAGGTACAGAATTACACAGCAGGACTTGAGCTAAGCTATCTTATCTTGATTAGGAGGCAACAGCAGTCTCACACTTTTGTACTCGTAGAAAGTCATATACACGTTAAGAAACATAAGTAGAAAATATAAATAAAAAGCAACATAGACATTATAATTCAGATAAAAAAGATCTGAAAGATAAACTACTTAAAAATCAGATTTAGAGATCAATCAGAGCAAACACTGTGGTTCCTATTCTTCTTTGGTTAAAATAATAATACTACCCACCCAGAGCAGAAGGACATCCAGGAATATGGTAGGTATATACAGATTTTGAAAGAGACCAGAGTAAACCAGCCAGAACTGATGAGAGTGGTTAATTAGGAACTGAAAATCTTTAGTCTCGACTCAGAAATACCTGTGGGACATCTGTGACTAGGGGAATAAGAACCGTCAATACCAGTCCCTTCTTGAAATTCACAGAGCAAGAGCTAGGTGGCGCAGTGGTTAGCATTGTTACCTTGCAGAGCTGGAGCCCTGGGTTCACAACCCTGTGTTTGCGTGGGTTTCCTCCGGATGCTCCAGTTTCCACCCACAGTCAAACGACGTGCTGGTGGGTTCATTGGCTTCTGTGAAAACTGGTCCTGGTGTCAGTGTGTGTCTGTGTCTATGTGCCCTGCGACGGACTGGCGTCCTGTCCAGGGTGTATCATGCCTTGTGTCCTGGGATGGACTGGCATCTTGTCCAGGATGTATCATGCCTTGAGCTCTGCGATGGACTGGCATCCTGCCCAGGGTGTATCCTGCCTTGTGTCCTGCGATGGACTGGCATCCTGCCCAGGGTGTATCCTGCCTTGTGCCCTGCAATGGACTGGCATCCTGCCCAGGGCGTATCCTGCCTTGTGTCTATTGTATGCCAGGATAGGCTCCTGTTCATTCGTGGCCCTGTACTGAATAAAGTGCTTAGAAAACGGATGGGTGGACGGAAGAATATAAACGATGCCTAAAAATAACCCTTTCAGCCTTCACTACTTCAGACTTGCACCTTTATTTTAAAAATGAGTGACCCTCTTCGTCTCAAAATCTTGGTCATCTTGAACTCACCAGAAAAGAAAAAAAAATCATTTAATGGTGAAACTATACTGTTGTTTAAACAAGTTCAGAGAAAAAAAAAGTATTTTCTGTGATCCTAAGGTGCTGGCTTCAATTCAAAATGATACATACAGGATGAAATGAGTAGGCAGCATATCAGCCAGCCGGAAAGTGCAGCCACAAAAGGGTTCGATTCTGGACCTGGACTTTCTCCCAGAGCTCACATGGTTCTTCCTCCAACCTCCTAATCATTAGACTTGGCGAGATTCGATTGGCTACTTGAAATTACTCATCTCTTTCTCTGTGGTCCTGTAATGGTCTTGCATTTCAATCAGGAGCAGAGCAGCCATGCCCTGTCCAGCTCTGTGCCCTCTGCCTCTGGAATAGGATCCCACCTATCTCAAACCTCACTGGCTTTCAGCGTCAGTGAAATACTCAATGTCAAGAAAATATACATTCATCTTCCATTTGACTTCATATGGATTTCCATTATGAGTATTAACTGGCAGCAAAATACTGCAGTGGTATATACAGTACCTACATAAACTGCTCTAGTACAAACATAAAGGAGAACTTTATTTCAGAGTAAACATCTGGGCACATACCTGAGTCTGTGAACTGTTAGTTTGAGGAATTTCACACCTCCTCAGCTGCAATGCACAATCACTGTCACCTCCACTGAGTGGAAGAGAGACTACTCACTAGGCCTCACTGCTGCAACAACAGATGCAAGGCCTACTGCCAACTAACCTGTAGCCACGGGTAACTTTCCCGCACAGCTCTGTCAATCACCAAGTCTAAATCTAAAACATTGATGGAAAAACATGACTTTAGAAGCATTACTATGCACATTACAGTAATACACTCAGTGTTTGTGGGACACTGGAGAAAGAAACATCTGGCTCCCCACCATTAAAATCTGCAGTCAATTAAGATAATAACATAAGGTTTGTAAACGAGAGGAGGCCATTCGTCCCATCGAGCTTAGTTGGGGAATAATAATCACTCTATCCCCTGTGTAAGGCAATGCTTGTTTAATGCTCAAGGGGGGGTGATAGTCCCAAGATCTGTACAGATTCATTCAAATAAACTAGTGATGCCAATAAAGAGCCTTAAGTTGAAAAATCTGTTTAAAAATGTAGAAGAATCTTGAAAGAAACTGCACTGTGGTTTACAAGATGAATAAAAGACCATAAGATCTGTGAGTGACCACAGGTATTTCCCACTCCAGGCCTTTTCTATCCCTGCTTCTCAACATCATACTGTTTATCACTCTGTGACAGGGGTGGTCAGATTTGGTGCCTGGGTTCCTCGATATTAAAGGATTTTGAGTTTTAATATGATGAGAATTAACTGATCTTCAATTATTAGCCCGGGTGCTGCAAAAACCGTCAACAATTAAGGATCAGCTACAGCAGAAACGTGCAAGTGCTCGTCTCCATATCCCTTGCATTATGGAGCTGCTCAAAGCTTTTCTATGATTTCAGTGTTCCATCTGGTTATACTGTAAAAATAGCTGGTGTGAAGGAAAAAACTGCCCTGCCCCCAGTGTCAATGCAAACAAGTCAGATGTAGAAGTACTGAGATTTACTCTTTACACACCAACACAGTAAACAGCTCTAATAGCCTTTTTTGCAGGTAGCAGAGAGGAGCTGACGATTTGACTTAAAGAACACATCTTCACAATTCTCTTCAAGCTTGTGTCTCTAGAACAAAAAAAAAAGCATAAGCTCACTTTAAATGTATTCACTTCTAGAATAGTTCTCCCTGCCCCTTCAGGGTGTTGGGATAGATTGCAATTTAGGATTTAAAAATTCATATGCAAAAGAGTTGTGACAGTGTATTAATTTACTTTATTCGTTGAATGTAAGAAAATGTGTACTGTATTGCCTTCTCTAAAGATTTCATTCAATATTATAGCTAAAGATGACACTGAAGAAGGCAACACTATTTGTTTTACTTCCAAATGTTCAAATGAAAAAAAAAACATCTAACAGTACCAAAGCACCAGGGAACTAGGTCTAAAAATGTAGTGCAGTAGTTGTTGGAGAGATGGGGTATGCTGAGTTTGTACAAGGATCACTGCCAGTAAGAGGCAAGCTAGAAAGACACCAAAGAAACTGTACAGAGTACTGTATGTCTACATTAAAACCAGCAGGAGGGCAGTCATAATAAGATGATCAAAGAAC
This sequence comes from Lepisosteus oculatus, assembly GCF_040954835.1. NCBI lineage: Eukaryota > Metazoa > Chordata > Actinopteri > Semionotiformes > Lepisosteidae > Lepisosteus > Lepisosteus oculatus. The sequence continues at coordinate 70,730,366 of NC_090698.1, read as the reverse complement.
ACCAGCTTCCACAGACAGATCCTTCAGTAAGCGCCTGACTCCCTCCCTGCACGTCTGATAACCCTGCTGCCCCCAGCCACAATGCTCATATGGCTGTCTCTTAACCCTGGTCTATCAGCTTGATAGATAATGACATTTCTTCCCCCTTGAAGTGATAAAACCAATTTTAAACATCCGTAAAGATAAATGCCTGCACATCCATTTAGGCTCAGCCTTGCTTTATACATCTGCTTCCCTTTACTGCTTCCACCCGTTGCAGCTCTACAGGAAACTTCAGCTTCAAGTGGAGAGTAGGGCAGTGAAGTCAAAGATAGGCATTACACTTCACGGGTCGTCCTGGGCTAGAAATGGGAGCCAAGAGCCACGACTGCCTAATATACAGCTGCAATTAACTGCAAAAAAAGGCTAATACAAGTGAAAATCATCAGCACAATCATGCCAGCAGCCATATCACCCTGCAACTCACAAGTGGCCACCCACTGAAGCTCAGGAGATGTGAGCCCGGTCAGTACCTGGAGGAGAGACCTCCTGGGAAAAACTAAGGTTGCCGCTGGCCTATGTAGGTCCTCCTCATGCCCCAGTATGGTGACGGGGACACTACACTGTAAAAAGGTGCCGTCCTTCGAATGAGACGTAAAACCGAGGTCCTGACTCTCTGTGGTCATTAAAAAAACCTGAATAAGGCTCCACGGCTGAAACGTTGTGTTTATTCTCTTTTCAGCATGGAATAAACCATTACTTGTTCATTTATGGTAACTGTTGATCAGTCCTGCACATCGGCTTGGAAGAATTTTGGCCCATTCCTCCTTACAGAACTGCTTCAACTTACTGATGTTGGCGGTCTTTCTTGCATGAACTCCCCGCTTCAGGTCCTGCCACAACATTTTTATTGGATTAAGGTCTGGACTTTGACTCGGCCAAAACACAAAATCTCTTCTGCTTCAACCATTCTTTGGAAGACTGACTTGTGTTTTTGGGTTGTTGTCTTGCTGCAAGACCCACCTTCTGTTGGTTTTCCAACATTTTTTACAATGCTATTCACAAAACTAAAAATCATGTCACGGCACATGTAATACACAACAGAAGCAAAACAAAAGGCAATAAATTGAGTCAAGATGTGAGAACACAAAACTAGATTACTAATTAAAAGCTCAATCTTTCAATCTTCAGCCTTCAGTCAAGTTTTGAAAATGTTGACAGTCACAGAGTCTCCAACTGATTTGCACAGCATGTCCTACTTACTGCATGTGAGAAGTCTGGTAATCAACAGAATAAGAAGGAATGAATCAGCTGACCACAGATCCAAGAGTTGGACTCAACACATGCAATACATCTTTAAAATAATCTGGAGCTAGATTCTTTGTATGTCAGCAGTAGGACCTTAAAATCCACTCTGAATTTCACAGTGTGTCAGTGCAGTTTATAAAGAACAGGATTTATGAGCTGATACACAGTGATTTTGTAGTCTTTACAAGAATACACTCATTACACAAGACCCCAACATTAAGCTTCAAAATTCTAGACATGTAATCTGGACATAAATGAAGGCATTACAGTCGACTGATCTTGAGTAAGAATGTAATATTTTAGCTCCCACAGCTTTCCACTTCGTTTTAGCTTTCAATATTACAGCTTCCACCCGACAGAACAAAGGCCTTTACAAAACAATGTTCTGCAGGTGGAAGAAAGATACACTTGCTGCATTCCTAACATGCCCTTTAAATGATAACACCACATGAAAAATAACGCCCGTTTCTCAAAGTTCAACCAAGTTTCAGTTTCAGCATCATCAACAGCATTCAAGTTACCAACTCTGTGAAGCTGATCGGAGTCTACAACCTCAGTCTTGTCCCGTTTGTACAAAGTTTTGTTGCCTCCATATGTCAGACTTGTTCAAACGTATGATGTGCCGTGAATGCAGCAAAAGTATCTGGCTTGGTTCACAAATAAATTTGCAAACATTCATTCAGTCTACTTATTACTTTATTGTGTACTCCGATTTGTTTGTAAAGCTTCACTGATTGTTCCTGAAATATTACCAGAATATATATAAATAGCTGTTAATTTGTTGATGTCTGGGACAATAAAAGACCTCCTAAGACTGTTTACTGTAGGCAGTATCTTGAATTGGTTGTCCTTTTGATCATTCACTGGACCTTTAGCTTTATTTATGAAAATTATGAACAGTCTGACCATCTGATTAAAATGATGAACAACATGCACTATCACTTCACACTTATTTTCATCTTTAATTAATGCTTATCTGCCTACTCCAACATTAACTTCACTAAACGCCTGTACTACACCCAGAGTCTGTAAGGCAGAGGAGAAGTTTAGAGTCCTCAGGACTGAGGAAAGGCACTGGGAGTTGTTTTTTGCTCCCATGGTGTAGAATTAGAAATGAAAAAAGACAGATAATTAAAACGTTAATACAAGTGAAAAAGTGAAAAATTAAAAGCAGCTAAGCAGCATTGCAAAGCACCAATGCATACTGTAACCAGTCAAAATCGTTTTTTGAAACAATCATATGTGTTACAATTTACTTGCGTAAGGGATTACTTTTTAAAAAATAAACAAGAGGTTGGGGAAAATAATTATAACATCATCAGCTACAATGATCATACGGAAAATGACTTTCTCTTTAAAGGAAGCTTCACATTAATTAAATAAAGTAATGCTTTACATAACCACGTAATTGTAATAGATTAATAATAATAATAATTGCTTACACTTATATAGCGCTTTTCTGGACACTCCACTCAAAGCACTTTACAGGTAATAGGGATCCCCTCCACCTCCACCTATGTGTCACCCCCACCTGGATGATGCGACAGCAGCCATAGTGCACCAGTATGTTCACCACACACCAGCTCTCAGTGGGTAGGAGTGGCCAGACTACTGGCAAAGAGGTGTACAGTACAGTATGTTGGAGCTTGCAAGGTTATCCTCAGCATGCCTTGCAATACCAGTCAAGCAGCCAGAGGGCATGACGTTTTACAGCCTCTTCCGTCCTCCCTCTGATGTGACACTGTAGTACTGGAGTTGGTCATATGTGCCTGCAAAGCAGACCTGGAGCAGAAGGCCTGAAACCTTTACTTATCAGAGGACATGTGGCCATCTTCAGCTCTGAGTCAAGGCTTGGCGATTCCAATTTGTGGGGATAAAAAGAAGCAAATAAAATGGCGATTCCCCTAAAGCACTTTGAGCATGCAGTATTTATTCTATCATGTAATGTATTGGATCAATTTGGGTTGTGAGTTGTTGTTATGCTGTTATGTTAATGTCAGTTAACTGAACATTTTAACATTCATTATTGTTTACAATCGGCCCGAGGCAATTTTTTAGTGCTAAAGCACATTATTTTTTTGAACAAGGAGAAAATGATAGAAAATGAAGGAGGAGAGTGTGTTAACAATTTTACAATTTGTGTGCGTTTTTCTGCCTTCAGGCAATGGTCATTGCTGTTGCACTTAAAATCCTTTTTCACTACCAGGGTAACAGACTTCTAATAAAATCTAGCAGAACAAATCAGTAATATTCAATATGACCTCATTATTAGCCACTGCCAGCCAAAATCTAAACACTTACATCAGAAAGCAGGTTATGAGATGATCCGCAGATAATGTGGATAAAAAATAAACAAAACAATGCTTAAGTTTTACAAGAAATAATTATAAACAGCGAGAAAGAATGGGTGCAGCTTTACAGAAGATCATGGAAATTTCTATCTGAGCCAGAGATTTTTCCAGTATGGCTCAGTGACAGATTGCAGCAAGGAAATCGTAGATGGGAAGTTTCTGAATGAAGCAAGGCAGTCTTAACCTTTAGCAAAATCCTTCAGACACGGAGAAAGTGATGCTTACACTCGTATTTCCACAGACCAAACCCAAAACTTTCCAGCTCTCCCTCTTCTCTGCTGAAAATAAATTTGTATCTCGAGGAGAGCAAGGCAGCAGAGGTGAGATTTATGAGCTCCGGCTTATCACCAACCCTGGACCAACATTTCCACCTCCCCCCCCCCCCGTTCTCCACCTAGTGGAGGCGTTGAAATGATAAAGAGTGGGAATTCAGGAGGAGGAACTCTAGACTGATATGCTGCCAGGCAGGATTTCCTGGCGGCAGGGGTCAGGGGAAAGGAGTGAAGCAAAGCAGAGTACCAGGACCGGCTGGTCCATGGTGCTTGTCTGCTTCTTCTCACAACAAGCCCACCACAGTGACTACAGGCCAAAATTTCAAACGCTTGCCCCTGCAGGAACTTCAATGAGAGAACGCACAAACTCCAAGATAAGATCACTTTATTGGCCATATACAATTTCCTGTATTAGGAATTTGTCTTTTTCGCATACCCCAGCTTGCTCTCCATGAGACACACAGACGAGGAGAGAAGCTTGGGGTCAGAGCACAGGGTCAGCCATTTATATGGTGGCCCTGGAGCAGTTGGGGTTAAGGGCCTTGCTCAGGGGCCCAACGGAGTAGGATTCCTCTGCCGGCCGCGGGATACGAACCGGCAACCTTCCAGCCACAGGCACAGATCTTTAGCCACAGAGCCACCACACCGCCCGACTCCAGACCCCATGAAGTGACCATCCTCTAACAGCAGTCTTCGAGGACAAGCATTTTGTTTCCAAGTGTCCTCAGCAGAACGTGCTGCTCAGACAGACTCTGGGCAGCACTTCAGCTTTTTGGGAAGTGGGCGAAAGCAACCGATATAGCGGCAGCTCTTGAAAGGCCTGATATGACTTGGGATGTTTCAATGCTGTTTTTCATTTACTGCCAGAACAGAAGCACTGCAGTCACATAAAGAACTGCTGAATTCATTCTGAGCTTCCTTCCATTTTTAGTTAGGACTGAACTAAGCTTCCATGAGTCAATTGAAAGTAACAACTTTATACGGTTTACAGAGAAATTCTGGGAATATAAAGTCAAGCAAATGTGGAGAATTTATTAGTCTGTGCATGGAGGTCCAACAGAACCACAGGTCAGGCCTTAGCAGTAATGGAACAATATCTACTGCTGCAAAAGCAGGAAAGAACAGGAAAAGTAAGAATAGGAAAATTCATCAGGACTTGATATAACATAGGCTTCTCACACCAGTTAATCACAGCAGGGGTATGGAGAGCTGTACTTGTGATACAAACATAACCTAACTACTGTAACTACTGTCTCATGAGACAGCACCATAGTTGGTAATGCACAAGAACACAAGAGATACGTGTATGCACAGCTATCATTACAGCAGGAAAGGAAAATCAGGGTCAGGATCATGGGCAGTGAGGAGCGTTCAGTATTTCCAAATGAGTTATTAGTTTATGAACAAAGTTAAGCAACTTCTGAACACTTCAACACACTGCACGCTCCAGGCTGGGGGTGTGTTTAACACTTGTAAACCTGTACATGTAAAAGAGTTTCCTAGACTAAAATACCCACAGTATGCTCTGCCACTAATGCTTCAACTCTCCTAAAAGGCTTCTATATGAAACATAACTGGTATCCTTTAGTCAATAGTCCTGTTTTTCTCCAAACTCTTAAATGTTATTGAACCCCAGATTGTCCTCATTCACATAACGCAGACGGCAACAAACACACAGAAGTAAAAGATGGGAAATGTCCTAGTCATATCCTACCACTGTCTGTCCCCTTTCTCACCTTTAAAGACACCATCTATATGTACAGTAAGCATGTGGCAAAGTTTATTGAAGATCCCTTGATCATCTTCCTCTAATGCAATATGGCCTTACAACAAGTACCAAGCCAAGGTTAAACCTTAATACGATTAAGTCTTTGTTGTCTTGAGAAAATAAATTGATTTCATTTACACTGCATATGAGTTCAAAGGAAATCTCATTGTAAATCAAGAAATGTTACGTTGGAATTGTCATCATTTAAAGTGCGCAGTGATGGGTCATTATGGAGGAAGAGTTCTGAGTGGAAGTTAGTTTAATTTTTTTCTCACAACATTCCAGTCCTCAAAATTGGTTTAATATGACCCATCAGTTTTATGTATTATAAATCACTTTAAAAAATAATGATTTAACTAACTCATATACTACATCCACAGGGAATTCTGTTGGACGATTAATAAACCTCTTTTAGAGAAGGGAAAAAAGCTTTCTCTGTAAAGAAGAAATAAAATTAACAGCGGCGCATGGTCTCCTTGTTTTTTCCAAATTTGATGCCCGAGTTCCATGGTGACAGCCTGTGTCAATAAGGCATTTCCCCTAAAATGTAAAGAATAGGATTTCAATTAATAGCACATTGTCAGAGTTCAGTGCTTTCATTTTCCAAAGATATAGTGCGATATTGTAATAAATCCAAGACGTTCACTGTGTGGTGCCAGCCTTGTCAAGGACAGCAATGTTTCAGCTAGAACAGGCAGCAGGTGATCAGCAGCGGGTTAATCACACTGGTGTAAGTGGTGACCAGAGATACAGACTGAACTACACCGGGACAGCCCCCCCTCAGGAAAGGGGGCAGGCAGCCAAGTGTGTGACTTCTTGAATTTATCACCAGGGCTGCAATGGCTGCACAACTGGCGCCTGTGTGAACTTTCTGGAGGTGTCATAATCAATATTTCAAGGTGCTTTGGCTCTTGTTTGTTTCACGGCTGAAGGCGACAGGGCTCAAAGTCAATTTAATTCTTATAGGTACTAACTCTGTCCAACTGTTAATTTGGGCAATAAAAAAAGGTTTCATGGTGTTTTCACATATATTAACCAGTTTTCTCCCCCCCCCCCTTTTGTATATATTTCCATTTCATTCCAAACTTTCTACTGATTCATTTTTGCACGTTTATATCGGTGGAATGCAGAACAGGGAATCAATACACAAAAGGGCTTGTAAACGGACATCGTTTAGTCAGTTCCTTGAAGCACAGCCAGGCACTTAGGGTAGGCAAGGTCTAGCATCTGATGTTCAACGGGTGGAGAACTGAAGCCCAAGGAAAATCAATACTTTAAAGCTCAGTCTGTTTGTAATAGGATACAAGATTTGTTTGCAGCTATCTTTCTCAGTTTAGACTCTCCAGGCCCTTCTTTCGTATCAATTATGAGAAGGCTAGCACCCAGATCAGTGTTCTCCTTCCTTAACACGGCAGAACGGCTCCCCTGAGCACTGCCCTGCACAGGGTGGCAGACTTAAGGGACACCAATTGGAAGCAGAAAATGTCTGACCTCCACTGTCAAATCTCTGGACAAAGACAGTGGTTCCACTTTACCACAATTTACTACGCAGTCTCAAAAGACTGTGTTTCACCAACAGCAACAGGCTTTTAAAAAACAGGCTCTACATTTGGAAATTGGTGTTACAGTTCTGGGCCCACTGTAATTTTCTTAGTGCAAACTTCTTTTTTCTTCTCTGATTGCCTTCAGATTATTTAATTGTTTCATTATGATTTTTACTTTTATACTTTTCGCCTTAATTCCTTCTACATTATTCACGCTCTCCATGGCTGCCTGTCGTTAATTTTTTAAAGATCCATCTGTCAAAATACCCATGACTGTTACAGAAAAACCTCAAGTGATTTACTTTTTTAACCCCCTGGGATCCCCCCCAGCTAAACATACTAAACATTAAACAAGAGCTGCCATTTTAAAACATCTTCCACCAGTCGAACTTTGTCAGTTAGCTTCAGTGCTGGATGAAGCTAACATAAGCTTGCTAATTTTACAAATTGATTAAGGAGAGCAGACGTTGTTTAAAGAGCTACAAACTTACTGACTTTCTTGGGAGCTATTTAAATAAACTCAGAAGTAGCTCTCAGAAAAAATCGTTATTGTAACCTGAATGTAATCAGCAAATCCATCATACCAGAAGCAGTGTTGCCACTTTGTAGGCTGATTTTATTCAATCTAGGCAGCTAGGTGTAGCGGAGCTAGTTTGGGCACGGTGACGTCATCGCTTTCCCTGTGCCTAGCAGGGTCCTCAGCCGCCTGGTCTGGGGGAGGTCTCCTTTAGCTCACTCGGCTGGTTCCTTGTGGCATTATGCCGGAGACCCGGGTCATGCCCAGGTGCTGCGGGACAAACCGGCAGGGTGGAGCAGCGAGGGTACGAGCCCGCGCGGAACCGCGACGGTCACATAGGCAAGGCCAAGCCTGGTGAGTCATGAAAAAGAGGACCTCAGGGGAAAGGTCAGGTTGCTGCTGTATGTAATGCAGGTACTCCAGGAGATGGCACTTGTCCATCCTGCCAAGAAACGCAGTGCTATGGGAGATGTCTTCCTTTAAATTAAGTATTAAATCAATGTCCTGCCTTTATCGTTAGTGAGGTCATGGCACTATGCATCAGAAAAAGGTGACCCAACTGAAGTCTCTCAGGGCTTCCAAAATCTGGGTTTCCTAAAGTTGCTCCTTAATTCAATTTTTTTGTGAAGCAATGTTTAAAATTCACTAGTTGCTTTGGAGCCTGAAGCTCTGAAATATATTATCAGTTCTCAAGCCCTTATTCACTGGATGGCCGAATCTTGCAACTGACTGAGTTGGGCAACTCCCATGATTCCTGGTGAATTGGCAGGTTTTAGTCTTAATGAGCTCAATCAATTCATTATTAGCTTAATTGGAGCAGAGGCTGCTGCTCTGAAAAAACATGGGAAATCTACAGACACACTGTCTATCCCAGATCAGGAGTGCCCACAACCCTTTGTAAAGGAAAAGAAATGGATGAGCTCCAGTGGTTGAGGATAACTAATACATTTCTTATTTTATCCAATTAATTTAAATTCTTAAATGTCTCAGCTATGAGATGTCAGCTCAAAAGCTGCTGAATCTTGAGTTTGCTTTTGATGTGATATGGTTATCTGACTATGTTTGTCTCTTGATTTTTCAACAGAAGAGGTACACAGGAGATGAGACCGGGTGGACAGCTGCAACATGACTGGTCCGACGTTAACAGAAACCCTTTAAAACTATTATTCAAAAACAATATTGTAAGCCTTGCTTTGATGATAATTAAATCCTTCTTTTAAAAGAAGGACAATATGATTCACGATAAAATCAATATCAATGTCAGCAGCTCCTTAAACCTGCTGCAACAACAGATAGAAATAAGTACAGGGCTTCCTCAGTTACTGATAAAAATAAATTAATAAAACAATAATTCAATTCATAAAATACTGAATTCTGACTTCTATACTCCACAGTCACATATTCCCATTACATACAATTATTATTGTATTGTAAAGTCTTACAGTATCTATCTATTATGACATCACAGGTATGTTCTACAACTTCTTTCTTTAACTCTATATGCCAGGTAAATGTGGAATTAATCTGGCACTGAAGTCGTGTCCTTATAATGTTAAAGGAATAAAATTAAAAAGAACAGCATGAGATGATGCTTAGAGTTTTTGCCATATTTAACTCACCTCTGTTCAGAGCACGCATTTCCAGAATTCAGAGTCCAGTAAGTGACCTCAGTATGACTTTTTGTTGTTTTTTTAACAATATGCTCTCATATACAGTATTATTGGACATAAATAATTTAATCAAAAATAAGTCATTTCCTGTTCTATTTTTGCCATTAATGAAGGTTCCCACAGGAAAAACTTTATATCTGAAATATGCAGTAGTAACTCCTGGTTGACAGGAATTGCAGATTTTTGTAGTTCCACAATGACATATAAAGGCTGTTTAAGATTTTCTAAACTGTTAATAACCTTGTACCAGAGGAGAAACAACAAATGAACAAGTATAGGCCAACTTACTTTTGTTGGACTTGAACCTCACCCAACAGCTGACAAAACGAATCTAAGCACAACATTACATATCTGGAAAATCAAACACTAAAGCAAAAGGAATTCATGTTCAAGCTGGAGAACAATTGAAACAATAAAATGCAAAATTTCACTAATATTCTTAAGCTCCTCTTCGAATCTTCTAGTTGCACTTTAATTCTTGCTAGGTCAAGGGGGGTGATCTATCTCTGCTCCTGCAGGTCTTGGTTGTAACTCAGCTAATAATGATGTGAGTTGGCGTGTTAGAGGCTGAACTAACCAATTTTGAAGCCTCCAAACAAATAAAGGCCTTCACCTCAGCACAGGCAGGCAGTGGCTGGCTGGCTGTCTGTGACCGAAGTACCACTGACGAAATGCCCCGAGAGTAGGGTGGGGTTATTTTGCTCTCAGCGACACAGCGCCTCCTGTGGCATCCCATGGACGCGCAGGCATATGGCTCAGTAACCACAAGCCTCCTCCGATTGGCACCGAACCTCCAGTAAGGGGCTGTGCTGCTTGTGACGAGTTGGGAGAGTTCAGCTGACGAAGATCTGCACATGCTCACTGTCCCTAGTGCGTAGCTACTGAGCTGAGACGTGGAGAATACACATCAGGTAGGTAAAACAGAAAATCTTCAACTCTACAGAAAAAAAAACAATTGGTCAAATTATTGATGAATAAACTCCTCCCAACTCTTTAGCTGCTTTGGAAAAAAAAATGAAAAAAATAGGAAATCTACAGACTCACTAGCCCTCCAGGACTGCAGCCAAACCATCCTGACATACTGTGAAGCATCCAAGCAGGATGGTTCGCTAAACGAGGTGATGCACTATATAAAATAACATCATACATAACAGTTGATATAAAATTTTGACCCGTCATACAATAAGTACAGTAAATCACCAAATTTTGGTGTTTCCATCAGAAGCATTGTTTCTTTTTCTGTCTGGCCCCACCTTGGCAATACTATACATTGATTGAAACACCTAAAAGATGTTGCTTGGCTTCAAAACACGAGAGAAAATCTTGCCCTGGTTCACAGTGCTCAAAGGCCCAGTGACACCACACCTTCAGCAGGGAAAGGCCTCTTCCTGGAAAAATGGCACAAATTATGCAACAGGCACTGAGTCCCCCAATGGCATATTACTTTACAGTACAGTGTGAGCAAAACTAGAGGGAGTCTGAAACTACTTATGAGGCTGCACATGCATCTCTGGGGGCTGAACACATTTTCAAACATTTCAAAACCCCCAGCCATGAATGTACGGCAAAAGTTTCATTAAACATTTCCTTTTAACCATTAAGTGCTATCATTACAGTATTGTGTTTCCCTGTCTCCAAAGTAAATTATATTCTATACTACAGGTCCCACCCAGACTTTCATTCTTCTTCACACTAACATTGCTTTGCAGAAAGCTTTCATACTAAAAGCTCAGTGTTGAGTCTGAAAGAACAAATTCATAGACCAAAGGAACCTGCGTGCTGTATACATCTAGACCCGTGTGTAAATTGTGATTGCTCCATTTCTCATCAAGGCTCACAAATGGTGATTTCCATCCTAAAAAATATGTCAAGAGTGAACCAGTCCTTACTTGCTCTTTTATTCTGAATAAGCTTGTCTCTGATTAAGTAAACCTGGGTAAGACTGCCTATATGGCTATGTGTCATTTGAACAAACTTTTAGTTAAAAATGAGGAAACTGGCAACTTGTTTTAAAATCTACAAATACAAGAAGAGACATAAATCCAAAAACTGGATTTGAAAAATTAGATGTCCTGCATCTCAGATTTTGCACAGAAGCAGAGGCTTCAATAATCATTAACCTTTCAGTATTGTTTATTATCATTAAGACAAAAGAGTAAATTGTTCAGCATTGTGCAAAATGCAATCAAGTATCAGACTGATTCGTTTTTATTTTATATGTATATGTATAATTTATCCCATATTGTTCATAAATACCCATGAATATCCATGAATGGAGGGTTATGTGGCATTGATGCAAAGCCAATGCTTGTTGTGATTGCCATTGCGCATGTAGGCTGTGTGTTTACAGCAAATGTAGTTGTTTTTTTCTTCTGAGTACAAAAAATTGTTTGAATTTTAGATATACTGACAAGACTTTTATTTAAACCAGACATTGTTCTAGAAAAGGTTTGCCAGGCAATTCCAGGCAAAATTCACATGAAAAATTAGCAACATTTTTATACCGAAGAGAAGCATCTCAATATTCCAGATGTCTGAACAAGGGAGATGTAATTTCAAGTATTAGGTTATGCTTGCATTGTGTGAATAAGCACTCAGGTACCAAGAGAAACTGCATTAGTTTTGTAAGTGCATTATAAATACAGTAGCTACTGCATTTAGTTTTGGTTTTTTTTACAGTTATGAACCTTTTGAGATACATAGCTATTTTTTGCTATTTTTTTTGCAAATGGACAATTCTTCCACATTGAGTGATGAGGAGAGAAAAGGCAAAAAGGTAAAAAGGTAAAGCCATTTTAGCATTAACTGAGTCACAGTGGTTCATCAAGCCAGAACCCATCCTGGTTTCGTCAGCGTTAAACAGACTAGAGAGTATATAACTCCCCACTTTCCCACCTTCCCGATGGGATATTGGTCCATTGCAGTGATTATTCCCTGACAAAGCCGGTCTCCACTCATACAGCTGTAAAGGAGGAGCAACTGGGCTAAAGTAACCAACTCAAATAGCAGTGTCTGCAGCTGGGACTCGAGCTGTTATGTGCCATCAGTTATGAGCCTGAAGCCCTGCCCACTAGAGTAATCTTAATCTTTGCTGCAAAAGATATTGGCTTAAATATAATGTGTAAAATCTGGATTTTTCAAACAAAATGAGCTTCTGAAAAGAGTCTGAATTTGTCAGTCTGTAGACTGTTTTGACACTGACTGTGCTTTGCTGTACAGACAGATATATGGAGATCAAACCTTCCTTCTTATGAGAAGAGGATCACCTAGGCTTTGCCAGGGCCAAAACACAGCTCATATCTACTCAGTCAGACAGAAATATAAGGATTTAATTCAGTAACTAATTACAATAGTGAATAAGAGAATAGAAAGAATGTTTGAATAGAGTGACACACTCAATGCAGTTTCTGCAAAGAGAGAGGGGGTATTAAAAAAAGCCTGTAAGAAGTGTCCAGGGTGACCTAACCCCAGCTGTACTAGGGTGACCAGGTCTCCTATGACATAGGAGTGGGGAAAGGGTGAAGAGGAGGGCAGGACCAGAGTTACAGACAAAAGAAACAGACCCAAAGAAAAACAATCTGATTGTGTTCTCAGCTGTGCAAATGATATGGGTCATAAACCCCTGGCACCAGGGCTCTCAAGGCAGAAGGCAGGACATGTCTTTTGATTGAACAGGTATGGGTGGCACGACTGGACGGCACACTCCCTTGCTCAAAGCCATGCTGAACCAGGATCAGTGCCACCGCAGTGCAAAGCCAGCAGCAGGGGGGTGAAATTGCCATTAGACAGCCCACAGGGGCTGACCCACATGGTGGGCCATTCGACACCCAGACAACAGGAGCTGCCACCAGCGACTGTTTGCATTAGACCAAGTGACAACTGTTCAAATGCAGCTTGACCTGGAGAGGTTTCTTTACACAGAAACCACTCTTCATTCACACATTCTTTGATTTTTTCATTAGAAACGTGACACAATTCCCGCAAAGTGGGGGAAAAAAAGGGAAACAGCACAAGCCATCAGCACACTTCAATGGAATTTAGTTTCGAAAGAGAAAGAAGACTTAACGATTGAGGGTAGCTTGTTCAAATCACTGCTTTGGCAAGGAGACCATGGCCATGTCATCAGAATCCAGAGCACTACCTCCGCTGACCACAATGAGGACAGCATGGAGACGCTCACCCCACTATCACAGTAACAAGTAATAGGTTTATTCCCTGCTGAAAAGAGAAGAAAGAAAACACAACATTTCGGCTGTGGAGCCTTCTTTGAGTGAGAGTCGAAATGTTGTGTTTTCTTTCTTCTCTTTTCAGCATAGAATAAACCCATTACTTGTTCCTTTGCAGCCTATGCATGCTGACACAGCTGCCCACCTGAACCACTGAACCACACGCAGGCTCCAGCTTGTCACAGCCTCCAGTTATGGGAGCAAGATGCAAAGATTCTCATATCTCAGAAAAAGTGTGCCTGCCAGCCTGCCTGCCATCATCTCAGATCTGCGCTGGGGTGCAAGAATCACACATTTCACAAAACCGCTTTGTAGCAGCAGTCTCTCACTGCAACAAGATCGCTCTCTTGTAATCTACAGTAGCTCTTTTTTATACGGTTAAGTATCTTACTTTCCATGAGGGATGTAGAGAGTTTTGCAGAAGGACAATTACTGGAGAACTGAGAATGAAGGACTGTGCTCAAGCATCCTACCTGGATATGAACCTTTGAACCACCACATTCTCAGATATGAGCCCCAGTTATGATAAACTGACAATATAAACAGGCATCTCGAACTTTCCTTAAGAGTTACATGTGAAATCACATGAGTTCATATTTAGTAAAACCTAGTGCAATTCTATTAAGGTTCATGGTTTTGTTTGGAATAAGTAGTATTAAGGAGCAAAATATTACTGCAAAAACAGATCAAGTAACTGCCTCTTTGTTGGGTGTAACGTCTGCTGTAGTTGATACAATTATAAATTAAACTGAAAGGTACTGTTCGGCAAATGCTGAATTACTTAATTGAATGAAAACAAAAGACAAACGGCATTGCTATAAGTGTATTTAAAGTTTTCTATAGTGTTTTAACTGTTAAACCAAAAAAAAAGACCACAGAGATATGCATAGGTATGGAAATATACAAAAAAGGTAATTAGGTTTCACAACTGCTTATGTTTCATTATTTGTGAGAACCTAAAACTGTGATTTAAAGAAATATCATTAAAAACTTAAATACCTTAAAAACTAGTCAAAAGTGCATATTCGTTTTTAAATTGTAGTGTAAAGATAAGAATATTTTAAATCAAAATGTATATTATTTAACGTTTCCAAGTTCATCTCCTTGTCCTTGCCATGGAACACTAGTGGACCACAGAGCAGGACGAATGCACTACCAAGCAGGCCAATTACAATGACTAACGTAAGATCAACATGGCCATCGTGAAGAAAACACAGAAAAAGCCAGGAACCCATCAATTACCGTTGGAGCACTTGAAACATCTCATCTTGGTATGCATGGATCAAGGTTTTGTTCAGGCACAATATGTGTGAAAGCTGGTGTGTGGCAACTTTTCCATATGCGGCATATCTTCTGAGTCAATATCTGCTCAACTGGTGTGTGCGTGGATACTGGTCTTATCACTTACAGGACAATTATTCTGGACCATGAAGAATAACCAATATTGTGAATGTTGAATGAATGGAACATTTATAATTCCTGTACATCTTAAAAGAGCAGATTATATGAGGACGTGTAGCAAAGTTGCCTCATCTCCATGTAATGTTGCAGTGTAATGTTGTAAGTGTAAGTAATGTTCTTTAGGTGGTGATTCGAATTGTTCTGCAGCTAGGGAGTAAGATACTCCCTGTAAGATACAGCACAGTAAGATACTCTTTGTATTTTCACCTGATCTAAGAATCACCAAACAACTAAAGAGCAGGACTGATGTCTAGAGTCATTTTCTTTTCCTCTAATGCCTTTTCAGTTTTAGTTTTCTCTTAAATTGAAGATGTAGGAAATAATGACTGCTGTTCTCCAGACAGAGGATTGCTGAAGTCAGAGATTTAACACCAGCTCCTGCTCTGAGCACGCCCTTGTGAATGCTGGTCATTACGAGGGACACCTGGGAGCCGGAGTAGAACCTCTATACTTAAAATTTCCTCGACTTCATGGAAATGTGAGCTTGGATCCTTGCCCAATGATGAGCAGAAAGACTTTGGCACAACCTTTTTAGGGCTGTTTTCTCAGCTGTTGTTTTTTAGGTAGCTTTGGCTGGCAAAATCTAAATAAAGTCTTGTGGAGCTGGGAACAAGCAATCTCTGGCCTCTTTCAAGAAATGGATGGAATCCTCAGATCAATTAACTACTAAAAGCCAAGCAAGCTAGATGGATTAAATGTCCTCTCAAACATTCTTACTGTATGTTCTTAGAACAGAATTGATGCAGCACTCTCTTAATAAAACAGGACAGATGATCAAATAGGCTGATGGATAATTGATACTAATTATATTAATAAAGACAGAGGTATGATAATCACCTAAATGGTGCTTCCTCTTCCAATTATGAGCAACAAGAAATAACGACAGGGACAATGCTACACAACACACTAGGGGTTTATACAGCAAGAGATATTTCTATTTTTTCTTGTAAGTAAACTTCATTACTGCAGTCTCTGGGGGAAAACAATAATAATAAAAAAAGTCTGGCAGATTTGGAAGTAAAACAATAGAATTGCTGAAAGGGAATTGAAGATAGAAATAAACTGTTGAGTACCAAATGCTAAGGGACATCATTGCCATTGAAAGCAATGGTTAAAATGTTTAATCTGTATCAGATCTGAAACACTCAAATGAAGCTAAAAACAGCTGTCACATTAAAATGCTTTAGAATCATTTGTGTAACTAATATTGCAAGCACATACAGTATTCATAATGGCTCATAACAAGACCAAAAGCTAAAAACTTTTAAAAAGAGAGAAATATGTACAATGTACAATGGAAGACGTCATTAAGGATCTGAGAGATGGCAAGGACTTTCTAGAGATGCAGCACAGTAACAGTGGTTCTGGTATATACTGTTCATTTAAAATCTTAGTATGCTATATTTTTTATGTGTGTTGTTTCATTGTGTTGTGTACAGTTTGTGAAAAGTGTTAATGTAATGTGTTGCCAAATTGTCTAAGGGTTTAAATTTGCCATTCTGACTAGTACCGTAGTATCAGACAGCTTAAGATGAAAAGGAAACTCGACGACAGCCAAGTTTTTATCATCTAAAATTCTGCATTTGAACTATGTGTCCTGGATAAAGAGGAATCTGTATAAAACCCTGAACTCCTGCAGAGAGACACACCAATAAGACAGTTCTACTTAATATCTAAGATTTTCACACATGAATCAAGACAGGCATTCTTCAAACTTAAATTATTATGTACTTCTAATTTATACATATGGTGAGCCCAGCATTTTTATTAAGTGGAAATCTGCACAGATCGTATTTTTTTATGAACAGCTCAGCCAGTTGAGAAGATTAAAATCAGGAATGCTTCCTGCTGAATTAGCATGGACTTTCTCGCAGTTGCGCATTTGACAACTGAAATATGACTTTTTGTATTCTGTCTTTCAGGGTGTGAGTATGAGATTAAAAGAGGTACAGTACCATCACATGGGAAACAGCAACCTTTTCGATGCCTTTTTCAGAAAAGAACTTAAAAAAAACATGTGGCAGGAAATATATACAGTTCATAGCTCTGAGAATTATTTCATTAAATGTTGATCTCTGTAGGGCAATATTGGTTTTTTTAACACATACCACTGTGAATCTTAATGCACCCTGGTGCATGATCAGCTCTGTCATCACTTGCTTAATGCCAGGATACTCACACGGCCTTGCTGAGAAGAGATTAACTGAATCCTTTTTCGTTAGAAGCCCGTCACAATATCTTTTAAGTTTAACAAAACACGAAATGAATGAGCCCCAGCTGTGTAGAAAGGCATCAGCGTGGCGACTTCCCATTTTCTAAGTCTTTCCTTATATGGTGCAGGCTGTCGACAGCCTAGCAACACATGGCAGGCAGAATGCAATGCAGTGTTTTCTTGTTTATTGTTTGTGGCCCTTCCTCCTTGGTCACCCCCTCAGACCCTCGCTGTGAAATGTTTGCACACTTTCAAATCTTGCGAGTGCAACTGCTTTTGCCTTCATGCTCACTTTAAGATCCAAATACGTCCAGCAGAACAGAAGAGCAAGCCTTGGTCTCTGTCTTTGTGAAACAGGGAATGCTGCGCATTTTCAAAAGGTACAGGGAGACTCAACTGCAGCCCTTTATAATGTTATGTCAACAGATCTCACTTTTCTCATTGACAGGGTGATTTCCACAACCGCCACCGATCCAAGTTTTCAAAGTCCACAAAGTCCTTTTGAGGATTGACAGAGTCCACCCAGTGAACAACAGTGAAACACAAACCCCAGGTCAGAAGCGGAAAACTGCTTGGAAGTATCTTTAAATCTGAAATTTAAACTGTTTACCCAAAAGGTTGTGGGAATGTGGAACAAGCTACACAGCCATGTTTTCGAAAGAGCGGAATGAGATTCCGGGATCAGTTTATTACAAACTACGAAACAGACCAGATGAGCGAAATGGCGTCTTATAGTTTGAAATGTTTCTTATGTTCTCATGAGTTTTATAAGTAAAACACATTGAGGATAAATAGTTATAGAGTAAATATTAGGGTTGGATGATATCCCCTTCACGGGATACAGCTCATCAATGGTGAGCCAATTTTGATGAGTCAAAGTTAGCAAGCGCAGACAGCTGTTTGACCCATGTCAGGGCTTATCAGCGGACCTTTAACAGGATAGCCAGCTCTGACCTTAAACAAGCAAATATATGTTTGTCACAAGGATACTAACTGTGGCTGCTAACTTCGGAAGCACTAAGATGAATCAGAAGTTTAGACTGGGACCCAGATTAAGTCTGTGCGAAAGCTTCTCAATTCAAAGGTCAGTTTGAAATAATTTCCTTTAAATTACCTTTACCAGCAAATTAAGTATATAAAGGAACAAGTAATAGGTTTATTCCATGCCGAAATGAGAAGAGAGAAAACACAACATTTCGGCTGTGAAGCCTTCTTCAGGTGTACCCACCTGAATTAAATTAAGTATATTATTGTTACTAAATAACTAGCGTTTGGAAAATTAGGTGCTTGTACAAAATAATATAAAAATATGATTAATAATTAGTTTACTGGTTGGTTATACACAATGGTTTTGCAAAAGCACAACTTGTGTATTAGGAAAAAAGAGCACAACCAAAACGCTTATCGATATATATATTAACATGAACCTTCACTTTTTCAAAGCACAAACTTTGAAAGTTGTTCAAACAGTGGTCATGTTTTTGGAAGGGAACATCTGAAAAAAAACTCTGGTTACAGGCGTCTTGGAAATTTAGTTTTTGTGATGGCAAGTGCTGAAAAACCTTTGATCACTTTGGTCCAGAACGCACTTAGTGATTCTGCATTTTTGGGAAGATTTCTGTGCAGTGTCTCGCTGTTTTGGATCTCAAGAAGCTGCTCTTGAACATCAGCACTGCTTGAAATGTCAACAGCTAAATCTTGGCCAAATGCGAAGCTGTATTCGCACCCAGCAGTACTCAAGTCACGTTCTCTGGGATGTAACAAATCTTACACACATTTCTAACCCAGGAATGCTCAATTACTGGGAGTTATAATTGATGTCTAAAAAATACATGCATTAAACATTTTCATTTATACTGCTTTCCACAAAAGCAAGTGTGATATAATTCTTTTATTCTTCTCAATGAAGGTGGCATTGTGGTTCCCAGGCTCTAATTACTCTTAAACAATTTTTGTTCCAGCAATTCCTCACATGTAATTGCAGCCTTTTGAAGAAGCATCACTTAAAATACCAAACATACTGACAGAAATACCACTAGCAGGTACAAAAGGTATACGGTTTCTTGATACATTACCAGGTACTAGGCAACGTTAAACACTGGCCTGTATTTGTTTGCTTTCCTCAATTGTGTTTAATTCATTAACTGACTAAAGGCATGTCAAAAAAAAAAAACTACCAGGACGTGAAGATAAGGTGATGGGGAATATTTAGCAATAATTAACCAAAATTTAACATTATCCAATTTGAACAGCATAAGGTGAAACGTGACAAAATATTTTATTACATTTTGCATAGGAAATTATAGAATGACAATATCTGTAATGCTTTGTATTACAGATACAAAGATACAGATACAATGCTTTGTAACCTCGCTCATAAACTGCAAATTGTAACACCGTAAGTGTTCGTGTTTGCTCACTTTTCACTGGCTAATTATAAGACATTCTGGAGAGTCGCATTTACAGCACATTCATGTACTCTGCATGATGTAACAGGGAATAAACATTCATCATCGAGTCTGCTAGTCACAACCTCGCAAGAAAGAAAACCGTCTATCTCGCTTTTCCTTGGTAGCCATGTGAATGTCTCTCATCATTAACACCTGCTCCTTTAAACAGGAGTGTTATGTGCACGAGTCCTCAGCTCAGGTGCACCCCTTTACTCTATTCCAGAGAAATAAAAACCATTACAGACCCTTAATGTTCACCCTAAAACCTTCTGGAAAACCTAAGAGAGCCAGTGCCAGTGACATGGTTCTGACTAAATCAGGCTTTAGCAGAGCCAGTCAGGTAGGTGAATCTCTGATGAGTCCCCACACACCATTCCTCTCTTTTCCAGAGAAATTCCAGCTTTGAAAACGTTCCCATGCCCTTTCCAGGACTCTGCATAATGAATGATCTGAATGAATGACGGTCAAAATGCCAGATTCCCAGTCTTTCGCTCATGCCATTTCACCACATTTCCCTTTCCACATCAATCACTGAGAACAATATCATTCCGACATCAGCAGTGTAAAGCATTTAATAATGTTCTGTAAAATAACTATTTTATTTTTTTAAAAAGTGGACGTAGTGTAAGAGGTTTTGGTGATACTATAATCACCTTGCCCAGCCAAAGGTTCTGCTCTGTTCTGTGGACAGATACTGTAGGAGGACTGTGGATGTTTACATATTTATCATGCAGTTGTGCCTTATATGAGCCAAACTGGAGACCACATAGCTTGAAAAGCGTTTAAGTTCCCAATCACAGCTGGAGTTTCCATTCTGCATTTTCTAATAGTTGGACATTGTACCAAAAGTGCATTTCTACCAGCAGATTGAGTAAAACTAGTCAAATAGCTAACAGCCTGCTGCCAGAAAATCATTTGTCTTCCTTGCAGGTGTCCCTAACACATCTGGCCAATGACAGAGTACCCATTCAACCAATAAACACAGAAACAGAAAAAATATATAATTGAGCATGCATTACATCATACAGAAAAACAAGTCTGACACATCATTTTCCAGACCAAATTTAAGAAACAGTTATGCCAAAAAGGCATGAGATGACCTTTTAAAAAAATTAATTATACTTTTCTACCATATTAACTGTAAAAAATATATTTTGCTTATTACAACAGCAATAATTGCTATTTATAAATGTTTATGCAAAAACAATAATGCATACTACATAAATATGTTTATAAACACTATCTCTTTCTTTAAAATCTTATTTTGTTCGACAACAGCATAAAAAGAATGGGAAAAAAGCTCCTTACTGATTCTTAGAGGTCTTAAATCTCTTGCATCAGTTCATTGCTTTAGCTCATATTCTTAAATGGCATGGTACATTTCCTTCGGTTAACGGAAAATCAAAAGCAACATATAAAGACGGATTCTCAGCAGATTTTATTAAGAAGCCATCAGCATACGACTCCACCTTTTACATGCATTTTTTAATGCCCTTTCAGAATCCTGGTCTAGATTAGACTACTTCACTTTTGACCATTCATAGAAACACAGATCGACAACTTTTCCTGTATGTGACAGATTTGAACTCCACCCCAACAGAAATCAAAGTATTCAAATCAATCATTAATTGATTTATACAGGAAGATGTCAGCCAAGAAAATGTTGTAAAGCATCTGTAAAAATGCAAAGGAGGAATCCTATAGCTCAATCTCTCATTACAGCATCTTCCACGTCTGTGCTATTGCTAACTCACTAAATTAGGAATATACAGTAGGTACAGTTTTCTCGTCCAGTACCACTTCCCAGTGGCCTACAAATGAAATGTTTAGGGCCTACAAAGGAGGGAAACACTAGTGTGTTTCAAAAAACACTCTGTTTTGAAAAAACTGTTTCGAAACACTCCTTCGAAAAACGAGCTGAAACAACATACTGTAGTTGCGATCAACTCTAGGTGCTCCAAATCAATAATCGTACGCTCTCTAGCAGCTGTTCTAGACACTAGAAGTATCTAAGTGATGGTCGCTCGACTCACTCCATCATTTCATGTAGTTTAGCATTAGAAGAGTTTAAAGTGCATCGTGTCAATCGACGTCATTCAATTGGTGTTCACCCCTCTTTTTGCACATTTCGGAGTGAAAGTGCCGAGGGCCTACAGACGCCAAAATTCAGCCCTGCCACTTCCTCATACAAGGTTTAATAACATGGAAGAGAAATTTACAGTATCTTGCAGCCTAATGCCAAGTTAACAGCATTGCAGATACTAATGAGTTCCAGCTTCAACACCTTTGAGAAAAAAAGCCCTAAACATTTAATACTAATGTTATAATTATGGTAAGGGTCATGGCTTGTTTATTTTGTTCAGCTATTAATTGTTAAGAATAATGCCTGAGATCACATTTAGAAATGATACTAACCACAGAAAGCTTGCCTATTAGCATGCTGGTCAAAAATTCAAAGGTTTGTATGGAGGAGGCTAAAACAGTTACTAGCATTCACAATGTATTGGACTGAGTAAGCGCAACCTACTATAAAACTAGCTTTAATCAGAGGTCTGTATAGGCTGAAATAAACCAAGGGATCTGGGTTTGATTTGCTAAGGAAACAGAAACTACAGACAACACAAACCATTGTCACTGAGTCTGCTCTCTGTGTCATATAAAGTGTGGTGTTTGTGGGAAATGCAACCCACTAGAGCCAATACAACCGGAAACAATACCCCATTCAGAAGCCTGGGATCTCAATCGCAATCTCACCCAAAAGCAGGGTGGTCCTTTCTGGGGCTGCCATGATAGTGGGGTCAAAAAAAAAACCTGAGCTTCCACACGTGTAGCTGGCTCTCTCCTCTTCACGCCGACGGTATCGAGCTTCTCCTGCCCATAATCCTTCACATTCAGCCCGGGCATGTTTTTGTGTAGAAAGAGAAAGCTTAACCCAGGTTAAACTTTTCAGTAAAAAATAAACATATTCAATGTTCCAAGCAGTGTTCGTATTTTCCAAGTATAATGAAACTGTACTGTATATATGTATTCATGGAAATTAAGAGCTCCTGTGCCAGCTCAGTTGCCATATGGATACTGTAACACTGTTATACACTCTCCCAACTAACAATGTTCTAAGGATTCTGGTGCACCCAGGTAAATAAACCTAACCCTAATCCTAACCTTAATTCCAACCCCAACACAGGTTTATTACATTTAGAGACGGAAAGAAAGAAAAAGGAAACGGAGTGGATCAAAAGACTTCATACTACCTTTCCACAAGGCCTGAACATCAGAAAATAAACTGGGAGGGTTTCAGTCGTTGGAAGGAGAGTGCAACACTCCTTGTCCCAGATGGTCGCTTCTTAGAGAAAATCTGGGAGAAAGAGCTTTGTTCCCCTACCCTAACCCAGGTTTATTACATTTAGCCAAACATGAGGTTTCAGTGCAAAACACGCTGATGATATGCACAAAGTGAATCTTCAGAAGTACAGTGTACTAGTACACTGGGACGTAGCGGTGATGGACTGAAGTGGGAGTTGTTTACTCCAAAGTGCGAAAAATCACTCACGCCAGATATATAAGCACTGATTCCAAAACTATTCCTGCGAAGCACGTTCCACAAATAGCTGCTGTGAAGTATTTATCAGGGAAATGAAGTGTGGAAATAAAACATCAAAACTGAAAATGACACATGCAATATTGGAGTAGCCATGTGGAAACTATTAAATTGACTCTTATAGAGGAGGAAACATGTAGAGCATTGATTCCAATAGGTTTGTGCACACGAGATGAATGTGTAAGTTCCACTTACTGGCATCATGTTGTTGATAAATGCAGTTATTTGTTACTACGAAGAATGCTGAAGAGGGAGTAAAAATGGCAAAACCAGAAAGCTAGAAAGGACGGCCTATATCTTTTAATTCAGAAACAAAAGCCCCAAAGTAAGAGGGTCAGTGTGCATAATACAGTCATACAGAAAATACTGCACCTCAAAGAACAGCTTCATCCCGATATCGTTTCATAAGTGGCTTTCGTTACGCTGCCAGGCTAATTGGGGAAACTGACCTAGGACATCTGCTCTGACCTCGCGGCATTTAAAGATGGGCATTGTCAAAACTGTGTGCTTCAGCAGCTGGTAACAGTCAAAGAGAAACCTACTGCACTAACTCTTTGAAGAAAGGCAAGGCTGAATGGCTAGAGAGCACTGGAAAAGGCCAGCAGGGAAGACCGCGGAGGCATTTTAATCCCCAGATCACTGATTGATTATTTCCTTTAGGATGAAGACGTGACAGGGCCTTAAAAGTGTGCCATCCTGTCCTTTATTGTGTCTAAGAAAAACAAAAGTTTATTGATGGATGGGGGTGTCTTCCTTCCGAGAGAGAGTTGAGCTAAAGAAGTCAGGGGCGGTGGGGCTGTTTGTTTAGGTGGAGCTGCACCCTTTTAGTGAGCCAAATCTTTGGTCACATTGTGGGTGGCCCAGCCTCCCCCCTCCAAGCAGCTGCTCCCTAAGCACAGGTTTGCTAGCATGTCACAGGCCTTCCTAAGTCACCGTTGTGTTTATATGGCTCTTCACAGCTATCACTGACCCCTCACCACCCAAATACTGACTTGCTCCGGTCGCCGTTTACAGTCCGATGTCCCCTGGGTAACTAAACAATATACAGTATATCAGCAAAGCAGCCTGTTTGCTATATTATTTTTTAAAGGTGCTTTTCTGGGAACTGGTGGAGATAAGGACAGTCAGGATATACTGTCCTTATCTCCACCTCAGTGATAATGCTTGCTGATATGGGTGTTAAATAGCTGAAACAGGCATTACCTGGTTCTTACACCCTTAGAAAAAAGTTGACTGCAGGTGCAGGAGTGACGTTTCTCTCTGACAAGACGCAGGAGAAAGGTCGCTCCTCCATCATACACTATCTGCTACCATGGCACTTATTAAATAAGTTCAAGTAGACAGCTGCTTCAGCATGCCTAGACTGCAAAGGAACAAGAAAAGGTTTATTCCATGCTGAAAAGAGAAGGAAAGAAGCACAACGTTCCGGCGCCCAAAGAAGGCTCCACAGCTGAAACATTGTGTTTCTTTTCTTCTCTTTTCAGCATGGAATAAACTTTTTCTTGTTCCTTTGCAGTCCACACATACTGATGCAGCCATCTACTAGGCATGTTCTCCAACTGTTCAACACACAACCAGAAGAAATAACCAATTCTTCTGCACACTGCCGAGGCTGCATTACAGCCCCTTAATAAGACAGTGGTTTTCTGACACCTGGGTTACACATCTCCCAAGCTGGAGAACTTCACTGTCTACGATATAAGCACATCAAGGCTGCACTGTGTTAAAACCTAATGCAACGCCAGTCTCTTAAGTTTTAAAGCTTTTTCACCCACACTTTTCTAGTGACAGTGTCATCCAGGAGTCAGTCCTGTAAGTTCTGTAATACTCCATTTATTAAAAGCAAAAAAAAAAAGTTAATTGCATTAATGGAACCCCAGCAATGTAAACAATATATTAGTGTTTCCTGACACTGTTTTACTGCTTTCAAAATAATGAATCCAATCCCCCACCCCAGCCAATTCACTGACCTGACATCAACAGGATACTAAAGAAAACACTGACACATGTGCATGGCCAATTAAATACTATACAGATAAAAGCTTAACTAGTTATTTTTTATAAAATCTGTAGAACTTTTAACTGTAAAACACACAAAACTTGGTTTTGCGCCAAATGAGACTACAGGTTCATTAGGGAGATGATAAGGAACTTCCTTTTCTAATCTCACTCTTTATGATGCCTGACCACTCACCCACTCACATCTCCCTGAGGGACTGGACTCCAGATAACCCAGGGTAAGGAGAATAATACATCTAATTGCAAGATTAACAGCAGGAAGAAATACCTCAAAACAAAGCAGGGCCTACATGTAATTCAGAAGATTAATCTTAAGGAAAACACACCAGGACTATACAAACTGCATTTTACCTCTGCTGTCACAAGCCCTGAGCACAGACAAGGCCACAGTTGCAATCCCAGCCTCAGACCACACACAGAAGGGGTTTCGAATCCCTTCAGTCAGCCATTTCTGGGCTTGGATTTCATGAAACATTGGTAAAGATGGTGCTGAAGTGTTTCGATTAATCTGAAAATGTCCCTTTTCATATGTGAGCCAACCACAAGACCCAGAGCTGGTAATTATACAGTAAAAATGAGAGTCGTGAGAGTCACATTTGACATGTGAAATCATATGTACAATACAATTTGTACTGTAAAATAGGCTAGGATGCTCTTTAAGCCACTAATTGTTGTCACTGTTGCACACTGTTACAGAACAGCTCAGCAATACAAATTCACAACATAAAGAGCCTTTCTGAACCAGCCACACACTTACATCAGTTACAAAGAAACTGCAACACACAAAAGAGCTTCTACACTAGTGCACATTAGTTATACTCAGAACTGTCCAACCCATATCTTTCAGACCCTTAATACAGAAAGCAAAGGGATTAGAAGATAATTCCCTCAGGGCACAAATACAAATAAATACAACAGGTAATTCTGCATATTGACATGCATGGTTCGCTGCACATCCTGATACCCAGTACTGTATGTGTTTAATGCTACACAAAACTCTCTTTGTCCGACGCAAGTACTGTAGACGCATTTTCACTCAAAGTAAACTGTAATGAAAGCTTTATGTCAAACCCTCACTTAATCATTGCTAGAGGATCTGAGACAAGAAGCAAATGCATGTCTGCAAGATCATTAAACCAAGAACAGTTTCCTATTAAGATTAAAAGTGTGGGATCAGTGGGATAACATTTATGATTTAGAACTTGTCTATACAGAATTTTAAGAATTCTTAAGGGAAAGGCTTTAACACTACAGAGAGTATCATAAAATACTCAGCTTTTTACTTTATATAGAAGCAGATAATTATGTTTAGACCTTCAATTTTAGTACATTCCCCTAACTACTGCCAATTCTTGAATATAAAATATTTCCAGTATCCCTATAAATACAAATAGCAATAAAAAACTGGCAGTGATTACAAACTACATATTTCATTCTTTTCAAAGAATCAAAGATTTCTGAGCCCATAAGATCTTAATGTGTGAAGTTTGTAAATCAAAAGCTTGAAAGTGATTTAATATGCATTGCTTACTTTTAGATTTAACTAAACATTAAACTGAAATATACTGTACAAAATAATTGATGTTTTTACATACACAGGGTGTACTGGGAGACACTGAATGCGAAACTGCCTGTTTGAAATCAAGAAATCAATTCGTTATCTTGATTCCTGTTGTTAATGCTTTGATCAGATGAATATTAACATCACCTTTCTTGCTACCTTGATCTAAATCAACCAACTTCTTCTCTCCTAAACACTGCCTGCCTTTCAGGATTTGTGCTAGCATGTTTGCATGTATATTTATCACAGCTATGTTAAAATCTGAAATCTGTGTCTTCAGTCTGATTTGTACTGAATCTCACAGCTGTGAGCAAGGCTAAAAGCTGTTCAGAACACTGAACTGAACGTCAACACCAGAAACACTAACATGGAACTGTATCTTCCAGCCTTCCTGTCACATCTTCAGTCTCTCCAAGTTTAGAGTGGAATCACTTCCTTACACAACACATAAACACGGTAAACTCTGCTACTTGCCGAGATCTCTTTCTGCACTTTGTCGTAAGACAAAAAGAGAGCACCAGTTTCCAATCCATCTCTGGAGACATGGAAGCTGTAACGAACAGGCTCCTGGGATCTTTCAGTAAGAAGAGCCTGGCTGAGGTCCTTAACGTAGTTCTCTCTCTTCATTTCCATCTCCTTAGCCTCTCTGGACACCTCCTCTTCAGACACTAGGTTTGCAAGCAGAAACAGAGATACAGTAAAACCTGCGTCCTGTCTTCTTACCATAAGATTTATGTGCACATGCGAACAATAGATTGGAGACGGAGTTGAATGACGAAACCGGTTCTTATCTAAAACTAGTGTTATATCTGAAGGTAATGGGCCACATAACCTAATGTATACAGCACCATCATTTGGGAAAAAAAACATACCTTTAGTTAGAATACAGTACTAACAATTCTGCTTTATGATAGATAATGCAGGATTTACAGACATTTATAATGAGCTTTGAAGATATGGTTTACATTATGTTTGTATACAAATTGTCATTCACTGAAATTCACTCTATATTTAAAGTATTAAAGGTACTGCCGAAGTTTTCATCCCCTTCAAGAGCTGCACTGAAATAACCTTTAAGAATTTGCTTCACTATTCTATACTCATGCAAAAAAAAAACAGTGTGCAGAATATGCCCACAATTATTATGAGTAGACGCCTGATTAATGAAAGACCTTTCATTTTGGTTTTAAGGCTAAAACGAGATATCAAAAGTTACTGATTTAATTATAAGAAACTGACTGTGTGGAAGATATCTGTCTGAATATAATAAGAACATTGTCCTAAAGATGGTGAAGACTCGTTACACCTAACAACAGAAGAGCCCTTAGAATCACTACTGACTAATAAAAGGCATGTAAAGTCTGGTACAACTGGTACATAATGAATGCTGCACTATCCTATTAAAAGATCTGCCCATTATATGTATGGAAGATATATTTTCATGTTTTTCATTGCATTTCAAATAATATGTATTGAACGAATTGGGTAACTATAATGCTCCTTGCTCCAGTATGTGTGTGGTGTACGAGAGATTTCAGGATACAATGATAGGAGTCATTTCTGTCAAGTGTATATCAATCAGTTATAACATTCTGCAGAATCAATCAGCTAGGTACAGCTGTTCACATACCGTATTACATTAGATTCAAGGCTGATTATACACAGAAGCCAGGTTGAGAGTTTCAATCACCACCAGCAATCACCAGATCCAACATCATGTATCAACAGGTGTGCTTTATTGCGGTTCAACCAAAGCTCTCAATGTCTCCATTTGAGTTGTCATTTTTGTGAAATATATCCGTCCAGTCTGAGCTCAACACTGCAGGTGTCCATATACATATGCACACTACAGCATATTGATAAGAAAAACCAATCCTGAGAATAGAATTTCTGAATTACCTAAATAACTGCACTATCAGTTATAAGTTTCTGTTTGTGAAGCTGATGTGAAGCTCATGAAGCAGATTGTGAATTCTTTGATTTGTCAGTTTTGTGCAACAATGTTACTTTTTCTCCATATCACTGATTCAAACTGTATGACTGTATGATTCATCTGTATGACACATTGTTTTCTACTAATCATAAGACAAAACAAAAAGACAAAATGAAAGATCTGTCAGAAATCAGAAAAAGGAAGTAGTTGGCTAATTCATTTGCTACATTGAGTCAGATAAAAAAATAAGGATAATGCATTATAGAATGGAATGAAATGACAATGCTGTATTAAAGAAACCATACCTGAAAACTGAGGGATATGAAAAAGAAATCTATTTACAGTGTAGGTAGACAGAAAACCGCTTTAAGAGCTTGATTTTGTAACAGGTAAGATTTCACTCAATGTTCCAGTGCCAGAACATACAATATAGTGTATGTTGATATGGGTAATTAAAACAACAGGTTTAATGCTGGGCATTATGAGGTTGATCTAAGGACAGGGCATGAAACACTAGCCAGTCCCAGGAAAAGTGATACGCAAATTGCAAAACAAATCTCCAATACGTGACTTTAACCCTTTTACAGTCATCTACACACAAGCTGCTTTACCGGATGAGAAAACACAGAACGGCAGTGAACTTTTAAATGTTCTACTGTAATGTGTAGCATTTTTTCTGGACTGGCAAAGATAAATAAAAGCTTTGGCATCCTTCATCGTCTGTTTGGGTCTTTGTGTGTTCAATGATTTCAAACAGAAATCGGAATGTCATTGCCTGGTTCCTCTCACCTGCTCCACTCCAGGCAGACTGACCATCGCAGAGCACAACGCTGAAGCCCGACCCAAGATCTTCCCCCCTCTTCACCCGCAGGAAGAAGATTTTGCCCGGTTCAGAGGAAATGCTGATTCGACGCACACTGGTACCCATTCCTCCACACTCTGGCAAACACAATCGATCAGACTTGCTCCAGGACCTGAGGCAGATATAAGACAATCAATCTGATTTGAAAAAATCTACTTTTAAATATTGAATCTTATCTTGAAATCTCATGACAGTAACCATGTTTTAGCTTGTGTTTTCCCACATAGGAAAGGATCTCATAGCTTTCTCAGATCTTCTGTCACCTAGTACACTTGCACTTGCAAGGCAGACTTGTTCTCCCAGTATGCTGATGTTCTTGGAACGTCATGCTTATGAAATACTCTTTTCTTTTAAACAGAACAATACACTTTAAAATGAGATTTTTTTTTGCAAGAAATATTTAAATAGGCCTTTGAGAAATACACACAACAGTCCATATTCAACAGTGATTGCAAAAGTATTCAGCACCTGCCAATAATATTACATTAGGATGCATATACTTATTTGCTTTTACAAATGAACTTTGTTTTATTTAGAACTGTAATGATCAATGTCATATGTGCGGGAGGTTGAAAGTCAGCACAAAAGCTTTGCACAGTGGGATGGGGTATGTTTGTTCATTCCTCCTGACAAACGTATTTCACTCCTAACAAGTCGACTGGGGAGAATTCACAGTCAACAATCGTCAAGCAAACCTTGTCACAAACTTTCTATTGGATTCGTATCAGAACATTGAAGTTTGCGGAGCAGTGGCACTGTGGCTAAGGATCTGCGCCTGTGGCTGGAAGGTTGCCGGTTCGTATCCCGTGGCCGGCAGAGGAATCCTACTCCGTTGGGCCCCTGAGCAAGGCCCTTAACCCCAACTGCTCCAGGGGCGCCGTATAAATGGCTGACCCTGCGCTCTGACCCCAAGCTTCTCTCCTCGTCTGTGTGTCTCATGGAGAGCAAGCTGGGGTATGCAAAAAGACGAATTCCTAATGTAAGAAATTCTATATGGCCAATAAAGTGATCTTAACTAACTTAAACATTCATTCCATTGTTGTCGGACCACTTCATTGTGCTTTGGCCCTGTACTGAAATGTGATTTTAGAACCGATTTTAGATTCTTGGGCAACTAAAACAAGTACTGTATTTCTCAAGACTTTGCTCCATCTATTTTCCCCTTAGTCTTGACATGCGTCTCCACTGAAGAGAAGCAGCCCCGTAACTTGATGCTGTTACCAGCATACTTGAGAGCTGGGGTGGAGTTGACTGGGTAATGTGTTGTATTGGGCCTGCATCAGATGTAACTCTTTGCATTTAGACTACAAAAACATCAGTTTTTGTCTAATTTGATCATAAACCCTTCTGTTACCCTCCATGTCTGCATTGTATTTTCTAGAAGATTTGAGATGAATTGTTTGCAGGAATGTCTTCTGTCATTGCTTTCACCCATAGAGACTACCTCATGCTGGGAACAGTGATAGTGTATGAACAACAACTCCCATTCTAGACAAAAGAAACTGCAAATATTTCAAAATCACTGTTGGCTTCACAGTTACTTTACTAACCACTTACCTGCTTGCTCAGCTGCTGAGTTTGTGTCTTGGTAATATGCTGCAAATTCCAGTCCAGTTGTCAATAATGAACTTCACTGAATTAAACTAGCTTTCTTCTACTCTATGCCTTTATCAGTTTATGCATAATTTGTTTCAACAACTCCTTGGTTTTCATGGTCAATTTGGTGTGTCACAATATGAGCTTGAAATGGCTTGAAATGCAGTATCTGACTGAACTTACAGAGACAGATGCAGTTACTCTGAACTGGTCAATTCACACCACTTTGATTACACACAGACAGGGAACGTTGCATGAATGCTGTGATCTTTCAGACTGTTATTTTGCACCTCAACTGATTTAGGTCTTCCGTAATAAAGAGGGTTGAATACTTATGCAACTGAGAATCTTCTCATTTTCTATAAAGATCTCATTTATTTGCTCGCCATCAGCATTTTTACCTTTACCAGTTTGAAGTAGACTCTGTAGATTTGTTGTACTGTTATTGCAAGCTCAGACAGAAACAAAATGTAGAAGCTTTGCGGTGGGTGAATAATTGTGCAAGGCACTGTAATCAGAAAAGCAAGAAACACTTCATTAATTAATGCATCTTTTTACCTTGCGTTGATAAGTTGCACAGACCATAATGTTCTGTTTTCTCCATCACTCACAACAACAGTTGTTAAGAAACACTCAGAGGAAAATGAATGGAACAATTTTCTTCTAGGTTTTCATGTTTGGTTTGCAATTGAAGCCTTTCACAAGGCCCAGGGGTATGTTAAAAACCACATGCCTCCAAGGCTCACTTTTACTCCAAACAACACTGCAGCTTAATGAAAACAACCCCTCACTTCATAACAACCCTGAATGGTTTCAAGTTAGATAACACCAATAGAAAATATCAAATACATGCACTGATTCATAAAATTACAGTAGCTGTAGAAGCAACAGACAGGATCTTGTATGGACCAGACATGTACCATGCACAGGTACTGTATACAGTAGGTATCCAATATGAATTAGTTGGACTAGTGCACAAATATTCCAGTTCTCAGATATAAACTGCTTATACAGCAGAGAGGACAAATGTGTGCCCACTCATTGAAACAGAACCATACAATTGGATTAAAATGGATGACCTTGTGTTGACAGTGGTGATATTGATATCTGATTACAATCTTTTCTTCCCATCTAAAGTGCATTCTCAATTCAATGATACAAGGCTGTTTCTCATTTCTTTAGCTCACCCGCTGTGCAGTGGGTGATCTGCTATCCTATGGCTACCACACATCGCCAGGATACCACCTTCACTGCTCGCAGAGGGGCTAAATGGGCCAAAGGACCTCTTCTTTGCTGAATGGACTGGGTCACCTCCTACATGAAAAGTGCTTTCTAAAATGTCGAATAAACTCAAATACTGTAAGTATATTTATGGTGGTCTGCTTGAAACCTGGGACAACAGTGTAAGCTTCCAGAGCTACAAAAGGCTTTTCTCGGGGGCTGATTATAACATCTAAAGTGGAATTACGAATCAGAAAAGAGCTTCAACAATACAATTTATTGTTAAAGAGGCAACTTACTCAACCATGGACACGAACATTAATTGTGAGCATTAAACTAAAAAATGGCAGCAAGACAATATTTTATACACTGTAAGTATCAATATCTTTTGGTAATTTTCTTGGCAGTAAGAACTATAGAGGCTTGTACTCTCAGTGGTTATGGAAACTTAACCTTTGAGTACAATAAACTGCATAGAGGGGTAATGTGTCAACGTTTATATATTACTTACTCAACAAACATTCCAATAAAGAGAAAGATTAGCTCCGTGCTGAAATGACAAAAAAAAACAATTATACCTGTGGAACCCTCTTTAGGTAAGAGAATATTTACCAATTTTTTTTTTATGTACCACCATAGATGTGACGACCATAATTTGTAAACCTTTTGTGCATACGTTTGGGGACCCCTGTATCTACTGTTTTTTATCATTCTTACTGTAATCTTGTCATTGATCTGCTTGCTTGTCTTGACTTTTTTTCTGCACTCTGCCTGGATTAAAACAAACAACAAATCAGTCATTAAGAATTTGCTCCCTTCTTTCTGATCCGAAACCTCTTCAAAGTCAATCATCGGATGCTGAACGGACGCGGAATGTCACTGTGTAAACGGGCCCATCACGACCGTTTGCTTCTTCCTTCCACTTAAGTCCTGCTGGTTATGTTTCAGCTCACACAGCGGAACGAGAGGCATCCTGAAACTGAAAACGGCTCAGGGTTGATACCACTTTCAAATGCCATGTGACTTTTTATAAGGGCTGAATGAAAATTTGCCAGACACACTTCAAACGGGACAGTGAGAGCCTTTTGACTGCGACGAAGAAATATTTCGCTGGGTCAAAAGCCAAAGGACACAGCGGTCCTTCAGGACCAGAGCTGAGAATCACTGGCCTGTTTCCTCCATGGGTATTCTTTTTATTATTATTTATTTTGTACTTTATGGGTACTTCCACGGAAAACACAGGCTGCGTAACAAAATACCACCACACAGTATGATGCCAATAATGCAACACTCCTTACATCGTATCTCAAACATATCTGAAACCATGAAGAGCCACATCAGGTTTGGCAGTGACAAATCTACCACCAGGATAAAAGTTACGGTATTGAATGACATATTAGTATATGTAATAGTATATTATGTGTAATAGAATATGCTCCAGTATGCAATATACATCAAGGCTGTGCATTTCTTCCTTACCTTTTATAAGCAATTCCAACCTGAAGGTAGAAAAAGCAGCATTTCAGCTGTGGAGCCTTCTTCAGGTGTGAAGGCTTTTAAATACAAGGTCTCGATAATTTGAGACCAGAGTTGGATGCAGCCTTTACGTGTTCCTTTGCAGCTTGGACACTGATGCAGTTCCCTATTAAAACCATTCCTACTGGACTGAGATGAACTAATTTACCCATTAAATGTATTATGTTACTGGGAAAGGGAGGTGTGAGAATCCAACAACAACACTGTGTAGTAGTAACTTGGAGATTTCAGGGACTCAAGTCTCATTCCAAGTTTCAAGGACTGTCAGTGACCCCCATGAAATGACTTCAGAATGAAGCAAATGGGTTCTTGTGAAATCACTGAAAAGTTGGCTTTTGTTCCCATTAAATGTGAAAAATGGGTTCAGCGTTGAAATATAAAAGTCTGCTTTACAGTAACGTCTTAATGTTTCATGTACAGCAGGAATTCACCTTCGCTCTCAAGATGAATAAGAACCCAGGTGCTCCCACACAGTCTCTACCTGCACCTACAAGACCCACGACTACACTCCTTTCCCCATCGCCCATCTCCCACTCACACCCACTGTGCTGCCGATCATGTTGTCTTCCTGGCCAGCCACATTAGGATACACAAGAAATGACCACTGGACGTGTTGAAAAAATCCCGAATGTCAAATTCTGTGATTGCACTTCGATCTCCCTAACAACCTCAGCCTCTGGGCAGTTGTTGCTTTTTACTTACTGCTTTTTTTGCTTTTTACTTATTGCTTTCTAAACTACTTGGGGAAAATCAATTATCATTGTCAATGGCAAGATACATAGAAACGCGAGATTTGCAAGAAACACATGCAGTATAGCAGGATCCATACTCATGGAACGCTCCATTGGAAATATCCTTACCTAGAAACCACTAGTAGCTGCTGACTGTGGGGCGTCCGTAAAGTGATGTTGGCTTTTGAAAAAGTTCATGATTCAGTGAAGTATACAGCAAAATGTAAAACCAATGCTTATTTAACTGAACTGATATATGCAATTATGACTAAAATATGCAATCAGAAACAAAAACAACATGCAAATACGCACCTCCAAATGCCAATACAAAGCACTGTCGCTTAAGAATGTGTAACACAAAGTCAACTTGACCAAAGACATCAGAAAAAAAAATGAAGGCGATTTAAAATTACAAGTAAAAATTACGAAAAAACAGTCATGCTGTTTAAGATGGGCTAAAGATTAAAAAGACTATTTATATTTTAGAACAGATTAAACGTTAACCTCAAAAGAGGATGGCTGAGACACAGTAACATCTGCACACAAGACAATGGCCTAACGACAGTAACGACAGACAAGCACCCAAATTAAATCAGCAGTCACTCAGGAGCTGCACTGTGATAGGAAGGAGAGAAACTTCAGAGATAATGAAAGAATTTGGCTGAATAGTTCCATTAATGTGGAGAGGAAGCTGAATACCCTTTTTACCTAACCTGTATTGAGACATTCAAATTCATACAGATTGTTCAGGTGGTCCCTAGGAAAAACATTTTCCTTGTAGTACAGTATATACAGTATGGACAGGATCTGGCAAAATTATTCACACCCTTGCATAGTCTTTATATTTTGTTTCTTTAATTAAAAATGGAAATGTCATGATAGTGAAAAATCAAATTAACAACCCACACAGTTAGTTAAGTGGTCTCTGTGTGGAATAATAGTGGTTCACAACTATTTCAGGGTAAATACATCCATCTCTGTGAGGTCCCCCAGTCAGGTAGTATATTTCAAGTTTATATTTGAACCATGAAGGCAAATACACATTCAAAACAACTGAGGGATAAAGATGTAGAAAGGTACAGAGCAAAAAAGGGGATACAAATCTTTCAAAGACTAAAAATTAATATCTCTTTGAGCATGGTGAAGGCAATCATTAAGAGGTGGAAGGCACCCAGACACTGTCTAGGTCAGGCTGCCCCTCTATACTGAGCAGCCAGGCAGGGAGGAAGATGGTTAAGGATGCCACCATGAGGCCACCTGACACTTTGACAGAGAATTCCATGACCATGAGAGGAGATAATGTTCATTGGTCATCAACATCCCAATCATTCCACAAAAGAAGCATTCTTATCATTTTTGGTCTAAATGAAGTCGCATCTAACACATACCCAACACAGAGCTTCACTCAGATAATACCATCCCGACTGTCAAGAATGATGGGGGCGACTTTATGTGACAGTTCTGTTTCTCATCAGCAGGTACTGGGGTGCTTGTCAAGACTGAAGAGAACATAAATAGAGCAAAATACTTAGTGGAAAACCAGCTTCAGATCTAAAACTGGGACAAAAATTCACCTTTCTGCAGGACAGCTATCTAAAGTACAAGGCCAAAACTACACTGAAGTGGCTTATGAATAAGAAAGTTAATACCCTTGAGTAACCAAGTCAAAGTCCTGACCTGAGTCCTATTAAGGACATGTGGAAAGAAACTGCTGTCCATAAGTTATCCCCAAGGAACTTGAGAGAGGTTAAGCAAATCTGCCAGGATGAATGGGCAGGTTCTGCACCAAGCTGATACTCTGCACCAAGGTTATACTCTATACTCTGCAAGAAGACGTGCAGATACAAGCAGTGCCAAACACAATCAACATATTTCATTTCTTCCTCTTAAGAATTTAAGTTTAAACCATTGTGTATGCATCACTTTGTAGCTTC
Organism: Lepisosteus oculatus; assembly: GCF_040954835.1. NCBI lineage: Eukaryota > Metazoa > Chordata > Actinopteri > Semionotiformes > Lepisosteidae > Lepisosteus > Lepisosteus oculatus. Next base: position 70,693,617 of record NC_090698.1, on the reverse strand, counting down.
AAAAGCCGGATACCATAGGTGGAGTCTGAATGCGTCACAGGCCACAGATGATTTTGACGAAGAACGGATTGAACACACAAGAGACGCACACCAGCTTCAGACACAAAATTTGTCAGAGGAGAGTGGCATTAATATTGCACTCACGTGTAAAAATGTGCCATAAAGAAGGCCGCAAGTGCAGAATTGCGACTTCTGACCACAGCTGGCAGCTCCCAGATGGCAACCGAGCGTAGCTATGCCAGCCAAAATCAGTTGTATGCCTTCCAACTAAAACTGCCAGGTTACTGCTCCTGCTGTTGGCTGCCTCATAAACACTATAATGGCTTAACACCAACCAGACAAAGTGCTAAAGATAAACAACTCAATTCCTGACTGTTGCAGCTTCTCAATAAATGTGATTTACAAGTATTGTCCTCAGACTCCACGGCCCCCACCTGCAGTCTAAGTTGGATGGCAAATGCCTGGAGAGGGAGGGAAGAGCACAGGAGGGGATCCTCTGTAGGCCCACAGGGAACAACTCGCCTGTTATCTCCCCATGCCCATCAGTCAAGGCTCACTGGCAGGTTGCTGCCTTGCACTGGGAATGAACTGACTGTCACCATTCACTGCAACACTGAATGGGAACTGACAGCAGAAAGGCAGGCTTGGCTGTGCCCCACACAGACATCTCTGTAAACGTGCAGTCACCTTTTAAAATTAGAAAGTTGAACAAGTCAAGTAAAACAAGAACAAGCAGATAAGATGCACGTAGAGGAGTGTGAGAAGCCCTTAATTATAGGACTTGAAAGCTTGTCCTGTTCTACACAAGACCTAAAATAATCCATATATTTTCATAGAAGTTCCCATGTTTCAACTAAATGATTCTTCACTGTACTGCATGGTCTAGTACAATAAGGTCTACCTCATCATTGCTGCTTGGAAAGCAGGCTTTTATTATTTTATTATAATTAGTAATGCTACTTATATACAGTAGTGCCTACTTTTCCATATACATAAGTGCAACTTTTCTGGGTTCTGTCACATTCACAGTCAAATTTACTGCAGTGCAAACATTAACTAAATAGAGCCAGGAAAGGCATTTTTCTGATCCTGGGAGGCATTACGTTTTTTTATTCTATCTCATAAAGACAAACCTTCTTGTTTGGTGAGAGTGAAAGCCAGTTCTTGATTACTCTGTGCAACCTAAGGTATCCAATTTGCATGAACACATCACTCACCTAGGTCAACAAACACCAATAAAAGCGCAGGCTGCCAAATTAGAATTTATAAGGGTGAAAGACTATGTCAAATTATGTGGCGATACTGCTCCCTAATTCAAGGTGTCCGTAGTGATAAGTGGGTAGCTAACAACATGTTACAGCTATGTTGCTGTCATTAACTGTGCTGTAATTAAGAAACATTCTGAACATGCTCTACACTTGTAACTTACACTCACCTCGAGGAAAGAGAGAGAGAGACAGCTATTCAAAGGGCAAGGCACATATTGTACTGTACCTCCTAACTCTTGCACGTACAGCACAGGTGCAATCCCTAGTTAATGACATCTTCGATCTCTCACTACATCCCATCCTTAGAACTACAACCTGCCCTAAAGGGCTGTAAGTAGCAAACAAGTTATTCATGTATAAATATGAATAAGTTATCCATGTAGTTTCCATGTAAGGGCCAATTGGAAATTTGGCCAGGACGCCGGGGTTACACCCCTACTCTTTTCAAGAAACACCCTGGGATTTTTAAAGACCACAGAGAGTCAGGACCTCGGTTTTACGTCTCATCCGAAGGATGGAACCTGTTTACAGTATAGTGCCCCCGTCACTATACGGGGGCATTAGGACCCACATGGACAACAGGGTGAGCGTCCCCTGCTGACCCCACTAACACCTCTTCCAGCAGCTACCTTAGTTTTTCCCCAGGAGGTCTCCCCTCCAGGTACTGACCAGGCTCACACCTGCTGAGCTCCAGTGGGCTGCCAGTTATGAGTTGCAGAGTGATATAGCTGCTGGCCAAGTAGAAGCAAGTCACCCTTAACCTTGAGAATCTGGCAGAGAGAGATAGCTTCCTCTTTATATTCATTATTATAATCTGCCTGATACCATTATTCGAGGCAGTTTAACACACTCTTTGTATAATGAAGCATCATACCTTCATTATCTTCGTTGGCCACTGAGTTACACAGCATGGTTAACAATGATCTAATGAATGTTTGTGGACACCACAAGATACTGAACTACAAATTGCAGACTTCAGGTGTTGCATATCTAGATAACTTTTTACTATTGTTCGTGACTAAAAAGGATTCAACTTCAAGTCAATTTACTGCAAAACCCAGAAGATTTGTATTGCATCTGTAAATATAAATCTGGTATGATTAATATAGTATATACAACGTTGAACCTAATGTACAGATCACCCAATTACTTTCATGTGCACTGTGAGAACAGACAGTCAACACAGATCCCTATCTCCGAATATACCTACTGCATTAACCAGATGTTGACAAAATATCCATACCAGACAGACAGGGCTGAGCTTGGCTTCTCTCCACCCAGCTTCACATGAAATACTCAAGGGTACCTACAGCAGAGTGAGGATGACCCCAACATCAGCAGTGCCAAGACTCAACCCACAAAGTTCCCTACCAGGCACCACATGTTTCATTTCATTATGACTAACCATGTCAGCACTTCACACTGCTTTAAAAACAGCGGATTAGAAGATTAAGACTGAGAGAGAGTATAGCATTATTCACCAATTTTTTTTGTTTCATTTTATTTGGAGCAAACAAAAGATTATGCACAAAAAACAATAATAAGCGAATGATTAAGAATAATCACTGTGAATCAGTTGCACAGGGGTCAAAGTGCACACAATTATAAAAGTATTTTGTGTATATGCACAGAATTACCACATGATTTTGCATATTCTTATGTAATCCAAATTGGTTATTTAATTTATATATTTAAAGGCTGCTGGTATATTTCTTTGCTGACAGCTGCAGATTATTACCATTAATATTAAGAAGTCTATTGGAGTTCTGGCCCTAAAAATCCTAAACCCCCTGTGATTTGTCTGAATTCAGATCCACAACACAGATATATCAGATATACCGTTCAATATATCTATTAATAGTAGAGATATACCGCTCTACTACATAGCAGTAGTAGTAGCCCCTGCTTATGTCTCAGACGGATCAATTGTAGAAATGTGAAGAAACAGTTCTGAATGTTCAGAATCACACATGTCAAAAAAACTGCACATGATCTTCACCATGTGATTCCAGAAGACAGCATTTACAATTTGTATTGGGGTTGTCTGAACATCATTCAGAACACATTTTATCACTGAAAATTCATTCAACACCAATAAAACTTGCCTCAGGCACATGAGTTGGTCTGTTGTTAACCTTTTGTTTTCTTGACCTGGTGCAGATGACCATTTCTCCCAATTCTCCCTCCATCAACCAAAGTTGTTCAGTGGTGCACCCACTGTAGTTATAGCTGACATGCCATATGAGGTCATTAAGGCCTCTAAAAGTTGTTAATAGTCACACATGAGATGGACTTGCTAATTAATGTGATTAATCTATTAACTAATAAGATAATGGGGCGGAGCAGTGGCTGTGTGGCTCAGGATCTGCGCCTGTGGCTGGAAGGTTGCCGGTTCAAATCCCGCAGCTTTTAATGTGCCTCTTCCATTGCAAAATGTGCAGCATTTTTCTGTCCAGCCCACATTATAAATGGGTGCAGGTGCCTCATTACCATTAATCACAGGGACAAGACTGGCACAACTCATTTTACAGAACAAAAGTCAGGCTGAGCCAGATGTGGAGGAACACTGAGATATATGGGGCTGTCATGTGAAAACCTGGCTAGTTGGAAGCATATTTTATAATATCATGTCAGAATACAGACCAAACCTATGTTTTGTTTTTTTTTTTAGTAAAGATTTTTTTATATAATTGATACTAACCCTACTTTCAGAGAAGTAGTAAGAAATTTGTTTTAAAACAATTGTTTTAAGTCTTTTTGGGGTTACTCACTATTTATAACTCTATTACAATACAGTTAGAGGCTGCATCTAATTGGTTTAAAGAACTTAATGGATTTGGGCTTTCTGCACAGACAAATTAACATTTCATTAAATCTAAGGCAATTTGCTTTGTTGCTGCAGCCCTATAAGAAACATCATATGTTAGGGTAACACTACTTTGAGTCCCTTAGTTTATAAACCCTTCAATGTCCTTCAAGTACAGCCTGCTGGAACTAAACCTTTATCAGTCTTGACCAGAGAAGACTACACGAGGACATGATCCAAGTATTCAAAATCCTGAAAGGCAGTGACATCAACCCAGAGTACTTCTTTAGTATCAACAGTGAACCGTGAACCAAAGGACACAAGTGGAAATTATGTGGAAATGCATTTAAAACTGAGAATCGGAGGCCCTCGTTTACACAAGAGGCTTTGGGAGGATGGGACAGGTTATCCAGCCATATTGCTGAGGCCTAAACCATGACTTCTCTCAGGAAATGGTTTGATGACATCCTTGGATCAATTCATTGCTAAATACCAAATGAGCTAGATGTATCGAAAGTCCTACTCTCATTTGCAACCTTTCTTTTGTTCTTATATTACTGATTTTTCAAATTCAACAAGACTCTTTGCACAAGACCCTGTCATTTAACATAAAGTGGGTCAAGCTGCTGTGCGGAGGGACTTTTATTCTCTCCTGGGATCCTGAGTTTCACAAAAACCAAATGCAAGTGGACAAAATTCAGTGATATGGTATGTGATGTCTGTATGAACACACTACAGAGCCATGTGGCCCAGCTGCACAGCAACTGTGCAATCAATGACCACACTCTACAAACACTACTTTACAAAATTAAACACAGCAACATCTGTACTGTTTTTCACTTGGCCTCCCCAGCCAGAGTGTCAGCAACAGAAAGCGTCTTGGCATTGACTTTGCAAACATACTGCACCGGAGCCCAACAAATCTTCCTGGAATCTTCCCAAGAATAAAACAGAAAATGAGAACCTAACAAAAAATATTTGTTTTGACAAATTTAAGATAAGATACAGAAAGAAAAAATTAATTGACCCCCTAGGGGAAAAGTTTTATCGACATACAATGTTTCTGTGCAATCTGAATACATCACATCCACTGCACATGCGTAACTGATTACAAAAAATCAAAAAAGTCATGACAAATTACACATATATATTGTGTTACTGCATAAATAGTTTATACTGACCCAACTGCATTTACCCTTATCATTTACAGTATTTGTATGCACCATCCATATCACCCTGCAGCTCTCAACTGGCAGCCCACTGAAGCTCACAGGGGTGAGTACCTGGAGGGGAGAAAGGAAGGAAAAACTAAGGTTGCTGCTGGAAGAGGTCTTAGTGGTATTTGCAGTCTGTGTGGGTCCTAAGTCCCCAGTATAGTGGCGGGGACACTATACTGTAGTGGGCGCCGTCTTTCGGATGAGACGTTAAACCGAGGTCCTGACTCGCTGTGGTCATTAAAGATCCCCCGCCATTTCTCGAGAAGAGTAGGGAGTTATCCCGGTGTCCGGACCAAATTTCCCCCCTCGGCCTCTACCGTGGCCTCCAAATTGTCCCCATGTATGACTGACTTGCACTGGCCCTGATGGACTGGCGCCCTGTCCAGGGTGTACCCTGCCTTGTGCTCGTTGCTGGCCGGGTAGGCTCCGGCTTCTCGTGACACTGTATGGTATAAACCGACACTGTACGGGTTGGTAAATGACATGACATTTACAGTATTAGTATTAACAGTTTTAATAGATAAGGGAACAAATGAATATTTGTATCTATTTGATCTACATTTGGGAACCCTAAAACATTTTTTCAAAAGGAAGAAGTTGATATTCAGAATTAAGACTATGAAAAGGGTCTGATACCATTTTTCAGTCCCATAACTTTCACTGCTGTTTGGACAAGACGTGATTTTTTTTATCGTAACTGGACTGATACCTATCAAACCACACTGTTATACCATATGTAATAACGCTCTCGATTACAGCATGGTAAAAGAGGAGCATTATAAGCAATCTGAAATACAAATGTAAATAATACAATTATCCTGGGTAATAGGTTCCTTGTGAATCACTACATATGAATGGTCACCAAATTACAAAGACGGTGCCTCATTGTCATCCCTGAAATCCATTGTTATAGACCACAGATAAATTAGCCTAAATGAAGACATTTTAAATGTTTACTTACACAATGTCTTGAAGCATAAATGGACATGCACTACTCCCACTGCTAATACAGCTGTCTTCGTAATGCCACTAAAAACCCTTCATTATCTTTGCTGTGAAGTAATTATGAAAAAAAAACAACAACATGACTGGTAAGCTAGTATCAACCATGATTAAACGATGCTTACAAGGCATCAGAGCTCAGTGTTTCCCTAGCTCATCTTCTCAAGTCAAACCATCAGATCATGCCCAAGCTGTTTTCCCATTCAGCACACAAACCTAAGATTTTACTGGCATTTCTTTGGCAAGACTGATACAGCTGACTGCACTTGGAAAGACTAACACCCTCTCTTCCTGTCCAGCTACTGTGTTGAAATGGGTGTCCTCTAAGATCCCTTTGTACACACATGAACAAAGCAGTCCATCGCTTTCCCAATCAATTGGCTCATACATGGCTTCATTTTAACACTATCTAATTCATTATTTTGCCTCTTAAATCATAACAATGTCACTTGGCCTGCTACCATCAGTAATGCACAGGAGCTATCAATCTTATTTAGGATACAAGTGAGCCACATACAGCAAAGACTGAGCCTCTTATAATTTCAGTACAATCTCTGCAATATCCCCAGGGGAAGCCGGTTTGACTCAAAAGCCCTGGTCAGGCCTGGGGTGCAGATGTAGGATTGTTTGTATTATGTTCCAGTGACATAATTCCAAGAGCTCTCAATCCCTCAATGCCCCAAATCAAAAAGGCTTTTATAGATTTTCTGTGAAACCTCACAGGGGAATAACTGAGGTGATCTCTGAGTAAAAACAATTAAAAAGAAACATTTCAAAAGTGTTCTGAAACATTTTTTGTCAAATTTATTTATTCCGTCCTTGGGTAGGGCAGAGTTCTACAAGGATTGCTGCTCATCTCTTTTTTGTTGTTGGGTAACTAGGCTGATGAAAACTCTTACAGAAATCTAACATTTTTTTCTGTATTTTTCAGCTAAATTTCCATTATAGATTCTTTGGAATTTTGTGAAGAATTAAACACCTTTGGCCTTACTTTGATAAACTGATGACTGACATATCATCCTGACAGAAAAGACCTGCCTTCCAGTCACTGGAAGATGACTGTCTCATTAAGAAACCGAATGTGCTTTAAATCAGAATTAAATCCTGAACAAGGAAAATGGGGAGAATGTAAGAAATCATCTTCCAAAATCAATCACAGCCTGGCAGGAAATAAGATGCACTAGGTAGAAGACAGTTCCTATAATTCAAGATTCAGTGCCTAAAAAGATACAGTGGTTTGAAACCTGGTGTCCAATTGTGAACAGAATTACAGAATGCAGCAAATGTGATGTATTAGCCATATGATTGAACCTTTAAAAATATGTAACACTGTGTTGCTTGTCATTCTCATTGCATGCTGGCAGCAAGCATTTGTTTAAGACAATGGCAAACTTTATGTTACAGAAGTGGACAGATGATAGCATTTGAGTACTGTATTTGCACTCCAAAATTATTGCTTTGCACTTTTTGTAATCTGTCTCATGCTCTTATGATGATGGAACAGGGATACATTCCCAAATTATATGTAAAACCACAGCAGGAGCATGGGCCAGAAAATGTCCAAGAAAAACACATCCTCAAAGGTGACTATCATTAGTGTGCATTGTTAAGTCATATAGTTTCACTGTTGCTCCCATTCCTAACAGTAAAGTGAGTACTGAGTACAAAACCGGCTAAGAAGCAGACTGCCTTACTAAAGAACAAACTAAAGATGCATTTCAATCTCATTTATTTACTCAACACATGCTAAAGAAAAAGATAGACTGACAATGAAAGATCATTTTGGAACAGTAGAGAAGAAAATCATCCAAAATGATCCTGTATCATGCCATAGAGATAGAGGTACCCAGCTGAATGTTGCTTTCAATTTATGATCATTTATTTTTTTTCTTGTCTTTAATATTGATTCACTAGACACTGCTGTAGATTTCTCAGAGCACAGAAGATGAACATGTCGACACTTGCACAATTATAATTGGTGCACAAATATGGTATATTTGTGAATATGAATATGAATGCATATGAATATGAAATGAACTTTGAGCGCTGCTTTCGTGTGAAATATGAAAAAATGAAACAATCCCCTCCTTCGTCAAGCTCCATTAATTCAATTCAAGATCACGGATTTCATCCTCTGTGGAACATAATAATCACAAAAAAGACAAAGAACTCTGCACCCTGCACATTCTCTCCAAGTCTGCAGCAATTACTCTCTAAATTGTTCCTAAGAGAGTAGGTAAACTGCAAAATACTTCTATCCTGTAACTATTATTACAAATATTAGAATTAAGTTACGAGGAAGCTATTCAGAAAATGAAAGCACACAATAGATTTTGCATACTGGTTAAATACGTTTGGCACCACTTTAAGTAATTGATCATTCATGACTTGGCAGCGATGCAATCAAGTGACTTTGAACAAATGTTCAAAGGGATAGAGACCTACAGCAGAGAAAGAGAGTGTACTGTCAGTTTGTATCTGAAAGGTTAAAAATGATCGACATCACCATAACTCAAGAAAATCAGCCACTGAGGTCACACTGTGATACAGGACGTAACAATGAGCAGCTGCGTATTTTTCTTTCAGTTAAGGGAAATTAAACTTATATTCTGTATCGATCCCAAAGGTTATGGTAAAACACAGTGGTTCTTAACAATGAACGACGATATTTTTGTATTCTGTTTCAGAATTATAGAATGCAATCATATGAATAAGGATTTAGTTAATAAGGAATAACAAAATGAAAAATAATACAAAATAAACCAAAGACTCTCGATTAGAATGTGTCCGAGTCCTTCTCAAAACAGTGTTTTCACACACGAGGGAATGCAGTGACGGCAGCTTGACAAAATAAGGCTATGTCAAACATACAGTATACTATAGCCCTTACATCATCACTGTCGATTCTGCATGAATCAAAACTGATAATAAAACACGTCTTCGGTACACTCGTACTGTCCAGTTTCATGTAATGTAGGTGTCAGTATCATGTTCACAATTATAGCATAGTTTTTCTAACTCAGCTGCATCACACAGTCCCTTACTGTCACAGTGTTTTGGCGACAGTTTGAAACCTGCTTAGGCGAGGGAAGGAAGGGTACTGAACCGTGCCAGTGGCTTTAAAGTAGGAAACACATCTTCGACTTCCCCTGGAATCACTCAGCTCCTCTGAAAGTGCAGCTGTCATAGTGTACGACAGACTGTCTCTGTTGTCCTGCTTGGACCACAATTTGAACCTTCGGACCACAACACGCATCCTACCTCTAACTGTGTGATCTCTTCCGTGTACCCAGCGCGTGGACGGGTCAGTCAGTCAAAGCAGCAACGGACCAATGACAGCGAGTTAAAGCAGACGCGTCATTAAACATGGCCACCGGGGCGCCGTCGTCATTCTCGGACTCACTGGCTCGGCGCCGATTTGAAGAGCCAATCGGGGCTTTCCGCACCTCCTTGCCGGTGACGTCATTTCCAGGGGCCCAGAGGAAGTGTGATGTGGCTGTGAGCGGAGTGTCATTATGGTAAGAGATTCACTGTTTGCCACCTTTAAAACGATATGTATTTTAAAAATACGCGCATAGATAGCTATTTAAATACTTGTTTTCCAAATTTATCATCCATATATCCTTAAGAAGTGGAATCAGAATTTAGCGCTGTGCGTTTAGTGTCGGGTTTCCGAAGACTTTACTTTTTTTCCCTCCCTGCACCTTTACTGTTCTCATAGAGAAAACTGCATTAAGGTTCTGCGCTTTTGCATGTGCTTTGCATTTTTTCAAAGAAACGTGCTAAGTTAAAAAGCATAAGATTATGACTGATGTTGAAGAGGCGTGTTCTATCGTGTACGTCCCTTACTGCCCAGACAGCCATTGGACGTCCGGTGGGCTGTAAGTTGTTCACCTGAAAGAGCTTGTCGATGTAAATGTCGCGCTCAAAAAAGTGGGATTTCAAGAAAAAAAAAAAGCTGCTATAAAAAATTTCAGTGCCCCCCTCGAATCCTGTAAGAGTAGTAACATGAAACTTAACATGTTAAAATCTTAACTGTCAACTTTGTTTTGGTTTAATTAAACCATCGTTTATAACCTAAATTAGCGAAAAGTATGTGCATACATTCATGTTCATGTATGTTTTCGCGGTGGTTACATCCTACCGAACAATGTGATCAGATGGAGGGTCTAACCTGAGCAAGGTACCGCAATCCACAGGATTGTGTTAATTGTGCACATTTAAAATAATCCTTGATTTAAATTCTACCAATTCATATTCTAAAAATTTAACTATGCATGTCATGTCATCCTGTTTGCTTTTTTTAATTCTTTCCCACGCTTCTGTTGCAAGAAGGTTGAAAATGGTCTGGATACAAATACCTTTTTCATAAGTGGGTCATTCAGTGAGAATTCAGGGTTATTTTGAGCATCCCAGATGCTCCTATTATTCAGCACAGAAAGAGCTTTGGACAGACGTTCACGGTATTTCACATAGTGTTTGAGGTACAGTCATTTAAATTGGTCATTTTGGGGTGTTTCGTATCTGACAAGGCTTACCATACCAGAAGAAATGGTGATGTCTGATACTATATGTGCTGCAGAAACATTATAGGCATCACTTTAAAACTCTTTGCTCTCCCCAGGAAAATCTTTGCTGTGAAGTAGGAGTTTAATAATATTAGTTTCAGATTTTTTTAAATATTAACATGAATCTTTAAAACATTCTTTAATTGGTATGTTTTTATATAGACTCTAATCTTTCAGCATAGAAGAGTAGAGTGAGACATGCACTACGACCAACTGTCACAGTGTCAACTGTGTCTGATGGGGTTGGAGGGTACAGTTGCCATTCAGAGCAAGCCGTCCTTTATTGCGTGCAAGGAACCCCAAAACACTCTGAATCTCCATTCCTGGCCTCTGAAAATTAATTGACAACTTTGACTTTCATGCCAGTTATTTGGGTACCCCTGGAGGGGGGATTTCTGTAGCACTTAAAGAGCTGAAGGACGCAACAACTGGAACGTTTGTGAGGTACAGACTTGAGTAGTTCTAGAGTATAAAAGCGTTCTAGTAAATATTAAAAATATTTTTACAGACTTAATCAGCACTACTCTTACTGTTGCCTTTAAAAAAAAAAGGAATTGGAAGCGAGAGAGCTATCTCAGCCAACTTATGTTCTAAAATTCCCATCAGCTCCTCTACTAGTTGGGCTGTTTGTGGAACCTCTCAGTGTTAGTGAGTGTAATGATGAAGATGCTGCTATAAGCCATGGTTCGAGTTGATCAATTTGACTGCTCAAGCGCTTAAATTCAAAGAATGCTTGTCTCTTAATGTAATCTCTTATCACAGAAGAGATATTGAAACCTAATTGTCAGATACAGACAAATTAAGCAGAGGAAAATCGAAAAACTGCCTGGGTTTCACCATTTGAATTTCATTGTGGTGCACGTGAGTGCTCACTTAAAGGGAAATTTCTATCATCTACAAAACAACGAGGCACAGCTAAAATATTAGCGCTCTTGCCAACAATCTGACAGTCCTGTCTCAAGCAGTGGCTGAGGATTTAGTTTTGTTGTGAGAAAAGAGGAAATTGCTAGAAGCCGAAAGCTGCAGACGCTGACTATGAAAATTTCTGGAAGCTAAAATTTCAGTCACCGCAGAACTTTAACAGAGTAAAGTGGGTTTTGAAGTGCACGTTTCTCATTTGGGTTTCTGATATATGATGTACGGTGCCTTAATTAAGAGTGCATGATCGAAAATCGTTACACACTTTTCATGCTTCTGAATGTGATTTGTGAGCGAGGGATTTTGGTTTTCATAATGAAAATGACCGTGAACTCGCATCAAGACTACACATAAATTGCTTATGACAGGTTTTGAAGTTTTGTGCTGGCCTGACAGTCACTGATATATTGTTGAATCTGTTAAAGTAGTGCAATGAACTACCATTTCATATATCAATATTAATACTTTATTGCCATGACAACCAGTTGCATGGCATTTGGTTCGGAGAGATCATAGAAGTAAAGACATAGAAAACAATTATGCAACATAAAGCCGATAACAGACAGCATCCACTCCACACGTTCACAAACCATCCTAAACACACACCAGTAAAATAATTAACAGTGGGGTCTCATAGAATACCAGTGAGCTGTTCAAAAATTTCAAAATTAAAGTGCAGAGTTTATGTATCTCACAGCCTCTGGACAGGTGCTGTTACAGAACCTGGTAGCCCTTGTCTTGATAGACCTGAAGACCTGAGCCGCTTACCAGAGGGGAGGAGAGTAAACTGAGGCTGGGGCAGGGTAAGAAGGGTCGATGAGGATCTTTAGAGCTTTGCGTTTCAGTCCAGAGAGTGAGTCCTCAGAGAGAAGGTGGTATCCTACAGTTTTGGAGGTGAAATACATTACTCTTTCTAGCTGCTTTTTGTCCTGGGCAGAAGGCTTGCCAAACCTCACAGTGATGGAAAAGGTGAAAACACTCTCAATGACAGAGCTGTAGAAGAGGGTAATTAGACTCAGTTGCTCAGAGGAGGATGTGTGATATACTGTAGTGCAGAGATAAAGTCTGTGCACCCCAAAGATAAATATGGCAGCTTTATAGTTTTGCCATGATAGCCTTCGTGAATCAAAACTAGTAGCCAATTCATATCTCTTGAAACAAAATGATGTTTAAATTCAGCAATTAGTAATTAAGGTATGAGGATGTGGACAAGTAAGGAACCACCAGTCTCATTAGCTCAATTAAGGGAATAATTAGAATCAGTTGTTTAAATAATTAAGAAGGTCATGGGAGCCAAGTTTGGAAGCCCCAACCTACAGTATATAAATTTTGGAAAAAGTTATTGGTGCTCATCAATCTGGAAAGGGTTGCAAAACCGTTTCTAAGGACTTGAGGTTCTACCAATCCATGTCAGACAGACTGCTGATGTGACTGCTTATGACCCGGCTATCAACTGAAACAACTGAACAACTGTGTTCATGGAAGGATAGCAAGCAGAAAACCACAGCTTAAAAAAGAAGGATATTTTTCACAAAGAGCACACAGATGATCCACAAAGCTTTTGGAACAATATTCTCTAGCCAGAGCAGTCAAAGGTAGAGTTCTTTGTCCTCAACCAAACATTTATTTTGAGTAGAGGAACCTCATCTGAACCATGAGGCATGGAGGGTTAGGGATGGCTTTGCTGACTTAGGATTTGGACAGCGGGACATCAGTGAGACAACCAGGAATTCTGCTTTGTATCGGAGGATTCCAGAGGAGAATGGCGGCCATCCATCTGTGCCAAAAGTGGATCTTGCAGCAAGACAACAATCCTATATATCCAAGCAGATCCTCAAAAGAATGGCTGCAGAAGAAGAAATTCCAACCCAGTTTTACAGTGGTCTAGTCAAAGTCATAAAGACCTAAACCCCATAGAAATGTTGTGGCAGGACAGGGAGAGAGCTGTCCGTGCAAGACAACCCTAAGACGTCACAACAGTTAAAGGAGATCTGTGAGGAGGAATGGACTGAAATTCCTCAAAACCAATGTGGGAGACTGATCCACGGTTCCAGGAAATGTTTAGTTGCGTTTGTTCGTTGCAGCTTAAGGAGGTGCCACCAGTCTGAAGGTTTACATACTTTGTCACACATGGATATTGAATGTTGCATCATTTGATGAGAAATGTTGAAAGAGTATCATGTGGCATTTTATTTAATCAGGTTAATTATACCTATTATTAGAACTTAGATGAAGATCTAATAACATATTAGAAATCAAATATGTAAAAATCCTAAGGGGCTCACAAACCTTTTCTCAGCACTGTAGATAGGAGTCTGGGGTTGAAGTCTCACAAAAACATGCTGGTTTTAATTTTTTGGAAGGTTTTCATTTAAGCCCCATACGCTGTATTTTTAAATTTTGTTAGTTTCGTTTCAGTCAACCAGAAGTCGCAATGATTTTGTCCGTGGTTTAATTCTTCCAAACATGCACTTTTAATACGTTATATTATGGTATCGATATCACCTTGCAAGGTTATATTGGAAGGAGATGTTAACAGCAGTTCGTGCTGTTGTGTTCGTGCGGCTGTGTAAAAAGATTTAATTATGAAATAATTGGCAACTGCTGTACTCAGCAGTATCCAGCTGGCTAATTTTAAATGACCTGAGTGCTGTGTACTGTCCTATGAAATCACAAGACTTGAATCAGATCCCCCATCTTCCCTACTCAGTCTCTCATGTACTCTACTTATAATGGACTTTCATTGCATTAATATTTTCATTCCACCTTTGTTTCCTTGCCTCTAATTTGGCTTCTGATAACGTGTTTAGTTTGAACGCCAAATAACAGTGTTTAACTCTCCAGTGTCTGTGATGCCTGCGTCACTTTCATCCACCTGCCCACGGGCCGGTCACTGTGAGCCCATGACAGGCAGCTCGACAGCAGGGATCTAGAATTAGCCTGTTATTAGCAAAGAAAAAAACAACAGGACATAAAGCACAACATCTGGAAAATGAGAAGCAAGAATTGTAAAGAACTGTTACCTTGCCTGTGGCCGCCTGTATCTTTTGACCTTGCTCCTAATGGCCAGTCCCCAAGACATCTTAAGTACAGTATGTTGCGTAAAGTGTGAACTTAAGGATTTTTTTTCTCCAAAAATGAGGTTGAAGCAGGAGTAGTGTTTAACAGACATCTCCTTGAATCTAGGCTCATCCCAGTCGTGTTTTTAGTCATCAGGAAGAGTTAAATTGTCATGGTTTCTCTGTGCTGTGGTGTGGATGTAAAATGTGCAGCCTGGGAAAATATTGAGAAACTCAACAGCCTGCAGTAAATATAAAACATTCTGTGTGAATTATTTGAGTGGCTCCACACAAGCAAGTGGTCACTGTTCTTTCCAGCAGTAGTGGAACAGAGGTTTAGCTCAAAGCCCCTAGAAAATGAGATGTCTGAGAAACTGAAAATACATGATGATGGTTAAAAAACTAACAAGACATTTCAGAAAAGGCATTGCCTGTAAAGGTAGTAACAGATCTCAAGTTCAAGGCTTAAACTGAAGTGTTTCCTGCCTGCGTACAGTGCTGAGAGCTACCACAAACCGCTGATTTGAAACATGTTAACAGGGTGGGCTTTTCTAATGTTTCACTCTTCAGTCATGTTTCAGTGCCATTACAGCATCCATTATTACTATAGTACAACAACACTGTGTATTTTTTTCTTGAATATATGAAATTAGCAGTGCAGCAGAATAGAATACACATGGAATAGAAAGTGTAGCTTGCTTGTGGGACTCAAGACCACACTTTAAGTCTGCAGTGTGTGCTTGAAGGTTTACAGAACACCCTGATGCACCAGTCACAAATGCTAATTACGGCTGCTTCCTGCTTTGTTGTGCTTTTCCCTATAATGTCACATTCAGTGTTAACTAATAATTCATTAATCTTTGAGTTACACATTCACTCCATATCGATGATGAAATTGAATAACTAGTTATGTCTGCAATCTTGAGAATCAAGAGAATATGCAACACAAAGGTGCCCTTTTTATTTATATACAAGTGAAAATAAATCTACAGTCATAGATAAAATAAATTTACAAATATGACTGCACCTTAGGAGCCAGCTTAGTCAGAATACAGGTTTCCAGCAGGATCCTGTGCTGTAGAGGAAAGGAAATAGTATGTGGAACAGAAAAGAAAGACAGAAACCTAGAAATTAAGGTGAGGACAAAGACTATAGGATGATGAAGATAAGGTCAAGGAAAGAGGAGAGGGAAGAAATTTGAGAAGGAGTTAGAAAAGAGGTCAGAGGGCAGGAAAAGAAAGTACTTTTCTACAGTGAATTGAACTGTTTATACCAAATGATATAAAGCTTGTTGCTAAGAAGCATTGGATTTTGTAATGATACCTAAAGCAATACAGGGAGATTGAGGCATTACAGAGAGAGTTCAAAATTAGGTTGTATTTGGAGAACCAAGACTTTTGTCACAGAACTTTTGAAGCTGCCTGACAGATGAGGTATTGAAAGATTGTCTAATCATGGAGTATAACAGGAAAATGATGCAGATTGCTCATGGGACAGTTATTTTATAGTTTAATGGACGGGAATTTTGAATAGTTAACAAAGGTAAGTGCCTCAGAGAGTTGTAGTATAGTATGAGTTTTATAGTCTTAGTTGTAATGTCCAGTTATGAGTTCCAGGGTTACCCGAGTGATTAAATGAAAACCCAGAGAATTGGCTATCCAAGACGGAACAATCTGGAAATAACATTATACAGATCTTTACCTCAAGTTACAAATGTAGAAGCATTAGATAAAAATAACACCTATGGAAGAACTCAAAATCCAGTAATTGCCTATTGAACGCAACCAAAACTAGACTCCACTAATCAAATATCAGGGGCTACTGAACCACTTCCATGCCCTCAGTCCACAGAAGGCCTTGTATTCAAAGATGGAATCACTGAAACACAGCTGAGACACAGCAACTCTAAGCTGCCACAAGCCCTTTTTAAACCCTTCAGCCTAGTGCTGAGAGCCAGGAGTTTCCCTGCGGTCTAGAAATAAGGACTAATTATGCTCGTTTATAAAAGTGGAGAGACAGGTTTGATCTTAGTAACTCCCAGGGCATCTGTGTGAAAACTAACCTGTGCAAGGTGTTCCGCAGTATTATCGATGCCAGAATGCTTGATAAGGAAGGCCAGCATAGAGTTCTGAGTGAAAGTCGGATTGCTTTTTTCCAAACCCCACTCATATGATCACCTTTTCACCCTGCACAGACCAAAACTAAAGGAAAGTATCTGCCGCCTGCTTTAGTGTTTTCAAAAGAACATTAGAACAGATACAGACAAGAGGAAGCCATTCTGTTCGTCTGTCCCGTTTGGTAGTAGTTAATTGATCCAAGGATCACATCCAACTGCTTCTTCAAAGAATCTAGGGTACGGCTGGGAAGCTTATTACACAGTCCCAATACACTTTTGGTAGAGAAGAGCTTCTCATTCTCGGTTTTAATTGAACTTCTACGAATTTTGCCCCTGTGTCCTCTGATTTATGTTTCATTGTTCATTCTGAAGCAGTCCACTGGGTTGACGTTATCAGTGCCTTTCAGGATTTTGAATACTTGAATCAGGTCCCCTCTGTTCAAAACTAAAAAATGTTAAGTTCCTTCAGCCTTTCTGTGATGAACATTTCCTTAATCCCTGAAATCTATCTAGAATCCGCCCAGAGAAGAGCAGCTAGAGCAGCAATATCTTTCTATAATGTGGTGACCTGGCTGTCCAGAGAAGGCAGGCTCGGTGACCACAGTCTGGACATAGACACTGGGCAACACAGGCAGACCTAGCTGTCCAGAGAAGGCAGGCTCAGTGGCCACAGTCTGGACATAGACACTGGGTGACACAGGCAGACCTGCATGTCCAGAGAAGGCAGGCTCAGTGGCCACAGTCTGGACATAGACACTGGGTGACACAGGCAGACCTGCATGTCCAGAGAAGGCAGGCTCAGTGACCACAGTCTGGACATAGACACTGGGTGACACAGGCAGCCCTGGCTGTCAAGAGAGGGCAGGCTGTGCTCCCACTGCCAGGAGAGAGAAACAGACAAGGACACACAATCTGCTACACTGCAAGACATGCTCCAGGAAAAGACAATATTCCCTAAATTACATATCAAATCCCAGAATTCCCACTCCTACCAGAATCAAAACAACTATCAATCTTATGGGGGGCAGACTGAGGGACAATCAATACTGAGGGACAGAGAGTGAACCTCTCCAATACTGTTCTTGTTCCAGACGTTGTAAATTGTTATTGTAATTGTAAATTGTTATTGCTTTGGCAGCACTGTAATTCTTCGGTAATCACCCATGCTCAAAAAGACATTGATGTGTTAGTGTCCAAATTGATAGACAGTGTGCTATATAAGATCGCATTCAAATAAGTTGAAGAAGGAGACTGGCTCAGTTTGGGGTGAGTTTAAAATTGTATTTTTTGATTGCGTTGTTTGGTCAGAGCATACTCTTTTTAAATGTTACGTTTTTATTTTTGAAAGAGGTGTCCATTATTACAATCAGGTTAGGGGAGAGTGAAGTCTCTAAGGTGATATCTTATAAATAACACTTTGTGTGGTACATGAAATATATTTTTTTTTATTTGCGTGGGATGTCTGAAAGAATAGTAGAACTACACATTTGACTCTCTGAGGAGTCTGAAATGTCCACTTTCATGTCAGGACATCAGGCAGACAGAGGAAATTTGTGTTTTTGCACACCAGATATTCTGCAAGTTCTGCTGCCTTTCTAATCGACTTTTATTTGATTGACAGGTTAACTATATTACAGTCCTGCTTCAAAGGACATGCAGATTTGAATAAATATTGCTTCCAAGGAAGCGTTCACAATAGGAGCTACAGTGTTACAGATTATTTAAATCCAAAAAGATCAAGAGGTCCTTGAGGGGAGAGTTCTTAGAAAACGCATGTACGAAATGGCTAAACGTTGGAATCTGTTACCTTTCGTGTAGTATTTCTTCTAAATTACCCGTCATGTATGGGACTCGCAAAGCTATAGGTAACTGCAGCTGAACCGTAACGTGTATCATCAGCTGCAACAACAGCTTATTGGCAAGACTAATAGCGATGGCAGAAAAAAAGGGTAGCAGATCTGCGTAACGAGCCTCTGGAGACGGAGAGCAGATGACGGCTCATATCAGCCAGTTGAGCACCATTCATCACCTGGAAGTCTTTAACGAACGCTGTGGCACATCTGTTCCCACTGGGGCTCCGAGGGCGTCGCGGACTGAAGGGAGCCGAGAGAGGGGGTCCGCGGCGTGGGCCCCTCTGACCGAAATCCGCATTATATCCGCGGCCGCTGTACAGCAGGCTCTTAAAACACAAGGGCCGCGCTTTCCCTGCGGCACCAGCGGAACAGAGCCCTGGCTATGAGCAGCTCTGGAGAACCTGCCGGGTGCTTTTATTAAACTGGACTGTTTTTAAAAGGGTATTCTGTAGCTCGCAAAAACATTCCGTTTTCCCACTGAAACAAAAGTCAGCTCACCGCTCATAGGAAATGAAAATAAACCAGAGCACTGCGGCTCCCTTCCCTGCCCAGCCGCCTGTCTTCCTCAGAGCTCAAAGGACATTTCTTATTTAGGCTGAGCCCAGCCAGACACGGTTCATCTTTTCCGCTGATCATATTGTTGGTGAAATATTCCTGTTTGCTGCAAATGTTTCAGTGAGAAGGTAGTTTAATTTTATTTTTTTTTGTCCTCTACACCCCTTCAGCCAGACACTTACTGTAAAGGACAATACTGGTGCCCTGATACTCTGTGTGTTAATGGGTAACCCCACAGTAAAAAAAAAATGTAATAAGTGTTGCCCAGTTTATTTAATCTAATTCCTTTTTTATATTTCTTTTTAAATGCAGGAAAAAAATAAGAACAGCAACATGCAGCACTGCATAAGAAAATTATATGTGCAGCGTCTTTGCATTGATCGACATGGTGTTAGTGCCATGCAAGGTGTTTCTGCATCAGCGGAATGCTTTAATGCTTTTGCATTAGTGACACACGCAGCACCTTGGCATTAATGGGCCTCTGCACTATAAACACATGCAGGGAATTAGCCTTTGAGATTGGCCATGGCTTACCTGTATCTTTTCTTCTTTCAGTCTGCCATATTCAACTTCCAGAGCCTGCTGACAGTCATCTTGCTTCTCATCTGTACCTGTGCTTACATCAGATCCCTGGCCCCAAGCATTCTGGATAAAAACAAGACTGGGTATGTACATGCCTTAGCCCCATATGTTCCGTGTTGAAAAGGTTTGTAAGAAATGCTGTGATTATATTTAAAATAACGTTGATTAAATTGTATATGTACTGTATGTGTTCAGTAAAGAAAAAAAGAGTGATTTCACTTTCCATTTAAAAATATATTCATTTTTGTAGCCTTTTAGCTTTATGGATGTGTAGAGAGGAGCAAATTAGTTTAATGAAGAGGATCGCCTGCCAATGTAGGCGTTGGCCAACACCAGTTAGATTTGATTGGTAAATTTAACAGAATAATTCCTAGAGCTGGGACTCGAAGTTAGCATGACCCTTGCCAGGAATAAATGGCTTATTGGTGATGGATGGAAGGAGCACTGTATATTGGCTGTTCCTGTATCATTTACCTTGCGTCATTTTAATCAGTTTTTATTACAGATTGCTAGACGACAAGCTTGGTTCCCTCTCACTTAACTTAAGCTGTAGTAATAACAAAATTGTTATAATAGTAAAAGACACTACTGGATGTTTTGACAAAAGTTTTTATTGATGGTGCTTGAAGTGTTTTATTTTTTTTAGCAGTTTAATAGTATATATTTAAGAAATTTTCATTTCCTTCTATAAGACGTTTTTGGTAACTTTGTACGGTAGAGAGATATTCGCATGTAAACGGAGGGCAGAAAAGTAGGAAAAGGGTTTTATTATGTTTTCAGGGATTATTATTCTGTCTTTGCAACTAGACATTCCTTCTCAAAGGTGTGTAGTTTAAATAACTAAATCACATCCCTTGTCATATCCCATAATCAATAGCTTTAACGTTCTGGCTGTTTTTGCAGGGTCTTGCAATGCAGTTCCCACCGGCTTCCACTGCTGAGACAAAGTGAATTATGACACACTATAGGATGTGTTAGTCAGCATTACAGCTTTGCCTGAAGTAACCTGTGTTGTCTTCTTTTTAGTAAGACCTTTACTGAAAGCAAACCGTTTTCTCATGTTATAGCCAATGCTGATTAGAGCATAACTCCAGAGAATTTACATTTCTGCCTTACACCATCTTTCAAGGTAGCGTGGGCACCTCACGACTTGAGCCCGCAACCAGTACTAACCACTGCACTGCACTGGCCTGTTGACCTCCATCATGGTAGATTGTTTCTATGAGCCAGAGCCCTCACCTGGATAAGGGGCTGTCCAGTAATGGGTGGATGGAATTCATCACAGATTAAAAAAAAACATAATTAATTAATTTCTTATGTTAAAATAAAAAGCATTAGAAAACATAAATCTTCATCTTATTACTATAATTTGCTTTGCTGGTAAAATCTTTTCAGTTTAACATTCTTTAACATCAGAGTTTTAAGATGACTAACCTTGAGTAACAACTTAGCACAAGAATGTAGTTTTTCTCTTTGCTAGTCAGAGACAAGCTTCTTATTAGCTTTGAAGGTTAATAAAGGCTCTCTCTGTGTTAGTGGAGGTTAGTTTCTCCATACATCTCCACACATCTTGGTTTTGTAACAGCAAACCATAGATCAGACCAGGACATACATAGAAAAACATCTGTGTGCTTCTTCCAACACACCATCCAAATGTCGCATTTCATCATCTTCTCTGGATTGTAGTCCTGAGACCTACACTTAATTTCAACTTGTGTCCCCAGGTTCGGTTTTTCACTGTTCATTCCGAGCAAGTCCGCTGGGTTAACTATATCTTTATATCTGTATATTTTGGGGTAGGTTGCAATGTGCACCACCCGGTCCACTTCGTCTGTTTCTCCAGCAGCGCCAGACTTGCATAGCCATTGAGATTGCGTCCTCTTCAGAGCACTGTTCCATCGCTGTCCACTCCGTCATGGCTACTTGAACCGTTTCCCATCTGTGGACAGCATCGAGAACCATCTGTTTCTTGTCGCATCTTCCAGGGCTGAGCACCGATACTAATGCTGTTGTTCTCGTCCCTGAGCAGGAGTACAGAATTGCTCAGAGTGCCCACTCCAGGACATAAAAGAAGGCCATAATATGTCTCTTTCAGCCTGCTCGTGTTCTTGCTTCCTATTAGGGGCTGTAAATGCCTTTCAGGAAACAGACGGGCCTGCTGTTTGAAGGTTGATTGTTGTTACTGAACCAACTTGTTGGCAGTAGATGATAACATTGTTTTGCCTTCATTTGTTAGTTTTGTTCGTACAGTCTGCTAATTAGATTGGAAAATTGTGCTCCTTGATCATTGTCTTCCTCATTTATATTGGGCAGCGCAGCCAGCTGGTCATACCCAAAATAAAATGCAAGAAGGCACATTCTCCTTCACACTGGCTCCACTTGAGTCCCTTTACTCACCCGTTTGGGCTCTTTGTTCTTGATTTGTCATTAAGTAAAGCAGTTTAATATGGTTTCTTAGATTTTCCCATATTTTAGAGAATGTTCCCAATTTAGTTTCCTTATTTAACACTTCTGCTCATACATTTTTACAGCCTTTTAATTCTGATTAGAATGATGATGAAATTAAGTTAAAAAAATTGCGGAAACATTGTCTGTGGAGTCTGAAGATTCTTACTGGTACTGTAGGTACAGGATGGAGCTGAGTTTTTATGAGATGACGTGGAAACAGTGCAGCCTTGAAATTGATTAGGACATTTGTGTGCCTTAGTAATCCTCAGTTTTCTGCATATTTTTAAGATTTTTTTAAAGTATCTGTCATTTTCCAGCATTGACATCCTTCTGCCAGTGCTAAAAAATATTTAATTTCACGGTCTCAGTGCAGCTAATACTTACAATTAAATAATAAGAAGTCATAGTTTGTTGCGCTAAAAATAGCTTTTCCCTCATTTCAGTGTATTCCCCAAAATCCATGAATGTAAATTACGTTGTTTGAAAGTTTCGGAACTGCTGAAATGCCATGCTTTATCTGTGCTCAAGATTTATATATTATCTGAGTTGGTTTTTATCTATTTTGTCTAACCCTCTTTTTTATGATTGTTTAGAACAGGTTATTAGAATTGCAGTGCAATATTATTTATAATCTGACTGTGCCTTCTCTCCTTTCTTGCTGAGAAGGTGCTTTGAGCTGTACAGGAATATGGTCCTGAAGGGGAAAGTGAGATCAAAAGTTTTAATTTTATAATCCATCTGAGTCTAAGACATGCGTTCCTGCACTGTAGTTCAAACAAGTACAACTGGGGAAGATGGGAAATATGCCTTAATCTCGGACCGTGTTTTACAGTACCGACTATGTTGACTATTTTAGCAGACTCTTTTCAGTCTGAAGCTGGTACTTATAAGCGGGCTCATTTTACCTTTAAATTAGTTAATTTCTAGACTTTCCGCTTTTTCAGTAGCTCAGAAAGTAACCCGATGCTGCAGAAGAAAGTGATTGGCTCCAGCTTTCGTCACTGTGCCTTTCCTGGCATTTAGTACAAGCTCATTCAAACAGCAATTGTGTTTTATTGTGTCCAAACAAAGCTCCTGTGTTTATCAGATGTAGGCAGTTAAGTGCTGGTAATCAATGAGGTATTTTCAGTGTCCAGGACTGCTGAAGTCCTACACTATCAGCTGCTACAGCTGCTCCGTTGTTCACGCAGGAAATAAAGGGAGGTTTATGCCGAGTGCTCCACATCGGTCTGGAGTATCTCACTGATATACGGACCTCTTGCTCTCACAACACAAGTACGTTTCACTGGTGCCCTTGCCTTATCCCCCAGGACACCAGGGGGTCGTTTCTTCGGCAGTACCTCATCTAACCTCTTCATTATATCTCAATTTCAGCTCTATTTCACAATGTGAAAACACTTCTGTTTGAAGGTGTTTTTTGGCAACCCGACACGTTTTAACGGAGTTTTTCGTTGAACGTTTTAAACACTCTGCAAAGGACTGGCAACTTGTCTTCATTGCATTTCTTTTTGATTCTGTGAGCTGTTCTGCACAAGCCGACTTCAGTTTGTTCATCTCTCATTGCTTATACGTGTTTTCTTTTTACTGAAAACTTGTCTTCATAAAGGTTTAAATTGCAGAAATCATTCTATGCTTATTATCTAAAATTGTGACTAAGGGTTTCGTGCAATGAATGTTTTCTTCTGGTATGGAAATGGTTCTTCGTACGGCCATCTTTATTTCCTTACAGTACTGGCACACTGCTCTTCACTAACATGGCTTTTGAAATGCAAAGGTTAAATTAATTATGGGATATTTTCGAAACATAATTATTGCTCTGAAGGCATTATGTACCTTAGCCATTAAAGAGATGTGGGCTACCCTGACACATAGCAACTTTATCCCCCAAAGTGTTTGTTGAAACTTCTTAAGGAAATTAATTATGCTATGTGTTACACTACTCCAGGAATATTGATATATATATATACTGTATATTAAGCAGTCTTAAGTATGGTCACTCTATAGTAAATATTGACCCAGAATGATCCTCTTAGATGTAAGTTTCAAGAAATTAACTCATTGAAAGACTGAAACTACAACTTTCAGGGAACTAATCACCCAGCTGTGAGTAAACCAGTTGAGAACATGTAAAAAGTGTAATGGAGGGGGTGATTTTTATGTCATTTGGTGCTGCTCTCCACCTCCGTGCATCTTAGGCTTGAATGGCTCGGTCTTAAGAGAGGACAGGAGAAGGTGGCAGGCAAGCACGGGCGGAGATTATCTTAAATCGTGGGAAGCACGATGAGGTGCTAAGGAAGTCCAACCCAAAGGGTGAGCCCACAAAGATCAAGTGTCAAGGCAGGAAGCATTCCTTCAGCCAGTAATTCATCGGTATTGCTCCTAATGAAGCACACAGCACAGGAAAACTATGATCATAATGGCAGTGACCTCTGATGGAGTTGGCAGTAATTTACTCTTAGCCCCCCGCGGCGTCATTGCCTTCGCTTGCGAACCGTGAACTGTAAAAACAATCATTTTGAAATAACGGCAAACTATACGTCGTAACGACCCTGACACATATATCTGTATGTTTACAGTGTGTTCATTTAGAACAGGCTGAACTGCAGCGCACAGATAAGTGGCTAAATAAAGAAAATGATTTTGTTTTGTTTTTTACTTAGCTTTAAAAAATCATTTGTTTCGGGTTGGGTCCTTCAGCTGAGTGGAAAGAGATGTTAATGTGCTCAGCCACTGTCGGCGTGATGCTGAAATGCATAGATGACCATGTCTTCAGCAGTGTGATCATCATTGTGCAGAGTGGCTGAAAATGATATTAACTAAAATTCTTGACCATCTTTTAGTTTGTCCAGTGTATACTTGCATGTTTTGTAGGTAATGCAGTAAAATGATCATGTAGATGTGTGCAGCAAAAGGGGGCTGATTTCTGTGCAGATACTGATTTATTTGCAGGTGTTGCTTTCTGGGTCTATGGCATGGTAAAGAATACCATGTATTCTTTTACTCTTCTTTCTACTGTTTATGCATATGTTTTCTAACCATAATTATACGCATTGAGGATATTGGTGGGCACCTCTAACAAATCTAATATTTCCATTAAATTTGTTAGCTGTATTACATACATTTGTAGTAAAATGTCTTTATCTCGCTGTTATTTGCAGAGTTCTGGGAATATTCTGGAAATGTGCAAGGATAGGTAAGATATCTTATCATTTTTTTTATTATAAAGACTTGCATAACAATCACATTTTTCCAGTCAGTTTCTTTAATAATGTAGACTTAAAGATATATTAATATAGACTCTGATAATGCACTGTTAAGGAAGTGTAAAAATGTAACTGATTTTACATGACTGTCACATTATGCAGATTATATAAATCTTGTTCTGACCAAGATAAGCTAGTTGGCTCAATGACAAGTTATGGTTAAGAAATAAAACTTCTAATTGACATCATGGTTTGTGCTCATAACATTTGACACCAGTTGCCTTCTAAATGCAAATGCTGTATGTTTGCATCTTGTACAATTAAGCATGAATGCTTCAGAAGGTCTTGTATTATCTTGTGCTTCTGGTTATCATTCTAAAGCAACTCAAAAGCTTAATAATATGAGTGAATAAACATATTCTTTCAAGGTTGCCATCTAAACATCCAGACAACGCCACCACCAACACCACCTTCTGCTGCCAAAATAAGCCCCCAACTCGCACATTGGGGCTTGTTTTAGCTCTTGTCTCAGTCATTCTTCTGCTCGGTATATACTATCGAAGAAACCAGAGATCCCCGCAAGATCACGTCTCTCCCTCTTTGAGAGCTTGAAATGGCAGAAGCCTTTTTAAATTGCACATAACCTGGACAAAGAAACCTGAATGATGGGACCCAGTTGAGCTGACTTCAGTGTTGGAACAATTCTAGCTGGATTCTGAAGTGATTTTTTTTTATATCTAACAAAAAGCCTGTTGCTTAAAAACAAACATATCTTTGCCTGTTTTGGATGAATGTTCTCAGGGTAACACACCCTAAAAACTCATTCATAAGTAATTGCAGTCCTATAAACATTAAACCTGAAAGTCATTTAGAAACTGATATGGCGGTAGCTCAGAGCTGTTTGACACCAAGCTTTCTTTGAGACCCCTGGAAATGTCTTGAGAAAGACACTTGATCTGAAAGGTCTTTGTTTTTCAAAGTTTATTATAAAACGCAGACGTAAGACTACAGTTCCTCTAGAGAGATGCTCTCTCTTCATAGATTCCATGTTCTTTTAGGTAAATCATTGCCGATGATGAGATGGTACCAAATGCAGTCATTTAAGTGCTTTCAGCTGGACTTGTGTTTTGTAGTTATTACCAGGCCTGTCATTGGAAGGCATATTTAAATTGTGATTCAGCCTCAGCAGTTTGATATATTTCTATGTGATTGTTAATTGTTTGAAGTGTTTGTCATGCCGGCTTCCTCTTCCATGTAAAAGGTTCAAAAGACAATTTCTCGTAGTTGGAGGAAAGGCAGTCTAGCTCTTGGGAAGTGCAGTATATCGCTTTCCCGGCAGTAACCATCTTATAGTGCAGATATTTACTTGCCCTGTCTGTCCATTGGTTTCCCTAATCAGCTTTCTGAATCCCTTCAAGAAGCTCGTCAGTAAGTGAGCATGAAGTGTAAGAAACTGTGCAGAAGTAAAAATATAAAGCAAGATGCATAACACAAAATTGTATTACTAGTTAATGCAGATTACGTTATACAGGGTTTCCCGAGTCTTAACCAGCAGCCATATCACTTCAGCCAGCAGCCATATCAGTCTGCAACTGCTGCTGGAAGAGGTGTTAGTGGGGCCAGCAGGGGGCGCTCACCCTGCTGTCCATGTGGATCCTAATACCCCAGTGTAGTGACGAGGACACTATACTATAAACAGGTGCCGTTTTTCAGATGAGATGTAAAACCGAGGTCCTGACTCTCTGTGGTCATTAAAAATCCCAGGGCGTTTCTCTAAAAGAGTAGCGGTGTCCTGGCCAAATTTCCCATTGGCCCTTACCAGTCATGGCCTCCTAATAATCCCCCTCTATGGACTGGCTTCATCCCTCTGCTCTCCTCCCCACCGAGAGCTGGTGTGTGGTGAGCGTTCTGGCGCACTATGGCTGCCGTCGCATCATCCAGGTGGGGCTGCACACTGGTGGTGGTGGAAGGGAGTCCCCATTACCTGTAAAGACCTCTGAGTGGAGTGTCCAGAAAAGTGCTATATAAGTGTAAGCTATTATTATTATTATGATTAACAATTGATGGCTGAAATTCTACGGGTTTGCTAGGTTATTTTAAACTACGGTATAAGGAGATCTATAACTGAATTTAGGTTGCACTTTTCATTTCAAAGCACTTTAAGCGCCTACTTCATCCACCACTGATGATCTGCCCCACCAAGACAATACACAGCTGCCCAACCACAGAGCAGATCAGTTAAAATGAGCTTGAATGAATGTGTATAATTGTATGTTATCTCTTGCAGGTGAACGGAAAAGCCCGTACGTGGCTTTATGCTGTGTGGTTATGGCCTTCAGTATTTTGTTTGCACAGTAGCCCAGTATAGGCCAGGACATTGGGTGTGAGGGGACTGCAGCTGGAGATGGGAATTCAAGAAGAGAACTCAGCAGGCAGCAGACGAACAGTGGAGACTTCACCAAAATCAGCATTTAGAATCCCCATCGCAACACGTCTGATGCTGTCCTTTCTGTGCTTTGAATAACACCGAATTGGGGTTGTTGCGGAACGCACTGTGGTTGAACATCTGACCAAGGACATAGTGAGGCACATTATGTGCATTCTTAATTGATGAACCTCTCTAATTTTACAGAACAATTGGATTTGTTTTTATTTAATTTCTGTAATTATATGTTTGAGTTCTCCCAGACCACTGCATTGTCAATAAAATGTTTGGATGAGTACAGCTCTATATTTTTTTCCCTGTTGAAAAAGTCCTTTCAGCAATATGCTGCAGTTCTATTTAAATACCTCAGCAAGGCTGTGCTTAATCTAGATCATGAAAGATGTATACCAGTAATGTGGTGTGAATATTTGTCATTGACTTCCAACAATTGATCTTAGGTTTTTCTTTGCCTTCCGTGACCAGGAGTTAATAAAACCCCATGTTTTACAAAAATATTTTTGAGCTGTAGTGTACATCAAATGTTTGTCTCTTTTCACTTTTCTCCTTAAGTTTAGTTTAGTCTTGATGCCAACTTTTTGTCCTCGCAGGAAAACATTTACAATAAAAAATGTGGTATGTGTACCTGTTTTGTAATTTGGTGTCAAATTGTTAATTGCATATAAGCAACGTTGTAATACATTTCTAGTGGCAGACTCACATCTAAGTAGCGGATATTGTCATAAAATGGATCAGTTCGTGAGGTCCCTCACTCACTCAGTGACAGCAGTCTGGAGGCACTAGGTGATGTCAAATAGGAGTGCTCCACCTGGCACTGTACCTCCTCTCCATTGCTGCAGAGTTTGTCGAAAATGTGCTGATAGGTGGGCGGA
The DNA here is from genome assembly GCF_040954835.1 of Lepisosteus oculatus. Classification (NCBI taxonomy): domain Eukaryota; kingdom Metazoa; phylum Chordata; class Actinopteri; order Semionotiformes; family Lepisosteidae; genus Lepisosteus; species Lepisosteus oculatus. The sequence continues at coordinate 70,664,707 of NC_090698.1, read as the reverse complement.
GCTTGAGGAGTCTCTTCCTCATTTTCCTCATATAGATTCAGGGGTCGACACTGCGAGCGAAGATCTCAAGGCACAAATTGCAATTCCAGAATGGGTTGGTGTTGTATATGAAAAAATAATAAGATGTGATTCTGAAATTAAAATGAACATAAAATAAAAATTGCTAAAAGAAAAATACATCACCGGTACTTATTGGGCATTCTTTATTTTGGTGCCCCTTTTCACATTATTAATCCAATCTCGAATTAAAATAATCTTGAATTCCGGCAGGTGAAGAGCTGATTACTTAACGGTGAGACTGGTCTAAGACTGAAGCTAGTACAACCAACAGTTACTGTAACATCAAACTATGACATAAATGGCTCGTTCTTTTGATAAAATGTCATGTCTCAAAATGTGCATGTGGAGTTCCACTTGCTTTGGCTCTATTAAGGAGAAAGTCTTGAAATTTCACCTAATGCATTTTATTTGATCATCTGAGGATACGCACTTCAATCAGATGCCTTCTCTTACATTGTGATGCATGAATTGAGGTGAATTTGTGGAAAGTACTGTAAAGTATTCATGAAGTATAATTTGTCATACATTATCATAATGTGAGAAGTGTCTAACCGCTACTTAAGACATGCATTACTGTTTAAGATATTGTTCAGCACTAGATTTGTATTGAAATGAAGCTGACAATTTTATCCTGCACTTTTCAGTCCTGTTATGTACTATTATTTGTTGTAACTTTACATCAGTGTCTTGGCAATGGTCTTTGTGCAGATATTATAATATGAAAAGCTTTTTTTGCTGAAAGCATTACAAATTTAGCAAATGAGCCTCGAAAAGAAAAGTGAGGTTGTTAAAGTTGTTCTGGGGATTATTCCAGTGTTCATTGCAAAGGTAAAACTATTCAGTCAGTTTCTCCTGCGTGTTGGATTATTCTTTCAACTGTTGTTTTGTCTTTTATCCATGCATCTTTATCCAGGTACTGTAACAGGCACCACCCTGTTAAAACTATCATTCGAAACCTGAAGTCCATGTTGGTTGCAGATCTCTGAAGCTTCATTGCCGTTAGATTGTACATGGTGCCCTCTTAATTGAAGCGTGTATTTTTTGTGAAGCATTCTCCGCAGGATTTTCTGTGCGGGCGTGCAGCACATCCTCTCGTAGATCTCAGTATTAATCTGAATCTGAATGACCTCTTCTCTTTGAAGCAAATTTTATAGCAGAAGAAGCTGCCTAAATTCCAAGAGTGGATATTCCCGTGGTTCCAGGCTATTTTGATGTCCTTTGAAAAACGGCGGGACTGGTGCTGAATGTTAATTCCCAGAGATCTCCTGTTTCCAGCAGGAGAGGCCACGTCTGTCTTCTGAGGGCTTGCTAAAATGAGCTGCAGGCGGAAGGACTGTAGCCAGCAGTGGGAACCATCATTCCCAACGCCTGGTTTCATTCTCCATGTTCAAAAACAACAAGGGGCTAGATAAGGAGTGCTCTGTTTAGTTCATTCATAGACTATTTAGCAGGGCATTTGCCTGATAGTGCACTTCATTGTTAAGCAAAGGCCAAGTGCATTAGAATGAGGTTGGTGGCGATTTTACTTATGCATTGGAAAATGTTCCTCGCGTCTAGTGTCTCTGTGTGCCACATCAATGCCCTGTTTTACTGAGGCAAAAATGACCTTGTACGGTATGTGCACTGGGTGTGCAACTCGCCGGTGTCTGTGGATTATACGCCTTTCCTTGCATACCCTGGAGGAGAGAAGGAGAACAGCACCAGCTAAACTGAGCCTGGATTTCTTCTAAGGTTGTCTTGTTTTGTGAACATCATGAATCTAATGTTGGCATGTGTATTTAGTCAAAAGACAAAAGGGATCCCCGTGGCATTTCTTGAGAGTCCAAATGCTTTACAAAATGTCAGTGCTCCTGTTTAAGATTGGTAATTCGGGGCGGTTTTCTGGAATTTGATCAAATTTTGAGATTTCTCCAACCAATACACTTTGGGAGTCCTTCGTTGTCAACGTGCACTCATAGGGGATAACTTAAACATTAAGGAAAAGGGGAGAAAAAAGACTAATACTGTAAATCCTTGGCTTAATTCCTCTTATACTCCATAATTACTCCTTCCCTTAAACCTCTAGTAATTGTATCTGCAGTAATTCAGTCAGTAGAACAGGATTCATTCAGATCATCCCCATTATCTATACTGGGAATTCTGTATGTGAGGTGACAGACATACTGCATCTTTCGTATGCAGCTATTTTTTTTGCAAATCTGCCTCTGTGACTTGTGATTTAGAATTAAAATTTATGTTGCTGCTGTTGATGCTATAAAAACGCACTTACATGTAGGTGTTGCAGTTTAAAATTGTCCTTACAATTGTTTTTCCTTCATTATGTATTACATAAATTCCACTTGTATACATTGTTGTATGAAACTATACTCTGTTTCTGTTTGCATTTAATCCGACCTACTGCACGCTGATACATGAGCAGGTGGAGCAGTTTCAAGTGTCTTCTTCTGAAGAGTTGTTAATCAGCGAATATTGGCACTTATACATCCTCCATGGAGAAAAACATTACACATGTACAGTACAGCTCTTTTCAGAACAGGACAAGTGTGTGCCAGTTTCTTGTGAGATCAGTTCAAACATAATACATCACATGAGTGCTTGAATTGTACTGGATGAGTTTAAACTGTCATTCTTAATTTATTTTACAGTGATCTTGAAATCATAAAAAGTGGAGTTTCCTTTGGTGCTAAAGAAACAGTGTAATCATTCCACTCTTTCTTTAAGCAGCTATGATAGTTTAAGCGCTTTACAACAGGGTTCCACTGTGTACACCTGCGTGACATGAGTTAATGTGAGAGTTGAATAATAGAGAAAATAACAGGTAAGGGGTGAACGCTCACGGAAGTACCACAGGGATCTGTGGTAGGACCACTGCTCTTCCTTTTCAAACTCTTCCTTAGTTAAGTGTTAATTAGTTTACTAATTAAAGAATATTTTTTTGCAGATGATACCACAACAGGGTGATAAGTAAATACTAGAAGTGTAAGAAAATTCAAACAGGTTTAGATTTCTAAAAGAGAATGACATGCAGTGTAGACGAGAACAGAGTTTTGCATGCATGTGACAAAAACAAACTAAAAAGTAAATGAAAAACAGTTTCTAGAGGTTACTTATCTAAAAGTCTTTTATGTTAACATTATTTACTGTACATCTTATAATCTAGAATATATGGTGAAGGCAATAAAAAGGGTAGTTAAATGTAGAAATTAAATCAATCAATGTTATGTTGAAATTGTATAATGCACTCTTCCAAATTTGAATATTCTGTGGAATTTATAGAAACCATATTATAGAAAATACATTGCTGATCTGTATTTAGTTTAGGGAGACTATAAACTCTCTGAAAAGAAATGCTTTCCACTGAGAGGCTAAAAATGTACAGTAGTTTTCTTAGCCTTGAAAGAAGAAAACTACAAGGGGACTAATACAATTTAAAGGCATTGACAAAGTCAATCCAGAGTCCCACAGTGAAGCATGAACTAGAGGACACACGTGGATGTGTTTTTAAAATGGGTGGAACTTCCAAAAGGTACAGCGGAAATTTAGTTTCGAAGGAGATATCTTGGCGTCTTTCAAGAAATAACTGGATGGGATTCTTGAATCAGTTAGCTACTAACTGCCAAACAGGACAGAGGGGCTGAATGGCACCCTGTTGTTTGTAACCTTCCGTAAGTTCTTATAGGCGCTGCTAGTGTTTCCCAAAGTGAGCTATGATTGACAAAATGATGGAATAAAGCCTCTATCTAATGTGCCAGAATTTTCACCCAGCAGTATTGAAGTTTATTTGTGTACCACTGACATCATATCTTTAGAAGACACATTTTAGCAACCACATTTAAAGGGAAGCTGTGCTCTTTACATTCCTGTAAGTCGATAACCCCAGCAGGACTCTGTACATTAATGCATTGATTATCAGTTTTAAAGAGACACAGAAATCAGAGTGTTGAGCTGACAAGACTAACACACACATCGCTAATGGGGCTATCAGGAAGAGCAGAGATATGGGCCTGAAGGAAACATTATTGCTTTAGAAGACTTCTTGATAGTTTTGTTTTATTTCTTTGTTGCCTTTAATTTCATTTTAGTTACCTGAAAGAAAGTCATTTTCTTCATCTGAAACACTGTCACTACTATGCCGCAAGATACATTTTGATGTTTATCCTTAAACTATTAAATGCATTGCTTGTTATTTTTTATTGCTTTTGTATTATAATAATTCCTTATTACTTGAATACTACTGAACTGTAATTCCGATGGTACTGTAATTTGCGTATTCTTACACAAAGCCATACCTGTCATTCAAAGCATAAGTTAACAGATGCTGGCATATTTTTGCCTGCAACTGGGCAGAAAACTGGGCACAATTTTGAACTAAAATATTTTTTCAGTGGGTTTGTTTTCTTTGTGTCTTAAAAACTTTATTTTAACTTTATTTTACAAGTTGAATCCCCAGGAGTTTTCAGTTTAAAGAAATCTATATGTAATAGCCCAAATCAAGTGTGCTGTTCACTCTAGGTAGCTTAAAATAACATTTTAATTTACAATTTCTTGCAAAAGAAAATATCCAAATGGGACAAAAAGAACTTTAAAAATCTCGCCAGGCTCAGGGTCGTATATTTAAGCTGGCAGTCCCTAATTTATACACCGTTATGCCAAAATGAAATGATCTGAAAAGAGAGGGGGAATATATTTGTTTCTCTTCTTGCCAGGTGAAATATACCTCTAACTCGTTTAACACCATTACTAATTTCCCCCACAATCCAAGAAACAACACTGCAAGCCAGGAGCCCTTGTTTCCAGCACATGTAGGTCCTGCTGGTACCTGACATTGGCTGTGCCTTCAGAGACTGGGATTTTTCTCTTCTTGTACTGTACATACAGTATAATGTAATATTGGTACACTCAAAAATACTATTTTGATTGTAATGCTTTTTTTTTGCTTAGTCATCTGCTTAAGTATTTTGACATTTCCCTGAATTATATGGAAAGTCAAAAACTTTTGTTTTTTTACTGCTAGTGATTCCTCCTGATGTGGCTCAGTCCCAACTTCCAAATTATTGGTGGCACGAAGGCGGTGTACTCTTTATAATCGCTGTGTTTTTCCTGCTGGATTTTCTCAAGGTGTGACGATCAACAGGATACCTCATCAATCACCTGTACTCTAATCACTGCTGTTAGAGCTTACAGTATGCACAACACTAGTCACTAAGGTGTCTTGATGATGTCATGGTCAGCCATGAATGATCAATTAACTAAAATGACACATTTAATCCATATGCTCAATTAATCTACCATACAGTATTTTTCAGTACAATTATTGTTATGCCGCAGGGGGGATCACATAGGCATCGATATGAGTTTCTACTAGCTTGGAGTTCCCCGACTAAATATCACGAGAACATACCCTGCATTGTCAATTTATATAGGATAGAAAAGGGCATAGAGCTGCTTCAGTAATTGCATGTTGAGTCCATTTTGGCAGCTGACATTCTCTTGTGAGGCCAAAAGTATCCACAAACTGTGGATGAATTTCTGGGAATGTACTGCCATTCTGCTTAGTACGCATTATAGCAAATATCAATTGTGGTTATTTCAATATACTGTATACTGATATACAGTATGCTCTAAATTCAATTTCTCTAGACTATACTAACATTTTAGAGGTATACTAATTGAATATTAATAGTAGTTTTGTAGTAGTGGCTAAACAACGTGTTACTAAAATAAAGCATAATGTGTAACGTTGCTGCACTGACTTCGGAGAGTCAGCAAGCAGACAGGCAAGAGCAAGACTGAAAGTACCACTATGAGTGCGGAGGCAACGTGTAGCTCAGTCCGTGACAAAGGACGAACCCAGGAGATGCAGAAGAAGTACTGTAGCAAACAGGGTCTGAAGCCAAGCAGGCACGGGCAGTAAATGAGCTGAGGGGAATTCAGGAGCAAGGACATGAGCACAAGCAAGGGTCGGTGTGCAGTGAAGCAGAACTAGAAAGTAAGCTAGTGACTGAGAGAACAGTGAAGTGTGGGTCAGAATAAGCAAGAGACTCAAGGGAAGAAACCCAATCAATGACTGAGCACAGGACTGGGGCTGAGGCAGGGCTAAAATCCTTGAGGTCAAGAACGTAAATACCTGTTATATTAGGAGCGCGTGGTGCAGGTAAACACCCTTATTGTGTTCTTATGGCACCGGTAGATGTTTCAGCCCATGTGTCTGGAGTTTCAGAAAAACTCCATGTCTCAGAGCTCCTATGGACCTCTGCTCTTCTAGACCTGCACAAAGCCAACTTGTCTGTCATTACCACTGTGATGTATCCAACCTGGAGTTTGTTTTGAGACAGTGAGACTTAAAGAATATGCACCGTTCTTGCTACCTGAGTCCTGGAGTCCTGACCAGCCACAGGCGACAAGTTTCCAAACCTATGTTGGGTTTGTAATTTCACTCCTGTGAAAAGGTATCAAATAAACACATTACATTCCTGTATTTACCACAAGCCAGTCATATTTGCTGGCAATTAAAGTTTTTCCTCTTCAAAGTTCTTTCTTCTATTGAATGTTTGACTATGCAATGAGGTATAAAGATAAATATTTTAATGCTGAACACAAGAGGACGGCATTTTTTTACAAGTGGTTTTCGTTCTGTCTCTGAGGCCAGGAATGCTTTTGTTCGATACAATAAACACAATTTTCATTTTTCTGATTCTCTGAGGTCTTTCCTACAGCTTTGATAAGTAATGAGAAAAGTAAACCCGTGGCACAGCAATCAGGAAATTCATGCAAGTCTCAGTAAAAGTGCATATACAGTATGTATATATGCAGGATAAGTCAGGATCATTATACATTGTAGATAAAGAGTTTATAAACTGCCATCAGTTGCCCATGCACATTTTATTTTGCTAAGTAGAAATGCATTCATATAGAATGACATTCAAATATCACATGCTATAATTAGTTAATTTGCAATGCCTGTAGAAAAACAATGTTCCCGATTTTACCAATCTGTGAGCCCACCTCCTAGCAGACTGACTGTTACAAAGGAAATGTGCCCTCTGCTCCTTGTCCAGATGCTTGTGTGGTTTACTGCTTTGACTTCTGACATGATTAAAGTAGCGGATTTCCATTAGGATAACCATTGATCACTTCTTTTCTCTCCTTCCCCTTAATGAGGATGAGACAGATCGCTGGACCCTACATCTTGTATGCTGATGTAGGCTGAGGGGCGAAGGCAGACAGGCTCAAGAGTCTCTCCCTGTCTTTGATCACACATGACCCATTATGCTCTTCAAAGATGATTTGGTTAATAACCTGCCCACTGAAACCCATTCAGCTCACAACTGGGGGCTGCAGTGCTTTTTTGATTCTCACGCAGATCCCTTTGGTAAGATAGGATTCAGTTATTGAGGAGTCCAAACTCAGCTTTACAAAAGAAAGAGTGGCTTGAAGCAAGGAACGAGTACCCATGAATCTTTTGTCTGGAGCAGTAAAGTAGGATAGCTTGGATTTCTACAGAATATTGTTGCCAAGCTTTATTTCAAAATCTCATATTGGAAGGCAGAACAGATCAAAGAAACGAACTGACTCGATGAGGCTTTTTATCAATTAACAGACATATTCTTAGGATGGATTGGTGGATACAGATCTTCTTTGATGTATCTTTCAGTAGCAATTGTGGGAGAAAAAAATGTGGGTTTTCTCCCACATCAAATTCAAAGTTGCTGTTCCAGGCAAGTCCAGCATGTGTTCAATCCACACATCTCTATTAATCTGGCTTCAAGAGGAACGCTTCAGTCTGCCAACAGGAAGGTAGCACTGCTCTGAGGGAGCGGCCAATTTAGTCTGTTGAAAGATGGCAATATCCGATGAGCTGCAGAGACCTAGTGCAGTCTAATGAGGTTTAATAAGGTCCGTTGCACTTTACTAAACCCTTGTAACTGATGTCCTACCTTCCATGTGCTTAAAAGAAGCTCTCATCTCCCCTCACACATCCTTCTGAACAAGAGTGCTCTATTCTTTCCTTTGAAGCTTTTTCAGGGCCCAGTGGATTTTGCTCCTAATGACTTCAGACAGGGGTAATAAGTAATAAGCCGTCCTTAGCAGCATGGGCTGGCCCTGCCGCTCTCCTGAAAGGAAAAGTGTCCAGGTTCAACCGCCGCCTGGAGTCAGTGATAACCATCTCAGGATGGCTAGGAAGTGGAAAGCACCATTCTGAAGAGGAAGCATTAAACACGACTTCAAAGAGCACTCACCCCAGAGGGATCCAGGTCACTGAAATCTTTAAATGCAGGACTTCATCATTATCTCCCTTTGACCGTTTAACTCTTTTTACCGTATGGTTAAGGGCGAGGAGAAGCAACAGCAACAAATTAGAAATCAAGGTATTGTTGAATTGCTTGCAAATGAACTCCTATGATAATTATTCCATTAATAGTTATGATTATGGTAATAATTTCAATTCATTTGTTCCTCCAAATTACTTTTTCATGAAATCTTACTACTGGCACATGATAATCATACATGGATAATATAAGACAGTAAAGTATTACTTTAGGGTTTCAGACCAATGTGCATCTTCATCCTTTAAACTTTTTATTTTATTTAAACTTAGTGATTGAAAACGTTCATAACATTAATGAGTCAATCACAGTAATGCGAATTTTGCTTTTCATTCCTTTGAATTGTTACTTTATGAATAGAATGTATCATGATTTTGTTTCGTTGTATTGAGATTCTTGAAAGCAGTGTAACAATCTCAACTAAAACACGATGTCCATAATTTCACATAATATTGACAACTAGGCCTTGTGAGTGGGCTCTAAAAGTTTGACTCTGTGTCCTACATGTCCACATGAGCATGATTCTGTACGTATCGAACACACAATATCATAGTAAGCATGGAATTACATTCCTTGGCTCTGATGACTTCATCTTACCTGCAGTTGGAGTATTGAGCTTTTGTGGTTTCACAGAAACATTATCTGCAAGGAGAGCAAGACAAGGAAGAGTGTAACAGTGCCATAATAATAATGTTCTCTGTTTAAATGTGTGCTTATTCAAAATACATTATATATTGAAAACAGATCGTCAATCTCCCAGAATTAAATCCACACAGACTATCCTTTGTATTTTTTAAAACCTCAGAACATAAAAAATGGAATAGTGCTGGCAGACAGATTGAAACTACTGTCTGCGGTTTGGGGTCAGATATCACTATTATATATTTACTTTTTGGATATAGATCCACTGCCAGTTTTGCCAATTAAAGTGTGTTTTATGCTGCTACCCTTTACAGATTTTAGCTCCTTTGGACTATTTCCACAGGAGGAGTAATACAGTAGTTTTATTAAAAAAAGGAAAATTAAGTATTTTCCCTCTATTTTTCTTAGTTAACTTGTAGACCTGTGTATCATCCACGGGCGTCTTTCACATGTCCCTAAACTTTGCTTTGCTTTGTACCATCAAATCACAGTTTTCTCCTCTTTCTGTAACACAGCGAAGCAGAGGGCTTAACTGTACTGAGCTGTAAAAGCTTCTCATCTCCTGCCTTGTTTTTAAAGACATTGTACTGCTTTTTGAGCTGTAGAGCTGTCGGTCCAAATGTTCTGGTGAAGTGTTTTCTTTCAGCATGAGACTGAGAAGAATCCAACTCCATTACCCTCACTTCGGCTACTGCGTTACAAGACAAGAAGCTAATTAAAGCCTTTCAAATACTATAGAACAAAGAAAAGAGTCACAGTACTGTATACTCACAAGAGGTATGTCCAGCTGCATTATGAATTCATTTTTTATCTATTTACGTATCATTTGTTTTCCACATTAGGTATTTCTATAGTAGTATTTCTATTTTTCTTGAATAAGTAAAAGCACAAAAAAAATGTCTTGTGCAATTACTGTTCATCCATTTTACAAGGGATATGACATGTAAAGCAGTACCAGGCATTAGAACATTAGAAAGGTTACAAACAAGATGAGCCTGTTCAGTTTTATCCAGTTCCTAGCCATTACTAACTGATCCAAAGATCTCATTCATCCTTTATCTTGAAATATCAGCTTCAACTACACTGTGCAGTCTGTTCAAGGCTCCCTCATCCTGTATACAAACGTTCAGTTCTTAGCCTCCTGTTCCCAGTTCTAAATGTGCGTTCCATGTGTGGTTAGTGCCTCACTACTGAATGTGAAGTCTGGTGTGTTTAATCTGTCAGTGCCTTTGAGGATGTTGAATACCTGAACCATGTGTTTTTAAAATATAATTAGATGCAAGAATCGTTGAGCATCATCGCTTTAGGGTATTCCATTTCATGCTCTGTACACTACATTTCACACTTACATTCGATGAGTAACCAGACCTGGGCACAGCAGCAGAAGAGGTCCAAAGAAGGGAAGAAACACTTAGGTCAATCATCACACAGGTCCTGCTGAAGTTGTATCTTTTGTTATACACTGTTTTCTTTTTCGCTTCTTTGGTTGGGCAAGATGTAGTTGAATTAGTTGACCCTCATTCAAACAGAAAGGCAAGGATTAAATCGGATCAGGTGGGTAGCTGCGTCAGCATGCGTAGGCTGCAAAGGAACGAGTAATAGGTTTAGTCCATGCTGAAAAGAGAAGAAAGAAAACACAACGTTTTGGCTGTGGAGCCTTCTTCAGGTGTGATTTAAGGATTAAATCATTCATGCCCGTGACTAACTGTGCCTTAGCCAAGGCATGATAATGAACACATTTTTCATTCATTTTACAAGGATCTTGAAAGCATCCTGTTCTAGAATTATGCAGTCATAAGATTAACATGAATGTTAAGTACAGCATACAGTTACACACACATTATATGTTTGGGTAGTTCCATGCAATTAATCGATCATTTTAGAACTAAACAATACTTTGCGTTCAAACCAGTGATTTCAAGGGGCCATAAATATAGAGACACTTTCACTTTAAGTCAATTTCAGAGTGTGAGACCCACTAAACCCGTCAAACCCTATGTGTATTTATTCGAGATGCTTTGAATGACCTGTTCTTGGTGTAACGGGTGCTGGTCCTGACTCCCATGAAGTGCGTAGTTTAGAACCCCATGCAGAGGGTATTATCCAGAAGAGACTGGAGAAGGGTTACTGGGAAAGGTGGGATGAGGAACAGGGGGTGGTGCCGACGGTGATCTAGGTGCATGGGGGGAGCGCAGGCGAACAAGTCCAAACAAGGGAAGTCCAAATGGGAAACTAGGGCGCAGTCCAGGGTCCAGGATCCAGGAGATCCATCCAAAACAAATGATTAAAACCAGGAACAGGATCAGGGACAGGAACAGGAACAAGGAAGTTAAAAACAGAGTGACGAGGCCAGGCGCTCCGAGCCCCGGACTCAGCTGGTCAGGACGGTGTTCGGAAGCCTGTGCCCTCAAGCTGCGGACGTAGGACCCTGAGCTTCGGGGTCACGGGGTTGAAGTAATAAAGGGGAAACCAGGGACAGGTGTACGTAATAAAACTTAACACAAATACAGTGCCCTCTAGAGGAGGGATGACGACTGTGACACTTGGGGTGTTCTGACGTCATTTTTTATATGAGGAGTATAAGAGTAGCAATCTTGTCAGAAAACACACGCTTCAGAAAAGCAGGTAGTCAAATCCGGCCCGATTAACTTTTCTGAGTGGCCCACAGCTCACTACTGTTTGAATCGCGAGGGTTACTTTTTGCATCAGAAAACTGAAAATCTTCCACCAGTGGCCTCTGCTTGTTAGCTCTGCTGCTCTCTCAGCACTAACGGCCGATTGCAGAAAAACACCTATTGCAAGATGCATTTTACTTTTAGCCTGTCAGACGTCAGCTTTAGCCTAGGTCACACGTGCCTGTGCTACAACTGACTCTTACCGTGAATTCATTTGGATTTTTGTTGCCTACTGGGATTGGCTCAGTCACGCAAATGACGTCTCCTGTACGCTATCTTGTTTGAAAGCAGGTTATGATTTCAAACTGTTCTAAAAGTTATAACTGACAATTAATGCAGAGGGTCGAAAATTCAATGACAAATGGTCAGAAGAGTACTTTTGTGTCCCTCGGAAAGAAAGGGTAATGTGTCTTGTCTGTCAGGAAACAATTGCCATGATTAAAGAATACAACATAAAAAGGCGTTACGAGACAAAACATCAGGCCACGTTTTTCAGTTGAAAAAAATCACTTCAGGGGCAGCAAACGTTTTTTAAGAGAAAACCTGAAGAAAATGTTGCAGCTAGTATTACAGTATTACAGCTTCTAGCAGCAACTGGCTAACCCTTCACGGGCAGTGAGTTTATTAAGCAGTGTATGCAAGAGGTCGCGGAGGAGAACCATTCCAGTCGCGACCTATTCCAGTCGGTGAGTTTATCCGCTAGATAGAGGATTTCACTCAGATAGTTCTTCAAGGTTAGTAGAAAGGTTTTAGTGGCCCTTGCTCTAAAACATTTGCCGACCCCTGCTCTAGTACTTTATCACCCCACCTGAAACACGAGGTTGTGGTTGGTATACATTATCAAGGCAGTATGTTCACACAAAGAAAAATAATTATATACAGTATACTCCTGTAGTGGAACAGTGAATTAATACAAATCCCATAAAAGTGCCTGTTATGTCCTTGTAGAATACATCCAAGCAACTATCATTATTATGGATCACAGGGACATTATTATCATATAAATTCTCCTAGCTATTCCAGACAGACTTCTCTTAACAACAAAGGATGCTGATCTCCTCTTCTTATGACAGGATCACTTAGTCACACTGTCTCACAAGGCTTGACTTCTCTAGCACATCCAATTTGGCAACGTTAAAAAGAAAGGCCACTCATAAGGTTTTTAGGGAATACAAACCTTTATTAACTCCCATTATGAGGAGGGCAAGGCATTTTCTATATTGGAAGAACACAGAAAGCTTCAAAGATGGGAGGGATGAAAGGATTATGCTAATAATGACAGTTGATGTAGTCGGCCCCTGGCAGTATCTGTTTCTATCAACATTTCTTCAATGGTAAGGGGAGGTGTTGATTACTTGACTTGCTTCATCTGGTATGAATTTGTTCTGGGCGTATTTGGCCTGAGCTGGAGTGGGTGTTAATTGGTTTAGTTTGTTAGATCTGAGCCTGATAGAGGAGAGAGGCTGGAGTTTGGAAAACCAAATCCCTCTAACTGGGCTCAGTGGACCCAGTAATAGGTATTACTATTAACAGTATTTATGTAGCTGTTGGATCATATGTTGCATGATCATACAGTATGTTGCATTTTTAATGCATCTCAGTACACTGTACATTTTTGAATATTTTTTGCCCCTGTTAAGAACAAAAAGTAGTGGAAATTCAAAAACAAAATCCTCAGTTCAGTCAATTTCCTTCTCCCCAAAATTGCACTGAACATACAAATGCCCAAATTACATATTTTGACATTCTTTTTTGAAGGAGTCTAAAAGCAAAACAAAAACATAATTACCTAAATACAGTATATAAGGAGGACCTAAATTCAATTAAAGTAGAAGAAACACAAAGTATTGGCTGTTGAGCCTTCTTCAGGCTGAAGACTACCAGGTGTCACCTGAGGACATTCAACAACCAGAACTTGTGTTTCTTCTCCTTTTAGCCTTTTACTTAAAATTGGGAACAGTCAGACAATGCGATAAGTTAGCATGGAAAAGTGTGTTTAATCATATTCACGGATGTTTACCACCGCACTTAAATAGCTCAACTAGGTAGCTGCGTCAGCATGCGTATCTGCTGACTTTCCTCTCCTTCTCACACCCAAAGAAGACTCCACAGCTGAAACGTGTTTCTTTTCTTCTCTTTTCAGTGTGGAATAAGCCTTTACTTGTTCCTCTACCCCTTTAGAAATGTTATCGAGTCAACGTCCAAGAGAATATGATTCTTAGTTGCCCATAAAGTTTCAAAAGGCACCACCTTAATAGATCGGTTTTGACCCTCTGCATCAGAGAATATTAAATCAGAGATCTGGTTTAAGGCTGAGAAGTAAAAGAATTACTGTATTTTTGTCAATGTGGATGTGGAGGAAGCACAGTCATTTTGGCAGCAGAGTTCAGAGAGAACACAATTTATTTAATCCGGTTTATTCTGTACCCGACATCCTTCCAAAACCATCAAATAAAGATATGGATGTTTGGATAAGATTCCATTACATTCGAAACAAATAACAGAATATTATCAGAGCAGAGAAAGCTTGAAATTGGGCCAATTGAGGTCAATTGTGCTAATGAGGGGTAATAGGAATTTATTTAATAATCTGTGCCAGAGATTCCAAAGGGAATTCAATTAATAAGGGTGACAAAGGGCATCCGTGTCTGGCACTTGTGCCGAAAGGAAAGGATTGAGATCAAGTATTACTAGTGAAAACTAAGGCCAGAGGTATACCATGAAGGGGTATCTGCACCATATTAATGAATCCAGGAGATAATCCAAAAGGTTCCAAAACCAACCAAAGATAATTACTTTCAGGCCAGTCAAAGGACTTCTCCACATCCCAGGAGAGGACAGAGCAGGAATCAGTCAAATGCATGTGAATGAGCCAAAGCAAGCACTGAATATTATCATACCCTAATCTGTCTTTCAGAAAACCTGTTTGATCAAAATGCACTGTAAAGCATTACCTGTAAAGCACTTTGATGGGAGTGTCCAGAAAAGCACTAAATAAATGTAAGGAATTATTATTGTTATTAATTATTTAAACACCAGATTTCAAAGCGGTTTTCTGATGTCCAGAATGTGTCTGATGTCTGACTCCCCCTGCACCCCTAAATTGGATGGATACATTTATTTCAGGACTTATTTAGATGGGAGGAGGAGGAGATACAGTTACCTCTTAAGTAACATTTAGTATCTTCCCATACATTTTCAGGGTTCTCTGCAGTTTATATTTTCATGCAGCGAGGTATTAAATCTCTGTTAGATGGCACATGACAATTTCGTAGTAGAACTGAATAAATGTAATACAGGTGAATAATCAAAGAGAGTAATTGGAAGGATATTAGTTTTAACCACAGATTTAAAACCACATAAAATGCATAGTCATTTTAATTAATATTCTTCAACTGCCAAACATCCAGGATGTCAAGATCATTACATTGTGCAGTCTTTGAGAAAACGTCAATTCTTTAACCAGGAGTTTGATTTGGGTCTCCAAGTAAATCCTGGCTTAGCATCACAGCTAAATACTGAACCACACAACAATTCCTAACCGTATAGATTGTACTTCTCTGTATCACTATATGGTTTAGCAAGAAGACCTGGAGTGATTGTTCTGGGTTTGTCAGCCTGATTAAGCAGAGCTTGCATCAGCAGACCTCAACATGTTGTGGTGTGCTCCACTTGGATTGTACCATTTGCTGTTGTCTCTCTTTAGCCTGGCAGGTGTCTCAGGAGAGGGACTGACAGAAGGCTGGACATAATATGTCTTCCCTCAGGAACACAAAGCAAGAAGGACCAGAACCCTTTTAAAATAAATAAATTAAATATAAATACATAAGTGTTTCCAATGCAGTTTGTAACCTGCCGAAAAAGGTCGGACAATCTGCATGTGAATGCTGGTCCAGACTGCATTCTTTTCCTGGTTACACTATATTCATTCTGAAGAGAGAACAATACAACCCTTTATATAGTAGCTAAGCAATGCTAGACTAATTGGTAAATGTAACCAAATTTATGTTACACCTAGATGAACAATACATTTACCTTGATGAAAAAAAAGCTCCAATCTGGTTTCTTACATCAACAGAAACATGTCCTATTTTATTGGAAGTAATCTCTTACTTCCATGAACATGTATTATGTATTAACAAAAAATATAGTTATGCTTTCATCCACCCTTAAATGATGTGATGTTGTAATGTTCAAGTAATGTTGAAAACACTAACCATGAATATGCTTTCTGGTTAATATTCTGAACTAACTCCAGCACAGTGGGCTAACAACCAATTAGGGAGAAGTAAGCTGCTGTTGATTAGATCCAGATTCTTTGGGGGAACTGCTGAGTCACTCAAGTTTAAAAGACAGTTTTAATTTTAAAAAGTTGCATCTGGAATCTAGGTCAATCTCCCACATTCTCCAGAAAAATCAAGGCGCTTCAAGCTGAAGTGATTCCTTTGTGATTCTGACATGTACTGTATGTCCCATTAATAAAAGAACATAGAAGGTAGCTGGATGTACTCCTTATAAATTATGGGCTCTCACTGTTTTACACTTGTGGGAAGAAACCCATCTAAACATACTTGGAATTTCACTTATGTACAGTATTTGAAGTTTTAGTCAGCATCCACGGACAGCTGTTTCACCCTTACTAGGTTTCATCAGCGTGGCACAGCTAACTTTGACTAGTGAAAGCACATACATACTGTATATATCTTATAACGAACGATTTTCAGTAAAGTTTCTTAGGAGCAAGCAGTCACTGTTAAAAACGATTCTGCTCACCAGTGTTGGGAAACTATTAAAATAATGAATAATCTTATTCTCAGAATTCATAGAGACTTAATGGGTTCCTTATAAAACGTACATAATAAATAATAATCCTTACATTTATACAGTAGCACTTATTCTCCACTCCAACAGCAGCCATAGAGCACCAGCACACTCCCCACACATCAGCTATCAGTGGGGAGGAGAACAGAGTGCTGAAGTCAGTTCAGAGACGGGGTTTAGTACTATAGGAGTTCATTATTGGAAAAGGCCAATGGGAAATTTGACAGGACTCTGGGGTAACACCCCTACTCTTTTTTCGAGAAACACCCTGGGATTTTTAATGACCGCAGAGAGTCCGAACTCCAGTTTTACACCTCATATCTGAAGGATGGCACCTTTTTTACAACATAATGTCCCCGTCACTGTACTGGGGCTTTAGAACCCACACAGACTGCAGGGTGAGCTATTGGTCCCACTAACACCTCTTCCAATGGCAACCTTAGCTTTCCCAGGAGGTCTCCTGTCCAGCTACTGACCAGGCTTACACCTGCTGAGCACAACTGGGTTGCTAGTTGTGAGCTGCAGGGTGATAAAGCTGCTGGATACATATACTGTACTAAATGCCTTAATACAATTATTAACTAGCTGTTAGTTAATAATCTAGGAATGCTTTCAAAGTTTAAGGCGTATTTGTGATATTTGGATGGATTTTCAATAAATGCTTAGAGATTACGATCCTGTTTCCTGCTATTAATCTTCCGCTTTACACTTTCAAGAAAAAATCAGGAGCTGAAAACTTGAGAAGACTATGTCACATGTTTAATGGTCCTGTACTCTTTCAGACTTCAGAATAAGGTTTCCATCATGAGCGAATCTGTATTCCAGCTGGTTCTCAGACATCTGACATGTTTTGTATGTTAGTATGAAGTGTGTATCAACTGAAACAGTAAACCCATTGCAGCCACTCTGTGGGTACAATGGGGAGGGATGTCAGAAACCGATGTTGTTAGGATGATCCTTCTTATAACCCCACTAGTGACCTGCACTGAAACCATGAATGACTCTTTCACAATGAATGAAACTCTCCATTCAATGAACAGCCTGGTGTTTGCAGAGTGATGGCCAAGACACAGGCATGGAGTTTTGTTTCATGTGAGGAAAGGAAAGAAAAAATAAATATCTGTGCTGAATAAAAAAGTGTGTTGAATCAGGATGTTGGGTGTTTTATTTAGCGCTGGGTATTTTTTATTTCCAGTATGGTCCTCTCACAGTAGGGAACCCTTCTTGCTTTCAACAGGTGTGAGTCCCAGAGAATGTCATTCTTCCCTTGCCTTGACTCTGATATGGTCAAAAATTCAAAGTTTACTGGAAATTCATTTCTAGAATGGCACTTGGTAGACCAAAGATTTAGCAGCTGAACTCTACAAACAACTTGCCTGGACTTCCCCTATGGCAGTAAAGACAATATATGCCTTGATACAGTATGTGTGAAACAAGAAATAAGAAGGCCAAAGACAGTGTTTGATATCCAGTAACTACCTACACTGATTATTATGACCTTCCCCTGGGCCACAAAATGGAAATTGAAGTAAAAAAGAAAAACTTCCAAAAAGATGAGCTCAGGTGAAAGTACATGGTTTGTGTCATTAGCAGTTTTTTTAGTCATTTTTGTCATTATACCAATTTAAAATGTCTTAAGAAATCTCGGATTGTCAAGTAAATCGGTTTAGTTCTGCAGAAAAAAGTGTCCACCCCCCCAAAAAAGTTTCAACTGAATTTTAAACACCCCAACATCTGCAATTGATCAAGGCCTCATCTTAAAAAAATAGCCGTTAAAAGTTTACAGCTTGTGACTGCTGTGTAATGTTACTGACCTAGCATGTGAACTTTGGGGTCATCTTGCCAATGTTTATATATTTATTACACCCTAGTGCTAAAAGAATTGCCACAAGCAGTGATTCAGAACTGAGTGTCTTTGTGAGTGAATATGCTTGTGACAAGAAAGGTCTCTGTGAAATTGAAAGCATCAGCTGAGATCCAGCTAGAAAGAAGGACAAATTATATATATTCATTCATTGTTGAGACTTATGGTTGTCTGATTTTGTGTGAGAATCAAAAAGTGCTCTACAACTACTGTATGTGTAAACATAATTGGGAAGATGAAACAATGATGACATTTTGATCATTTAAATGGTGTTGTTAGTTTTTGTTTATATTTGAATGTTCAAAGTCCAGTTCCGGGTTCATAATTTAAAATTACACATTAATTAATTAACAAACAGCCGCTCCATCCTGGTAAGAGTTGGGAACACACAGGGAACACAGAGAACACACACACTTTAGAGGTGTGAATTACACTAGGGGAACACTTCATGGGAAAAAAAAAATCTTTTTAATTGTTTGATAGATCATTTAGCCGAACTAAGGTTAGTGCACAATGGAACTACCCTGTATTCAGCTGTGGCCAGCTTTATTCCCATCTTTGCAATGGAATGCAATAAGATCTTCTGACCAGAGAGGTGAGGTTGCACAGTAAAAATGGATGAAGAGAGATTAAAATACCAGAAATCCCATCTAGCCTGTTAGGACAATTTTTTTTTGTCTTATCATCCCAAGCAGAAGTCAAGATATGCCTGCAGCCCCACTACAAGAAGATCAGCTGAGGAAAGAAATGATCCATTCATTGAATTAAGAAGGACATTTTGAGAGGCCAGACTGTGTAAACCAAGAATGGATTTTAACTACAACACCAGGTTTAACATCCCTATTCTTTGGGATCTTTAACAACCCTGAAGATTCACGGACAGCACCTCCTACAGTACACACTGGGACATTGGTTTGGAAATTGTGACCCTCAGGAAAGAGCTACTGGTCCATCTACATCGTCTACAGCAGTAGTAGATTTACAGTAAGTGATCTCACAACAGACAATTACAGACCTTAAATAACAAATTAACATGACCAATACATTATCCACTTGTCTGATATTTGATCAAACAAAAACTAAACCTCAGTAAAAGATTAGATGAATTACTTTGGAGCCCCCTTGTGATGAAAGTAGTCTAGATTAGAGAAGTCTTTCTGCTAACTTATTTGAAGTCATTATATATATAAAAAAAAACTTTTTGATTAACTTCCGCCACTCACTGAAACGTCTTTATTGATCTGATTTATTCTACAGATGTTGATTGAATTGCTGTTCTGGTTCAGAAGTCTCACGTCTGAGGTGTGCACCATCTTACATTCCCAGTGTGACAAAGGGGCAATTATCCTTGTTTCTAAACAAACAACTTGTCGGGTCACAACAAGAGGAAAAACCATGAATCTGTAGCCTCCTGACCTGCTCACAAACCGGATACTTCATGTACACATCTTTGAGGGCCAGCAGGGTTAAGGTCAGCCGTGGCTCCAATTACACAAGCTGACAAGCAATTCCTTTTCAGATCTGACAGCTACGAGACAGACATTTGTTATTTTCCCTTTTGTTTTATTTGTATTTGCTTGCCACTGCCAGATGTGAAGAGAAACGACAAGCGATATAGGCATGCCAAAAGACGAGTACTCTACCTGGCTGATTGCTCTCCTGCTGCTAATAGGTCAAGGTGTTGCAGGAATTACTGCTTTGGCACAGAAGTTCAGTAACAGCTGCTGCAGTATGTTACAAATCCCATTCCCTCTACTCTCCAGCCCTTGGAAACAGTATTTTAGACTGTAGGAGAGATTTTGTTTTCTCTCGGCATTTCCGCCACTTGTAAGAATTGCCCTGATGTAACAGTGACTCATACATATTCACACTAAGACCAGATGGACGGACTCTTCTTATTGGTTGATTCACTCCATTTATACCAGATTGAACCTCGCCTGTTAAGGATTTGGCAAAGCCTCATTTATCATAAAAGACCTGTATTCTTAAGTGTCCATATTTCTGGTGCATCTCTGTAAGATGGCCCCCCAGTTAGAGGCCAGTGTTAGCCTCCGGGCTACCTAACATCCTTAGTACATCAGAAAACGCCCAACTAGGAGTCAGCTGAAAGCGATTAACCTGTAGCTGTGCTTCAGACTTGAAAAGGCCGCTTCGCTGTGTAGAAACAGGAGGTGGCTGTTTATATTCTCCCAGGGCTGCTGCTTTTCCGGTTCAGTCCCACAAGCTGAGACCATAAAGAAAATGCACGGAATATAAATACTACTAGGTTTTACGATTGGAAGGGTGTTTTGAGAACATTGTCTACACACTCAGAAGCATGGTGAGCTGTAAAAAGTTAGGAATAACGTTTTTGCTTGTCAGAAGGTTTTTCACGTGTTGGTGGTCTCTCACAGCCTTAGCTGAGAAAGTCTGGGATTATGAGGTGCACGCAACTCAGGCAATTTAAATATGTAAATTATGTTGTCAGGAACAAACAGCGCTGTTTACTGATGGGTATGTGAGAATATGGTGAAAGAGGACAGTATAGTGCTGAGTTGTTGGCTGTTTGGTTGAGAGCCGGTTTATTTTATTCAGCATTGATACTACCTTCTAGCTTGACCTCGATTGATTGGAAGGCTGGTCTTGGTCAGTACTGGGATGGGAGAATTCTAAGGAAAC
Source organism: Lepisosteus oculatus (assembly GCF_040954835.1). Lineage (NCBI taxonomy): Eukaryota > Metazoa > Chordata > Actinopteri > Semionotiformes > Lepisosteidae > Lepisosteus > Lepisosteus oculatus. The sequence goes on along the minus strand of NC_090698.1, from coordinate 70,643,660 downwards.
CCATGCTGCTGCTTTAAGTCGGTGGCCCAGTAGGTGACGCTCTACCTTCTGAACCAGAATGTCCAGATCAATGCATCAGGGGTGTTCGGGAGCACCCAGATCCCATATTACAGCATAGGGTAATTAACCTTGGTGGCCTGACTAAATTCTACTCTTAAAGATACTTAATTCAACTGGTAAATCAGTTTCTCACTTTTCCAATTAATAAGCTGATAGTGAAGCCTCTTACATTGAAGTGCTGTAATGCTTCAGTGATGTATGAAGTGGGTCCTCTCCTATTTTATGAAGAGCTTCAATACACTCCGCAAAAGTGTAAGGAATGTGTATTACTGGGGTGCCAATAGACAATGCTATTTGTTTGCAAATGCACTGAAATAAATTGGCCCTTTGATTCTTTTCATTCAGCAAAGACATGCACACAGTTCTTTGCTGAGCCATGTTAAGAAGGGGGTCTCTTTTTAAAATTACCTTGGAAACCAAGATGGTCAGTAGGAATGTTGCTGTCCTTCTGTTTAAAGTCCAGGATGCAACAGAACATGAAATGTCTTTGTTCCTGTATACTGAGTTGGACCCTGACCAGGTCTTACCTGCTGTTGACCATCCTTTGCCTTGTTTATCATCTTTAACATTCCAGATATTTTAAATGACTGTTGTAGTCATGAAATCAAGAATTTGGGACAGAATCCATCCAGTTATTTCTTAAGATAAATCAAGACACTGTGATGCATCATACTTAAATGGCACTGTGATTTCAGTACCATTAAATATGATGACTATATGTCTTTTCATCTGATTTTCAAACTCCTTTAATGGGGTGGGCTTTCCTAGAAGAATAAAACACTTTATATTTTGATTTTTCCCAAATGATACAATTTATGTATTTATTTTAGCCTTAAACAGGATAAGTGACTAAAGATATTTTCAGACATTTGTTTTTTTGTTTTTTGTTCTTCCAAAAGTTCTTTTCAGATAAATCACCGTAGCCTCTGTCTTCTCCTGCGGAGTAAGCCTTTATATGTTGCTGCTCTGTGTAGCTTTTTTGTTAAATGTACCATCAGGACAGGCAGGCCTCTAAAGACATCAAAGGCCCTTTCTTGTCAGTGGAAGACATAAAATGGCTGGAGGCTGGAGGCCAGTTTGCTCTGTTCGAAGTCTTCCAGCTCAGTTGGAGCCCCAGCTGTGTCTGGTTGTGTCTGTCCAGAAAGCTCATGTTTGTTTCATGTAAGCAGTCTCAGACAATGAGCTGCTCCAATAATCAAGCAGAACTTTGACATAGAATATGACATCTCCATTTATAACAGGCAGCAGTTCCCCAGCAGGTAATTAGGCATTTTCTCCCAGGAAAGGATGACATTGACAAATGATGGACTTGATAATTAATCAAACATAAACCCCATGGATTACTATCTTTTGCAGTCTGAACCCATCCATACATCCAAGAAACGCAGTCTCAACATTAATAGTGTGATCACGTTTTTGTTTGGGATTTTTTTTGGGGGGGAGGGGGGGGCATTTTAGGCCTGCTCCCAGTTTTTTCTAATCACAACAATATCTGCCCCGGAAAACCACTACATGATTCACAACACTATTCAACAACAAGACTGTTCTGTTTGTAATAAGCATCTAAAATCTTAATCGGTTGGCACCTGTGTGGCCCAGCGGTTTTTATTCCAGAATACCAGCTGATGAAAACACTGGGTTTGAGTTTGGGTGGTGTCACTAGCTGGCTGTGATTAGGATAGTCCAGGCACTCAGTCAGTAGTGCCATGCACTGCAGGTGGCTAGTGTGAGGTTAGTAAACCAGGGTTATTTCTACGTCACAGTGAGCCCGGCTGTTTCCCGGGTCCTTGCAGGTGTGTGATGCTGTTGCTGTGAGATTTTTTTCTCTGAACCAACAGGACAAGGCTGTGGTGCCCTTGAAACCGTGTTAAATGGTGATAGGGTCAAAGATGGGCAAGTCAGAGGAGTCTGCCCACTCTTCCTCGATTCTCCCCTATGTGTAGCTACAGGGTGTGTACAGTAGCTCAGGGGCCAAGACGTGACAATTCTGAAAATCGATTATCGGAATCCAGGCCAGAGCATTGATTGATTTTGGTCAAGATGGCGGGATAGTGCTGCATCAACGGACTGAGACAGGAGTGGTTAGATCACCTTTCTTCAATGCAGTTGTGACAGGTCTGGTTTTCCCATCATTCCCAGGACCTGGATGGAAGAGAAGGCGTTGGCCTGCCAGTACTTTTCTTGGTAGATGATTTAGTTTTCAGCCGCAGAGTTATTCACAGGAGTGCAGCTTGTTGGGATAGGCTCCGGCTCCCCATCAACCCTGTATAAGGTTGGTTAGAAAATGAATGGATGGAGAAACTGATATTTCACAATGCAAAGTTAGGCTGCGCTTCCACAAGGTATGGTCCTATCTGAATATGAGTACTTTCATTTGGTCAGTGGTCTGATGTCTAGTTAGCAAAGATGTCATCTTAAGAGGACTTAAGAGCCATCAGACTTACAGTCCTGTCAGTCCTGTGTATTAGTTAGGATGTCTTTTAAAAACTGTGGTTCGTCTTTGTCGTAAACCACATACTGTAGTAACTCATTCTATTCTTAATTATGCTTGTTGACTTCTAAAGTGAGGTATTTCCCTCAGACGATCCGCATGCACATCTGTCTATATTCTGCTCCACAGTCTGACGCTGCATTTTTCCTGTGGTAATTTA